>NC_084725.1:3772519-4972519 GCF_033807575.1 Cydia pomonella | reverse complement strand
AATATTATTCAATACAAGTAACAGAACCCTATAACTCATGAATGATTTTCTCATTAACCCCCAGCTACCGATCACCATTTTCCTGTATTTTATAAGGTTACTAAGCATTACCTATTCAATTATACAATTTTAACTTACATCTTCATTATATAATAATGAACTCTAAGGGCCATGAAATAGGTGCGTAGCGAAGTGAACTAATAAGATGGAAGTGTAAGAGGAAATGCGATATACATATATTGTTATGCAAGGTGCGCCTGGCCTTCTGAGTGATCTTGTAGCCGATGTGAGGGATTTTTCCCTTTTTATATTGATAACGTGGTAATCGATCCATCTGGCATTGGCCTAAAGTTCTTAGATCATGCCAAAGACTAGTTTTAAGAGCTGGGTCCCTTCTCAGATTTGAGAATTTTAGGTGAATATATCCGTCGCGCTAACTGGGACGGCTTAAGGTAAAGTGCGATAAGGGCAACTGCAGCTTAGGCGTAAAATCCTGCGTAAAAATCTTAAAAATCGAGAAGTAATCGATAAGTTCCCTCAAATATGATATTCCCGATTATTAGCTTTTGTGCAAAAGTTATTACAAAGTTTTAAAGTGCGTTTTTGACCTATGTTTGTGATGTTTTCCTATCGAACGAAAGTCAGAAACTCAGAATTCTAATCAATGAGTCCTTTGAAAAAGGCCTGAAGGTAGCTAATTAATTTTATGGCAAATCGTGATCCAAAAAAATGCTAAGATTTTTTTAAAATTCCATTTTTTGAACCTTAACCTTAACGACAACTTACAAAAATAAAATCCACGCTGCAAGACGTGCTAAAAATGATTCGTTCATACAATCATGTTCCCAAGCAAATATTAAGTACCATCATATTTTTTTCTTAGCTAAAAAGGTCACTGAAGCCAAAAATAACAATGTACGTCCAGTAAGTTTATTTTTAAAGTCCGAGTGTACGTTTTTACCTTTTACCATTCAACTCACAGGCACGTGAAGTCTAAAACCTTACGCGGGCGCCACGTGAACCACGTGCGGTTAATATTAGAGACCGTAGGTTCCTCTACGTTGTGTGAGTTTAGCGAGTCGAGGACTTGATAAAACCAATGTAAAATTAAGACTATATTGGACGACCTCTTCTCTATACTAATGTAGTCTCCAATTTTACAAGCTTGCTTTTAAGAGTGTGGGTCAAATCGCGGAAGAAAAATTTGACCCACTTCCCGACTTCCGATTGAGCGTAAAATTTGCATTTATGTGTAAGTCGGGTGACAATTCAATATTAAAGTACCATCGAGCTGATCTGATGATGGAGACAGAAGATGGATATAGGAACACTATGATGAAACAACGCACCCTAATTGTGTTTGGGGTATTTAAAATTGTTTCGATGAGAATTAGTTGCCTGTAAAAAAGTACAGTCAGCGATAAAAGATTTTGTTTTGATACAACCACTTTTATAATAGGGTATTCCAGTTAATTTTAGACCATGGTTGGAGCTTAGTCTATATTTAGTTGCTATAAGAACAATTTAAAAAACTTTCTATGAAAACATTTTAATTTGTGTTTTTTACAAGTAGACACATTAGTAAACGGCTGCGGCGGAACTTAGAGCAAAACTGAACGTTCGGTTTCGACAAAAAATTTTGTCGTGTTACTTTGGATTTGTGTAGATTTTTGACCATCTCGATCATCACAGGCTTCTTTAAATTTGAAACGGAGGACGCTGGTTCTTTTCCAGCCTTGGGCACTGGAGCCCGTGGTAATTTTTAGGGTTCCGTAGCCAAATGGCAAATACGGAACCCTTATAGATTCGTCATGTCCGTCTGTCTGTCCGATTATTTTCTTTGTACATCACATTTATTTCGTTTATATTCGGTTGGTTTTACAGTACCTATTCCAATTTGTAGTTGATCTCAGCCTCTCCTGTGCTGATCGCAATGGCAATAACAACTGGTCAGGACGTCAGTTCGTTAAACTGTAACACTGTTACCCTTATTATTTGTGGGTCTAGAAAGTAAATGGTAGGTATAATTAGCCTAAGTTATGGGTACCCTGACCCCAAGCGGGTGTATCCTAAAGGTTAGGGCGTGTGACTTTCAATCCAGAGTTCGTGGATCCACCAATGAGTTTTCGGAATTTATGTACCTACTAGGTACATAATTTGCTATTTACTATTCGATTTTCGGTGAACGAACCCATCGTGTGGCAACCGGACTAATATCAATAAGGTTTCTAATTCCAACCGCTTCAGTTAAAGCCCCGTGGGTTCAGGTACGTATTTTTATGATTTGATATGACATATATGTATTTTTTTAATCAAATTTCTATAAAGAAATAGCTACTGTATGTAATGATATGATTTCTATAGTAATCTAAATTTTATTTTTACTTATGCATGTCAATTATAAGATGTAATGTTTTGAAAAGATGTGTCCATCCGAGTTTATTGCCGGTTCATATTGGGATACCCTCCTCCAATTGAGGGGGGATTTAAATCTTCTCGGGTCAGAGGCGTAGGGTTAGAGCAGGTGTAGCTTTATTTGACGTTCATAAGCGCATTGTAATATGCCTACTTGAATAATAAACTAACTTTGTCTTATCTTTATCTTCTCTCACTGAGCGTATAAGCGTGAGCGAGATGGATTTGCGTGCCCGATTGGAGTTATTAATGTTGTATAGCCCGGCTAGCAACGGCCGTATGCAATTAGGTACAGTAGCGGCAAATAATCTATCGTATTTTTCAAGTATATTTTAATTTTTTTGATAATTTCTCAAAAACACCTTTAGAAATTTCGATGAAATTTACAATACAGGGACGTTTAAAAACGACGATTCGATCAAACTAGGGTACATTTTTAAAATAATTAGTTTGCCCGAGTTTTCGCGGTAGCCCGGTGGGTATTAAATTGTAATGATTCAATTTAATTTTCAAATCAAAGGCTGACGAGGGCGAAACATCCATCCATCTACGTTTTATTGTTGGTAAGATTCGCTTTTTTACAAATAGGAAATTCAATATTTATAACATACATTAATTGATGTGTGTGAAGTCCCAAATCCGTATTGTGCCACGTGCAATGGGACGTGAGTATTTATGGTCGTGACGATAATACAATCATTGTTTATATGATATAAAGTTTAATTTCACAAATTTTCGAATTAATGCCTACAAAAAATTGTAAAGTGATAGATTTTTTTGCTGCTACTATTATGCGACATTTTGAGCATGACGGCTACCAGGCGATTGTTTTTTTGCTATGCTGTTCGTTTTTTATTTTGTTCTACTAACACTTAGTTTTAAATCTTAAATGTTACTAACCATTATGGACCCTTGTTCTCAAAAGTTGCTATGGCGATGGGCCGGACATGTGGCACGACTTACAGACCACAGATGGGCGAAAATCGTCATACTATGGAAAGGCCCTCAAGGCAAGCGACGCAGTGGAAGACCATACTTACGCAGGGACGAGGACATCATAACAATAGTTGGACCTAACTGGCATCAAACGGCACTAGACCGATCAAAATGGCAAACTTTTGAAGACGCCTTTACGTGAGAGGGGTTCCAGTTACATACAAATTATTCAGAACATATTTATAATAAGCAACTAACAACTCCAAAACTAGTAAGTAAGCAAAAAACAAAAATTGATTTACTATATAACCATCATATAGTAAGAAATCGTTATTTGTATTAATTTAACGGGAAATAAAAGGCTTTTTATTTTATTTATGGACCATTGTTGTCTATTGAATAAATAAATTGAAAATGAAATTGTACATGTAAAATTAAAAAATCTGAAGTTTCCACATTTTTTAAGGCCATGAATCTTTTTTTCTGAACTCGGTTATAATCCCGCAGACATAACCTTGAAGTGAACACTGGATTGGTGGTTACGCCATTGAAACGTGGTTCGTCCGCCAGCTTCACGTGCCTTTACGTAACGCTCACGTTCCGGCGCGGAGACGACTCGAGAGAGTACACTTGGGTACACATTTTACAATGTACTGTAAACATCGCAAAGTTAAGGGAATCTCACGCTAATTCTTATGCTGCACCCTTATAGGCGGGATATGTTCCTTCGGTACTTGAGACTCAAAAAAGATAAATGGGATATGTATGTACCGAGAATTGCGACTCTGATGGTTCCAGAAAAAAAAACTACTTATCTCTACTGATCGGGCCACGGTGCAGTCAAAGATCCTCAAAAACGGATCGAAACATGTCGAGCGTTTATTCGACTTAATAGAACGCGAGTAACAACTTTAAAATAGTTTTTATATGTTCGAGTCTCACGAGTTGTATAGTTAAAATTGTAAATCAATCGTGTCTATGTAAAACTTCAAGACCTGCCAGACAGATCCTAATGTTACTGCATTTTGCTGTGACGAATGCGATCGTGTCGGCAACAGAATATAATAAAACTTAGATGAATTTGTCAAGCGGACCCCAGGCTTCCATGAGCCGTGGCAAAATTCCGGGACAACGCGAGGAAGATGAAGAAGAATTTGAAACTGGACAACTCCATTGTGCATTAGGCATTTTATAATTCGGATAAGCATTGTTGATAGAGTTGCCATTGCCGGATACGATAAGAAACATTGATGATGATGATCTAACTTTGTACTGACTTGAACAGACCAACATCACATTCCTTTATATTTTAGATTTTAGGCGGTCTCTCCAAAAACATACGTAAAAAGCAATTAAATGCAAACTAAGCTCTCTCGGCACTTCTCTCTGCCTGTGGCCAATTTCAGTATTTACCTATGTACAGCAAGTGTAGTTTATTTGTACATATGTCTGTACGAGGGTCATGCCAAAAGAAGTTAGATACTCTATGGTCATTTGATCGATACTGGCCAGTTATACACCATTGTAAAGGTAGGTTATTTGCTAATAAATTCAAATATGGAACACTCGGAAAATGTTAGGATTCCTTTTTTAATTATTTTTTTTCTGGGTAATTTTGGAGGGAAATTTTCGCAACAATGGAGCTCACTCGACGTGATTTTCGTGTTATGATTTATTATGATTTTAAAAAAGGTTTAAAACCTCAAGAGTGTTTTGAACTTTTAGTTTCAACTTTTGGCGAGTCTGCTTGTTCACGTGCAACTGTTTTTAATTGGTTTGCTGAATTTAAAAGGGGACGAGAGACCTTTGAAGATGAGGCGAAGACCGGACGGCCGCCAACCGCAGTCACTCAAGAAAACGTACAGGCTGTGGAAAAAAATGTTCGTGCGAACCGACGAATTACATATGCAGAGCTCGAGCGTGAGCTGGGTATTGGATCAGCAGCATTGCAAACTATAATTCATTATCATCTGGCCCTTCATAAGCGTTGTTCAAGATGGGTGCCGCACAAACTCACCGATTTGCAAAAAGACCGCCGCGTAGATTGGTGCAAATTTATGATAGATAAATTCGACGCTGGCGAGAAAAAAAATGTATATGATATACTTACAGGTGACGAAACATGGCTATATAACTACGACCCCGAAACAAAGCGGCAGTCCACAGTATGGTGTTTTGAAGATGAGCCGACGCCAACAAAATGTCGCCGAACCCGAAGTACACAAAAACAAATGATTGCCTCATTTTTCTGCAAGACGGGACATATTGCTACGATAGTGCTAGAAGATCAAAGGACAGTCAACTCTGAATGGTATGTGACAGTTTGTGCCCCCAGAGTACTGTCAGCTTGGTGTGACAAGCGGCCGAAATCGGGAACTCAGCACCTGCTCTGGCACCATGACAACGCTGCCCCTCACACTTCTGCTAGAACACTTGACTATTTCAGCTCAAAAAACGTGACTATCTTGCCCCACCCGCCATATTCCCCCGACCTAGCCCCTTGCGATTTTTACTTATTTCCCAAAATTAAAGAAAAATTAAAAGGAAGGCGATTTGAGAACAAAGAAGATGCCCTGGCTGCGTATAATTATGAAATTTCTGAGGTATCTAAAGAAGAGTGGTCATCGGTATTTTCTAAGTGGTTTAGACGGATGGAAAAGTGTATACGTGTTCACGGTGACTACTTCGAAAAAATAGATAGCTGTAATAAAGAATAAAGTCGGTAACTTTTGAGTATCTAATTTCTTTTGGCATGACCCTCGTATGATGATGTAATCATATCGATTACTGATAATGGTTAATGTTATAATTACCTTCATTAATTTATCATTAAGATTCTAAAGTTTATTCATTGTTACTTAATATTTATTTGTCATTCCCTACCCTTTAGGAGGCGTGTGCGGAGCCGAAGCTAACACGTAGAGGCTCCTTTGACACTTTAATGAAATGTAAGGGGTACACCAAGCGTATGCTGCCCTTGCCCGTATCATGGGACGCACGCAGAGGCAGCAACCGCCAGGGTGTAAGGACTATTTAATTGAGAGTTGACGGAATCTAAAATGATTTAGGTTATTGGCTAAAAGCGATGGGCTAAATACTGGGCTGCTTAATTTACTTATTATTATATATTTAAGTGTTAATAAATAATAAATAAGTGTTTTTCCTTTCATTTTATATTATTTTAAAATAATGATAAATATTAAGGTTTCAGATATAATTTTGCTTAATTTAGAGTCCTTAAGTATACAGATTAGTTTAATATCAACGACTCCATAACATCAAATTCTATTTTTTTTCCGTGCCATACTTTAAGTATTATTGTCGCTAAGTAAATATTTCACTAAGAGACACAAATCTTTTACCAATAACTTATGTAGTTTTAGGAACGAGCTACTAAAAATTTCATATAAACAAATGTCCATATGGGCCTTCGGGCAAAAAAATACTCACTTCGGGCAAAATGATGAAAAATTTAAACTTATCGATGACATAAACACGTGAACTTTATTTCTTGTTTAATTAAGTTTTTTCCAAATTTATATCTCTACATATTGACCTAACGCAAACCCAAGTAGAAACTTAGGGTCAAAACCCTAAACTTTAAATAGATTTATTTCTGAGAACGTCAAACCCTTGAAACGTGTCTTGATGTGACCTAAAAGGTCTGTAGGTCATAGACTGTGATACAAGAGTAATAAGTAATATTTGAACTTTATTGAATCACAGCAAGGTTCGAAATTGTATACATAACCATGACATCAAGCCTAAAATCGCTGGGGTGTAATTACAATTCGCGAGTCCATAGCTAAGACTAACCAGTTTAAGCCATTAACACCCCTGGAGTTGCAGGCGTCCTTAAGTTATGGTGACCGCTTACCATCAGGCGAGCCGTATGCTTGTTTGCCAATACAGTCAGCACGTGGTAGGAAAAAAAGTGACAGAATGAACATCATAATCGCGGCAGTAATGCGGCGGCGAACGTCACACATTTTATTAAGGAATTTGAAAGATATAGCGGCAGCAAAAATGACGCTGCAACAGTAATACAGCTGCAGTTAACATCCAAACATCACTTTTGTGTCGTTACTTGATCGGCTGAAGTGGAGGCATACAGTGAGGTCAAAAGTGCAAGCCTTCACAAGAGCAGAGGCGAGTGGGACTCGATGCGAAACGTGACGAGTGACCTGCGGTCATCAATTACAATTGCTAAAATCGATTATGTCAGCCATCTGAGAGCTCACGAGCGTCACTCTCATTAACCAATACTGTCGCCGTGGTTTAAACCGGCCAGGACAGTATATCCAACCAGAACACTGGTTGTATTTAGAAGCTCGATTCAGCTTCTCGCTCCCTCAATGTGAATACAGAGGTTTTCAGCCTAGCCAGTAAGGCATATACACGTGACAACAGACGTCACGTTCCGTAAGAGCGGGTTCACACTGGTCACGACAGGCGTTATATAAAGTGCTGACCGATTTAGATTTTGACTTCAGGAGTTTATAGGGCCAAATTGGATTATATTAAGTCTGGAGTTCAATGGCTGAGGCGTGGGACATTCAAACTAGACCTATATATTTGTAGGTACCTTAAAACTAACTAAATATAGTTCAGTACTACAACTATTACAAGTATGGTTCAGAAGTTTAACACGTAATTAACGTTTTGAACGCCAAGAACACCTAAAGTCGTCGATCCTAGTCGTCCCACCACGCCATGGACAACTATAGGTGTTATGGCGGACGCTGTCAAAGTAACCGGCGTCACACTTTCAACTCTTTCAAGTAATGTTTATCTTAGCTCGCTTGCGCTCGGAACCGTGGCGAGTCAGTGACGTTTTTGTTTATAACGTAAAGCGTTCAAAAGGTTAAGCATCAATATCAATCTCCTTTTCGGTGTTGCCTGAGTTTTACCCTCCTTTTATTAATGAATATAGTTTGCCTCAGAACAGCTATATTCAAATAATAGTTGGGAGGCTTTACGGCACGGGAGTAGTAAGTCCCGTACGTTCCTAAGGCAAAAAAGCTTCTGGTTCACCTTCAGTTCAGATTTAAGTTAAAATATCTGAAGCCACCCCCAAATTCTTGTACTATGCAACCGCTAAAACGCTAAGATAACTTTTGTCTTTGTTATTTTGGAACAGATTATTCAAATTCTATCTCCTCATCTAAGCGCTTTCCTGGTAGCAACCTAAATAATGCCTGTTGTTCAATTTTGGCAAATAGTTTTGTTTCTTACTTGCCATATCCTTCCAATTCAGATACCAAGAGAAAAAAATGGAATAAGAGTAGATTCTTCACGATGTTTTTCTTCAGCAAACAGTTTATCGAGAGAAGAAATATATATATCAATACTCGAGAAATTAGGACGGGTATCGCCGTGACGGGGTAGCCTAGAGGTCCAGGGCGTTAGCCGTCTGAAGATGCCGGTTTGGATCCCGGCCTACGCCACTGGAGGGCTTTGTCACTTTTTCTTTATATAGTATGTGACATCTATTTCAGTTTATAGTTAGTTAAAAGTCAAAAACCGACAGTATAAAATGTAAATTCGTCCATAAGTTCCAAGAATCTCTTTAAAGCCTTAGTTCGAACCCACGACCGTCAGTTTGGAAGAGGCATGGTAGAGTAAAGCTAAGGTAAGGTATAACCACCACCACCGCCCAGGAATGTTCAGGGCCCTACAGAACCTTGCAAAAGACCAGAACACGTCAACTGACCATGGTAGGGCCGTTGCCATACTAAGGTAAGATTAAGTTAGATAAGGCAACCTAAGCCATCACCACCGCCCAGGAACGTTTAGGGCCTCCTGACGTCAGTTCTCATATTTTCCACAAGAATTACGTACAAAATCTTATAACACGTTTTGGCCATATCAACTCAATACGGTATGGCAACGCTAAGGTAAGATAAAGTTGGGTAATGCACAGTAAGCCGTCACCACCGCCCAGGAACGTTTAGGGCCTTTTGACGTCAGTTCTCACATTTTCCAGAACGATTACGTACAGAATCTTACAACAGCTTTTGGCCACATCAACTCAACACGTTAAGGTAAGATAAAGTTAGGTAAGGCACGCTAAGCCGTCAACACCGGCCAGGAACGCCGGGGCCGTCTGACGTCAATTGTCACATTTTTCACAACCATTACGTAGAGAAACTTACAACATACCAGAACACGTGAACGCTACACGGGAGTTCCTCACGTTACCCGACTTAGGGTTGGTTGTGTTGTCGTTGGTGCGCGAGGGTGGGCGAGATCATTAGCCGAGATGACAAGCTTAGCCTATTAAATAGTAAAAAAATATTAATTAATGAATGTAGAAAGAAGAGTTAAGGTCAGTACTTAACGCTGTTGTTTATAAGAAAATATTACCGCATAATGCGTCCATATATGTACTTATCTTTTACTTTGTTTTGTTTTTTGTGTAACTTGATTATGTGCAGTAAATGTCTAGTCTAGAATTAAGTAATTTAATTTCGAAATGGCAATGTATATATATTTTGTGATTTTTAGACATTCCCTTGTATTTTATTGACTCCTTTTAATTGATTTTTTGTTTTAATTGTGCATGTTTAAGATAAAATTTTAGATTTTGACGATGCAAAAGAGATCCGTCAGATCCTATTTCAATAAATTGATTTTTATCTGTATCTTTTATCGTATTTTCTTAGAAATGTTCGTATTTGTCATGCTAGTTCAATCAATGTCAATACTTTTTGTACCGAGATTAACTAGACATGTTTGTAAGTTTCCGAGAAAATACAATGGAAAATAATTATGCACTAGATCTGTACATACATACATACACGCGTTATCAAAATGAAAGACTGCTTAAATCATAAGAACAAAATATATAGTAAAGAATATACAGAGAGGTCTATTATAATTTAGCTTGAACAAATAACTCTGCTAGCTAACTGCAATGTCATCCTTGGTTATAGTACTCGTTATATAAGTTGTACGAAGCATAACATGACTCTCAAACACAAACAGCCCTCGTGGACGTATGGGTAGTTATGAGGTTTCCATGACTGGTGTGTACTAATTATAG
The DNA here is from genome assembly GCF_033807575.1 of Cydia pomonella. Lineage (NCBI taxonomy): Eukaryota > Metazoa > Arthropoda > Insecta > Lepidoptera > Tortricidae > Cydia > Cydia pomonella. The sequence goes on along the minus strand of NC_084725.1, from coordinate 4,962,123 downwards.
GTATAGTATTGTTTGCATCATGTTCACGTGAATAGTTCACGGGATATAGAACATTCTAGGAGTACTTATGGTGAACACTGTAATATTGAGTGAGACTAAAAATCTTGCGACAGTTAATCCCGGTTTTTGCCACCATAAAATTTTAAGTGAAGTAAAAACTTGTAAAGTACAAAAAAAAGATACGCATGGAAAGAAAGCTATACTATCAAAAAAGTTACAGATCGCTTTTTAGCGATAAGACCGCCTATTGTTACGTAGTTACAATTTTGTTCTGAATTTTCATTGTAATTACGTGTTCAATGTATTGTTATTGGAGCAATAAAGAATATTTACTAAGTATATGAACATTGTGATAAAAATTCCCTAATAATTTAAGCATCATATTTGTTACATATACTCGTAATTATGTTACCTGCTAGAATTTATACAATTTATTAGTGTGAAATTGAACGACACTTCTCTAGGTCAACTAAAAATATCTAGGCGATTGAGTCTTACCCAGTTACCTAACTTTAGCGTGGAATAGACTGTACTAGACAGAAAAGGTTAAGTCAGGTTCACACTGCACCTGAGCGGGGCGGACTGCCACGTTCCTAAGGGTGGGCTCACATTTACGACACGTTATATAAAATGATGGTCGATGTTAGAGTTCTTGTGGCTTCTAGTGTATGTGTACGAGTATGGGGAGTATGCGGAACCGTACACTGAGAATGGCCCGACATGCTCTTGGCAGTTTTTTTTTTTCAATATATTATTGCTAAAAGTCTTTGCCTTCTTAAATTACTTTGCCTTAAATACTTTGGTTACGTTAATGATTCGTAATATTTATAATGAAAAAATGATTTTTAAATATGTTTGTACAGCTTACCTTCAATTTTCTTGTTATTTGAAAAGTATGAATAATATGTGGTCACGTTTTCACAAGAAAAATAAAAAATCCAAGCAAGAGTTGCCGATAGTTGTTAGTAGATATTGACCTACAAAAAGAGGAATTAAAATGGGACATGTGTATGGAAATTGTAAAAAAATCTAAATTCTTGCAATTTTAAGAAAGGAAAATGAAACAAATGTTGAATAAATACAGACACATCTAAATATAGTACGAAGTTTTTGTTATCATTTATTTTCCTACGGAATCCTAAATATTTCGAATTGAAACAGTTGTTCAAACAGCGGCGATCGGATTTCTATGTCGTGAAGTAACTGACACGTGAGGCACGCGGGTTGCTGCATGACACTTACGAGTATTACTGTAACGTGTTGATTAGTGTAGCACAAATTATCCAATGATTGGCCCCTTAAAGTCCCATAAAGCCATCCAACTATATTAGATCCGTAATTAAGTATCAATACTAGCAGTCACTTCATCCTAATACGGTATTTAATGTGTTTATGTGGTTATATTTTTTTTTTGCTTTCTGTGTTGCATCTTTAAGTTTAGCATATTTTACAAACCTTCTTTTTGGTATCGTCCGAGATTTTTGTTTGCAGAAACGCGTACGTTATTTAGATGGTTTTCAGGCGGTTATTCGTAAGCGAGTCGCATCCCAGCCCTGGCGCAGCATGTTCGTGACAGTACGAATGGCATCCTGTCCGTAGTGAGCAGTAAAATACCTAGGCTGACTTTTCCAGAAGGACTGGATGCAGCTTAAATCCAGTGCCTCTGATAAGGTCAGTCTAGAATGTAATTGTAATTTAATGATGTGTAATTTTGTTGATTTCTGTTTTGTTTTGTACCCCATTACCTTTTCTTAGTACCAAAATGACAAAATCTCACAGATGGATTTGTCTGAGTTCGAAGTTAAGCGACTCAATTCAACTCTTATTTTCTAATACTATTGATTCAAATTCGATCGTAAATTTTCCTTGTACGGTGGACCACTAGAGGTTAAAAACTTATTATTTATTAAAAAATAATCGATTGAAATTTAAAGGTCGGTTGCAATAAACCGTCTATCACCGTTAAAGGGTTCACAAAGTTTTACTTTATGGGAAGATTGGGAAGTTTCATGGTACTCCGTTGCGTGACGTTGATAAATCTGTTTCACGTCTGTTTATTGTAGTTGATGCAACCAAGGCTCGGAAACCGGTTAAATTTCCAAACCGTTATGATGTCCTTGGCGCAAAACCTATTAAGTTCGGTTTCGTTCATACAACCGTTATTTTTGAATCGGGTTTTAAGAGAACACTTCTATAAAGGTCTTTTCAAATTAACCGGTTTAGAACAATAAAAACCCGTTTCTTCCTATGTCGGTGTCATTGTTTACGCGGATCCAGGCCGGCCGGCCGTCTCGTCACTCGTCGAATAAACTGGTTTAATTAAGTTACAATAAAATTCTTAAAACGTTCGCGCTCTAACAAAAGTTCGGAGTAAAACCGAAGTAAACCGGTACCGGTATTTACTGCTGTTTTTAAAACCGGTTTCGGGCCTTGGGTGCAACTGATCCTAATTGTCGTGGAGAGATAGATTATATTAAAAGTTGATTCGCCCGGACACCTGTTCGAGCACAAGAAACGTTCACGTATTTGTAGATTCTGCATGAATGAAAATCGTAATACCTACCTACCTAAACTATTCTCCTATTTGATGAACTGTTCAAATATTTTGGTAAAAATAACATTATAAAACGCTAAAGTAAAACAGTTGAAAAAAGATAAACATCATTACCTTCCGTGAAAATATTTATATTAAACGCATATTTGTGACGTACGAAATAAAAACGTTACTTCGTTTTAATTAAGCTACTGTAAAAGTACTTATGTAACATTATTATTACTAATAGTCACTTTCGTACCATAAATTATTTGTTACGATACGATATAAATTATTTGACACAATTAAGTAAACACAATCATAGACTATTACAGGCATAGAGCAGAGTTCGCTGCATTCGATGTCGCAAGCAACCTTGCACCGCGCATTGCTGCAACTCTTGCGCAGCCTAAACTCAGCTTTTGAGGTTATGTTGCTGCTTAGCTAGTTTATCTGGCTAGATTACTAGTTAATGTTTAATCTGAGTGCGCCATTCATGGAAATAGATAGTGGTTCTAATATGCTCTCGCACAGCGACCTTGTTAGTGGAAAAGGGGCGCAAATTTAAAAAAATGTTGGCGTGAAGAGTTGTCTTGCTATAGAACATTTTAATTTAGTGAAATAGGTACAAGACAATATTGTCAAACTGTGACTATGACGTCGGCACGATATGAATCAGTCGTACAGAATTCTTATTACATACTTAATGTAAAATTAAGTTTATCTAAATAGATGTGTGTTTATTTCGGCATGTTTAATTTGGTCGACGTAATGAGAGCTTTTCTACGGACAAGTTGGATGTGTTTCTGTATAATACTATGTTTTTAATGATATTTGAGTAGTAATGTCTTTATTCGTCTTTATTTATATTAATAGACAATCCCTCAATATAATGAAGGTCATTAAAATTGTGGGATCAAGCCTCGGTCGTTATTCAAGAACGTGTTAATTCTAATCTAAATAAACGCAGATGATAAATTAAGTACCTAAATTATATTGGTACGCATTAACCCCCTTATTCATAAACGTGTACTAAAGTTACGATGCCGCTGATCATCGTTGGTCCCTTTCCATCATACCAATACGTCGGAAGGGGACAAACGATGATCAGCGGCATCGTAACTTTAGTACACGTTTATGAATAAGGGGGTAAATGATTAACACGAGATTTTGAACTTTTTCGCTAAAGTCTATTTGTCTTACTCATGCCATCAAATAATGTATTTAAAAAAGGTTTAACGACAGGCCTGACTTGATGAAACAAAAAACAGATTTATCAGAGAAAAAAAGAGATAATTTCTTGCCTGGCTCAGACAAATATCTACTACTGATAAAGCACCGAATGTAAATGAAATTTCAATAACCATTCGCAACTCATTATTGGCTATTGCAATTATTTGCAAACCAGATCAATTACAATACCGTTTCGTTGAGCAAGTTACCGTAACGCAACCCTTGCGTTACCGTTACTTCAATCGTTATGGTTGTCCTTGGCGTTACGTTTCTATATTTTGACATGGTAATGTAACCTGGCCTGGCGTTAGGTAGATTACTTTATTTTTGCACCTATAAGCTAATTTTGTTTTGATGATGTTGATAGACGAGAGGTGAAGTAACGGTAAATATTAAAAAACAACTTAACATGTCCAGACTCGGAGTACCTAAGATGACGCTTGCCTTGCGCGACGAATTGAATAAATATCATATATATATATATGTAGGTCGTCTATGCTATTTATTTATTAAATAAGATCGCATTAAGTATGGTAGATAAAAATGTAATATTTTTATAATTACGCACCTTTTTGTTCCTATTTTTAAATAAACTATGCCTAAATTAAATATTTAGGTAATTATTTATTTTAACTGCTGTCAGTTAATCTGACTCGGAAGTCGAGTGTAGCACGAGTGCCAGGGCTAAAACTGGACATCTAAAATAACACATTAACTGCAAACGTTTTCGTAGCGTTTTCCCGCTTTGTAGAAGAAAGCGACTACGAACAGAGGACCTGTCGAGCACCCGCTTCCAGCACTCAATTTGTTCTTAATTTGCATTCAAGCTCAGATCGGATTTCATTATCGGGTCGGATCAGATTTTCTCAGATCGGGCCAGGCTGATCTGTGCGATGGTTCCATCATATTTCACGTATTAAAATAACAATATTATACAAGCCCTGAGACTTGCAACCTGTCTCATCCCCAATAGTTACTTACGTCCTCTGCATCCATTTCATCTGATAAATAAAATCATAGGAAACAATACGTTCTATTTTTTTTAATTAATCCCCTCATTAAACGTTAACACGAGGTTATTAACGGCGATCGATCATGCGCCCTGCGCCCGCGCAGCTTGTCGCAAGCGGTGGAAATGCAATAGGCGCGGTGGCGAAACGGCTCCGGAAGGTCTGTAGCCCGTTCGACGAATCACAGTGCACCGTTTAACCATTTTTCAAAGTTCTTTTTGTCAGTTTCTCGGCTAAATACTGTTGTAATTCATTTCTAGTTAGGCTTATCTTCAATATTAGGTAAGTAAGGTAAGGTCTAGTAAGGTAAGGTACAGTAAGGTCTAGTGTAGGTATAAAAACTCTGCGCCAATTAGCGCTATGCGCTAGGTCCTCTAAAAGTCACATTCTCACAAATAAATCTCGCCTCGAGACCTAGTCAACTTTTGAGGAGAGCCATAACAAAATTGACACTTTTGTTTGCCAATATGCCATGAAGTATGTGAGCTATCTGGTCCATTATTTTTTAAATTAATCAAGGTCTTTGTGCCTTTATTAGAATATATAATATATTCTTCATCATAAATTTAAAATATTATAAACATAATAATTAAAAAAAAACCTAGTAGAAAGACGCCGAGATACACTATTATATCCTTATTTTTATCTTTTATACATTTTTATGAAAACTGTGAAGGATACAATAATAATGTCTATTAGGATTATATTCTCCATAAAATTTTCTACAATATTGTCTTTGGAAGTATAATGTTAGGACTAGCCAAGCATACTAGATGCCAAGTTTCTTGCTTTCTGCCGGATGTGACCATACGTCTATACTCAATCGAGCTAAGAAGCCGCACTTGCTTCTTCCAGATACCAGATACGGTGTTGTACCTTTTTCAGCCATACAGGCTATGCCACTTATATGTATATTTATCATATATGAAGTAACAGAACGTAAGCGCGTGTCAACATAGCAGCGGAACTGTTTCGTCATATATGTATGTTGCCAGTTGCGAATAACCCCGATGTGGCGAAAAACTTTTATGAACTAATCGCAGGACGTAGTTACAAGGGTTTTGTAACTTATTGTCTATGCGCATTAAAAGTAGCAATCAGTTCCTTGATTGCGTTAGAGTTTTTATTTTGTACGATTCGTTTAGGACTACTGATAAGTATAGCAATTTTGACTATTATATAGTCGTATATCATCACGCATGCAGCACGCTTGCGAATTACCTTTAATTTATTTCGGTTTATAATTTATATAGTAGTGACTAGTGTTAGGTAATCAAGAAATAAAACAAATTAATATATTTGTAAGTGTTTTCATTTTTTATTTTTTTATTAATACAATAATTAAAAATAAAAACTTATAACTAAAATAATTCCCTGCAAAACTGTATATATAGTTTGACTGCAGGTATGGGTCTCTTTAACATTACATACAATGTTTGGTAAACAAAAATTAAATAAAACTAAAACTTAATTAAATTTCAAAAGAAACTGGTTTATGGATATTATATCCATCTGAGCACATTTCGTCAGTGTATATTTCGTCAAAGTTTAACGGTTTTTTTAACTTTAACGGGTAGACTATATATATACATACTTTTAAAAGAACTAATAAGATAGTATACGCAAATAATACCACTTATTTGTTTTGTCGTAGTGACTGCCGTTATTTAACTTGAGACACATTCCATCAGGTGTGACTAGAGCCAATCGCCGATCAGTTTTTAATAAAATAAAATAAAACCACACACACAGATATGTATATAATATACTTACATACTTATGTACATAGAAAACACCCATGATTCAGGAACAAATATCCATGTTCACAATGCCCTTACCAGGATTTGAACCCGGGACCATCGGCTTCATACGCACGGTGACTACCCACTAGGCCAGATAGGCTGTGAAATACTTAAATATTATTGTGAATAAACATTATCACAAGCAGATCTAGAATGGCGACAGCATTGATGAAATCAGACAACTTTAAAGTTAACTCGGATCATTATCTGTCCGCAATATTAGCTTGACCAACTAATTGCATGTTTTCTGGTTTGGTAGTGAGAGAATCTACAGTTTTATACCAACTGTCAACAATCACCTGATACAATAAGGCAGGCCGCAGGAATGAAAATAAAATCAAAATTGAGCGTTGAAGGGTCGCAGCCGTAGAAGGTGCTCAAAATAAGGTGTGCGTGTGTATTTTGTTCAAATATTACTTGAAACTTATTATTAATTAATGTTTTCGACCTAACGAGTGAAGTCTTAGCGTCAATCAGTTTAGCATGTTACATAAGTTCTATATTCGGGGCGTAGTTTTTGATTGAGCGAAATCGAAGGTCTGTTTCTGCTTGCTTGGGCCAAAATTATTTCGTATGTCGAGATGTTCTCCTCTATAGGTCGCATTTCTCAACCGATTCTCATGAAATTTGGTGAACAGGTTAGAAAATTATATAGATTTTTTGTCGATTTAGTTTTTTTTTTCAAAATGGCGGAGCCATGGGAGTTGGCAAGGTATAGCCACAAATCTATGTTTAGATGTTTGCTAAATGACTTACCTACATTGCTCATCCTACCCCTATATTTATCATCTAAAACTTACTAACAATTATCCAAATGACCCATATCATTCACATATGTAAATGGATGTACAAAAACTAACAGGCTAAGTCAAGTTTTAGTTATTAAATCTCATTCCAATATGATACTGATCTGTCACTGTCAAAAGTGATGTTTTTGGTTGACATAATGCGCTATGTCCAGCTATCGCTTCACAAGGGCTGATAAAATCACTGTACACTATCTTGTACTAACTGTACAATTTTAGTCGTAGTTAAAGCTCCTAATGCCTTGATACTGGCGAAAGTCCCACTGGACTGAAGCCATAGTTTAAAAAAGAAGAAGATCTCATATTGGAATGAGATCAGATCCATGTTAGATCAGTATCACATTATATTCTTGGAATTTGACTGTTAAGTTAAACAATAAACTAATGAGCTGTCTCACAGTAATTAGTGTTTCGTGTTGTAAGGCCTTTATGCAACGGACGCGGTGACAAAACTGAAACCATTACGACATCTTAATAATTGCTCTGGGAAAACTGTACCAGTTCTTAAACGATTTATAACAAACGTATATTGTTATAGTTACACACACGGCCTGCAATGCATATTAAGAGCAAAACCCTATCAACATTTTCTACATTATTTAATATTATTAATTAATCATGTACAGTCACATAAAAATAAAAAGCAAGTAAATTAAACTTATGCTAAAACAACTGCAAAGAACTAAAAACTAAATATAAAAGATTTCCCCAAATCACTCCCTTCCCGCATGGTCGCAAGAACGCTGGCGGTTACACCTCTGCACCGGCAGACAGCGTCTGGGCAAAGAAAGCGCCAGCCCTATCGCGATCGCCCGAGATGTGTTTTCTACATGATTATGTATGTAATAAGCAAGTAAGTAAATATTCTTTACAAAAACTACAAATAAATTTTAAAGGAAAATAGAACCAGGTAACAGGTAACCAGGTAAGTCGAGAAACATATAGGGTAAAATCTCGATAATCCGGTTCTTCGATGATACGGTACCTCCATTAATCCGGTACTAACAGAGCGGTGCGATTCATCATTTTATGTCCACGCCTACTATCTGCGCTTAAATTATCACAATGCTATATCACTCTATATGAATGGTAAAAACAAGATAACAGTCGAATTTTCTTTGGATTATTTTTTTAACCAGCAGATACGTCTGCGAGCGATACTCCCAATTTTATATTAAAGGAAAAACTTACTAACTTTCACTTTTACTAACTTTTCCATTTTTTCTTTAATATAAAATTTCTTTGAATTACTTCAGTATCTTAAGTGTATTTGTGCGATACAGGTACTTAAAAAACAAATATAATTATAACAAATATAAGCAAAATTGCTTTAGCTTCCGGTAATACGAATTTTCCACAAATCCGGCTCTTGTGTGTCAGCATTAGTGCCGGATTACCGAGATTTTACTATACCTATTTAAAATACCTCTAATTAATAGAAAATAATAGCTAGCAATCACAGTGTAAATAGCAACTTTATTAATTCCTTCAGCCTTGGGCGTGAAGTAAGTTAAACATTACTGCGCATTACCACAGCGGCAGCGCCTGCGCAACCAGCTATATATAGCCGCAGTTGGTTAACTCACGATTTGAGGTGGTTAATGGTTGACACATCGTGCTCTTCTTTGGTTCATCTTAGTTGAGATTTAACCCTGAGATATTCAATGAATCCTAGTCGTTTGTATCGTAATGTAGCAACATTTAGTCAATCAAATATTGTAGTGCGTTTCATGCACTGAAAAAGTAATTAGCCAAACTGAAATTATAAAGAAGTAAGTGACTCTAGTGGCCCGATTTGAAGAATGATTAAGACACGCTGAAGATCTTTAAAAGATCGATAACTAAACGACATGTCAAAATTAACGTTTATTTCGATTCCGCTGTGTTCCCAATAAGATCTATCTACGATATTTCTAACGTCAAAGTGACATTGGTTGCCCGAATCGAGCTGCTTCTGACAATTATACGACATCTAAATGAGAACTTATCTAAACCAGAACTTATCGTTATCGTATTTCATTCTTCGAATCGGGCTGTAGGTCTATAGGATCCCAATGCAAAAGGTTCTTGCAGAGATTGCGAAGCGTCTGGTTGACGTAACTGGTGACTGAAGAGCTTGGCGGCTTCCTCGCACAACGTATTAGCATTGCGATACCACGAGAAAATGCCAGCATCCTTGTTATAATGCCTCACGGGCCTAATTTAGATTTAACGTAGCTATTAATTGGTAGTTTTGACGACCGGTCCGGCCTAGTGGGTAGTGACCCTGCCTATGAAGCCGATGGTCCCGGGTTCAAATCCTGGTAAGGGCATTTATTTATGTGAGGATGATGAACACAGATATTTTTTACTGAGTCATGGGTGTTTTCTATGTATCTTTGTCTAAGTACCCACAACACAATGCCGCGATGGTTCCAGGCATAGGATTACTTCGCTCGAGGAGCTAAAGTCACTGCATGCTTCGGCTGATGCTGTCGAGGACACTGCCGAGCGGCCTCTTGCTTCTTCTGAGAGTGGCACCAGCGCAGCACCCGCTGCGGCCGCCAAGCCATCGATGCAGGCGCAGGAGAAGCCAGTTGAGGTCAAGCGGGCACGTAACCCTAGGAAGAACCAGGCTGTTTAAGGCTCTCGATAGCGATAATTGTTTGTATTGTAATCCTTAGTTGTTTTTTTTTTCTAGTGTTAGTATAGCTTTATTTTATTTTTTTTACTTTATTCTTGAATACCTCCATCGTAGTAATTTTAATTAGTTTCTTTCCGAATTCCGAACATCATTATAACATCTGTCACTTTATCTGTCAGAATTGATATTGCGTTTCGTTTCTGCTCGACGGAGGTGTATTTTTCTATGTAAAATACAATTGTATTAATCTCCTACCATCCTTTGTTTTGTGATTTTATGTAACTGCTGGCGAGCAAATGAGGTTGTATTTTGATCTCATATTTTAGATTAGCAATTTTTTACGCTTTGCATACACATTACGTGCATATTTTTATTTTATATATTTTAGTATTTATTTGTATATTTATATCAATTTTATACTGTATTCGAACTTTTTATGTCGGACGTGCTTAACGTAAGCCTTGAGAGCGAGTTCTTCTCCTTATCGTCTTCTAGTCAATATGACTCCTTGAGTGATGTATCGGATGTGCTTGATTTGGGCGATAGATTGCAATTTACATTTTCCACCTCCAAAAAATGTTTTAATGTTGTACATATCAATGCACAAAGTATACCTGCTCATTACCCGGAACTTCTTGCCTCCTTCTCTTCCTGCAATGTTGACGCTATACTTATATCGGAAAGCTGGCTCAAACCATCTTTACCTTCTGTCCTATACCCTTTGCCCGGATATCGTTTGATACGGAATGACAGGACGGGCACTAGGGATGGTGAGGCTGGGACAGTTCGTGGTGGTGGTGTAGCTGTATACTTAAAAAGTGACTTGAGCTGTCAAGTGGTTGCGCAGTCCCCTACGGCCTACTCGAACTCGGCTGAGTACCTTTTCCTAGAGGTTGCTTTACATCATTCCAAAGTTCTCCTTGGCGTCTTTTATAGCCCCTCATCTCAAATTAATTATTTTGGTACCCTAGAGAAAACTCTAGAAGACCTCAGCCCGCAGTTCGATCATCGTATAATAATGGGTGACTTTAACACCTGTCTCAGGAAAAACGATTCCCGTGCCCTTAAACTGCAATCAATAGCTACTTCCCTAAACCTTAACATCTTGCCCCTCGCCCCTACCCATTTTCCTCATAACGGCCCTCCTTCCCTCTTAGATCTTATTTTGACGTCTTCTGCTGATTTAGTCGATTCTTATGGACAGTTTAATGCTGCTGGTTTCTCGTGTCACGATTTAATATACGCGTCCTTTAAAATTCGTCCTCCCAAACAAAGGCATAAGATCGTAATGCGTCGGGACCTTCGTAATATTGGTTTGCAGGCGCTCCATGATGACATAGGCAATGCCGATTGGTCTAGAATCAATTGTCTGGCGGACATCGACTTAAAGTTGGGGGCCTTTAGTGACACATTGCTTGCAATTTTTGATAAACACGCTCCGCTGAAGCCGATGCGGGTGAGGCATTTCCCAGCACCATGGCTTACACCAGATATCAAGTCACTCATGGCCAGGAGGAACAGAGCCCGGCTCAAGTATAGGGCAGCTCCTTCAGAGGAAAACCATCTCAGCTACATCAGGTTGCGAAACCGCTGCAACAAATCTTGCAGGGACGCTAGGCGCCGTTATATTCATAAATCCATTGATGAATGCCCCCCTTTCAAATTATGGAAGTTCTTGAGATCACTTGGAGTGGGCAAAGTTCCTCAGTGTTCCTCAGGCACTCTTGACCTGGACTCAATCAATCGGCATTTTAGCACATCCCCGGTGACATTAGATCCTTCCGTCAAGCATGCAACATTATCTTCTCTTGCCAATAACCTTCGCTCTGACTGTGACTCTACTTTTACTCTTGACAATATTTCTCCACAAGAGGTTGTTACAATCTTAAAAAATATTAAAACGAAGGCTGTCGGTGAGGATCACCTTAGCCTGGATATGCTTATGCTCGTGGCGGATATAATTGCCCCTATCTTATCCGAAATTATAAATTTCTCCTTTTCCTCTGGTACATTCCCTGCTATGTGGAAACTTGCTCATGTTATCCCTCTTCCTAAAACATCTAATCCCACATCCTTTTCTCAATATCGACCCATCTCCATTCTCCCAGTTTTGTCTAAAATCATCGAACATCTTGTTAATCGTCGCCTCCTTTCACATCTCCACAAGCATAATTTGTTGAATCGGTTTCAGTCAGGTTTCCGCCCCGGGCATAGCACTGTCACGGCTTTGGTGAAGGTCACTGATGACATTCGTTTTAATATTGAGAATAAAAAGCTCACGGTCCTGGTACTTTTAGACTTCAGTAGTGCCTTTAATGCGGTGGATTTTGATATTCTCCTTCATATCCTTCGTACGTTAAATGTTTCTCCTGCAGCTTTGTCTTGGTTCCGTAACTATCTCTTTGGGAGGCGCCAGCGTGTCAAGGTTGACGACAAGGTCTCGGAGTGGTGTGACCTTTCTGCTGGTGTCCCCCAAGGAGGGATACTCTCTCCTCTCCTTTTCTCGATCTTCATTAATGGCATTACTGAGTCCTTAAATTGTAACTTCCACCTTTACGCGGATGATTTACAGATTTACGCAGCGGCTAGCATTGATGATTTTTCATCTTTAGTTGATAGAATAAATGGCGACCTTGAGTCAATTCGTTGCTGGGCGAATAAGTTTGGTTTGAAAGTTAATACAAAAAAATCGCAGGCAATTGTCATTGGTGGTCCTTATTTTGTGTCCAAATTGTCAGAGATGGTGGTACCCAAAGTGCGTTTTGATGGAACAATTATCCCTTTTTCTTCTACAGTTAAGAACTTGGGTATCATCATTGATCAAACCTTGTCCTGGTCAGCTCATGTTTCTGACATTAGCAATAAACTTTTTGCGTCTCTCCACTCACTAAGGCGTCTTCAAAATTTCCTTCCTCTTCAAACCAAAATAACTCTCGCATGTTCACTTTTACTCCCGTTGTTAGATTACGCTGATACTGCTTTCTTGGACCTTAGTGAGGAGTTACTGGACAAACTCGAGCGATTGCAAAATATTTGTATTCGATACATTTTCGGTCTACGTAAGTTTGATCATGTATCCCAGTTTCGATCTCAGCTTGGCTGGCTTCCGATTCGTCGTCGACGAGATGTGCATGTCCTATCATTGCTTTTCAATGTTCTATTTAATCCTGCTTCGCCACCTTACCTTTCCGAAAGGTTTAGTTATTTAGCTGCTGGTAGTGGTCATCGCCTTCGATCAAGCACCAATCTTTTACTCACGATTCCTTCCAATACGACGCGCACATACAAGAAATCCTTTACTGTCCATGCCGTCAAGTTATGGAACGAGATTCCGGTGTCCGTGAGGCAATCCCAATCTGTAGCATCACTCAAGGAGAAGCTTAAAAAATTGTGGCTTTCCGATACTTTGGTTACGACTTCCTAGTTCTTTGGAGTACTTCTACTTTTTTAATTTCCTTTACTTTTCTGGTTCGAATTCATATTTATTTATATTATATATTGAATATTTATTTATTTTTATTTATATATATATGTATGCATTATTTTATGGTTATTTTTCTATCTATGTATATTTGTATCAATGTGTATTCAAAACGTGCATTTCATTAATTTCAGTGATTGTACACTTTTGTTTGTGTTTGTCATTCATTCATCGTTACTTCTGTTTTACTCATTTCCTCAAAGGTTAACTGGAAGAGATCCCATACAGGGATAAGTTCGCCTTTGTTGTATTTAATTTACTCTGTAACTGTGTTTTTCGTGTTTTTATTTCTATGTACAATAAAGTATATACATACATACATACATACATACACAAGCCTTATTGAGCTTACTGTAGGACTTAGCCAATTTTTGTAATAATATCCTATAATATTTATTTAGTTTAGTATTTGTACAGTTACTATAATACCTCTGTATGTATCTATTTTATAGTTGGCAGGTGCAATATATAGTTCCTAAGTTAATTTTTGAAGTAAAAACTTCTTTAGCGGCGCTGTGCACTTTTTGTGATGGGGAAAAAATGTTGAACTCGCGTCAGGGCGTCAGGTGTCACGTGACCGACAGATTGAAAATTCGTAAGACGGACACGTGACATCATGGTGACGTGCAAATTAAATGTCATCGAAGCCTGGTTACTTTTGAAAAATCGTATGTCATTCAAGTGTGACATTTTATTTTCTTCATAATCAAAGTGCTGCCATAACGGTTAAAGAGGTTTAATCTTTGTTAATTGTGTTGTATTGTATCTTTGTGTTGTTGGATGTCCATGATTGTAGATACCTACTCAATTTTTTCCTTACCAAAAAGTTAAATAACAGAAAAGAAGCGTGATTGTTTTACTTAATATGATGGTGAACGATTCATTAACATTTACTGATTGTGTAGGCTGTAGTCCTGCTCACGTCTGATGAATTACTGTGTATATGTCATATATTACTTAACACTTAAATTCGCATTTCAAAATATATTCCACACTCAAATTTATTTACGTAGGTATAATAGAGAATTATCTCTTTTTATAAAACTGCTACTCAATTTCTCCAAAATATCAAAAATGCACAACGTTAATATTCAAGTTTTCACTTCTGCCGGCACTCCCGGAGTGCAACCCGTTGTTTTTTCTTGTGTATTTAGTAATAAAACATTATGTTACTGTTATGCAAACATTTCTTTCAGTGTGTGTGTGTCTATGGGATTTTACAAGTTATCTTTAGGTAACTTATGTTCTCACCAAGTTCGTTGGTCCGGTGTCCTCTAAAGTCAGTAGTTTCTTTGGGCAAACTAAATTAAAGCCAAACCTGATGCGTCAAATATACCTGTTATTTATAAATCTAACAAAGGCCGCCCTAAACTAAGCACTACTTACGTGTATATCGTCGCCTAGTACCTATACATACATACTTATATAGAAAACACCCATGACTCAGGAACAAATATCTGTGTTCATCACACAAATAAATGCCCTTACCGGGATTCGAACCCGGGACACTCGGCTTCATACGCAGGGTCACTGCCCACTAGGACAGACCGGTCGTATAATCCGGTCCGGTCGGTTATTAACGATTATTTGATGCAATATGAAGTAAGTTTTACTTCATCAGTTTTATTTCACTGCAAAACCAAATAAAACAAAACACTTTGTAAAATCAGAACTTCACAGGGCTATTTTAAGATGCAGTGGGTACAGTCAGCAGAGTTTTTGAAAAATCGTACCATATCATCGTTATTGTATCATACATTTTCAATCGAATGATACAATTTGTGTGGGTGTAAGAAATTGCCAGATACATAAATCACATTTTAAGTTTTGTCCCTATTCACCCCAACCGCATCTTTTCACCCCGATTCTAGTACAGTCTATCTTAACTATTCTACACATAGAGACGTAACGACGGAACAGACGTTTTTGTTAGGCTATTAGAAAATGATGATACTTTAGCCGTATAGTCTGATCCAATCACAATCTGTGATCCGTTACTTTTGATGTTGACTGTTCTTAAATTGCCAGGTAAATCACATTTTAAGTTTTGTCCCTATTCACCCCAGCCATACCTTTTCACCCCGGTTCTAGTGCAGTCTGACTTTACTATTCTACACATAGAGACGTAACGACGGAACGGACGGTTTTGTTACGCTATTACAGAATGATGATAATTTTGCCGTGTAGTCTGATCCGTTACTTTTGATGTTGACTGTTCTTAAATTGCCAGGTAAATCACGTTTTAAGTTTTGTCCCTATTCACCCCGGCCATACCTTTTCACCCCGGTTCTAGTACAGACTAACTTTTCTATTCTACAGTCTACACATAGAGACGTAACGACGGAACGGACGGTTTTGTTCGACTGCGTGCAGTCTGGTACGTTACTTTTGATGTTGACTGTACTTGATGCCAGAAGTTACCTTTAAGTGGCGGCAGCGACAACGTGAAAAGTAGTCAAGTGGCGGGGCCCCATTTTATCCCCCGGGGAGATTTAGAGAATATTACAAAATCAACTATTTAATTTATCTATGTATAAAAGTATATATTGAAGTATATATCGCTAGAATCAGCATTAAATACGCTATTTGAATTTAATTATTAAAAGGATTGTAATGTCATGCATTTCGCCACACCTAATCAAACCCAGCAACAGTGACAGTTTTCTAGTTTCCTTTTCAAAAAACTACCTCCAGAAGGACTTGTGTACAAATCACACGAGGTTCAATAGGGTAGGCTAGGGGGTTAAAAAGTAGCCGAAAAAACCTCGCGTGATTTGTGCACAAGCCCCAAAATGAAATTATGATTGGAGGCAATTATACTATTAACGGTATCCGCTTATACAGCTTGTTAACTACCGTAGCATCATGCTATAAAAAACTTCTAAGCCAAAGTATACCAATATACCTACTCAGACTTTTAAATCTTCTAATGCAATAAAATTCAAGTAGGTAAGTAATTTGCCCTTTAGCAAAGGTAAGCCGATCCTGACCTCATTCTCATTGCAGTGCAGTAACTGAGGGCGTCTATAAGTGTAGTCTTTAGAGCAAGAATACCGGAATACCTTTATACCGTTATCGGAATATCGGACCGATATTTGTGATATTAGAATACCGGAATTGAAGAAGACCAATATCGAAGTATCAGAATTCCGATATTGGGGGTTTTTAGTTTCGTTTTATAAAAAAAAATAAAAAAAATACCTACGACGAAAACTGTGATTGTTGCCAATATTTAGTTTAAAAGACAATCATAAAATAATCCTATTGTATATCATTTAATAATTTCGTGTTTTGAATATACATTATATCACATTTCTTTTTATTTACGATTTTTTTTTATCACCTTAATTTACCGACGTTTCGACACAGCCCAGGTCAAAGCTGTATCCACTGGAGAAGAATAGATACCGTGGGAGGTTGAAACGCAAACCGAAGAAAACTGTAATACATCTATCTAGGTTAATAGACAACCGGGGTTTTGTGAAAGGGATAACGGAAAAAGTTGGAGCAGTATTAAATACATTCTCCATCAAGTCTGCATATAAGCCGTTATTCAAAGTAGCAGATCTTGTACGCAGTCCAGAAGATATCATTCCGTACTAAAATCCGGGCGTTTACAACAAATAATGTAATGTAATGGATGTGTTTTTATTATAAAAAAATATCGGCGTAACTGATTTATACATTCATGCCGAATTTCAATTTTCTAGCACTAACGATTACGGAGTAAGACCGCGGACGGACAGACAGACAGACATGGCGAAGCTATAAAGGTTCCTAGTTGATTACGGAACCCTAAAAAAAGTTTTTGCTGGTCATATACAATACCGGTATTAATTCCGGAACACCGGGTGAGGGTCAATACCGAATTTCAATACCGGTAAGTATCGCTCGATATTGGATGCCCTAGTAATCACGTTACATTGGCTGGGGGTGTGTGTAGCGTAGTCACATGTTAGTCAACGCGTTACATAAGCTGCTCTTCACCTTGTGATGTAACATGTCAAGGTCCGCTGACGCAAGCGTTGCAATGAAATGGTTTTGCAGTTCTTAAGGCGTTGTGACTCTTACTGTCAATGTTATATCAATAAGTAATAAGTATAACACAGGATAACTTAAAAATTCGCAGAAATTTCTTCTTGTGAAAGTTTTACTTACACACGACAAAACGACTCTTCTTCTTCCTCGCGTTGTCCCGTCATTTTTCCACGGCTCGTGGGAGCCTGGGGGTCCGCTTGACAACTAATCCCCAAAATTGGCGTAGGCACTAGTTTTTACGAAAGCGACTGCCACCTGACCTTCCAACTCAGAGGGTAATATAAACTAGGCCTTATTAAGATTAGTCCGGTTTCCTCACGATGTTTTCCATTCACCGAAAAGCTACTGCTCGCGTAGCCAACGTGCATATCGTTTACGCTCCGTGGCGAACGAAACGCAACTGTCACAGTCGCACTAATATGGAAGAGTGATAAAGAGAGATGACTACGCTACGCTACGGAGCGTTAACGATAGTAACGTTAGCTACGCGGCCTGGTAAATATCAAATGACATTTCGTACATAAGTTCCGAAAAACTCATTGGTACAAGCCGGGGTTTGAACCCGCAACCTCTGGATTAAAATTCGCACGCTCTTACCGCTAGGCCACCAGCATTCCACACGACAAAACGAATTTAAAAGTAAAAATTACAGTCATTTCATCTAAACGGAACGTTTATCTTCAAAATATTCTCCTTTAGCTTTGATACAAAAATACAATTACTTAGTAGGTATTTTATATTGTGGCTACAATATTTCAAAATTCCAGCTATAACTTTTCTGAAAGCAACTATCAAACAAGGTCACGTTCTACCAGCTCTACTATTTTTGACATTGGCTAATCATCATCATAAATTAGACAGAAGCCATTTTTTAGAAGGTGAAGTAGGTGTATCTAAATAGTACATTCCAAACAAACGCTACGTGATAACGCCAATTCAGAATGTAATTCGCTATTCTTAGATACCTCTAAGTTAGCCTGCATTTCTGTCAGACTCGTCTTCAGGAATGTTATGTCCTTCAGCAGCCTGGTGACGTCGACGTGATCGAAGGTAACCGGCCGTAACAAGCCGCTTCGCAACGAAGGCAGGCACGTCGACTGGATCGATCTCCTTCAACAGTTTGATTGGAGACTGGATGGCATCTGCCGGCCTAGGAAACGCTTTGTGTCTCTCTGTCACTCTTCCATATTAGTGCGACAGTGACAGTTGCGTTTCGATCACTACGGATCGTAAGCGATTTGCATGTTGGCTACGCGGCCAGGTCAATTTTGTCGTCTGGGAGAGCAGCGCCTTGCCATTGCAAATAACGTCTTCACTAAACTCGATTTGCAGATCTGCCAGATGCTGACTTCGTCCATGGTGTCTATGGCATTCTGTACGAACGCTAGTAACTCATTCGCTATGAGTTGTTGCGAACAAGTCTCGTATTCTCATTACGGTCTATTATGAACTTTTCCCAGGCTTAAGTGTGATGTAACGCCACGTCAAGGTCCACCGTGATGGCAGCGTTGCAACAGTTGATCTGCTCTCGTAATGAATAATAATAATTTGGTATACTAGTTATTGCATACAGATTTGCCCTTGTTAACAAGTGAGCCACTCTGTTATATTTGTGGATAGGTAGGGAAAATCGAACCCTTAAATTAAACGATAGGGATTTTGTTGTGAGAAATTACTAGGTGTATATATTCAGATGTTTATTTTAGCTTTTACTAAAACGATATTTCAAGAATCTATATTGTTTAGATTGACATAACTGAAACGTCGGATAAGTTAAAAATAATGAAATTATATCACGTTAGACCCCTTTTTATCACTACATAAGGGTACAAAATAGTAGAATTGTAAGTATTTGACCTTTATCGGTTTTGGTGTTTATCCATATAAATCGTTGAGCTCACGCCCTTGCTCTTTTTAAGGGAGAATGACAATTGCCTGCCGTTTTTAGAGAAAATAAGCCATTATTGTTATTTTGTGTCCTTTTTAATATCAGTTAAAACGATTGTATTTAATCCTTACTATACAAGTTTTATTCCAAAGGTCAAGGTCACATAGACCAAACACATTAAAAAAACACAATAATATTACACACACTCGCTTCGCCTCGCCGATCAAGCAAACTGAAGATGGCGAAAACCAGCTGCCAGTGGAATGTTAGACAATAGCCCTTGACACGGTGAATGTGTGTTTATTATTGGTTCACGATTTTCTACGTGAATTGCCATTTTACTTTTCTATACTCTGTATATTTAGGTATTTAACTGAAAGTAAACCAAATCTACCGTCAAATGGCTCCTTAAGCCAGTTGAGGGTAGATGAAAATATTAGATGATCAAATAATGTAGGTTGGAGTCAGGTCGATCAGTGACAGATCCAGACGGTTTTGTATTTTGGTTGGTTAACCCATAAATGTTATTTATATTATAAATGTTTTCGCCCACGGCGACTGCTTCAACTCCTTTGTTGGCGTTCATGTGCTCTCATTGTAATGCACGTATTTTGGTTGGTTAACCAATAAATGTTATAACTACCCGAAAATGTACAAATTGTATGTTTACTTTTATTGAAATACCTATAGATACAGAGTTATAGAAGAAATTAATGTCAATTATATTAAGAAAAAGCTAACGCTAAATTGTACCTACTTTTGAGATTGATTTTTTACAAGTTTTAGTCAAGAGTAATATCATGAAAAAAAAAACACACGGAGACGAGACTATATTTGTAAGGGCATACTCACATCAAATCAAAACCTCAAAAAATAAAGGTTGACTCGATAGAATAAATCACAAAACATGTGTTATTTTCATTTATTTTGCATATCGTTACCCTGCATAACATAGCAGTATAATTTAAAAATGAAATAGAATACCAGAGTAAATGAGATGTTAAGCTAAAAACCCACGCGATGGCCATTTCTTCCGTCGGAAGTTTGCACGGCGCGCCATATCTTCTGCAAAAGAAGTAATTGGTCCACGTATGAGACAGTTGAACGCTATGAAGAGGTCGGCTGATGGCACCGTGCAGTCCACATGGCTTCTGATCTGAATGCGCGCAATGGACAAATTACATGTGGTCGCGATCCTCATCAATGAAGGAGCGAGAAAGAAAAGAGCTTTACCTACAAAGCAACTGTTGTTCCTACGCCACAAACAGATTGTTAGTATACAAGGTGTTTTTTCAGTTTATCTTTAGTGCTCTGGAGATGAATATAATTGTGTACTTGTGGAGGACACTGAATTTTGGAAATAATCCCGGAATTTAAAAATAAATTGTTGTTTTAAAAGATCACAACCGCTGAATATAATGAAACCCCCTTTTTCCGCGAACCTAAAGCTCTATAAATTAAAATCTAATTATATGTAGTACGAGTATCTTTATTCCAAATAAAGTCATATTTAAATTAAGATCTACATCTTTAAATCTTTACCTTTTTATCAATAATTAATTAAGTTTGTTTCAAAAATTGCGTTTTTGATAATACACAAGCTTTTATCGCAGAATGTACTTTTCAGCAGGTAACTAACACTCATCGAGACAATTCTAACCAACTCGAGCACAATTAGGATGCGATGTTTTATCAAAGAGTTCCTATGGTCATCTCCTGTGACCATCATCAGATCAGCTCGAGGTACCATAATAATTGACACCGAACTTATATATGTATGTGAAGTTTCAGTTCTATCGCATAATGGAAAGTGGATTTAATTTAGTTTTCAAGATTTGATCCGAACATAATATATACTATACACCTTATAAAACAAGTCCCCCGCCGCGTCTGTTTGTGCATATGTATGTTCGCGATAAACTCATAAACTACTGAACGGATTTTCATGCGGTTTTCACCAATCAATAGAGTGATTCTTGAGAAAGGCTTAGATGTATAATTTGTTTGTGTAACCAGTGCGAAACCGGGGCCGGTCGCTAGTTTATGCGAGGGAAGAATAGCTTTTTGAATCTAATGAAATAACGGTCCTTTTCTAAGAAATTCCATTTTGGGAGAAAACGTTTTCCACTAACTAAATCTTGACAAACTTTGATTTTGATGTCGATCGCTTCAGCGTAATACATTCTAGATAGGTTTCGCTTAAAAAAAAAGTGAATAAAAGGAAAATCTTTAAACCTATTTTTTCACTGTGTCAATAACCTACTAACAATCATGGAGAATGGAACATATTTAGAAGTGGAAAAAATGTTTTCTCTTTTTCTATGGACGATCACGCTATACTTCCCTCTTAAATAAAAGCTTGTATCAATGAGCGCTCTAAGACGACCTTGAGCGAATGGCGTGAAGACAAATAGCTCCAAAAGCTCTTCAATTGCATCCCACCTTGACACGGTTCCGCAACACTTACGTCAAGCCAGTGCAAGTTATGCAAGCTCTCTGTAACCGTTACACACAATACGCTAATAAGTGGGTAATAAGTTAGTAATACGGTTACAGTGGCGAAAGGGTTAAGGACGTATACACTTTCATGTATGGAAAACAATCTGTGTGTACGAAAAGTGTCTATCAAAAAACATTAAATAGGCGGCGCTACAATACATCGCGAATAAATTTTTGACTTTGATGAAAAATTCAAATCACTGACAGCGCATTTACTCTCTCAATAAAGTCTAAGTTCATGTCATGTCCTTGTACTACCCTAGTGCCACCGGATTGTCCTCCTTTACCTCTACCCTCCATACTTTCTTGCCTTTCATCTGTCATGTTAATCTGTTGGATTGGATGTCATGTCAAACTCTTGGATTGGGTAATCATCATCGTCTTCTAGCCGTTTTCAGCCACAGCGACTGCTTTTTACCGCTGAGACTGCTGAGAGTGTCGCTGGTACGCTCTGAAGTGACGTAGCCAATCTTTGCAGCGAATCTGCGGCCACACTCGCTGCAGGTCAGCACCCCTTTGACGTAATTATGACGTCACGCTTAGCGTCGAGTTCCGTGCGTCGCCTGGCTTCAAATTCCTTTTAAGAAACTAAAAACTTGATTCTTACAAATCTGGACTTTCTTGGACTCGTTCTACTCAGAATCGTCAGCGTTCTCAATCCTACCATTAAAAAAGGGAGGCCTAAAAATATCCATTCCATTACGTCACGTTTTTAGTGCGAAACATGTTTTCACTTATATTTGCATGACGTAGTGGAAACTAAATTCCCATAAAAAATTTAGGACATTTTTTTAAAATCATGATTGAATATGCTAGTAACCAAAATTTTGATATAAGGTTTACCAGCTTATTATTGGCGTGTGCGACTGTGCATAATATCTTTACATACCTAACTATTTTGTATATAACAGGGATTAAAACTTTAAATATTGTATACCTAAATATTTCATAATGCTTAGTATTGATCTGTACAACGCTGACATAGCAGAGCAGAGCACGATGCATTCACTGAACTCGTCTCCATTGCTCTCACCTTGACACAGTATCCGTTGTTACGTCATTCTTCAGCTAGTTCGCTAGTCGTTACATTGTCAGTCTTTCTTTAATGCCCCTTCGTAATTCGTTGTTCATTCAGTTGGACATTCTTCAGCCCTCACTAGTCGCTCTAGGTACCTAGATTGTCAGTTCATTTGTTCGTGCGCTTATTCATTATGAACCCTGTCGGTATGCACTAAGATAGATATTGGATTGTTGCTGCGCGCATCAGTGACGTATTATTTAGTTAATGGTGTTATAATTTAATAATATGAGTACTTATATTATTATTTAATAATAAGGACACAAGATAGGCTATTAAAAAAAAAAAAAAGTACTTATTCATATGGTTGTAATTTCATTATGCCATTTCTTTAAACACAGCCGATACCGTAGTCGGTATTACAATTATCATGAGCATATTGTACTCCTCAAACGGTGAACCTTTTGTTCAATAACTTTTAAAAAATATGAAGTCTTTAGATTTCTTATGTTTCATACAAATTTAATATTTGCTTGTCGCGCCTGAATAATAACAAAATTCGCAATACATTGCGTCTTGGAATAAAGTTTAAAGTGTAGGTAGGTACTAAAAATCGAAACAAATTAACGTATTTATTTTTAAAAGTCGCTGAACAAATTTTGGCCTGTTTTAGGAGTACAGCTTACAGTTTAATTTTGTACTCGTGTTACAGGCTCCACCCGGTGTAGGTAAGAACAGTTTCGAGGGATTATTTAGAAACTAGGTCTATTTGGAACCATGATGTTTTCACTGTTTTTGTAACACTGTACAGCATTTTTCATCCAAGTGTGGTACCGTTAGTGTAACGGTGCAAACATTTTTGCAAGACTGTTGTCTAAGTACCTACTGATCATTGTAAGACAGGAGAATCATGAGATCACCTATTTTTTCCCCGTGAAGGCGTTTGATAAATTCGTTATACTAAGTGCAATTTTCATCGATTATCACCAGGAATTATTTATTTCTGATATTTTATCTTATCTACTTATAATTAATTATTTCCCACGTCAAAGTATTTATTCTCAGATCAGTAATACTCTTGCTTACATTTGTGCAAAATATATATGCTCTTTATTTCTTACAAGTTGCCATCCTCACGCTATCGGGGCAATAGTTGACAATATAAGATCGATTGCAGCGCAACCTTGACACGGTGTTCATCGCAGCACATTACGTCACATTTCAACTGCAAGCTTTATTACGAAAGTGCTATAGAAAATAACTTACGAATATTGTGATCTGTTCTGTGAGGGCAAAGGTGGCGATTGATATGTAGGTGACTACTTGTACCTAATGTCAATATACTATCCGAGCAATAAGTAGTTGACAGTAAGATCGATTGCATCGGCGCCTTGACACGCTGTTCATCGCCACGAGTTACGCCACATTTCAGCTGCAAGTTTCATTATGAAACTGTTACAGAAAATGACATAGGAGTATTGTGAGCGACGATTAGACTAGGAAAGGGTGGGGATTAATATTTACAACCATGGCTAATAAGAATAATTGCAGCGCAAACTTGATACTTACGGTGTTCGTCGCAACCAGTTAGATCACATTTCAGCTGCAAGCTTCATTATGATAGTGGTCCAGAAAATGGCATAGAAATATTATGATCTCTGGCATGAGGGTAAAGGTGTCGACTGGTATGTAACTACTTGTAATGTCTATACACTATCGGAGCAATAATTGACAATGAGACCGATTGTAGCGTAAACTTTACACAGTGTTCGTCGGAGCCAGTTACATCACATTTCAGTTGCAAGTTTCATTATGAAAGTGGTCTAGAAAACGGTATAGACGTATTATGATATCTGTATGTAACTACTTCTAATGACGATACACTATCGGAGCAATAGTTGACAATAAGACCGATTATAGCGTCATCTTGAACCTGGTTTCATCGCCACCAGTTAAGCCACATTTTAGCTGTAATAAGCTTCATTATGAAAGTGGTCTAGAAAATGGTATAGAAGTATTATGATCTCTGGCATAAGGGTAAAGATGTCGACTGATATATAACTACTTGTAATGACGATACACTATCGAAGCAATAGTTGACAATAAGATCCATTAAAGTGTCACCTTGACACGGTGTTCATCACAACGCGTTAGGCCACATTTCAGCTGCAAGCTTCATTGTAAAAGTTAGTGTAGAATAGAAATACAGAAAACGACTAGACTAGCTAGTCTAGCATAAAACCTTCGAGGTTTACAGCCCGATTCGGACTTTAAGATACGTCGAAAATTTCCTAACGATATGGATTGGATACGTCAGTGTCAAAACTGACAACTGAAACATCACGTTTGGCACTGAGATATCTTATGCATATATTATATGAAGCCAGCGCTGGTCTTCCGGCGGACCCATTCGGTGATGAAACGACAGATAACACATACAGTATATTAAAACCATACTGGATGAAACCATACTGTCCTTCACCAATCGCTCCATTCAGATAATAATCAAACATTACTTAACGTTTCGTTATTTATAATCGTCGCTTACATAACGTTGTAATTGGATTATTACGCGTGTCAAGGTGAGCCAACGATGCGATGTACTATCAGATATAGGCGATATTTGGGAGCGTCTGATAAGGTTTATAGGCTGGTGTCGCAATTTGGTTTGATAGCCCAGATTTTAACTTTATTTGATGAGATAAACTGTAACAAGTTATTAGGAAAATGTTATGGTCATGCTCGACATGTTCAATAGATGACCTGCTGCCACCTCTGTTGCTCATGTAAAAGTACAAGTTGCTGATTTCGAATGTAATTTCATAGAAATTTGTTCGTGTTTCGTTTTGGAAACTGAAAATCCCATACAGAATGAGACGTAAACGCGTACGTCACGTTTCGCTATCGAATAAATTTACACTAGGGGTACAGTATACGAGTAGTAAATTTTGAGAGTCGTGCACACACACACACATACATACGTAAAGATTATATAGAGATAAGAAATTATATAATTGAAAATTTGGCCGACAGTTTCATGTATATACACGACATAATACTGGTGCGTGCGTGCGTGCGTGCGTGCGTGCGTGCGTGTGTGCGTGTGTGTGCGCGTGTGTGTGTGTGTGTGTGTGTGTGTGTGTGTGTGTGTGTGTGTGTGTGTGTTTAAAGTTCTACACTATACTTTTTCAGATATGATATTTTTTATGTTATTTTTAATCAGAATTACGAGCTATGTCGGTCCTAATAGGAGAAAAATAGTGTCCCAATATTTCCATACATGCTTAATTCCTTCCATAAACCGTCATATAAAGTATATGATGAATAGTAGCGGAATGGAGAAAAAAAAACCGGGCAAGTGCGAGTCAGACTCGCGCACGAAGGGTTCCGTACCATTATTTATAAAAACGGCAAAAAAATATGTTTCTTGTATAGCCCCCCTTAAATATTTATTTTATTCTGTTTTTAGTATTTGTTGTTACAGCGGCAAAAGAAATACATCATCTGTGAAAATTTCAACTGTCCGTATGTCTGTCACCAGGCTGTATAGCTAGACAGCCTGATGACAGACATACGGACGGACGGACGGACGGACGGACAGCGAAGTCTCAGTAATAGGGTCCCGTTTGACCCTTTGGGTACGGAACCCTAAAAAACATGGGAGTATTGGGGTATTGGGTATTGGGTTTGTCGATCGGTTTCGCCTAGTGGGTAGTGACCCTGCCTACGAAGCTGATGGTCCCGGGTTCAAATCCTGGTAAGGGCATTTATTCGTGTGATGAGCATGGATATTTGTTCCTGAGTCATGGGTGTTTTCTATGTATTTAAGTATTTATAAATATTTATATATTATATATATCGTTGTCTAAGTACCCTCAACACAAGCCTTATTGAGCTTACTGTGGGACTTAGTCAATTTGTGTAATAATGGCCTATAATATTTATTTATTTATTTTATTTATTGGGACACTTGTTTTCTTCAATTAGGATCGATAGAGATCGTGATTTTTAGATTTAATTACGAATAACATATGTACAAGTTCCCAAATTTAAAAAAATAGTGTACCTAGTGTACAACTTAAATAAAATGGATTGTACTGTATGAGCGACAAATTTAACAATGTATGAGTCAATTGTTAAATTTGTCGCTCGGATCTCAGCGGGAGATCGCGTTGTCAGTTTGTATTCGCACAACTAACGGCCCGATTCGAAGAATGAGATACAATAACGATGGTTTAGATAAGTTTTCTTTTAGATATCGTGTGTATGTCGTATAATTGACAAGCAGCTCAATTCGGATAGAAATATCGTAGATAGATCTAAGAACGGCTAAGGAGTGGAACTCACTTCCTGTAAATCTATTCCCAGTCCAATATAACTTGGATCTTTTTAAATCGAGAGTGAATAGACATCTTTTAGATAAGCACGTTCCATCCTAGACTGCATCGGCACTTACCATCAGGTGAATTCAGTTGATATTGTCTTCAAATGCTTACCTTTTACAAAAAAAAGAAAAAAAAATGCATTACATATAGCTGGGGACACTTGAACTTATTTGAAGCTTAGTATCCCCAATATTATTGAAAGTTATAATAGGCTATTCTGTGTTTTTTATATATTTATATATATAGTCGTGTAACTTCGATAGCCAACTGGTATTTATATTTCCTGTAAATAATATCGCTTAACCTGTTTAAAATTCAAACAGTAAAATGTTCGCGCCAAAAAGGCAGCCGCCATTCTTGTGACGTCATAACCGCAGTGCAGTAACAAAGAAACGTCAAATGTGCTGTGTGTGTGCAAACTTTTCGCAGTTGTTACAAAAACACTTACTTCTGCTATACTGACATCACTCATGAGAAAAAATGGCGGTCGGCGTTTTCGGTCAAGTGACATACAGATAATAGAACAGATAATTTTAATTTTAAAATTAAAAATACCTAAGTCTCATGATTTAATAACAAAATAGTATTTCATTTGGTAGTATATTTTTATGGTAAAAAATATATAAATAACATACTTTCATAATTTAATTTTGATAGGACTACCGTAATGTTTTCATTAAGAGGCTGTCAATACCTAAAGCGCGCACACTGTCTATTTGTATCGGAGTAAATGAGATAGCACTGACGCATGTTACTGGGCCTGGGCAAGGGAATAATAAGAAAAATATTTAAATAAAAAAAAGTGGATTATTAGTGTAATATTTTACTCAACCACGGTTTAGATATAAATGTTTTGAAATTGTGATTTTAATTGCAGACCCATAAGTCAAAACAATAAAGACATAAAACCGTTAAATTGTGATTTTAAGGCCAATCTTTACAATTATTTTCTATCGAGCCGATTTCGTTCAATCATGTATCGAGTACAACCAAGGTCTTTGAAATATAATTAATATGAACATATATTTTTCTTCCTTGACTAAAACAAATAGTCTTTCTTAAAAAAACTGTTTAAGTAACATCAATTTCAAGGACATTGGGTGTTGACAGCCTCTTAATGGAGGTATTCATTCGTTTCAGAGTAATGGAGTTCGCCTTTGTTTACATAGTGGATCAATAATCATAGTCTTCATACATAGAGTTTTTAATTTTGCCAATGACAGAGATGATGCACGATCCTCACTCGGCTTGACCTATCATGTTCATTTGTAAATAGCTTAAAATTTGCATCTTTAGGTTTGACAGTGTTGGCACATTAAAAATTACTGCTTTTTAATACTACGTTGGTGGCTAACAAGCTTACGGCCCGCCTGATGATAAGCAGTCTCCGTAGCTTATGTACGCCCTCAGAGGAGTTACATGCACGTTGCTGACCCTAACACTCCGCACCCTAGTTGAGCTCTGGCAACCTACCGCTTTATTATCAGACTGACAAATTAGGGTGTGTAGATGTTGTCGTCAAGCTCACCATACTTATTAACCTATCGAATGAGCTAATGCTTTTACGGATACTGGAAAGCGATATGTAAACATACTACATACCTATACGAGGCCTGGACGTTAGTGAGATGACGATATGAGTTGTGCTGGTGTCCGACTTTATTACCTGCATGTAAATGAGTTTCATATGATTATCCAACCTAGTTTCTTGAGCTTAATAGTCGCCTCCAAACCTCCCCTTATAGCGACCCCATTCCGCACACAAAGTTTACCTTAAGTTCATATTAGCCTCACTGGATCACTGTTCACTCTGAGTACTGATAACGTTGGTCACAATATACCAGAGACACATCATTATTCTAATAACACCATAAGAACGTTCTTGACTTGATCTAAAAGCAAATATCACTGCCGCGTCGATTTGTTCGCACACAACCTCCTTTTTCCTACTGTCGTTCTCATCTACCCTCTCAACTTCCCTCAAAAAATCCCAATAACCTAGAAGCGGTTACTTAAATTAAACGTGACTACTAGCGCCATCTACTCCATGACGTTGGCAAATATTAGCTGGTTCGCAATACGTTCGCGACACTCCCGCCCAGAAAGAAAATGCTACTCTTAATTGAAATTAGATGTCTATAGGCAAACATATAAATAAATCAACAATCAGATAATAAGAACACTTGTGAATAACGATGTGTTTGAGCCGTCCATTCTCGAACCACATGGTTCACCCTTTGCGTCGTGAATCGGCACGGCCTGAAACTTTGTGCAATTTCTGATGACGTTACAGAAATGTGCTGAGACACTGCGTTTCTGAGATCAATCCAATCGTGCATCTGGTCTGAGTTGAGTTGTGATTGTGAGTGATCTGTCTTGAGCTGATAAAGAACAGGATTCTGAGTCTGGTCTGAGCATTCATTAATGTTTGTGCTGAGCCAACTAATAACAGGATTCTAAGACTGATCTGAATACTGATCAATTTCCGTGCTAAACTGATTGAAAGCAGGATCCTGAAACTGGTGTGAGCGTTCATCGATGTCTGAGCTGAGCTGAGTGGGATCACGGCTGCGACCTGTCATATTTGGTCCATTACTGGTCTCTCCGTCAACCCATGACTAATGTTATTTCCTACACTCCCGCGCGTACGGTTCTAGATTGCTCCGAGCAGTCCCTAGTTGCAATTTAGGTCACGAGAAGAGACCGCGTCATGCGGCCCATGTGTCAGAGAGTGCCAATGCGATCTGATATCAAATATCGGTATTGTTAAACAGTGAGAACTCCGTTCGCGATAGGTCTATCCCATCTATAACTACCATCTGTGATTCGCTCTGTCACTTTGTCACTTTGCTCTTTTGACATCGTTATTAACATAATAACCTATTTCACCACTTCAAGTGTCACAACTATTACTACAGCAGACGTAAACAACTGTAACTGTTTTGAACACTACGACGACCGCGTGATCGAAAAGAACATACGTATTTATATGCAATGATAGTTACCACACAGACAAATGCGGCCGTCTTATCCGAACGGGTGTATGTAACCTAAATTCCCACTACTTCTCTTTACTGTATATTACTCGCAGTAATCTACTATGTTAAGTATTCGCTTTAAATCTATTCGCTCATCCATTAAAGCCACTGTTGACATGTCCATCTCTGGGTGCACCCACTTCATGTCCGGCAGCCCTCCCCAGCCAAGGGAGAATCACGCTATTTTTATATAATCACAAATCAGAATGTAAAATAGAATCTATCTACAACTCGACCACACTCCTTTTTTTTATGCTAATTGGACATTCAATAGACTTGTCAAATCAGGCTCCCACTTCGAACCGTCAAATCCAAAACAAGTGATGTGATATTCAAGGCACCTTTTCTTACCGTTCATTTCGATTTATCAAGCAGATATTGAGTCAAAATGAACTCTGTTTGTTTGTTTGCAAAGTGGTTTTTATTCTTCTTATCATTCTCTGGTGCGTTTATATCGCGCCTGGTGTGAAATAATCTAGTTTAAATATGTTGGGACAGTCAAGTTGTCAGCAACTGTTTTAAACTGTTTTATAGGCTTAAAGTATTATATCGCGTCCGTGATTTTATTCACGTCGATTTACGCATAAACATTTTTGCCACACTTTATTCTGTCTAAATTGAGCTACACTGATACCGCCTTTGGGGGGTGGATGCTGGCGAGTACCTCGGTATTAATTCAACGCATTCAAAATGCTTTTCTTTTCTGTTTCTTGCCGTTCTCACATCACACCATTTTTAAAACCGTTATAACCTATTAAATATGTCTGCCAGACCTACCTTGCACTTTGCATCATTGCTTTTTGGAGTCATTCGCGGTTAACAGCCGTCTTATCTATTTGAAAAACTTAAGATTTCGAAGGGTCATATACGTGGTGTACTCAGGCTTAACGGCACGCAACACAGTAAGTCCGCTTTTCGTGGCAGCTTTCGATATGTTTACTCTTTGATTACATCCCCGTGCACATGCATCAGTCCTGCTAAGGATGGTAGAAACAGCAATAAATATACTGTACATCCGAGGTACCGATCCATCTTCCTCATTCCGATCAGATCTTAAATTAAGCAAAATATCGCCAGCCTTCCGCATCACAGTGTTTTAACTGCGGTGTCCATCAAATTGACCCACTCTGTTTCTTTTATTCACGAATAATCACTTCACAACTTTAACAACCATGCGAGACATATAGATGGGTACTCAGTAGCAAATTCTCAACGTGCGCCAATTAATAAAGAATACAGTGGGTGCGGCGTCTGTATACTCTTTAAGGCTTTGCGCTTTATTGACTTCGCATTCGCAAAGGCTTTTGATTCCTTCAACTGGAGTAAAATGTTCAGAGTTATGAGAAATGGGGATACCGCAACACGTAATCCTTTTATAGTTGAACGAGGAGTGCAACTGTTCACTGAGATCTGTGAATAGACAATGAGTATTGGAAGGTTGTGAGGGTGATGTCCAAGTTGGTGGCCAACTAATCAATAAACTCAGTTTTGCAGATGATATGACTATATTAGGTTAAGTGTCTGTGGAAAATGAATTTCGGTTCTGCTACAAAAGATTGAGTATGCCAGTAATGAGTCCATTTTCAGGATCCAGATCCATACCTTATGATCAATAGAAATGAGACAAAGATGATGCATGTCGATCTTCCTGGTAAAATTAAGAGAATCAATGAATTGCACGATCTTGAGGCAAGTTGTTGGTTTACTTGGTATCTTAAATAAGTGACGATGGCATCTGCGACTAAAAGGTGATCAGAAGAGCTCATATGGCCAAAGCTGCGGTGAAACGACTCGCCAGGATATGGAATAACATAAAACATGGATCAGACTAATGCGGGCGCCTTGGTTTCTCGATCATATTCTTTACATGTCCGAAACCTAGACCATTGAAACTGAAACCCATCATAGGACAGATGCATTTGAAATATGGTGCTGGCGAAGAATGCTTGAACGTTACTACGGTACAGCTGCTTCAACCCTTGACAAACTCGACATCACCGAGGTTATCCACTGTTTGGACCCATAGCGTTCTTAGTTTCTTCGGCTATCGAGGCCGAACCAAGAAAGGAAGAGCCAAGGAAGCGTAGGGATGGACGTATGGTCACACGGCGTTGGGTGAACAGAATAACATTAAAGATAAATCCACATTACAGGCTAGCATACACCGCCCAAGAAAGAGTGGCTTCGAGTGCACTGGTGAAGAACCACACAGGACAGGTGTCCCCAGTGACTTATGACGATACGGCAACGAATAAGACTTTGATAAATCTGTCTTGTGACTATTGCTACTGTAGGAGTCGTACATAAAACAATTACGGCTCCTCTTCCCGCAAAATACCGTAAAACTAAGTTATTCAGAACCATATTTTATATTAAAGATTGATACTTTCTGAGCAGCAAAAAATATATAACAATCTACAAGATATGACCAACGATATATTTTCCTGGAAATCTATTTTAATGTACACAACTATATTTCTTTCAGTTAGATCGGTATTACTTCTGCAAAAATATGAAACTTTACAATCATTCTCACAAGACACTATAAAATGATTTGGTTTACTTGCTTTTTGCAATTTCATAAAACTATGCCTCAATTCCTAAAAACAATAAGCCTAAATTCCGCCTAGATGCCACCATCACCCCCCTCTGCGGAGGCAGTGCGAGGCAAGTCGTGTTGCTAGACGGACCTGTGCTGCATTGCACGCGCGAGCAAGCGATATTCTATTTCGAACGCATAGCTCTGCGCGCTCGATCTTATGCAGCGGGTGGTGCGGTGAGGGGTATAAAGCTCCGCCCACACGCGCGAGGTCATTGGCGTCAAGTGCAGCCTTAACACTACGATATTTCACGTCAATATTAAAATGAATCAAGAAAGATATCGAACTTCCTTATATGACATCTGATTCTAATTGTGATTATGATTCTTGGGATCATAGTGTAGCTCCAGTCTGCATTTAAATTCGATTAAATCTGATAAATAAGCTAACAAGCTGAGGTGTCCCGATCAATAATTATCAATAATTATTTGGCTTATGATTAATCTCTTCCTTTTAAAGGTTTAATGGTCTGAGCTTTTGCATACTAAAATAATTAATAATAAAGTTCTTTTTATTGTTTCTAAAGATGATATTATACAACATAGATGATATTATATCTGAATTCCTTCTGTCATTACATTTATTAAAATAACACAATACTTGAGAAATTCTGATCTTATTCAGAAATGTATCCACCATGGTCTTCTACCGCCTTTGTAATTATTACTATGAGTATGAAGGTTGAAGGTACTTAATATGCACATCTACGACGAGTAGACTCGATTGAGTTGACATCTACTGCTCGATTCCACTTTCATTTAACAAAATTAAAATAGTTATGCATGGCTAGTGACTATTCTTTAAATTATCTACCACTCCCTTACCTGTTTTTGTTCGAATAAAATAGATAATAAAGAAACCACTAGCTCATTCAATTAGTATGCCTTTCATTTGAAGTCTTCTCAATAATAATATATTTTAATATTTTTAACCCTAGGTTTGGGTCATCGCATGTACATGACATAGATACAGACACAATTCAGAAGTTAGGTTAATATTTATCTAATTAGTTTATATCAAATCGCTAATCTGTGACTGTCCACACTATGAATCAATGGTTGAATAATAATAGGAAGTCCTTATACCTATAGGGTATGGCTTAGGTGCAAACATATTATAATAGCCTGGTGGCTTATACTAAACAGTTTTGCCTTTGCAATTTACTGTTATACAAGTTGATATTTACTGATTCTCTGATGACAATCTCTAGATTGGAATGTTAATTGGGATTGAATCAAGATACTGTGCTGAGTTACATGAACAGAAAAAGTAAGTGAATATTATTTAAACATAATATATTCGGCAGTTCTTTATTCGTTTACAATCCTTTTAACCGTTTATTTTTCAGGACAGCAATATCATGCATGCCAACTGTTAAATCTAGCGAGAGCCCCATTATTGGCAGTTTGCTAGTGCCATTGGAGTGGCTGCGCGATTCTGATTATGTCTCAATGATGGTCCTGGTCCTTTGAGTTTGGATAGCCATGTACATATTATGACATCAAATTGTAATCTGATTTCAAGTGCCTCCTGCATTTTCACTAAGGCACGTTACAGGTTATATATACATCTAAATGATACCTATAACTTCTAAGAAACCAACCCGTACCAATACCTTACAACTGTAACAACAAACAACAATGAGGCAAGACATTCCTTAACATCTCTTATGTTATGAGTGGTTCTAGTCCTTCAAACGAACTGAAAGGGTTAATTTCGAATTTTGAATTACACGCAATGCGAATGCTTCTGATTTTAGCTTAGCGAAGATATGGATGCGCAAAATATACGATTATAATAGCCTAGTTTGGTTGTTTAGAAGATATTGCTCTTCAGCGATAAGACCGCTTGTTGTGCACGATAGTTTGAGTTATGTGCTTAATCTGTATGTTATTTTCGTTTTTATATTGGTGAGCAACAAAGAATATTTGTACTGTATTATTTTATTAATCTTGATAAAATAAATTTTGTTTCATTCTAAGAGAATATTTATGGATCATATAACGAACGAATGTTAAATCTGGTTCCTACCTAATACGTTAAACATGATACATTCGTTTTCTAAAAAGACACCCAGTATAAATTGTTTCCATACACCACGCACACTTGCGCGCACGACGAATCAAATCAGGGCTGAGCTGATAATTAGTGATAAAGTAGATATTCTGCAAGCAATGCGTGTTATACAAAAGCATCATGATTCATAAGAGATTATGGTCCTTTTCACAAAATATTATAAACAGCAATATAACTAGATCCCGAAGTTACAGAAAATATACCAAATCGGAGGTCAGACCTAAACTGGTTTGTAAGCAACGACAGTCGGCAAGGCATTATATCAACTATCCGCATGATAAATAAACTTTAAATTTGATACTATTAACTATAACAACTATTCCGCCAAACAGAACAATGAATGTGAGAGTTTGATTCTTATTATTTTAATATTAAAATGTTAATTATTTTGTTAATGAATTGTTGATCAACAGTATGATTTGAATCTGTGATAAAGTCGCTGTTTGAAAGGATGCATCCTGGGTCACAACACAAATTGACCAGCAAATTTCAATTCAAAATGTCGCAAATGTTTATTAGTGCATGATTTTATTTAATTTATATCAAAGATTGGTCAGGCAACTAAATCTAAACACGTAGGTAAAGTACCTTGTCCCCTACATAATCAAACATAAATATCAAATTTAACGTAACATAATATACCTAAATATATAGATTATAGTTAAACTTGTTCAATTTAAACATGTTAGGTATGAGCAGGTATGGTAATGGCACCAATTATAGGACTTGAAGATAACAATTGGATAATTGCTGACACTTCACTGACAATTGAATAAAAATCTACCGCTTTGGGCGTTAAAATTTGAGTTGAATGTCCTTTCGCCCTTTATTAGTTTTGACATGTTTAGTGAAATATTTAGTTAGGTACTTGGTTTCAATATAATGAAATGTGAGACTTAAGAGTTCTATGGCTCTTGTTGAAGGTAAAATGTTACTAAGTCAGTGTTTAAAAACTGATGATAAATACTTGTTTTATAGAATTTATAGTAAACATACCAATACTGGTGCCACGTCCGTAATAGGGGTGTCAACTATACCTAATTACCTATGTTTACTGATACCTACCTGAATGATGAATGATTACTGATTACCTTTTATTAGTAGGTAGAGGTAACTATATTTTCTGATGTGACAATTTTTGCCACTCCTCGAATGAGAGAATGAGAATTCTTTTAACATAGAAATGTTGAACCTGTTTAGTAACGTCACACATAACCATGAGCGTAGCGAGTGGTTAAAAAAGTAGAATCTTGAGCGTTCCGAGGGTTTCAAGTCACGTGAGTTGAAAACAAACTTTGCTGCTCTGGTGAAACACAAACATTTTTATCACATCAATCAGTGACAAATACTGGGTCTAAAATATAAAAAATATAAATGAATCCTTTAAATATCAAAACCATCACTTGAAATTCCATTCCACTGCTTATTGCTGCTTTAGGGCTAATTAACACACTGTTTTCAAAGATTAAAGAGAGCCTTTTAATTCAGACTACCCTTTGTCGCAAAATATTAATAATCGTGAAAGTATGTATTTAGATATCTGCTTTTTATAAACTATATTATGATACCTACTGACACTTGCAATCTCTTGTATATTAAAGAGCAAGAATGTTCAGTTAAAATGTAGGTACTCAATTGCTTATGTGCTCAGGTGAACCACTAACATTCGCCTGCTGAATACCTTTTTGCAAGAAAAGGGTTACATAAATATGAGCTTCATGGTTGAAATAAAACATTAAATTGAATTAAATAAACCAAAAAATGCAGCTTTGTAGTTGTACGCGCGTAAATACATTGACTTTTCATCTGTTAGAGAGAAACATGTTACTTTTGATGATGACAACAGTACATGTGAATAAAAAATCCCAGCATCTCCACCATGTCGTCAAGCTCACCATACTTATTAACCTATCGAATGAGCTAATGCTTTTACGGATACTGGAAAGCGATATGTAAACATACTACATACCTATACGAGGCCTGGACGTTAGTGAGATGACGATATGAGTTGTGCTGGTGTCCGACTTTATTACCTGCATGTAAATGAGTTTCATATGATTATCCAACCTAGTTTCTTGAGCTTAATAGTCGCCTCCAAACCTCCCCTTATAGCGACCCCATTCCGCACACAAAGTTTACCTTAAGTTCATATTAGCCTCACTGGATCACTGTTCACTCTGAGTACTGATAACGTTGGTCACAATATACCAGAGACACATCATTATTCTAATAACACCATAAGAACGTTCTTGACTTGATCTAAAAGCAAATATCACTGCCGCGTCGATTTGTTCGCACACAACCTCCTTTTTCCTACTGTCGTTCTCATCTACCCTCTCAACTTCCCTCAAAAAATCCCAATAACCTAGAAGCGGTTACTTAAATTAAACGTGACTACTAGCGCCATCTACTCCATGACGTTGGCAAATATTAGCTGGTTCGCAATACGTTCGCGACAGATGTGTAATGTAATTTAAATATCTTGCAAGGAATACAATACATTGTATTAATTTATTCGGTTTTTTCGGAAACCTTTCTTAAATGTAATAAAGATAATATTAGTATTTCATTAGCATTACAAACCTACGGAACCTTCACCCCGCCGCCCGGCCGCCGCTTGCCCAATATTTTTCTAATCGAAACAAGATTTAGCGCGCGCTCTTTCAAAACGAACGTTCTAAAATTAACTAACCCAAAGACCGTTATAACCTGACCTTCCCCTCTCCCCCTAACACCCGAAGCTCCAAACCCCCCGCGCATTTCAATACACTCCCACGGATCAACTTACACTGGATATAATAGTAATGTACTGTGTTATGCAATTGTAGTGACCTTAAAATCTTACGTAACGACTCCTGGAGACATTCCCAAACTGAATTAGGTTTTAATTCGGTTAAATAAGGTTGAGTTTGGGTTGGAGATGAACGTATGATAGAGAATTAGGTTAGCTAAACTGTTGAAATATTGTGTGGAGTACGAGTGGTACTAAATATTGAATTATTACCGTTATGAGAACATTATTGGGTGGTTAGCTTTGTTTAGTGAGGTTTTAGTTGGGCTATGGTGTTTGGTTTTGTTACCTAGCTTGTTTAGGTTTAAAATTAATGGGATTTTAGCAGGATGTTTGGATTTATTTGTTAGCTTAGAGCATTAAACCAACCGGAGTCGCTTTTAAGAGCTTACCCCTCTGTCGAAAACCTCACCTCACCTCATGGTCATACTCACGTCATACCTACTTATTGTATGTGCTAAAATCGGTAGACTATTTTGTACAGAAAATTACAGACAAGGCGTCTCCAGGTGGTTAAAAGCTTTAACGGCCCGATTCGAAGAATGAGATACGATAACGACAAGTTCTGGTTTAGATAAGTTCTCATTTAGATATCGTTTATATGTCGTATAATTGACAGAAGCCGTTCTTCGAATCGGGCAGTATGTTTGTTAGCCAATTTATGAAAAAAAAAAACACATTTACAATTTACAATCTTGTTCCCTTGTTACCCTACTGAATCTAATTTGTCCCCGTCTGTATAATTATTTCTAACTACCCATAATATTCTTGAGCGCGATGTACACCTTATAAAAAGAAGTCCCCCGCCGAGTCTGTCTGTATGTTCGCGCTAAATTTTAAAAAATATTACTGAATGGATTTTCATATGGTTTTGACCTATCAATAGAATGATTCTTGAGGAAAGTTTAGGTGTATAATTTGTTAAGGTTTTGTATAAATTGGTTGAAATATGACGACGTTTGCTAATGATATTGAAAAAACTCACGATTTTACTACCCGCCCGGGTCGGTTCAAAGTGGAGTATTACAAAATGGACTAAAGTGAGTTACAAATAAAAAAATGTTTGTATTCGAATATGTAATACGCATACATACGATAAGTACCTATGTATCGTTGAATTATTTAATTTGTTATGTATATTGTCAGTTAAGTCACTATATGTAAGGTCCGACCGAGATCTCGGTCTCGGTCTCGGTCTCGGCATTCTCGGCCAAAAATCGAGCCGAGATCTCGGTCTCGGCTCTCGGCCAAAATGGGCCGAGATTCTTGCCGAGACCGAGAATAGGCAATAAGTTATCATTGGTGAATTTGAATTTTTCGCGCACGAGTGCCGGGGTCTAAGCCACTGGTTGGTTGCATCGCCCGTTTGGTGTGACGTTTTTTGTGAATTAAATTGGTTTCGTACCCACATTTTAAGCCAATTATTATCAAATACTAAGTGTTGGGATCGGATAGGCGCGTTAACTTGTTGTGAGTTGAAGATAACACTGGATATTTTAATACTAAATATATTTGTAACTGTTAACTGGAAATAGCAAAGCAGTAGGTAAGTACAAAACGACACCTGTGGCGGATATTTTGGGGTACAATATAGAACTCTTTATTTTGATTATTGTTATGTGCACCTGTTTTTGTGCACATCCGTAATGAAAAAACCGGCCAAGTGCGCCGCCACGCATAATGGAAGGTTCCGTACCTTCATACAATTCAAAAAAGCCGTACAAGCAAAAGAGCCTATGTTACTGGCCGTTTCGTCGTTTTAATAAGATCAGTTTTTTTATAACTCTTAAATGGCTTAACCAACCTTATTCAAAATATTTTCCTGAAAAATTATTTGCTTATTAAGCTTTATTATTTAGAAATGTTTTAATGGTTTGGCTCTCCCGGTTCATAAGTTAGAGGGGATCACACAATTTTTTTTTAAGCGATTATTTCCAAAAGTGTTTACTTAATCAAAAAATCCTTTGTAATGATGAGTCACATGAATTTTTATAAACTTTATGTTACATTTATATTTAAAAAAAAAATTGGTTATAAAATATATCGTATAGTTGTTGAATAAAATGACTGTGACATATGCACAGACCGACAGACATAAGGACATGACGAAACTACAAGGGTTCCATTTTTGCCATTTTGGCTACGGAACCCTAAAAATATTATTTAATAGCGCTACGAATTGATTATGATAACTTTTTTCTGATAAATCGTCGAATTTCGATTATAAAAACATTTTTAGTGCAAAATTCGTGTTTTTTTCTATGTTATAAATTCTCGGTCTCGGTCTCGGTCTCGGCCGAGAATACCATTGAATCTCGGTCTCGGTCTCGGTCTCGGCCGAGACAAAAAAAGCGTTCTCGGTCGGACCTTAACTATATGTCAGTCTTGCCTCGTTGGCCATTTAGTCACCTTCCGAGCTTATACAAAAAGTTTAGTGCCGATAGGGAATTTAGCGCAGTAGCGCCTCCACATCACTTACACACTAGGTTCTAAAAACATGTTCGCCGAGTATTCCACTTACCCTAACCACTGCGTTTTCTTCTGTATTCCCAAAACTTAAAGTCCAACTTTGAATGACATCCCGTACATACCATAGGAGTCACTTCGTTGTGATACTTTGCCATTATCCCATTTCCCAGACATATTCCAAGGAGATACTAACAGTTGAAATGCGACTCTAGTGTATAAAAGTAAGGTATATATTAGCTCGACAGGCTGTAGCACAGTATGCACTGGAATACTTACCTATATATTGAGGACATAAGGCAGTGTATTCCGAACGCTTGTGTTAGTGCAAGCCCTCAGGGGATTGTAGTTCTTGGGATGTTTAGCATAAAATGACCTCTAATGTACGATTAATATCGATCGATTTAGAGACCAGAAGGACCTTCCAACGCTCACAGAGCGTGATTGAAGTGTAGAAGGAAGAAATAACACAGATAGAAGTAAAAAGCGTACAAAAGTAGCAAGAAATTATTTAGCATATACTAAATAACAGACTAGTATTAATTTAAAAGAAATGACATACCTTTAGATCCACAGCGCAGTCTTTATATTACAGAAAACTAATCCACCTTAGATTTTGTCAACATTAAACGTGTATTTTTGCTTAGGTACCTATGGCGTGAAATATCTATTGCTTAGCCTAAACTCAAAACTCAGACATTTATATATCTTATCTTATCTTATGATTTTCGGGGGCCTTGCGTATACACCTCGACCCATAGGGATATTTTATGCAATTACCTCCTTAGATCCGTCAACTACTCAAAAGAT
This sequence comes from Cydia pomonella, assembly GCF_033807575.1. Classification (NCBI taxonomy): domain Eukaryota; kingdom Metazoa; phylum Arthropoda; class Insecta; order Lepidoptera; family Tortricidae; genus Cydia; species Cydia pomonella. The sequence goes on along the minus strand of NC_084725.1, from coordinate 4,921,026 downwards.
TTTCCGACATGGGTAGCATTTTGAATTCCTTTGTTTCCAGATAGCCTACTCCAAAGTCCTTCATTATTTGTCTGGCGTTTATTTAGTAAAAGGACACACTAGGTAATACTGACAGTAATTTATTCCTCTGTACGACTCAAAAAATCTAACGCGAGCTTGGCAAACCATTGCAATAACAGTTAAGAGAATGATCATGTGAACCTAGTTGATTCGCTCCGAGTACAATTTGTTATAGATTCCTTTAAAAGGTGAAGACACCATTACAATGGTGTGGTGTAGGTATATGAAGTTGGCATTTAAACATTATCATACATAACATGCATTACAGGATGGTCTAAAATAAGTTGTCAATTTTTATGAGTGCATAACGTTGATAATTTTAACTACGGCTTGCGATCGTGTATGTCGGCGACCGATCGTGAGATCAGGCAGATCGTAAAATCTTGAAAATCTTTATCTCGTTCCCTGAGTCGTCGGAGACCCGGGGCTACTATTTCTGGACAATTTGCCGTCCGGGTATCTGAAGCCACCTAATGCAACACGTATTGTAATGTTAATGTTTGCTGACATGTAAAATTCTTATATTTTACCAATAAAAGAGTATGAGTATGAGTAATGAATCTATTCTACCTATCTCATTGGTTTAACGTGGCTACCGTCCAAGCATTACGCAGGAACATTACGATCTGTCTGATCCTACGATCGGCCGCTACGTGTATATAGTGAAACGGTATTTTTTAGATACTTTTATTCCAGTTAAATGACTGTAGTCTAAATTTTTAATGACATTTTGTAAGAGATGTGCAAGTAAGAAAATAATTAATAGATGTATTTATTTTTATTAGTTTTGTAAATGGTATAAGTTAAATAAAAAGCGGCCAAGTGCGAGTCGGACTCGCCCATGAAGGGTTCCGTACCATTTATGACGTATAAAAAAAAACTACTTACTAGATCTCGTTCAAACCAATTTTCGGTGGAAGTTTGCATGGTAATGTATATCATATATTTTTTTTAGATATTTCATTCTGTTATTTTAGAAGTTACAGGACACGTTTTTTCACTTTGGAAGTGTCTCTCGCGCAAACTATTCAGTTTAGAAAAAAATGATATTAGGAACCTAAATATCATTTTTGAAGACCTATCCATAGATACACCATACGTACGGGTTTGACGATAAATTTTTTTTTTTTAATTTTATGACATATTAAAAAAAAACTACTTACTAAATCTCGTTTAAACCAATTTTCGGTGGAAGTTTGCATGGTAATGTATATCATAATTTTTTTTAGAATTTTCATTTTGTTATTTTAGAAGTTACGGGGTGGGACACAAATTTTTTCACTTTGGAAGTGTCTCTCACGCAAACTATTCAGTTTAGAAAAAAATGATATTAGAAACCTAAATATCATTTTTAAAGACCTATCCATAGATACCCCACACGTATGGGTTTGATGAAAAAAAATTATTTTTATAAATTTTATGACGTATTAAAAAAAACTACTTACTAGATCTCGTTCAAACCAATTTTCGGTGGAAGATTGCATGGCAATGTATATCATATATTTTTTTTTGATTTTTCATTCTGTTATTTTAGAAGTTACGGGGGGGGGGGGGGGGGGGGGGACGACACACATTTTACCACTTTGGAAGTGTCTCTCGCGCAAACTATTCAGTTTAGAAAAAAAATATATTAGAAACCTCAATATCATTTTTAAAGACCTATCCATAGATACCCCACACGTATGGGTTCGATGAAACAAGATTTTTTGAGTTTCAGTTCTAAGTATGGGGAACCCCCAAAATTTATTGTAATTTCTATTTTTGTGTAAAAATCCTAATGCGGTTCATAGAATACATCTACTTACCAAGTTTGAACAGTATAGCTCTTATAGTTTCGGAAAAAAGTGGTGGTGACATAATCGGACAGACAGACGGACATGACGAATCTATAAGGGTTCCGTTTTTTGCCATTTGGCTACGGAACCCTAAAAACGAATTAAATTGAATCGCGAAAATACGTCACGTCACCCATCAAGTAGTATTATTTACACACGTAAATTAAAAAGTCTAATTTTTACTTTTTTTGTGTTTAGCGCTTTTTCTGTAATGTTAATTCTTATCATATTTCATAACACTGTTTCTTTTGTTAACAAAAGCCTACAAATGTCAATTTACTATGTAAAATATTCAGTCACGGGTACAATATATCTACATATATTGATATTGTTGAATATAGCAAGTGAAGTTTTTGCTGCATGCTATTGGTCCTGTTAATAATGAGTCGTGTACAGCGCAGCTATCGAAGTAGAGCAGTGGGCCGCAGACAACACGACAAGCATAATGTGGATAAGACATACTCATATACATATTGTCAGATGACAACCACACAAAATTTACTAATTTCATAGCCATAGTGAACTGCATTAGTACCAAAATGAGATTTATTTTTGTATGAATAGCAATTAAATTGTTTCTTTGCTGCCACCCAGCAATATAAGTTTATTGATGAGTTTCGCATTTTTTGGTAGCCAGACGGGAGCCGGACAGCTTTGAAAAGCAAAATGTTTGACATTGTGGATGGAGGACGGGGTAGTGGGTAGTGGACATACACCAAACCGCTGCGTGGACATTGTAAAGAAGACCTGCCAGAGCCTATTATAATATATGCACAAAATAACGATCTCATGTTGTCGCGACCCTCAGTCGTGAGGAAACGAGGAAGAAGGAAGGTAGCTCAATTATTGATCTCCTAATACGACATTACTATCCAAATTATCTTTAAATTGTATTAGCTAATGCTGCTCAAAGACCACCACCTAAATGATAAGTGGGCATACGACACATGTTGAACTTCTTCCTTGTTGACATCATTTCGGCTTTGAGTCCGTATAGCTATACCTAAAAAATAGATTGATGCAAATGGTTCTTATTTTAACTGTAAGCTCCTCTAAGACTCAAACATATTTAAATAATTTTAAACATCTCAAAATATGTCAAGCGTACATTCGATCACGCCAGTAACCCGCTTAATAGTTATTTTTTTTTACTAGGGGACAAATATGTTGTTTTTACGCGAAAAAGATTTCAAAACTAAACTACCAGTTTAGCGAGTCACTTTGCTACTCTTGAGAATAAAATGCAACTTTCTCATGAGCTTTCGAGGAGCCTTTACGAGCTGATGTGGTGTAAAATAATTTTAACAATCGATTCCTCCTTCTAAAAAATAGTAAAATTCCCATTAACAGAATGTATGTTGAAGGCATATCCACACTAGCGCTGCCTTCGATAGTCCCGTTACGTCGCAGTGGCGCACGAGCACATCCCTGAGATGCTGCGCTAGGGTTACCCATCAATGAGTTTGAAGTAAGTATTATAAAGAAATTTCAGTTTAGTAGTTCACTGAGGAAATTATATAAAAATATAGGACCTCAAAGATTCACCTATTTAGTTTTTGTAACTTCTTATATGAAAAAAACAAAAGTTTTTTTTACTTTATTGAATATGAAAAAAGCTACAAATGGCGGAATTAATGAGTCATGGCATTCTCTACAAGTCAACCACAAGGCCGAACAGAAAAATGGTGTTTCATTCATTTTATAAAAAAAAAATAGTTGCAATAATTTTATTAGAAACTAAATATTTCACTGTCAAAAACGTAATGTTCTAGCTTTTCAAGACGGCTTCAACTTGATTGTGACGTCACAATCAAGTACCATTTAGTCAGGGGCGTTTCTCACGTAGAGTACAATTGTCAGACTTTGACTGTCGTTCCTGACTTTTAGATTCCTTTAATGCAATGAGTCTAATATAGATATTTGGTCCTCAAAACGACCCTGAGAGCCTACCGTAAATAAACAAAAAATTTAATTTTGCAACGCTAAAAACTAGTGACTATGGGATTAGTTGCCAAGCTGACCCCTAGCTCCCATGAGCCGTAGCAAAAATGCTGGGATAACGCGAGGAAGATGATGATGATGAGATTTTGTTGGGCAAGAACCTCTCGAGAAAGAGCGATATAAAGGCAGATAAAGAAATTTAAATTTTTGTTTTTTTCTGTAGGGGCTCTGATCGACTACTGATACTATTAATAAAACTAGTCATCTAGCCTATAATGTAGAATGTGGCAACCCTATCGCATCCGGCTGGGAGTGGGTAAGCGGGTTATGTCACGCGGGAAAGAGGTTACTGCCAAGGTGGATCACGCGGTACAGGCGACGGGTTTACATAACGTGTGTACAAAAAATGTACAGCCAATTTGATTAACCGCTATTGAAGTCACAACTCACAATTTGAATAACAACTTTACGTGCGAAGATTACTGCGAATAACGACAAATGAATATCTAATCAAGTTAAAATTTTGAAGGTTTAGGGGCCGTGCGCGTTGAAGGGTCTGCCATCTTGTAGCCTGAATCGGAAACATAAACTATACATTGACACTACACACCAAAGTAAGTGCTGCCCTATACAGTCCACGTGTACAGTCAGCGTCAAATACTTTGTAGCAACCTAAGTAGCCAAATAGTTCGGTACACCATATATTTAGTATGGTGTACCGAACTATTTGGCCACTTTGACTGCTACAAAGTATTTGACGCTGACTGTACAGTCAACCAATTTGATTCCTAGGCCACTATAGAACCATGCCATAATGACTTCTACGACAGTACTTATTGAGTGATGCATGTCAAGTATATAGTAGTTAAAGCGACAAGGTTCTATAGTGGACTAGGATTCAAATTGGTTGACTGTACGTTTCCTTGTGCATTGTAGGTTATGCCATCTTGTGGTTACATTGGAAATTGGAAGCTTAAACTTGACATTTACATATCACGCCAATAAACAGGGGGTGCCTGTGCTGCCCCCTACAGTTCATGCACGTTCCCTATAATGTACTTGGAACGATGCAATTTTGTTTGCGATTTCCAACTATTGCAAAATATTTGCAATTTTAAATTGCCAAAATCTGTACGTGTTTATAACAAAAAAGATAATATATTTTCGGGAAATGTGAAGACATGGATTCGTAAATATTTGGGAAATGGAATATATATTGATTTGGCGTACATTGGACAACAGTATTAGCACAATCAAACAGCATTGAACTGCACATAAGTAATTCCTCATATATTGAATTTTAATAATCAATTATTGTAATACAATGAAGTTATCTACGTCCATTTCATTCATAACACTGGTAAGTACCACTACATTAAATAAAAATATTTTGAAGGTATTAATGAGTCTTTAAAACTACCTAGTCTACAGTCATTAGGGTCTACTTGCAGCAGTCTACGCAGATTTAGTCTGTTCTATTCCTAAAAGTTAAGTAGAGAACTGTTTTTCCTAATCAAACAATGAATTCGCCATTTTTTATTAGATCTGACGTTCATAATACTGTTTACAGTACATATGGTGCTACTTTACCGCACTAGTGCGAAAATTAACATATTAGGTTACTATGTCGAACATTTAAAGGGCCATATGTACTGTAAAACGTTGTACGATACATGTGCGAATAGGTAATTCGCAACTCGTGTCAATTTAAAACACTTCCTTCGGTCGTGTTTTAATTTATCGCCACTCGTTTCAAATTTCCTATTTTTCGCACTCGTGTCGTAATGTACTATTTACGAACAAGGTCAACCGGGATAAATGCGACGATGGTTTTATTGCGTCTATTTGAGCTATTTAATAAACAACGCGAATTGGGTACTTGACACATGTTGAATATTATAACAAAATTTAGTTAAATGGATAGAAAATCAGCCATCCATTATAAAAAGAGTGGAATTTAAAAAAATATGTTGAGATTTAAAAAAATACAAGGCTCTAAAGTCACAAAAAAAAATTGACGAATATGAGGAAGTGGTTGAAAAAAGGGTTTGCAAGATTAAAAAAAAATAGTTACATACGAACAAGAACATGTCAAGTTAAATAAAAGCTTGTAATAAAACATAACATAGAGGGCGTTCTGAACATAGGTATTTGAGAAATAATAAATAAACGCAATTATTCCATATTTGCAGTTTCCCGGTTAACCTCGTACATTTTTTCAATGTACAGCTTTAACTGTGTACATATTTATTAGACTCATTTTTCTACAATCAGGTAACATATATAACAGCAGTCCCTCAACCAGACACAAACATCCAAATCCAACATTACGACGGCCCCGTGTACCTCGGCACTCCAGCGCCAAACTGCTGTCCCTTCTGCAATTCGATAATTAAACCCATAGACGGAAAAGAATGCGAAACACCAGAAAACTGTCCACAAATCTATGGAAACACATATGAAAACGAACCTTATGGTATAACTATATCTTTAGATGCAAAAGACCCATGTGAAAATGACAAAATAGCGCTTGGAAAGATCAATTTGGGAGCAGAAAACTGTAAACCTATGCTACATACATCAATCCATAATATTCCAGTCAATTGTAAAAACGATGGAAATACTTGGTCACCGTTTGGAACTTCGCCTTGTACGGAATGTAAACCGTTGTCGAATTACCTGCCTATAAACACAGCGTGCCAAAATACTTGCCAAGTACCGATACTCACGTACAGTAACAGTGGTACGAGTACCAATGAGGAACCGGTACTTGTTCCGCAAAAGTTTATGTACTCGTTGATACTCGATGGTGAGGTCGGTACGAATCAGAATGGGTGTGATAGCAGGATGTATTATTATTGAGTTTGTGTTAAGAATTCATTGTCATTTTTGCTTGTTCAGAGTTTCATATTACTTTTAGGATATCATATGAAGCGTGAATAATGTAATGTTTATTAAAATGCCAAACACAGTAATGCGTATTATTATTTACAAAGTAACCTATAACTTGAATTTGGCTTAGATTTAATACGGTACAGGATGCGGATCATTAACGCTCCGTAGCGAACGAAACGCAACTGTCTCTGTCGCACTATTAAGGAAGAGTGATGGAGAGAGATAACTACCCTACGCTACAGAGCGTGAACGATTGGCATCTCATCTATGTATCTAGTTAAGAATAGATTTTAGCTCCAAATTTTTTATTTTGTGTATTGTGATATCAAATTGTGATTTGTGGTCTATATGAGCAGAAACCTATTAATAATCTCGATACTTATGATAAAAAAAAACGGGAAAGGTCAAAATACAATAAGTCAAAATAAAATAAAAGTTCAAAATCATAAAAGCAGACTTAAAGGTTACTAGCTATTTGTACCCATCCATAAATATGTTTTTTGTCTTTATTATGCAACAAACCCTTATATTTCTCAGTAATACAGACCCTACTCATTCCACGTGCCTAAACTTAGCAAACGATGTACATTTCGTGCAATCCTAAATGTATTTTGCAAGCGGCAATTGCAGTGTTTTGCAAACCTTACGTCATGCTGAAGCCTCTGTTGTTAATTTGCCATGAGGTAGATTTACATGATCTACCTTAAAAAATTACCTAAATATACTGAAAAATTACCTAAGTATACTGAAGCCCAAAAAATACCTAAATTAAATAACGATATTTTTACCTAAATTGTTAATTGAAAGTATCCTTAAAAAATACTACTGAAGTTTATACTTAGCGGTGTTTTTTTAAATGCACATGTTTTACATCCCTCGAAATTATTTGAAATCCTTTGAAATAAATCCCTTGGTTATGTAACAATCTAATATTCCTAGATAATAACATTTGGCCAATTTACTATAAAATCTGGGATATAAAAAAAAGGTTAACAAAAAAATCTGAACGAAAACGTCAAAAACTCGCTTAATCGATTTTCAAAGCGAATTGTCGACGAAGAGGTAACATTGTTCGTGTCTAATTCATAACGGCCATTTTTTTTTCTGCGGGAATCCATGAAATCGAAAAATATTAGAATAGGTAAAAAAAAAATACTATCGGAGTTTGACATAAAAGTAAATATGGCCTACTATGCCATATCTTACAACTTACAACTTCTGAAATCCTTACAACTTACACATTTGCAAGGAAATCTATGCATTCAAGTCACAGGTTGTAGGTATGTTGCTGATACCAAACCACTGTTCCACTGTTCACTGTTCTGTTTGTTGTTGTTGTGTGTTGGTGTGTTTGTTGTGTTGTCTGTTGTGTTGTTGTTGTTTCAGTCTACCTTTCCAAATCGCTGTTGCCACCTAATTTCTGCTCACTAGGTTTTATTTGGACATCTTTCAATCAGACGCTCGGTGAAGCGTGCGAAAAGCGAGTTGCGATTTATTTGTCGTTAATTAATTTTATTAGGTACTTACCAACACAGAAGCTAAGTACGGTCACAGTTCGTTTGTTACCATTAGAAAGAAGGTAAGCGATTTTGACGTGTTTATTGAAAAAACTTTTGAAAAATAAGTCACGATCTTTTATATTCTTTAGCTTTATATTTAATAGTTACGGATTTAATTAGTTAGTAATAGTTACTGATTTTTAAATTACAAAAAAATACATGTCTAGATTGTTTACCTTCTGAGAACGGTGCCCCTAGTGTAACTTTGATCGACATCATAACGTGACGAACGCGTTTGCGTTAAGTCTCATTTTGTATAGGATTTTGAGGTTCCAAAACGTCCCGCTTGGCGCGCTCTTTCGAAATCCAATACAAAATGAGACTAAACGCAAACGCGTACGTCACGTTTGTAAATCGAATTTAGTTACACTAGGGGTACAGTACAATAAAAGTAAACGACTTTGGTACATAGATATCGTCTTTTTGTTTGGACTAAAGCAAACGGGTGCAGGCAAATTTTCATCCATGTGATGTTATTTTGACGCATATTGATGACGTAGATAATACGCTAAAATAAGCATGTTTGGTAGGATTTTTTTGTCTCTAAAATCAATAATGGCGGAGATACTTGACCTCAAAGTTGGAAGGATTCTAGGACTTGTAAAAATTTCGATGGATGGAGTGTCATTATGACCTCTACTTTTTATTGTTTTAAAAGTATTAAAGATGCCGTAAAAAATGAAAGAAGATAACACAGAAAAGACGCAAACAAGTTTTCAATTTCGTTTTGTATATCCGTGTCTAACAGCAAACTGCAAAATGTAGATGAAAGAAGATAGCACAACAAAGGAACTGGCATGCCAAGAATATATTTACGTATTTCTCTAGATAATACCTAGGTCTGAGTAGCCAAGGTGACTAAGATATCCAAGGTTCGATTCCAGACTTCCTGTCTGCATGTAAATTAACCTTTATTTTACCGACTAAACAGTTATGTAATTAAACTATACTATCAATGTAAAAAAGGCGTCAAATGAATGGTAACACTGTTGTCGCCAACGTATTGCGAACCCGCTAATATTTGCCAACGTCATGGAGTAGATGGCGCTAGTAGTCACGTTTAACTTAAGTAACCGCTTCGAGGTTATTGGGATTTTTTGAGGGAAGGTGAGAGGGTAGATGAGAACGACAGTAGGAAAAAGGAGGTTGTGTGCGAACAGATCGACGCGGCAGTGATATTTGCTTTTAGATCAAGTCAAGAACGTTCTTATGGTGTTATTAGAATAATGATGTGTCTCTAGTATATTGTAACCAACGTTATCAGTACTCAGAGTGAACAGTGATCCAGTGAGGCTAATATGAACTTAAGGTAAACTTTGTGTGAGGAAAGGGGTCGCTATAAGGGGAGGTTTGGAGGCGACTATTAAGCTCAAGAAACCAGGTGGATAATCATGTGATACTCATGTTATATGTAGGTAATAAAGTCGGACACCAGCACAACTCATATCGTCATCTCACTAACATCCAGGCCTCGTATAGGTATGTAGTACATTTACATATCGCTTTCCAGTATCCGTAAAACCATTAGCTCATTCGATAGGTTAATAAGTATGGTGAGCTTGACGACATGGTGGAGCATGCTGGGAATTTTTATTCACATGCACTGTTATCATCATCAAAAGTAACATATATTTATCTCTAACATATGAAAAGTCAATTTATTTACGCGCGTACAACTAAAGAGCTACAATATTTGGTTTATTTAATTCAATTTAATGTTTTATTTCAACCATGAAGCCCATATTTATATTATTTCTACCAAAAAGGTATTCAGCAGGCGAATGTTAGTGGTTCACCTGAGCACATAGGCAATTGAGTGAGTACCTACATACATTTTAACTGAACATTCTTGCTCTTTGATATACAAGAGATTGCAAGTGTCAGTAGGTATCATAATATAGTTTATAAAAAGCAGATATATAAATACATACTTTCACGATTATTAATATTTTGCGACAAAGGGTAGTCTGAATTAAAAAGCTCTCTTTAATCTTTGAAAACAGTGTGTTTATTAGCCCTATAGCAGCTATAAGCAGTGGAATGGAATGGAATTTCATGTTATGGTTTTGAATGATATAAATATTTAAATTTTTATGTTTTAGAACCAGTATTTGACAATAATTGATGTGATAAAAATGTTTATGTTTTACCAGAGCAGCAAAGTTTGTTTTCAACTCACGTGCCTTGAAACACTCGCAACGCTCAAGATTTTACTTTTACGCTCATGATTATATGTGACGTTACTAAACAGATTCAACATTTCTATGTTAAAAGAATGAGAGAGTGGCAAAGATTGTCACATCAGAAAATATAGTTATCTCTACTGAATAATAAAAGGTAATCAGTAATCATTTATGAATCAGGTAAGTCTCAGTAAACATTCGTAATTCGTGTTTACTATAAATCCTATAAAACAAGTATTTATCATCAGTTTTTAAACACTGACTTAGTAACATTTTACCTTCAACAAGAGCCTTAGAACTCTTAAGTCTCACATTTCATTATATTGAAACCAAGTACCTAACTACATATTTCATTAAACATGTCGAAAATAATAAAAGGTGAAAGGACATTCAACTCAAATTTTAACGCCCAAAGCGGTAGAAATTTTTCAATTATCGGTGAAGTGTCAGCAATTATCCAATTGTTCTCTTAAATGTCTAATGAATGGTGCCATTACCATACCTGCTCATACCTAACAGGTCAAACTGCTCAAACCTAAGTTTAAGTTAAACAAGAGGTTTAACTATAATCTATATTTAGGTACCTATACGTTATGTTAATTTTGATATTTATATTTGATTATGTAGGGGACAAGGTACTTTACCTACGTGTTTAGATTTAGTTGCCTGACCAATCTTTGATATAAATTAAATAAAATCATGCACTAATAAACATTTACGACATTTTGAATTAAAATTTGCTGGTCAATTTGTGTTGTGACCCAGGATACATCCTTTCAAACAGCGACTTTATCACAGATTCAAATCATGCTGTTGATCAACAATTCATTAACAAAATAATTAACATTTTAATATTAAAATAATAAGAATCAAAATCTCTCATTCATTGTTCTGTTTGGCGGAATAGTTGTTATAGTTAATAGTATCAAATTTAAAGTTTATTTATCATGCGGATAGTGATATAATGCCTTGCCGACTGTTGTTGCTTACAAACCAGTTTAGGTCTGACCCCCGATTTGGTATATTTTCTGTAACTTCGGGATCTAGTTATATTGGTGTTTATAACATTTTGTGAAAAGGACCATAATCTCTTATGAATGATGCTTTTGTATAACACGCATTGCTTGCAGAATATCCGCTTTATCACAAATTATCAGCTCAGCCCTGATTTGACTCGTCGTGTGCGCAAGTGTGCGTGGTGGATGGAAACAATTTATACTGCGTGTCTTTTTAGAAAACGAATGTATCATGTTTAACGTATTAGGTAGGAACCAGATTTAACATTCGTTCGATATACTTATATGATCCATAAATATTCTCTTAGAATGAAACAAAATTTATTTTATCAAGATTAATAAAATAATACAGTACAAATATTCTTTGTTGCTCACCAATATAAAAACGAAAATAACATACAGATTAAGCACATAACTCAAACTATGGTGCACAACAAGCGGTCTTATCGCTGAAGAGCGACATCTTCCAAACAACCAAACTAGGCTATTATAATCGTATGTTTTGCGCATCCATATCTTCACTAAGCTAAAATCAGAAGCATTCGCATTGCGTGTAATTCAAAATTCGAAATCAACCCTTTCACTTCGTTTGAAGGACTAGAACCACTCATAACATAAGAGATGTTAAGGAATGTCTTGCCTCATTGTTGTTTGTTGTTACAGTTGTAAGGTATTGGTACGGGTTGGTTTCTTAGAAGTTATAGGTATCATTTAGATGTAGTAACCTGTAACGTGCCTTAATGAAAATGCAGGAGGCACTTGAAATCAGATTACAATTTGATGTCATAATATGTACTGTACCCAAACTCAAAGGACCAGGACCATCATTGAGACCCAATCAGAATCGCGCAGCCACTCCAATGGCACCAGCAAACTGCCAATATGGGGCTCTCGCTAGATTTAACAGTTGGCATGCATGATATTGCTGTCCTAAAAAATAAACGGTTAAAAGGATTGTAAACGAATAAAGAACTGCCGAATATAAATATTATGTTTAAATAATATTCACTTACTTTTTCTGTTCATGTAACTCAGCACAGTATCTTGATTCAATCCCAATTAACATTCCAATCTAGAGATTGTCATCAGAGAATCAATAAATATCAACTTGTATAACAGTAAATTGCAAACGCAAAACTGTTTACTATAAGCCACCAGGCTATTATAATATATATGTTTGCACCTAAGCCATACCCTATAGGTATAAGGACTTCCTATTATTATTCAACCATTGATTCATAGTGTGGACAGTCACAGATTAGCGATTTGATATAAACTAATTAGATAAATATTAACTTAACTTCTGAATTGTGTATGTATCTATGTCATGTACATGCGATGACCCAAACCTAGGGTTAAAAATATTAAAATATATTATTATTGAGAAGACTTCAAATGAATTGCATACTAATTGAATGGGCTAGTGGTTTCTTTATTATGTATTTTATTCCAACAAAAACAGGTAAGGGAGTGGTAGATAATTTAAAGAATAGTCACTAGCCATGCAAAACTATTTTAATTTTGTTAAATGAAAGTGGAATCGAGCAGTAGATGTTAATTGATGTCGCCAACTCAATCGAGTCTACTCGTCGTAGATGTACATATTAAGTACCTTCAACCTTCATACTCATAGTAATAATTACAAAGGCGGTAGAAGACCATGGTGGATACATTTCTGAATAAGATCAGAATTTCTCAAGTATTGTGTTATTTTAATAAATGTAATGACAGAAGTAATTCAGATATAATATCATCTATTTTGTATAATATCATCTTTAGAAACAATAAAAAGGACTTTATTATTAATTATTTTAGTATGCAAAAGCTCAGACCATTAAACCTTTAAAAGGAAGAGATTAATCATAAGCCAAATAATTATTGATAATAATTGATCGGGACACCTCAGCTTGTTAGCTTGTTTATCAGATTTAATCGGATTGAAATGCAGACTGGAGCTACACTATGATCCCAAGAATCATAATCACAATTAGAATCAGATGTCATATAAGGAAGTTCGATATCTTTCTTGATTCATTTTAATATTGCCGTGAAATATCGTAGTGTTAAGGCTGCACTCGACGCCAATGACCTCGCGCGTGTGGGCGGAGCTTTATACCCCTCACCGCACCACCCACTGCAAAAGATCGAGCGCGCAGAGCTATGCGTTCGAAATAGAATATCGCTTGCTCGCGCGTGCAATGCAGCACAGGTCCGTCTAGCAATACGACTTGCCTCGCACTGCCTCCGCAGAGGGGGGTAATGGTAGGAATCTAGGCGGAATTTAGGCTTATTGTTTTTAGAAATTGAGGCATAGTTTTATGAAATTGCAAAAAGCAAGAAAACCAAATCATTTTATAGTGTCTTGTGAGAATGATTGTAAAGTTCCATATTTTTGCAGAAGTAATACCGATCTAACTGAAAGAAATATAGTTGTGTAAATTAAAATAGATTTCCAGAAAAATATATCGTTGGTCATATCTTGTAGATTGTTATATGTTTTTTGCTGCTCAGAAAGTATCAATGTTTAATATAAAATATGGTTCTGAATAACTTAGTTTTACGGTATTTTGCGGGAAGAGGAGCCTTAATTGTTTTATGTACGACTCCTACAGTAGCAATAGTCACAAGACAGATTTATCAAAGTCTTATTCGTTGCCGTATCGTCATAAGTCACTGTGGACACCTGTCCTGTGTGGTTCTTCACCAGTGCACTCGAAGCCGCTCTTTCTTGGGCGGTGTATGCTAGCCTGTAATGTGGATTTATCTTTAATGTTATTCTGTTCGCCCAACGACGTGTGACCATACGTCCATCCCTACGCTTCCTTGGCTCTTCCTTTCTTGGTTCGGCCTCGATAGCCGAAGAAACTAAGAACGCTATGGGTACTAACAGTGGATAACCTCGGTGATGTCGAGTTTGTCAAGAGTTGAAGCAGTTGCACCGTAGTAACGTTCAAGCTTTCTTCGCCAGCATCATATCTCAAATGCATCTGTCCTATGATGGGTTTCAGTTTCAATGGTCTAGGTTTCGGACATGTAAAGAATATGATCGAGAAACCAAGGCGCCCGCATTAGTCTGATCCTTGTTTTATGTTATTCCATATGCATATACTGGCGAGTCGTTTCACCGCAGCTTTGGCCACATGAGCTCTTCTGATCACCTTTTAGTCGCAGATGCCATCATCACTTATTTAAAATACCAAGTAAACCAACAACTTGCCTCAAGATCGTGCAATTCATTGATTCTCTTAATTTTACAAGGAAGATCGACATGCATCATCTTCGTCTCATTTCTATTGATCATAAGGTATGGATCTGCATCCTGAAAATGGACTCATTACTGGCATACCCAATCTTTTGTAGCAGAACCGAAATTCATTTTCCACGGACACTTAACCTAATATAGTCATGTCATCTGCAAAACTGAGTTTATTGATTAGTTGGCCACCAACTTGGACATCACCCTCACAACCTTCCTATACTCATTGTCTATTCACAGATCTCAGTGAACAGTTGCACTCCTCGTTCAACTATAAAAGGATTACGTGTTACGGTATCCCCATTTCTCATAACTCTGAACATTTAACTCCAGTTAAAGAAATCAAAAGCCTTTGCGAATGCGAAGTCAATAAAGCGCAAAGCCTTAAAGAGTATACGCCGCACCCACTGTATTCTTTATTAATTGGCACACGTTGAGAATTTGCTACTGAGTACCCATCTATATGTCTCGCATGGTTGTTAAAGTTGTGAAGTGATTATTCGTGAATAAAAGAAACAGATTGGGTCAATTTGATGGACACAGCAGTTAAAACACTGTGGTGCGGAAGGCTGGCGATATTTTGCTTAATTTAAGATCTGATCGGAATGAGGAAGATGGATCGGTACCTCGGATGTACAGTATATGTATTGCTGTTTCTACCATCCTTAGCAGGACTGATGCATGTGCACGGGGATGTAATCAAGGAGTAAACATATCGAAAGCTGCCACGAAAAGCGGACTTACTGTGTTGCGTGCCGTTAAGCCTGAGGACACCACGTATATGACCCTTCGAAATCTTAAGTTTTTCAAATAGATAAGACGGCTGTTAATCGCGAATGACTCCAAAAAGCAATGATGCAAAGTGTAAGGTAGGTCTGGCAGACATATTTAATAGGTTATAACGGTTTAAAAATGGTGTGATGTGAGAACGGCAAGAAACAGAAAAGAAAAGCATTTTGAATGCGTTGAATTAATACCGAGGTACTCGCCAGCATCCACCCCCCAAAGGCGGTATCAGTGTAGCTCAATTTAGACAGAATAAAGTGTGGCAAAAATGTTTATGCGTAAATCGACGTGAATAAAATCACGGACGCGATATAATACTTTTAAAACTGTTGCTGACAACTTGACTGTCCCAACATATTTAAACTAGATTATTTCACACCAGGCGCGATATAAACGCACCAGAGAATGATAAGAAGAATAAAAACCACTTTGCAAACAAAAAAAAACAGAGTTCATTTTGACTCAATATCTGCTTGATAAATCGAAATGAACGGTAAGAAAAGGTGCCTTGAATATCACATCACTTGTTTTGGATTTGACGGTTCGAAGTGGGAGCCTGATTTGACAAGTCTGTTGAATGTCCAATTAGCATAAAAAAAAGGAGTGTGGTCGAGTTGTAAATAGATTCTATTTTACATTCTGATTTGTGATTATATAAAAATAGCGTGATTCTCCCTAGGCTGGGGAGGGCTGCCGGACATGAAGTGGGTGCACCCAGAGATGGACATGTCAACAGTGGCCTTAATGGATAAGCGAATAGATTTAAAGCGAATACTTAACATAGTAGATTACTGCGAGTAATATTCAGTAAAGAGAAGTAGTGGGAATTTAGGTTACATACACCCGTTCGGATAAGATGGCCGCATTTGTCTGTGTGGTAACTATCATTGCATATAAAAAACGTATGTTCTTTTCGTTCTCGCGGTCGTCGCAGTGTTCAAAACAGTTACAGTTGTTTACGTCTGCTGTAGTAATAGTTGTGACACTTGAAGTGGTGAAATAGGTTATTATGTTAATAACGATGTCAAAAGAGCAAAGTGACAAAGTGACAGAGCGAATCACAGATGGTAGTTACAGATGGGATAAACCTATCGCGAACGGAGCTCTCACTGTTTAATAATACCGATATTTGATATCAGATCGCATTGCCACTCTCTGACACATGGGCCGCATGACGCGGTCTCTTCTCGTGACCTAAATTGCAACTAGAGACTGCTCGGAGCAATCGAGAACCGTACGCGCTGGAGTGTAAGAAATAACATTGGTCATGGGTTGACGGAGAGACCAGTAATGGACCAAATATGACAGGTCGCAGCCGTGATCCCACTCAGCTTAGCTCAGACATCGATGGACGCTCACACCAGTTTCAGAATCCTGCTTTCAATCAGTTTAGCACGGAAATTGATCAGTATTCAGATCAGTCTTAGGATCCTGTTATTATTTGGCTCAGCACAAACATTGATGAATGCTCAGACCAGACTCAGAATCCTGTTCTTTATCAGCTCAAGACAGATCACTCACAATCACAACTCAACTCAGACCAGATGCACGATTGGATCGATCTCAGAAACGCAGTGTCTCAGCACATTTCTGTAACGTCATCAGAAATTGCACAAAGTCTCAGGCCGTGCCGATTCACGACGCAAAGGGTGAACCATGCGGTTCGAGAAAACACATTGTTATTCACAAGTGTTCTTATTATCTAGTTGTTGATTTATTTATATGTTTGCCTATAGACATCTAATTTCAATTAAGAGTAGCATTTTCTTTCTGGGCGGGAGTGTCGCCAACGTATTGCGAACCCGCTAATATTTGCCAACGTCATGGAGTAGATGGCGCTAGTAGTCACGTTTAACTTAAGTAACCGCTTCGAGGTTATTGGGATTTTTTGAGGGAAGGTGAGAGGGTAGATGAGAACGACAGTAGGAAAAAGGAGGTTGTGTGCGAACAGATCGACGCGGCAGTGATATTTGCTTTTAGATCAAGTCAAGAACGTTCTTATGGTGTTATTAGAATAATGATGTGTCTCTAGTATATTGTAACCAACGTTATCAGTACTCAGAGTGAACAGTGATCCAGTGAGGCTAATATGAACTTAAGGTAAACTTTGTGTGAGGAAAGGGGTCGCTATAAGGGGAGGTTTGGAGGCGACTATTAAGCTCAAGAAACCAGGTGGATAATCATGTGATACTCATGTTATATGTAGGTAATAAAGTCGGACACCAGCACAACTCATATCGTCATCTCACTAACATCCAGGCCTCGTATAGGTATGTAGTACATTTACATATCGCTTTCCAGTATCCGTAAAACCATTAGCTCATTCGATAGGTTAATAAGTATGGTGAGCTTGACGACAACTGTACAGCCCGTGCTGTATGTGTATTTTCAGACAATACATTAGAAATTGTCGAAAAAGATATTTGTAGAATCCCTGAAAATCGTGTCAAAAAGTTAGACGCTATATTAGTTATTTACGATACAAGTGCGAAAAGTAGGAAATTCGCAACGAGCGGTGATAAAAACGACCGAAAGGAGTGTTTTAAATCGACGTGAGTTGCGAATACCTATTCGCACGTGTATTGTACAACGTTTCACAGTAGATACATATGGCCCTTTAAATTTTCGACATAGGCACGGAAAGTGCATATTATACTACAAAAATTATTATAATTTCAAAGTATTTTTATGGAAACTTTAATTCATATAAAGTGTTTAGGTATACCAGAATTATTAATGAGACGCATAATATCTCCTTATTCCGAAATTGTAAATATTAATCTTTTAACTTTAAATATGTAAATAGTATTTTTGTTTTTAATAGGGGATAATTTGTTAGGTACGTAGACTTCGACAATTCCAAAATACCAAGAGCGTGCAAAGCAACGTATACAATTACTCTTTAGCGCGCACTGATAGCACCATTTTCTAATAAGCAAATATCCTAGATAAGGGCTCAAATTGTATAAAATGTCGAAACCGGTCCCTGGCATTTATCCCATTGCCCAACGAATGGAAAGGAGCAGTGCCTTGACACGTTCCTTTCCTAACGCGAGACATTCGGGTGTCGCAACGTTGCGCTCCGCTGGCGTATCCTTGAGACTTGCGTAACGTTACCTCATGGAACGGGCCCTTAGCTGACAGATACACAATGTTGTGCGAATGGGTTTGTCTGGATTGTGTTTTGAGCGGGATTAACGTTGACAGATTAGAACGAGCGATTTATTCTCTCAGATACTAAGAGCGGTAACACATTAGCGTTTTTTTCGGCAAGTATACTGTCGTTTCGGCATTTACGTACTACATTTCGCCAAATTTGGCAAAGGCGCGCCTATACGCGCCTACATGCGCTTGTAAAAACGAGTTTATACGCGCGAAATCACGCTAGTCTTAAACCGCCCTGTTGTCAAATTTTTTGGTGTGTTAAATTATGTTGTCACAATTTTTGGTTCGAGCGGTTTGGTGGTTATTGTTGACACATTTTTTATTTATACCTACATTACGAATGGGTAAGATACTTCAGGATGAAGATTTAAACGTAAGCAACTTGGATTGGATGGAACCAAATTGTTGAACCATATAGTGACTGACGTGTACAGGATCCTAAAAACTTCAGAGAATTGATGTATAATATGTAGTTTCTAATATTATTATTATATATGTATTCAGAGCCCACTGTGTCCCACTGCTGAACCTCCCCCACTTTTTCCACTCGTATCATATATGGCCAGCCTCTCAAAAAGGAGTCCACGTTATCCCGCCAGGTCTGCCGGCTCCTCGGTTAGACTCGTGGGGCTCCCACTCCGTGGTTATCTTGGCCCACAAGTCATCCGGCAAGCTCCTATTAAAAGACTTATGTATTATGTTTCCTATGTTTGTGTGGATAAGCGGTGGTTCACTTTCCTCTTCTACATGGTGTATCATGAGGAACCCGAAAGATTTTAACCACGCATTTCTGAGAACAAAAGAAGGAAAAAGTGTTATATGAGTTTAAATATATTTGCGCAAAAAAAAATTTTTTGTTAGATTTATTTCAATTTGTTGAATATATTTTTACATATAATCCAAATGTTAATATTAGTAAACCTGACACTTAAAATGAATTTATGCTTTTTTTCGAAAAATCTAGTTTTTGCCCGTGTGTTACACTATGATATGATATGATGATAGATATCAATGATATTTAGACTACGTCCCATAGTAGCAACATCGCTATCAAAAAGGCGGTTAGTACTAATTAACAATAAAATATGTTTTTTTTTACCCTTTCAATTGGCATTAATTCTGTAACTAGGCGAATTCCAGAAAAGTTTACAGGAAAATTTAGTCTTTATGATCAGGAATATACTATTAAAATCGATCGGATGTAACATAAAACATATAGGCATCAATAGATGACCAAGCATTCATAAACAAACCATCTATATATAATGTATATGCCTACGTCTCATTTAGGTTTTTTCGTCGATTGCGTCACAGGGAAAAAATCATGATCACTGGGAGTTTTGTGTTTGATACCAATACCAACTTCCGTTGAGGAATGAGAGCGGATATTAGGCAATGAGCGCTGGAAAATACCGGCCGCCATCGTGCATCGCCAGTGACAACGGTGCGGTAACTTAGTGTGATGTGCGTTGTTCAACATTACCACTTACTTACCTACTGGAAACAACCTTTTGCCCACCATCCAAATAATCTGGCTTGAAAAATTAATGATTCTCTAAATTTATTGACATTTTGATGTAAACCGCTGTTTGGTACCATTTTGCGAATCACAATAGTTTTTTTTTTTTTTTAATTGCATATTATAGACAAAATATATGGTATTAAATAATAAAATAAAAATAAAAAGCCTTTTTATTTAAACTACATACTATTCTATACTAATCTAATAAATTGTTAGGACTCCTTCCGGTTCGAGGCCTCCTGCAACCTCTTCCACCTGTGCCTCTGTGAGCCGCTTGCATGATACTCTCTCTATGTCGTCTGCCCAGCGAGCGCAAGGGCTCCCAGATCCTCGTTTCCTACTTGGTGCCCTCCAGGTAGTTACTCGTTTTGTCCATTTTTCATCCGACATCCTCGCGATGGGACCTGCTCACTACCAAGTGTAATCATCCATTGATTTAAAGCTCAGTAAATGGGGTTTATCATACAAACCACTGCGTCCAGTTAATATTTCTTTTATTACATCGATACACCGTATTCATTAAGATCAAATCGTACATAACATCTGTCGACGGCATTCCGCCAAAATCTGACAGTTCTCTATATAAAACTAAAATGACCATAAACACAACAACCAAAAAGTATACAGCCCGGTGCATACTACACGTTATTATCAGTATAAGGCCACATACAGGATATTAACTATTGTGAGGCTTACACTAGGGAGTACCGGAGTCCCGGTACTGGTTTTTTATGCAAATAGAATACCGGAACCGGAAATTCCCGGTTCTCGCCATACAAACCCAGTAGGTACCTTGAGCATTCCATACCACTGCCATTTGAGTCTTAGTAAGTGATTTTAGTAATTTTAGGCATGAATCGTGTATATTTCTAGAAAGAACATCTGTTTCTACAGGAGACTCTTCCCTAACAAGCTTAATAGATCAAGTATAAATTAGAATTTAATAGACTAAAAACCAAGAATCCAAATACTTCAAACTCCAAATTTTAATTATTGCAATGAATTTATCTGGATTTTCTTGATATTATTTAAATAATTTTTTGACGACCCTAAACCGGCGAGCGTGTATGAGGAATGTTATGAAAGTGAAGGAAGCGAAAGAGGTATGTCAGGATCGTAGCAAGTGGAAATCCGTGGTCCTGCCTACCCCTTCGGGAAATAGGCGTGATTATATGTACGTATTGTATGTAAGTACAGTCAGCATCCAAAGTAACGGATCAAATAACACTTCAGAAGTATCTACCATTCTGTAACTGCTTAACAAAAAGTGATGTCTTTAATATAGAACAACTAAGACTGTAAAACATATACTTTTGGACGTGAATTTTAGAAATTTATCTATATTTGGAAAAATTATCTGGGATGTCAGATACTTTTGACGCGTTGTTTCATCCGCTACTATTGATGCTGACTGTACAATACAGGTTGTTATAAATTTACATAAAGTATGTAACAAAACGAAAGGGAAAGAAAGATAAATATTTACTATGAGACCAACCCCGAAATTGTGAAAAAACATAGGAAATTTCAACATCAGACCAGCAAAATGTATGAAACAGCCATACATTTTGCTGGTCTGGGTTTGTACCATAGTAAAAGTTGCTCAGTATGAACTAAGCATTAATGGATCTCTTTCTTTGCCTTTCGTTCTGTAACATACTGTATGTATGTAATTGGTACTGCAATCATTAGGTGTCTCTGACTAATAAATTATTCTGAATCTGAATATTTTGTGACTTATATTACTTAGACTTCTATCAACAAAGAAACGTTGCGATGCGCGCCTACTCTAGAATCAATGTTAATTTTCACTATAAATCTATTAAAATTGGCTTAAAATATTAAAAATAGGTATAAAACATACCATTAACATTTGTGCAGCTGCATTACCACCAAGTATCATATTTATCAGTCGTATCAACCCGCCAGAGTGTCATAACGTAACCGAACAGGACTGACGCAACCGCTCAATTGATAGATTGACAACAGAAGGATGTCCTGGACTGTGTCGTAACTTTAGTCCCATCTGTGATATCGTTCTTCGGATGTCATTTGCCCACGAATAAGGAATGGAACTTTCTAGAGAGGTTATTGGAAAGTGTTCAGGTAACGGAAGGCTCCGCAAAGCGCATGTGACATCTCTGAAATAGCAGGCGTCCGTAGACTACGGTAACCTATTGGTATAGTGGGCTGTATGCTTGTTTAAAATTGCCCAAAGAGTTGCTTTTAAGTAGCAGTTGGTGGGGCACTTTGCTCGTCGAGCCGATGATCAGTGGGCAGAAAGATTCTTGAATGACCCTAATTGACACAATTTATATTTAATGAATTGGATATAAATAAAAAACCGGACAAGTGTGAGTTGGACTTTTTAGTATTTGTTGTTATAGCGGCCACAGATATACATAATCTGTGAAAATTTCAACTGTAGTAGACTGCCAGACGAACAGACACACAGACAGGCGGACGGACAGCAGAGTCCCCGTTAAGGCCCCGTTTTACTCTTTGGGTACGGAACCCTAAAATTAAGGTGAGTTGAACTTGACGTTACTACAGCAGTTTTCATATAAATTCCATATTGGCAAATCGTTTTGACAGTTCAAATTAAAGAAACTGATTTGACTAGTAGGGAGGTAACCCGTTTAAAACTATGTAACCTGCCAAGTTTGTCTGTATGTGGTTGACGACCGGTCCGGCCTAGTGGGTAGTGACCCTGCCTATGAAGCCGATGGTCCCGGGTTCCAATCCCGGTAAGGACATTTATTTGTGTGATGAGCACAGATATTTGTTCCTGAGTCATGAGTATTTTCTATGTATGTAAGTATTTATATATTATACATATCGCTGTCCGAGTACCCACAACACAAGCCTTCTTGAGCTTACTGTGAGGCTTAGTCAATTTGTGTACGGTGTCGGCTTACGTGAGCGAATAACTCGCGAACGCGAAGCGGCGCGGCGTGGGTGAATTCAATCCTTTGATACCTATGGAAGTGTCCTACGTGGGCGATCTCGTCGTGAACACGAATGCCGTTGTGCCGCCGCGCCGCGTCGCATCGCGAGTTATTCGCTCACGTAAGCCACTGCGTTAGAGTATCCATATATTTATTTATTAAAATAAGGTGTCGCTGTCGCAATACTACACATACTTTAAATCATTTACTAAATATCCTGTCACCCAATCAGTAAAGTTTCAGTAAAATTTTCTATATTCCCTAAAACCATATAAATTGCAAAAACGTCTGGTTGACGTAACTGGTGACCGAAGAGCTGGCGGCTTCCTCGCACAACGTATCAGTATTGCGATACAACGAGGAAATGCCGCCAGCATCACTGGTACAATGCCCCAAGGGCCTATTTTAGATATAAGCTAGTTATAGTACTCATCTGTATATATCCATTATGTATATTGTTATTGTAAATAAAGAGAAAAATAAATAGGTTTTTAAATTACAAAATACGCGTAGGTATAACTACTCAGTTAATATTCTTATCTACAAAAGTTTATGTGCTAAACGACCGATTCTCGAGCTAAAAATATAAAGATAACGATAAATATGGAGACAAAGATTACGACATCTATCAGGAGTTGGCATGTGTACAAGTATCTATATTATTATAAAAACAAAATTAAATTTTTTGAAAAAACCCACGACGGTTAAAACGTAGTTGAAAAAGGATGCACAAATAAATGTTTACTGCAGGGCCCTATCTAAGAACATGCACCAATCAAACCCGAACCTATCACTGAAAACCGCATCAAAATCGGACTAGTAGTTTTTAAGAAAAATGGCAACATTAGTTTGCACAAACATCCTCTCACCCCAAACGCATATACCGTCTCCGTTCCGTCGTGGGTAAAAAAATAAAAGGTACGTATAGAATAAAGATATAACTTTCAGTATAAGAACCCCTACAGCCGGCCTAGCCAAGGTGACAATAGCTATCGCTACGACAACGAAACGCTTTGTGTCTCTATCACTCTTCCATATTAGTGCAACAGTGACAGTTGCGTTTCGATCGCTACGGAGCGTAAGCGTTTTGCATTTTGACTGCGCGGCCTGTACTTTGAATTCCATAATAAATTTACCGTTTATTTATCTTCAAGGCAAGTAAGAATGTTTAGTAAAAAGCATTGCGATGAGATATATCGTTGGTCTTGCTGAAGAACTAAGAACCCGTACCTACATATTACGTTACTACGTTTGTATGGAGAACCGAGCTTGCTGGGGACCCTTAAACCCATCCGAAAGCGACTCCAGTGACTCTGACTTCTTAATAACTGTCAAAAGGACCATCATTCGATGCGTCAAGTATAGAATAAAATACTACGCAGTACGTTATAAAAACAAATACAATGGAGCACGCGGTTTCCACTAAATCAAACACATAACCTTTGTACCAAAATGCATGATTCAATTAACAAACATAAACTATATCATTAATTTTGCCATTCAAAATCCAACCTTACTCCCACGACGTAAGGTCCTTGTCCATTGATATGATAACCTATTTAAAGTTAGAGTATCAGGTTATAGGTATGTTACATCACGGAGTTACGTAATGGCCGTTATCTGTGTGTGTGATGATAACACACTTGTGAGAAGGGTCGCGAAAATGAATTTAGGGCGTTTGATGGCCTATTTCATCATCAAATTCTAGGTCATACTAATAAGATCTTTTGAAAGTTATGTTCGAATAGTTTACTTTTAGACGTAAAAACTAGTTTTAAGTATCTCGTAAGTCAAATTCAATTCTTGAAGAAATAAAAGAAAGTAGCCAGTTCACAAGTTCCGGTTTCTTTTGTTATTGGTGAGCAATAAAGAAAATATCCTGTAGGGATAAGATGGTCGGCTGTTTATTATTTGTCACCATGCCTGTCACGTTCTAACAATTATTTAAGTGCGAAAGTGACGAGCATAGTGACAAACGATAAAAATTTAACCATGCTGCCACTGCTGGAGTCTCTGGGCCTTAGGGCACTCCGTAAAGCTTATACCTATGAGAAGGAATGTTCTATAATCATCATCGGTGTTTGTGCCTCATCGGAATAAACGTTAACATCCGCTGAGTCAATCGAAACCGAGCTCACATACGCTGCCAATATAATATTTTAGGTGTGAGAAAATCTGTGGGAAAATTACATCAGTTTAAACTACTTACAATAACTTGACTAACAAGTTATTGAAATTGCTTTTATGTTTTGTATTGCAGCATATTTGTATGTATGTATGTACTTTATTGTACAGTCGAGGAAATGTATGTATGTATGTACATAGAAATAAAAACACGAGAAATACAAGTACAGTTTATTCACAATACTATAATTAATTAAATTTTTTAGCATAAAATATGTATGAATAAAAAATTACATTGATCTCTATAGCGCTTAGTCGGGGCATATCACAAAAATGATGGATGTACACGTAATGTAAGAATGCTACAATCATCAAATAACAATTCTGTGTAGTCGTTTTTATCTCTTCACTTGCTCCACGCGTGATAACGCACAGACAGACACGGGGAACACCAGATGCGATAATATGTACTAGTCAAGGGAATTTTATTTCAACAGGCATTTTATCAGGCGTGGCTTGCCTACTCTCGCCAATAGGCCAGTTGATATAGTAGGTACTGTATGTACCATATTTAGGCACAGGTACTATTATGTGCCTTATTTAGTATACTACCTACTATACCTATTTACAACTAGTTAATTTTAAATTATTTTCATAGTTTATGGGTTAAAAACATTTTAGAAATAGGTCACTTCTATGGATAATAGAATATTAATTGTTAACTTTGGAATAAGTATATATATTTATTTATATATATCTCATTTTTCTTATTTGAGTCTCAAGTACTGAAAAATATTATCTCGCCTTTGCAGTTTTAAAAGTGTTTTATTTATACCGCATCGGTGGCAAACAAGGATAAGGCCACCTGATGATAAGCAGTCACCTTAGCCTATGGACGGTTACGGATGGAGCGTAAAAAATAGCTTTACATTCCCTTAACTTTGCTATGAATGAGTTAAACATACTATCAAATGTGTACTATCATATGACTGATGCGTCCCTTATAGGCAATATACAGTTACTTACTGTATATTTTTAATAAATAAGCTAGGCGCCTATTTCTAAGTAGCCGGACACCAGCGGCAATAAAGACACGTGATGCTATAACTATTACTGCATATTATTATGCAAGATCTATAAATAGACTCCACATTTCCAAAACGTCTTGTCAACACAGATATCTCTATGACATACGACGTTTTACATTCGATTTTAATCTCCGTGACTAGTATGAGCGAGGTTCTCCGGAACTGCAGCATTCTCGACGTGAGTATTCAAGGCGATAGAACAGGAAATGACGAAAAGGACAACAGTTTGTTTATATTAACTTGAGTAATTGTTTTTAGGGTTCCAGAGTCAAGTAAGAACCCTTATAGGTACAGATGCAGTGAATAATACAGTGAACCTCAGTGCTTTTTGTACTGAGACTGACTGAAATAGCGTAACACGTTCGTGCGTACTGTTTTTTGTCCGTCTACGGCTTAAAATATGGGTGTTACAATCGCGCTGCGAAAGAGACAAAAAAAATTCTAAAACAATATTTTTATGCTTAGTTTCGTATACGTATTTGGGAATGGGGATGCTTATTTTTAGCTTTAACGGTATTTTTTCTATGACATTCCATTACGGGAGAAAACTGTTTCCTTCCGCTAACTTTAAAATGAGATCTAATACGGATCCCGTTTTACCCTTTGGGCACGGAACCCTAAAAACATCAAACCTGCTCACAAATTTTCAGGAGATTCGGTTGAGAAGTCGCTAACGCTCTGTCAATAAATATCTTCTAAATTAGAAGCCACCTTGTATACTCGTACTTTTAAAATGATCCTCCCAAAGTAAAATAATGCACAATTGGAACATAAACACACATAAGTTAGGTTATAAGTAAATCATAACAGTAGTAACGGCGTAAACTTGACTAACAATAGTGTATCGAAACACTTATGCAAGCCGTGGCGCAAGTTTAGATACGAAACTGGGGCAGGTGCCGCCCCGTAGCGACGAACTCCGACAACGCTAATCTACCAGGTCAATACGATATTACTTACGCAAAACTCTGCGTAGGGGGCGCCTCTACCATATACTGAGGGCCTATCACGAAACACGAAAATCGAAATTTCGTTATATGCCTCATATCACTCTTTTATATTCAAGCGGTAAAGTACCGAAATTTCGATTTTCGCGATTCGCGGTAGGTTGTAAATAAACCGTCTTTATGCATCAATGTCATAATGAAAACTTCTCAAAAAACTGTTTAAGGCCTAGTCTGTATAAGTTACTCTATGGTTTGTGTGATGTGATAGTGCTGCTCTCTGGCGGCAGAACATTGCGTTAATTACTTACTCCCTATTCAAGTTTTAGTTATTCGTTCATTCATTTATTCTGATAAAATTATGGATTCCGTCCTGTGGGACTATTTCGACAGTATCAAGGTATTAGCTTTAAATGCGACTAAAATTGTACGGTTAGTACAAGACAGTGTAAGTACGGTGATTTTATCAGCATTTGTAAAGCGATAGCTGGACTTCACAAGTAGCACGTGGACTGCCGGCCGTTGACTACAAAATTCAAAATTCCGCTGCCACCGTCTGTTGACCTGGTGGTCAAACATAGAAAGAGACCTCAAATGATCCCAGGTGTCAAAAGAGACAACCCAAAACAGAGTAACTTGGCGCAGAAGAGTGAGAGGAGACCCGGCCTCAAATAAAGGGAACAGAGAAATAAGAAGAAGAGAGAATAAGCAACAACACTTCTATAGATCGTATCATTCACGAAGACGCGTGCCTTCACTCGTATTGTCATGTTATTAAATGTTAGATTTGACAAATCTACGCGTCATCGTGGATGACACGTTCTATATTCTGTCACCTCATAGTCGGTGCAAAGTTAGCTAAGATGATCTGAGGGCCGACCGCGAACAACGTTCGACGTGTTGCCTGTCTGTCGCACTTGTAAATTAAATAAATAAATAAATATTATAGGACATCATTACACAAATCGACTAAGTCCCACAGTAAGCTCAATAAGGCTTGTGTTGAGGGTACTTAGACAACGATATATATAATATATAAATACTTAAATACATAGAAAACACCCATGACTCAGGAACAAATATCCATGCTCATCACACGAATAAATGCCCTTACCAGGATTTGAACCCGGGACCATCGGCTTCATAGGCAGGGTCACTACCCACGAGGCCAGACCGGTCGTCCAATTCGTACATAAGTGTGACAGGGAGGCAACATGTTAAACTTGGTTCGCGGTGCCGGTAGGCCCTCTGTATTAGATCTCATTTTATAAATTACGATGGTGGCAAAAAAGGCGTGGTTCGTCAGATTTTAAGGATATTGTAGCCTATGGAGAGTATTTGAGAAAACTGGGACAAGCGCCGCTTCATAGCGACGAATCGCAAACGCATTAGACGCATAGCACGCCTTATGGAAGGAGGAGACCGTGGCTTATGAACGAAAGAGATACTTGGTGAATAAGAATCTGAGATAAGTGCCGTTTCATAGCAGCGAATATCACAACAATTTGACAGTATTACATATAAAGGATATAATTATGACTTCATGAAAAATTACGGTAGTTTATTTTCCATTTTAGGTTAAAAAATGTTTTTTTTTTTTTCTGACTTAAAAATATTTGCTTTGTTGTTCTATTTTTCTATCCCTAAAGCTACGTCCGCACATGGAGACAGGCGGCTTGCTTAGTGTTTAGAGTCTAGCAAGTCACCTATAGCTTAGTAAAGCGAACATTCTAGAATATTCGCTACCGGCCGCGGAGCACGCTTGGCGCCTAGCTAGTCGCTTAGCGTGTATAGAAATAAACAAACCTTTGTTTTTGTTTGCTACCGCTACCACCGCACAGAATGCAAGCCCCTATTAGGCTCTAGCCCAAGCGATCAAGTACCTTAACACTACGCCGAATGGGGAAGGTAATTTGACTCGACAAGCTACAGACTGTGTGTCGAGAGTACCTAATCTTTATTTTTCTAAAAAGCTTGAGTCAGTTTAATTGCCTATGCTACTCTCTGTTGTAATAAGAAGTTAAATAGTTATTTATAAAATAACGCCTTTAAATATATTTTATGAATAAAAACTTTATTTGGCTGAGTACTTAATATATTATATTACATTGTATATTTATTCCATCGAAAGTGCAGACTTCTGGCCGAAGGGTGAGGTGTTTCGAAGGTTCCGGGGCAACCTGCCGAATCCCATGCCGAGCCAGACGACGCAACGGAGGCACGCTGTTACGTCGTCGCTCGTTGGGTTGGCAGGAGTAGTGCCGTCAACCCACCATCACGCAAAATAGGCGCGAATTGCGACGTCGAGTTGCGGAAACCCAGCCCGCGAATACGAATAACGAATAACGAATACGTCGTCGCTCGTTGCCCGTCGCCCAAATCTAGTGTTTAATTTGTATTTTGTCATTATTTGTATTGTTTTTCTCGTAGTTTTCTTATTCATTTGTTTTTTACCTCGCAGTGCCTTAATAGTAATACTGTAACGCTGTGTAACTAATTTGAATAATAAAATAAATAAATAAAAAATCCGGCATTAAACAGATTATCTTATTATATTTATCTACAAGAAAAATACTTTTTATTAAAGGTATGCTCAATTGCTCACCCGTTGACCACGAACGCTATAAAGTGTTAGAAACGTCGGGATATATTTTAAATTTAATTTAATTTTACGCGATATGAACCGAGTTTTATTTATGGATAACTATCGAGTTAACCGAAGACAATATTATATATTTATGCTCTTTACTACTTGAAGTGTATATTTACTTAATTTGCCAAGAATTTGGCAAACTGCAGTGTCGTAAGGAATTGCCAAGCAAATGGCAGCCTGAAGGCCGCAGTTGCATCAAAACTACAATTTGATATCGTGGCGCAACCGAGATTAGAGAATATGCAAGTTTTTGTATAATGTCTGTGGCGCAATAGGGTAACTACATTGACATAGCGAACCGAAGTACGACGTACCCGATACGACCTTCAAACCTTCAAGAAAAGAGCGTATGCACTTACAAGTCTTACAGCCCCTCTGGTGTTGCGGGTGTCCATGGATGACGGTAATCTCTTACCATTAGGCGATTCGTCTGCTTGTTTACCGCCTTTATTATAAAAAAAGTACCAGAGGACTAGTGACAACGCTTAAGGGTCCCCAGCAAACTCAGTTCTCCATTCAAACGTAGTTACGCTCTCATTTTCAAACGACTAGCTAGATTGCTCTGAAACATTGTACTTACAATAATATAAGGTACACCTATCTAGTCCTGTAACTAGTTTATGTAACCTCAGATATCATAGTTAAAAATATACAGTGAATTCAAGTTTTTCATACAAAATTAGTTTTTGCTGTATTTCGCTTGTTTTATAAGGTAGAACAATATAAACTAATTTCAGCCCTAGATAAGTCTCATGTCATTGTATGTGCAAAGTTTCATTACAATCCAACACGTAGTTTTAAAATGAGAACGAAATACCGTTTGTATGGGAAGGTGTAATTCGACCGAGCTTGCCGGGGATTCTTAATAGAAAACGATAATCGTAACTCAAATTACATCTTGCCCTGCCCAAGATGACAATCCTTGATAGAAAACGCCAATCGAAAGTAAAATAATGTATGGAATTGTCATATGTGTTTTCGCGTAGCATCTGTCATACTGATATGGCTCTCCTCTACACGATGCTCCAGCGCTGGACCAGCGTGATGGCCATACGATGGTTGAGAGCACGCACTATAGAATGAGCCACGTGTAGATTGACGTAACGCACCATCGCTGGCCCACTACCTTTAATGCGCGGACGAAAAACCGACATCGTGACCATTCTATCGCCATCCCGCCGCACCATAAGTCACCCGACAGTCGACACCACTACACGCTGGCCCATATCTTATCTTAGTGGACCAGTATGATGGCCCATCGTGTAGAGAACCCATTACATTTGTGGTAAGTTAGAGAGTACTCTCTCCAGGTGGGCGTTATGCCTGGGGACTGAACTCCACTAGGAGTCGCTGAGAAGTTGTATATATAGCAACTGACATTTGGAACTCCGTAAGCGCGATGTAGCACTCTACATAATTGCGTTGTAGCTTGCTAACGCCATCTGTTAGAATTTTGTGACACGACGTCGATAGTGCCAGAGGACACTCGACACGTTTTTAATTTCGTTTGAACTTTGGAAACTGCATGGTCCTGGGTTCGAATACCGGTAAGGACATTTATTTGTGTGATGAATACAGAAATTTGCTCCTGTCATAGATGTTTTCTATGTATATATGTAAATATTATTTATCGATATACGTATGTATAGCCTAAGTACCCATAGTACAAGCTTTGCTTAGTTTGGGACTAGGTCGATCTGTGTAAGATTGTCCCCAAATATTTATTTATTATTATTTATTTATACGGATAGAATCCATAATATTTACCAGAAGGCTGGTGGCATTACCGCGCTGCATGGCGATGCTAATTCGCTGGGCAATGAGATAACCAGCCCTCTGGTCACCCGTACCATCAATGAGATGCTTCACCAGCTCTCTAAATATACAATGGGCTCCGTTTTTTTATTTATTCTGATTATAAATTTGATCTGGGTTGCTATCCAATTACACGTATTTTTTAGCTTGGGTTTAGATGAAATTTTGCAGATCGTTTAAATGTTAACCTAAAATGTAAATAACTTAAATTGATTAGTTTTTTTCCTAAGTTTAGTTCATATGCATTTCAGCTGACGTAAATTATCAGTACAACATGCATTAAAATCAACTGAGTTTCATTACCCGGTCGCGAATGAATAATGAATGAATGAACGAAATAGGTCAAACGTTCGTTCATTGCCTAAGAAGACCCCATTCTAAAGACTTATTGAACATAGGGTTACCATTATCTACGAGAAATATCGTGGAATTGGTTTGTGTTCATATACTAAATTAACATACTATAATTTAATGGATAGAAAAATAGAAATAAGTCGTAACCAAACGCTAAATTTCTCTTTTTACGTCGTACATTTAATTTTATGATAATACATACGACCCGATTCGAACTTTAAAATACTTCAAATATAAGGTCTAGATACGATATGGATCGGATACGTAAGTGACAAAAGTGACGTTTTTGTTTGAAAAAACAAAAATAATTTATGTTAATATTAATATTTTTAATTTGTTTTTATGTAATTTTAATGTATTCTAATTGTATGTGATTATGAGTCCTATTGTTACTCGAAATAAATGGATTTTAATTTAATTTTAATATCGTATATAGACCTAATATTTGACGTGTCTTAAAGTTCGAATCGTACCGTTACACATTTCGAACAATCAGAAGCTAAATAAAATACCTTAAATCCACACTGGAAAGTTCCCAGGCGACATAGACATTTAAAAATACCTACAACTTATCAAGAAGAAATTAAAATATACAACTGGATTTCTCAAACAAAAACAATAAGACTACTATATATTTTATTCGCTATATTTCACAAACAAAACAAAATTTGAGAAAATTACATAAGGTACCAGTTGGAATCCAGCGGCGTGTCGGGACTGCAGACGACGTGTTGCGGCGACGTGTCATGTACAGTCAGCATCAATAATACCGGTCGAAACAACGCCCTAAATGTATTTGTCATCTGAGAATACTTTTCCGAATAGAGATTTATCTCTACGTTCCCGTTAAACAGTATCTGAGCGCCTACCGCGAACCATGTTCAACATGTTGCCTCTCTGTCGCACTTGTAAACTCGTACGTAAATGTGACAGGAAGGCAACACGTCGAACGTGGTTTACGGTAGGCCCTCTGTCACTACATAAATATCTTACATAAAGAGACATATGCGTGTTGTCCGATCCGCTACTTTTGATGCTGGCTGTACTAATCAGCGGTCGGGCGACGTGTCGTGTGCCGCTGACTTCATGTCGCAGACGCCGAATGTTATTTCATAGAAATACATGGAAACGCCAAGACGTATTGTCTGCAGTCGCGACACGTCGCCGGATTATAATTTAACTTGTACCTTAACTCCTAACACTAACCTAACACTTTTGCAAAATACTTGAACTGTCAAGAAAAATCCTTACATCTGGTAACCCCTATGTATATAAATCAAGTTCCATTGTGCCGAACATACTTATCCAATATGTTTATTGGGTAATTTGCGTGTAATTGTGTTCAATGAGGAATGAATAACATTGAAGAGTGACCTATTTTCGCCATGTGTCAAATGTTATAATAGCCTTTACAGTACATATGGTACTACTTTGCCGCACTAGTGCGCAAATTAGCATATTACGTTACTGTGTCAAACATTTATAAATTTATATGTACTGTAAAAAGTTGTACGATACATGTGCAAATAGATAATTCGCAACTCGTGTCGATTTAAAACAGTCCCTTCGGTCGTGTTTTAATTTATCGCCACTCATTTCGAATTTCCTATTTTTCGCACTTGTATCGTAATGTACTATTATATGGCGATATCGATGAGGCATAGTTTAATGTTAAATTTGGCTTATATTAAATTTGTAAGTAGGTAAGATATGAAAGGAAACATTTATGGTCATTACTTTGTGTTAAAGTTCGAATACTTATTTTGAGGAGGTGTTGGTTACCCCGCAGTAAAATAGATTTTATAGTACATTACTATAGAAACAGGGAAACGAAGGGTTGCAGGCCATGTAGATACTTATGAACGCGGATAGGGATACGCGGAAGGTAACCTCGTTTCTGGCCGAAATTTGTATAGTGCTTTTCTGAAACTTGCAATGAAATAAAAATAAAAAGTCAATTTACACAACTAATAACAAATTAGGAATTTACTATTTGATGGTTGAATGCCCAGACGTTGTGTCACAATTTGACGTTTAAAAACAAAATAAGGTTGCTTTACAGGCCTTGGCGTGTTAAGGCTGTATGAAATTCCTTTACATATCATCTTCACTCATCACACCAGATACGCAGTACGCCAGCTCTTCGGTGACCAGTTACGTCAACCAGACCAATAAACAATAAATCTCTCCTGTAACCACCACGCCGGTGTCTGCACACAACCAATATCAGATACACATTTTGATTCCACATCATTCGCGGCAATGCAATTTTAATTATGACGCATTTATTTACATACCTATACATAATTTAATTAATCAAAATACTATGTAAATAGCATTACTCATGAAAATTTAGGTTTTTACATCTTATTTATAGATTGTTAGTCACAATTTGAAGTGATGATCATTATTTAATAAGCATTGACAGTGGTTGTGATTAATAATATACCTATGTATGCTGACGCATTGGCTTCTCGTAAGTTAATTAAGGGTTATGGGTGAATGTTACATCCAATTAAAAAAAATATTATAGGACATTATTACACAAATTGACTAAGTCCCACAGTAAGCTCAATAAGGCTTGTGTTGAGGGTACTTGGACAAAGATATATATATATATATATATATATATATATATATAATATAAATATTCATAAATACTTAAATACATAGAAAACACCCATGACTCAGGCACAAATATCCATGCTCATCACACGAATAAATGCCCTTACCAGGATTTGAACCCGGGACCATCGGCTTCATAGGCAGGGTCACTACCCACTAGGCCAGACCGGTCGTCCAACGTTGCCTTTAATAATCGCTTAAATAATGACCATGCAATTCAAAAACTTTGGA
The DNA here is from genome assembly GCF_033807575.1 of Cydia pomonella. Lineage (NCBI taxonomy): Eukaryota > Metazoa > Arthropoda > Insecta > Lepidoptera > Tortricidae > Cydia > Cydia pomonella. The sequence goes on along the minus strand of NC_084725.1, from coordinate 4,886,026 downwards.
GTTCCAAAGTGCGGAAGACCGTCTGGACGCCCTAGGTACCGCTGGAGAGACGAAGTGCAAAAATACCTCAGCAAAGTCGACGCCGTCGACTGGACAGAAACGGCTTTGAACAGAGAAGCACGGCGGTCTTTGGCGTCGGAGGCCTAGATCCACTTCGCGTCGCTGCGCCACAGCAGTAAGTAATTAAAAACATAATTTTAAATGAATATGCTCTGGAAACACGGATATTTGTTCCTGAGTCATGGGTGTTTTCTATGTATTTAAGTGTTTATATATTATTTATATCGTTGTCTATGGACCCGCAACACAAGCCTTATTGAGCTTACTGTGAGGCTGACAAGCCAATTCGAGATTTAGCTATTAGATCTCATTCCAATATGATACTGATCTGTCAGTGTCCGTTTTTGGTTGAATGTTGACATAATGCGCAATACAGTAAGTCCTCTAAAGGAGATTGGATTAGAACCATCTCATATTGGAAATATTGAAATGATGTCAGATCCATGTTAGATCATTATCAAATTATATCGTTCGAATTGGCCTTAAAGTAACAATGGATCTATTCATAGCACTGAAAGTACGACTTCACGTTCGAAAACAGCAATATTCATACATTTAGAACATGACGCTACACACAGCGTATAGCATCAACCGGCGACCAAGGCCTAACTTTTCCCCCTGTCTCTACTGTTTATTTTTAAAACTCCCTTCAGCACCCAATGTATCCGTTTCCAAGATTAGCGCAGACAGATAAAGGCCTAAAAGGCCGTGAATCAAGCAAAAAGACCATGAGTCAAACAAAAAGGACGTTAAGACGACGCCGGCGCACAAGGGAGGCTCAAGGACACTGGTTCATTCTCGGACGAGGACTTGAATGTCTTGAATTGCTATACTTCATGTTATGTTGGGTGTTAGTCATGTCATACGGGGATTTGGATGATTTGAGAGAATGCTTCCAGCTTGTGCAAATAAGTTTTGAAAATAAGATCTGAAATTTTGTTTTTTATTTTAACTTTATTGCACAAAATACAAATGGGGGACTTAATTCAAAATGGCATTCTCTACCAGTCACCTATAGGGCCAAACAGAGACACCTACATTAGTGCAGAGAGATAAATACTGCCACCTAAAGGTTGTCTGGAAGAGATCGCTTTTTAGCGATAAGACCGCCTGTTGTTTACCTCTTCTTTATGTGTTGTAATATTTGTACTGTTTCTGTATTGAGGTGTGCAATAAAGTTTATTTGTATTGTATTGTATATTGAATATTGAATGAATTAAAAAAAAGCATATGATAATTATAAACTACATAAAAAATATATGTATAAACTACCATATATTTATAAAATATATATTATAAATATAATAATGATGGATATTATTTGAACTCTTGTTTTTAGCAAATGCTTACGTAACATCTGCTTGAAACTCTTGAAAGAAAACTTACATGGAGCTTGTCTAATATATAGAGGGAGTGAATTCCAAATACGACTAGCCTGGACGGCGAAAGAGTTAGTCATAAAACCCAGTACGGTGTAAAGGTACGGTAAGTTTGAGAATGCGGGAGGTATGCAGCTCACATCCTAGACGAGGAGTATCGAAGATGAATTTACTTTTGAGATATCCAGGAGCAGAAGGCTCAAACAGGATCGAAAATAGGACACAAAGGATCCGGTAGGACGACTTACTTACTTTTTTTATATATTTAAACTCGTCTAGTTTGAGATATTTCACACAGAGGGCTAATGAAGCAAAGCTAATGTTTAAATTTCAAACCCAAAGCGCGAACAAAGCGTTTCCGTTTCAGCGTGGGCAAAAACGCTTGCTACACTGTTAGCAGCGTAGCCAATATGCCAATCGTTTTACGCTTCGAAGAGGACAAAACGCAACTGTCACTGTCGCACTATTATGGAAGATGATGAAGTGATAAAGAGACAGAGCTTATCGTTGTCGTAGCGCAAGCGATAAAGGTGACAACCTTGGCTAGGCATCCTGGTCTCCTCTACTTACAGGTTGCATTACTCAACCGATTCTCGTAAAATGGCAAATCCATGGAGTCCGCGAAATGCAAAGCTCACAGAGACACGTAGTAGTAGTAGTAGTTTTACTAAAGTTTACACGAAGTACATCGGTAAATATATTAAGTTATCTACTTAATCTTTTTTCAATAAACATAAGCTTAAATCTAAAATAGGCCCTTGAGGCATTGTACCAAGGATGCTAGCGGCATTTCCTCGTTGTAAATCAATACTGATACGTTGTGCGAGGAAGCCGCCAGCTCTTCGGTCACCAGTAACGTCAACCAGACGCTTCGCGATACTAATCTAGATCTGCGCGTGGGTTAAAATAATATTCCAACTTGTATCTTCTCATTTTCTGAAGCTCTTTGCGAGTACTATAAAAATACAATCCCACACACGAGTTGGTTGAACCTAACAAAACAAACGCGTTGCATAACTAGCTGAGTCAGCCGTCGCGCCGAGTGAGTCAGCCTTGACTGCAAAAATGTATGATCCAGTCAGATAAGATAGGTTACCGCAAACACCGTGTTATACTCGTAAGTTGAATCGTTTATTAACAGGGGGCTAACGGAAATTGTAGTTCTTATATATTGAATTTTATAATTAAGAGAAAAATGCCCTGAGAAAAATAACTATATTTGCAAACCAAAACCTTAAAAGGTCAAAGTTGGCTTGATAGAAAAAAATACGAAAATATGTCTAGTTTTCATTTATTTTTGAGTTGTATATCATAACCCTGTATAGTAGTATAATTCAAGTACAAAATAGCTAGTAATATTGCCGAGGCATCTGCCGAGCAAAATTTTAAACAAGAGTATATATTTTTAAAGTAATTAAGATTAAAGTTAAAAAAAACTCGCGCGACGGCCATTTTTTCTGTCGTGGTGCACCATACCTTTTGCCCGCCAACAGAGGGTTACTTATAGTCATTTTGGTTGTTGGTCCCCGCCTGCGATACTTACCATCAACAACAATATTCTTGTGGGGCTTGTTTTCCTCTTTTTTAGTGTGAAGTCGGGTTTTTTGTTTTTTTATAATTTTTTTTTTTTATAACTTTTTAGTTACCCTCCAAAAAAATCTCCTATCCTATGACACTCCCGTGATCAAGATGAATCTAACGATACCTCATACATCAAAATCCATCAAGCCGTTTAGGCTACAGGAGGCCACAAAGAAACAGACATACATACATACACTCGAAAAACATTACCCTCCTCCCTTTGGCAGTCGGGTAAAAACTAGGTTTATAAAGTTTTCTTTTTTTTCTCAAAATCTGCTAATCAAAAAAAAATTTTTAAAGTGAAACCTGTACTTAAAACCTAGAATATAATTATGCTGAAGCGATCGACATCAAAATCAAAGTGAGTTGTTAAGATTTAGTTAGTGGAAAACGTTTTCTCCCGAAATAGAATTTCATAGAAAAAATACCGTTATTTCGTTAGGATCGCAAAGCTATTTCCTCTTAAATATTTGTCCTTTATAACATCCTGATATTAATGACCGGGCTAAAATCTTCATTTATTATATCTTATACTGTACCCACGCTCTCACCCAAACACATACTCATGTACCTATATGAATATCAACAAAAGAAACAAGACACATTCTTCGTGTGATCTTCAGTTAAGCTGGAGACATTTCGAGACTGACCTAAATTAGTGCCGACGGACAAAGCACAGTTTTTTGTTTCAGTTTTTCACGTGATTTATTTGCAAGTATTTTGAGGTTACCCTTACCGTCTGGATGTCTGCATGTGGCTTCAATTATTATCAGTATTTTTGTGAGACTTATTTCTCGTCAACTGTTTTTAACCTTCCAAGCTTCGCATCCATTATGGACAGAAACGGCTTTGGACAGAGAAGCATGGCGGCCTTTGGTGTCGGAGGCCAAGATCCACTTCGGGTCGCTGCGCCACAGCAGTAGTAATAGTAGTAATTATAAACCAAATTCTTATATCTTCTTCTTTTAAAATATGCCTATATGATTATTTTGAAAATGTCAAGTGTAGTTCAGTAGTAACTTTTGAGTGAGTTTGTTCGGTAGTTGCTATTAGTAAAGAGATAGCTGGACTGTACTGAAAGCCACGATGGATTACCGGGTGTTGATTAAAACATGGTTAAACGCGTTTCAAGCTTAGTTTTTCATTAGCTGCACACATCCACGATAAGTTTTTTTTTTTTTTTTTTTTTTTTTTTTTTTTTTTTTTTTTTTTTTTTTTTTTTTTTTTTTTTTTTTTTTTTTTTTTTTTTTAGTATATTTATATAGTTCACTGAATAATAAGCTATTAATATTACATTTTAAACAACATTATATACCCGATCGCGTATTGACGTGACATTGTTGTGTTTGACTTTATTTATAATTTAAAACTGAATACTATGTGGTAAATTTAATTACCACATAGTATATACTTGTGTTATTTTTTATGCATATGTCTGTGCTATGCTTATTCTTGAAACAAATTAAGATTAAGTACGGTAAGTCCGAATTACTTGTACGATCACAGTGTTATTTTTAAGCTAGGGATTCTCGTTCCGTACTCACACTGAAATATCAAATGTAAAGAAATGGGTAAATTGGCCTGAAATAAAGAAAATAAATTAAAAATGGGGTTGGCCGGTCGAAGTATTAAACAGATGGCGCCATCATAGCTTGCCCTGTCAAACCCTAGAAATGTGTCAAATTCTTGTTTTTTTTTAGAATTTTGCGACCTGGATTCCAGTTCTTTAAGCGAAATCTCATAGAACAAAACTGGAGACAGGGGCAAGCTATGATGGCGCCATCTATGCAAACCTTTGACAGTTGCCAACCCCATTAGAAGAAAACCTGTAATGGCGTAAACATTAAAGTCGGTGCCTGTCTCTACAAAAATTAATAAATACAACAGTCAAATTAAAAGTCAGTCTGTTAAGTTGCAAAATTCGTCTATATCTAAGTTTTGCCTTTCTCATAAGTGTATACCTACTCGTACATTACCTACCTTGATCTGAAGATCTTATTGTCAAATTTTGATAGTAACATCAGAATAAAAAGTTGGCTGTGACATAATCGGACAGACAGACGGACATGACGAATCTATTAGGGTTCCGTTTTTTGCCATTTGGCTACGGAACCCTAAAAACGGCCGGCCAAGTGCGAGTCGGACTCGCGCACAAAGGGTTCCATATTATTATCTATAAAAACGGCAAAAAAATCACGTTTGTTGTATGGGAGCTACTTTAAATATTTATTCTATTCTGTTTTATAGTATTTGTTGTTATATTAGCGGCAACAGAAATACATCATCTGTGAAAATTTCAACTGTACAACTATCACGGTTCATGAAATACAGCCTGGTGACAGACGGACACACAGACAGACAGACAGGAGGACAGACAGCGGAGTCTTAGTAATAGGGTCCCGTTTTACCCTTTGGCTACGGAACCCTAAAAACTATACTCCCTCGCTTATAAATACCAACATAAGAAAAATACGTAACATTTTCCAGTGACTAGCATTGCTCGACTATATTAACTATGTTCTTTCTTATGTAAAAGGCGGCCCTTAATAAGGACCTAATCTAAAAGGTCTTTGACCTCGTACAGAAAAACTAAACTCGACATGTGGTTGAGCTAAAATAAACTGTCAAAGAATCAAAACAAACAAACGGAGACGGTTAAGTCATCGGCTGATTCATCTGTCTGGGCTCAGCTTAAGACCAATGTACTGTCAAACGAAATAAAATACTAAGTATGTAAGGTTAGATGGGATAAGAGGAACTATGTGGTAAGGGGGACACTTGTGGGTAAAATATTTTTTTTTTTTTTTTTTTAATTTATTTAGGAAACAAACAGTCACATATTAATATATATAAGCTTAAGTGATAACAAACAGACCTTTAGTTCCATTGAAAATAAAAGTATACATAGTAAATTACAGATCGAAACAGGGAAGGTGTTAGGCATCTTCTTGTGTATTAGGTTTGTTTTTGATAAATAAAATGATATTATCAAAAACAAACCTAATGCATAAATCACATTGACTTAAAAATACCTACGTTGAAGGAATTTCCTCATACGGTTTCCCTTACCCCGAGTAAAATAAATTATGTTTGTCTTACCACACCTGACCTTATTATGTACTATACACAGATCCACAATGTACACGATTGTCTGTCAAATACCATGAGTGCGACTAAAATCGGAATTATGGATTATAGAAAAAGGAGCAAAATCTTTATGTATGAAAAGCCACCGAAATGAAATGTATACCTAGTGTTTTATATAGATGGGCTATAAGCGTGCACCCGTGAGGGACAGAATATACGTATGTTATATAACCTAAGGTTAACCGGTTAAACCATTAGGTGTGAAACCAGTGTCAAATTGTACTGGTAACCATGGTAACTCCAGGTTTAACCGGGAAACCCCGGGTTAGTGGGATGGTGCAAATTACCACAAGGTACTAATTACGTCAAAATTTTCAGGGTATCGACATGAATGAAAATTAATTTTCAATGATTTCTTAGCATTACTTTAGTTGTTGGCGGTCAAAAGGTTAATGTAATTCTGCATTGTACGGAAATAAGCTCATTGTTTTGACCGTGATCACAATTTGGGTCATTAATATGCATCATTCTTAGAAACCTCAATGACAGAACACTCAGTTGCACTCACGTATCTCGCAAAATCCGGAGTAGTATTAAGGACCTTGTTCCATGGGAATAAAGAGGATATTCTCGGGAAAGATCGTTGAAATGTCCATTAGATGATACGACGAAGGGTGATGTCAGTTAGGTATGGAATGGTCCTATGTAAAAGTGTTAGGTACTGTATCTTCATATTTATTGGAATATATACATATATAGCATTATATACTATTATCATTTACTATAGTTTGGCAAATCATTTCTGCTAGTAAAACAAGCAGATTAAAACAAATTTAGGCCCATGGAGTAATCTTATAGTTTTCTTCTAACCAAACTATGACTTACTTGAAATGAACAGGTAAAACCAATATATTCACATAAAAATCCATTAGTTTCTCAGAACAAAAAGCAACAACATCCCAGCCTCAGATGCTGCTTTGCCAGCTCAGATGTTACTATCCCAGCTCAGATGCTGCTTTCCCAGCTCAGATTCTGCTATCCAAGATCAGATGCTGCTATCCCAGATCAGATGCTTCTATCCCAGATCAGATGCTGCTATCCCAGATCAGATGCTGCTATCCCAGATCAGATGCTGCTATCCCAGATCAGATGCTGCTATCCCAGATCAGTTGCTGCTATCACAGCTCAGATGCCGCTATCTCAGCTCAGATGAAAAGAGTCGTTTTAGAAAAGATCAAATAATAAAATTTTCAAATTAAATAGTGTGTTTGAATAGTACATTACGATAATACAAGTCCGAAAAATAGGAAATACGCAATGAGTGGCGATAAATTAAAACACGACCGAAGGGACACGATTTGTAAATTACCTATTTATATACAGTACATTACCATGTTTTACTGTACATTATGGCCCTTTAAGTTTTCGACATAATTACGTAATCTGCTCAATTACGCACTGCGGTAGTAGCACCATATATACTTACTGTAAAAAAATAGGAAGTTATCGAAATTGGTTTAATTAAAAAAAAAATTGACAAAAATATATATCTAAGTGTGACGGGTGCGCACTTCCTAAAAAAATGCACCAGTTCAGCTAAACCTCATCATTAAGAAAGCTTGCAACATACTTAACACGTAGGTAAGTAATCCCGATTATATTATATTATAGCTTTTCTTTTCTCGGTATATACTGGTCCGAGAAAATATCCAATGCCAACCTGTGGAGACTGTAATGGGACCCCGATCGACCAGCAGATCATGCGCCGGAAATGGAGATGGATTGGGCACACTCTCCGAAGGGATCCTGACCACATACCGAGGCAAACCCTAGATTGGAATCCCCAAGGAAAGAGAAAACGAGGGCTTCCAAAGCAAAGCTGGCCTCGAACTACTATTGCAGATGCGAAGGCTATTGGGAAGATTTGGAGCAAACTCAAGCACGATGCTCAAGACCGACCAAGATGGCGGCGCACGTTGAACGCCGTCTGCCTATGGAACATAGGACATTAAGTCAAAGTTTTCAGCGATCAGACCACCTGTTGTTACCTAGTTATAATTTTCTTCATTGTAATTTTACATGTAAAATAAATCTGGGGGCACGGTAGTCCGCCCAGACGAGCTTCACTGAAGCGCAAGGGCACTGAGGCCGCTGAACTGATTTAGTTGAAATTTAAATAAAATATATTTAGACTAAAGTGTAGAGTGTGTGAAGTAAGGGCTTGTAGAGTTAGAAGCCTGGCTCTGCATGAGATCTGATAACTTTTTGACAGTGCGAGCCTTATGGTCTCGTCTTGCCACATTTTACATGAAAATGTTTTTGATGGGATTATTATTGGAGAGAAAAGAACTTGCTTTATATTATGAGCAGACATATAAGTTTTTGTGGCAAAGAAAGTGATTGACAAAATCAAATATCGACATGTCTATTATAGATGTTACCTTAGCGTGATAGATATTTTTAACATTGTATAAAAAGATAGCTACCGTGAAATACACAACATGTTCGATATCTTCTATGATACACCCATTGGTAGTTTTCTTATTTTTTGACACTGCACACTGTATTCTACAGTTTAGGTTTTTTTTTAAATACTTAATATATGTAATAAAGAAATTATAGTCGGATTTGTAATTGATTTGCATTCTTGAAATTTCCCGGTAAATTACAGCGAGTAGAATTTACACCTTTTAATTATTTATCTACGACTGACTTATCGATGTCATTATTTATAGATGTTTCATTTTCTCAAGCACTCGTTTTTGCCACAGAAACTTCTATATCTGATTATGAGAACCAGCCTATATGGAATGAGTCACACGTTAATTCCCTTAAAGCCGCAGTAGGTATGCCTTTTGGGGTGTGTGTCACCCTTACATGACGCCCTTACTAAGAAGGGTTGAGTAATAGGGAAAACCGGCCAAACAAATGAATCTCTTAATTTTGCGTCTAGCTATAGTTCGTTTTTTTTTACATTAGAAATAAAGCAAGTGATTTTGACGTGTCTTTTTATTGAAAAACACTTTTGAAAAATAAATTACGGCAAATATGTAGCAATTATAAATCATACATGAACATATTTATAATATTTTGCTTTCATAAGTAATAGTTACTGATTTTTTAAAGCGTGTTTATAAAAAGGCAAGTCACGAAAAAGGTAAACAACCTTTTTTCTAATGTTAAAAAGCGGCCAAGTGCAAGTCGGACTCGCCCATGAAGGGTTCCGTACCATTTATGACGTAACTTACTAGATCTCATTCAAACCAGGGGGGGGGGGACACATTTTACCACTTTGGAAGTGTCTCGTGCGCAAACTATTAGAAACCTGATATTAGAAACCTCAATATCATTTTTGAAGACCTATCCATAGATACCCCACACGTATGGATTTGATGAAAAAAGATTTATTGAGTTCTAAGTATGGGGAACCCCCAAAATTTATTGTTTTTTTTTTCTATTTTTGTGTGGAAATCTTAATGCGGTTCATAGAATACATCTACTTACCAAGTTTGAACAGTATAGCTCTTATAGTTTCGGAAAAAAGTGGCTGTGACATAAACGGACAGACAGACGGACATGACGAATCTATATTGCCATTTGGCTACGGAACCCTAAAAAACGGACTATAGGCCCTGGCCTTGTAGGCCTAGGCGAAAATCAGGCCCTGACCGCACAGTATCAATCACACACTGATGGTTAAAATTGGTGTTTCTTCAAAGATAAGATAGGTTATTACATATACCTAGAACTGACCTAAGTCGCATGCACTATCGATTCTGGTCTCAGACAGCCTCGGTCTAGACTTCGATTCCAGGAAGGGTCGGAATTATTCATAACTCGTTCGTATTGCGTCATCGACTTACCGTTTTTAAAGATCTTATATTCAGTAGAATAACGACTATATTGCGGCGCAAAATTGCTATAGTATAATGTTTACGATACGGTAACCTTCTTGTTGAAACTGAAGGACGTTAAAAGTTATTTAACGTTTTTATTACCTGTTTTTCTTGCAGTTGTTGCATAGATTACCTATATTACGTCATCGGCCATTTTTATTATGATGTTGTTTTTTTGTATCAGTATTCAATAGAAGCGCTGGTAGCCTAGCGGTAAGAGCGTGCGACTTGCAATTAGAGGTCGCGAGTTCAAACCCCGGCTCGTACCAATGAGTTTTTCGGAACTTATGTACGAAATAACATTTGATATTTACCAGTCGCTTTTCGATGAAGGAAAACATCGTGAGTAAACTGACTGCCTAATAAGGACTAATCCCAATAAGGCCTAGGTTACCCTCTGGGTTAGAAGGTTAGATGGCAGTCGCTTTCGTAAAAACTAGTGCCTACGCCAAATCTTGGGATTGGTTGTCAAGCAGACCCCAGGCTCCCATGAGCCGTGGCAATAAGCCGGGATAAACGCTAGAAAAATGATTATTCAATAAAATTTGGTGGACTTCACAAAAATGCGCGTTTTGCTACGGATAAAACCTAGCCAGAATGATCTTTCGCACCCGATAAATAATGTAGCAAATTTCATCGAAATCGTTAAAGCAGTTTCCGAGATCCCCGAAATATATAAATACAAGAATTGCTCGTTTAAGTGTTAAAATTATACGCTGTATATATTAATTAAGTAAATATCACCATCCTACTTTAACATTATTATTTACATTATTCTATAATTGCTAACTACCACGTGAATTCCTTGAAAACTGTGCCGAGCTACGGTTCGCATAAACTGACGTGTACCATTGCACGTACACGCTTTATTCATGGGATAATAGGTTAAGAATACATTTAAATTTATTCTAAGCTTACTATTAATAGCATCGTTCGCAGACGTTCCTGCTTGATAACGATTAATTTGTAATAAGTAATAGGTTTAATAAATTCTTATATGGTGAATTATGTTTAGACGAGTGTCAAAACGAGTGTCTCGTTTTCGTGTAGGGAATGCAACCGGTAAATATTTTGTATGAGAAATACCGCTAATTTGCTTTTTATTTCCTATTTTCGAGTATTTTCATCACTTTCAGCGCGATTATGGCCGTAAGGGCCTGGCTAAGTGACAGTGGTTTATAGAAAACTTAAATTTGAAACTTAAATAATTGAATGGGAAAGATATCGTTGCAATCCGTTCTCCATTTTTACTATTGGCGTGTATCGATAAACTATTAACACGGCCTCTTACCATGAATTTCACACAAGCCAAATCATAAATTAGAATATAACAAATTAGATTTAAATAAAGATAAAAGACCTATCCGAAGTAATCACAAACATGTGTGAACATGTGCAGACAACGAACGCAAAGAAACAGGACATTAAGTGCGTATCACGAAATTGACCCAACTTAATACTATTTAGCTATGAAACTAGAGCCGGTCTTCCGTAGGATCCTACGACAGATAAACACATACTTAAAGCTACATATACAAAACATAAATAAATATCCAAGAAGAAGAAGAAAATGAAATACATTTATCTACAATAACAATATACATAATGGATATATACAGAGGATTACTATAACTAGCTTAAATCTAAAATAGGCCCTTGAGACATTGTACCAAGGATGCTGGCGGCATTTCCTCGTTGTATCGCAATACTGATATGTTGTGCGAGGAAGCCGCCAGCTAGTTACGTCAGCCAGGCTCTTCGCGATTCCTGCAAAAAGCAGAAAAAAGTGCTTGTAAACAAACACAACCATAATAATTCCAAACGAACGTGAACAACAATCGCAACTATCAACTATCGCAATTATGTACCTAATTACACTGAAAAAAATAGATAGCCGAACTGGTTTTGTAACTTTACTAAATAACTAAACTACGGTTATAAGAAAATAAACTTTGCATAAATTTACAAACTTATTTTGTAGTGTATACCCAGTACCTGAACACTGGTTTTTTAACATATAACACATAGTTCGCAAGTCCCAATTTTTGTGTAAACAGTAACCAAAATTTTGTTACAGTTATGCAAACCATTTCTTTCAGTGTAATGTTTATAATAACATACCTGATGCTGATGCCTGATGCCGCTCTGGTATTGGACTCTTCAGTCATCGCAGACGTTGCAATCAACCTCCCCGCAACACCTGATTTTACCCGACGCTGCAACAATCATCTGCTATAGATGTGGTGGCCAATTCTTCTTCTTCTAACATACCTAAAGTTCCATTTACGTACAGAATACATACATCTCCATTTCGGACCCGGGTATGTCCTTAAACTACGTCTACAAGAGAGAAATGGGCATTGTGAATGTCATCTCGCTCTGTGTGGTAGGGCACAGCACAGCGGATGTTATTCCAGATCTAGAGCAGAGCCCAACTGGGGAAGTACCTCCACCTTACAGAAAATCGCAGCCAAATAACACTAGACCCTACTCATAGTGTTGTGTTCCTGCCGGTGAGTAAGGTTGCCAGAGCTCAACGAGGGTGGGAGGGGGGTTAGGGTCGGCAACGCGCATGTAACTCCTCTGGAGTTGCAGGCGTACATAGGCTACGGATACTGCTTACCATCAGGCAGGCCGTATGCTTGTTTGCCACCGACGTAGTATAAGAAAAAACCCGCATACGTATTTGTATTTCCGTCAAATTTCGACATTGGATTTCATTTTATAAGCATCAATGTTATTTCTGTTACGCCATACCTTTTAATGTAAGATGATGCAATCCGCGGAAAATGCGGGTTGTTCGTGTACGGGCCCTTGCCAACCGTTTTAGACGCGACTGAAATGTAATACAGGTATTTATTATGTAACGTTTGCGTTGAGGAGTGAATATTAAATTCGCATAGTTATGTAATAGTTGTGTAGGTAGTAATAATTATCTATGTATTGCCTTTGAAATAAGATTTGATTATTTATCCAGGTGCGATTCAACGTTATAAAAAACTGGCAAAGAGCATGTCGAGCCATGCTCAGTGATGAGTTTTGTAGTTACCATTAAGTCAGAATAGGTCAAACGGGGGCTATTAATGCTATTATCAAGTATCATGTACATTACAAGCATAAGGGACTAAGGGCCTTTGCAGCGCTTTGTGCATCTTTTACTAAGAAGAGAAGATTTTTAGCAATTACTCAAAAACGGCTGCACCGATAATTTTTGCTATAGTTTTCATTGAGAGTATTCAATTTTTGTTTCACGATTTTTTAAAAAAAATTTTAAACCATGGTTCAAAAGTTAGATCCCCCCCCCCCTAACTTCTAGTCTCAAGTAGCGGTACTGACAGATCTGCTACTTGACGCAAGACTTGTGTTGTATTGGCACAAAATATACCATCAAAAGCAAGATCCATGTCCGAAAAAGAAATACCTTACTGCCGTTTCCAGGAGTCGAACTTAGTAGCCACCAACTCGAAAAGCTCACAGGTAATTTAAAGGTGTAAAAATATTGAATAAACATCTTGAATTCTACCAGCAACGACAATTTATAAAGAACCAGTGAAGCAAGTTGACCGGAGTGATAAAACCAGATCAGATTCGCCCTAGGGCCCCGACAATCCCTTATTTTAATCTCAATGTTACCACAATATATGCACACAACAGCATATAGGTAAACGACCAGGAATATATGATCATTGTCAAGAGGGCGCTGTTATTCTCATGTATAGGGTGACAGTTCAGTTTAGTATAAAAAATTTAATTCCAATGAAATTCTGCAATATATCCCTGGTCAGGCTTTCATTAAAAATTCGAGATGGCGCGAGATCGAGTGATCTAAGTTTCGTGCAATCTGCGAAACTATTCTCCCCCAGAGGCACTGCAGAAGAGAGTCGGGTAAAACACGCTTTTTTTTCAAACATTTCTGATAAAGCTAAGAATTAGATATTTGGCATGATTAACGTTTGATAACTCAGCTTTAAATTCAACGGTAGGTTCTGTTCTATATGATACAGTGCCCCTAGTGTAAATTTTGTCGATAGCGAAACGTGACGTACGCGTTTGCGTTAAGTCTCATTTTGTATGGGTTTTTGAACAGCGCGCCAAGCGGGACGTTTTGGAAAGTCAAAAATCTCATACAAAATGACACTTAACGCAAACGCGTAACGTTTCGCTGTCGAAAATATTTACACTAGGGGTACAGATTTATGTAGGTAAAGTAGCTGCCATACGCGTCACGTGCTCGACAACAACAACAACTTTTTGTGGAAATAAAAGAAATGGAAGGAGGTAACACGGTCTGCATACGAACTCTGAGGTATTTTAATACCTATCCTCTTGTCCCCTTCGCCCGCTAAGCTAATTAGCAAAATCTCAAATAAAAATTGAATACAAACATGTGAGGACCTTAAATTCCCCAGGAAAGTAAAGTCGCCCAACTGCGATATTTGCGACTCTGTCGCCACACACGACGATGTACACCACTTCCTAATGGAATGTGTTCGGATTCAAGACAAGAGGGCGCAACTATTTGAAGCTCCCTAGCAAGTAATCGATATTGGGGTTTTTTACTCGATATTGGCGGAACCCCTGTCTGAAACTGTGAAATTCGTGTACAGTTCTTTTTATAACTAGTAACATTTAAACTCTGTAATGTAGAGGCTTAACGGAGCCGACATGTCTCATTGATAAAGGCTCCTTTTAAATATGTAGATTTAAAAAAAAAACTTCATGTGAAAGTTCCATTTTCAAGATCATTTCCCCGCTTCATCAGCTCTAAATAATATATGTACCTAGACCTACTCAAAGCACTAATATTTTGCGTAAGCGGTAAAATTGCTGAGATAGTCGTTTTACCCCTCAATTCGCTCATGCTTCGCAAGTATTCGGAACGATACCACAAATCTAAATAATAATACCAGTCAGGAATGTAAGGTCAACAACCCACAAGGTGACCGCGACCTACCCTACCAGACAGTCCATGGTTTGATTCCCAGAAAAACATAATAGGACTACTATACTAAAACGGGGTCCGGGACCCTTAAGCATCGTATTTACTAAAGTCTTTTTAATTTGGAACAGGTCGCTTCAGTGGTGGGACAAAAAATATAGGTCGTGGGTAGGAACACAGACATTGACATTAAATAGATCACTAAAATGCCCTCACATCGCATGCTAGTGCCTAAACTCAGCAGAGCATATTTGCGGCCTTATCAAATTATTATTTTTCGTCAAACGATTTCTGAACTTACAAAGTGATTTTTCTATGCATCTCTTATTGGACTATTCGGGCTATATCTGAAAATTAAAAATGAAAAAATATAATATATACATATATATATATATATATATATATATATATGTATTAGCCATAATTTTTCCTGTTTCAAAATTAGTTTGCTATTCCGATATTCATTGCTCTTTCATTCATTTCATTTCATTTATTAATTGTATAGTCATGTACATACATTATTAAGGTGTTGCAATACAATTCAGTAAGTCAGTCCATGACGCCCTGTGAGGACATACAATAACAATATACTAATACCTTACAAATCTAAGCTAATCATTATAAAATAAAATTATTCGTCACGATCATCATCCGAATTTACAAATACCTACACAAAATTTAAATTATTAATACATTTAAATATGTTACAATTGTATGGATAAATAAATAGTCAGTACAGTAATAATTCAAAATAAAATAGCAATTATAAATTATCATCAAAAAAATCATTAACTGAATAATAGCATTTATCCAGTAATAATATTTCTAATTTAGTTTTGAAGGTCGCATTTTCAGGTTCTTGCTTAATCGAGTCTGGAATTTTATTAGTTATTAGGATACATTTGTAATGTGGACTATTTCTACACATTTGTAGTTTGGTTTGAGGTAGTTGTAATTTATTCCTATACTGTGCTCTAGTTGTTTCCTTATCCTGTTTTAATTCAAATAAATGAGAGTTTTCGCGAACAAGAATAGCAGCTTGCAATATATAGATGCAGGGCAGTGTTAATAGTTTGTAGCGGACAAAGTACGGACGGCAGCTGTCTGGTATACGCACATTCGCTAAAATTCGAATACACTTCTTCTGCATTATAAAAAGTTGCTCGGCCTCGACACTATCACCCCATTTTTCTCATATGAGTGGTAGTCAAAAATCGTGTGTTCGAACCTCTGTTGTGTTTTAAAGAGCAGAAAATAATCGTTATCGAAAAAAAACAACAAGACGACTACTTTAGCCATTTTGTGAGAATATGATATATAAATGTTGATACAAAAACCTACCCTGCATGTGCCAGTTACTACAACGGATAACTAAGTAAAACTATTTATCAAAACCATGCTATTTATGGCATCTATTTAGAGAGATGTCTGTGGATTCATGGTACGATTTAATAAGCGTAGACTCAAGGCCGTGGGATACTTTAGAACGTGCCATTTTGACAGGTTTTTTGGTAACGGATCGGTTAGGTTAGGTTAGTTCGCGGAGATTATGATTATGTCATGATACGAGTATAATAGGCAGGTATACAAGAGGTATAAAAAAGTGTTCGTTTTGGATATTTATCAATAATGCACCGGTTTCTTATTACTGTGTTTTTTTTAACGCAGCAAAATGTGATATCATTTCTGAAAATACTAACTTCATCAAAGAATGGTTTTTGGAGACCCTTACTCGAAGACCTGTCCAACAATACCCCACACTATTGGGTCAAAGCGAAAAAAAACATTTCGTTTAGTAAGTACCCTAAACATTTTTTTATTATTATTTTCAATGCATGATTTATGTATCCATGCAAAATTGCAGTTTTCTAGCACTAACGATCACGGAGCAAAGCCTACGGACAGACGGACATGGCGAAACTATAAGGGTTTCTAGGTGACTACGAAACCCTAAAAACTAGCGCGGTGGCCAAATCTTCCAGCGCAAGCTACGCGCGGCGCGCCAAATCTTTCGTTTGTGTATTGAAACCTCGGCAAAACGAATTCCAAAACTATAAAAACCCGATACCGCTCCAAAAACGCACGTGCACAAACAAAAGATATCTAAGGCCCATTAGGCCGTCCTGTCTTGCCCTTGAAGGGCCTTCGGACCTTAAGACCCTATTCTAATATAATTCACCATTGCGGTACTTCTAAAGGGGCAATTCGTGGTAAAGGTTGTCTGGAAGAGATCGCTTTTTAGCGATAGGACCGCCTGTTGCTACTTAGACTTAAAATTGAATTTCATCGCCTGTGTATTTTTTTTTTACTATATGGTGAATAATAAACAATATTTCAAATATTTGTACTCAATTACCACGCTATTGATCGATGAAAGTCGTATGAAAATCCGTTCAGTAGTTTTTAGGGTTCCGTGCCCAAAGGGTAAAACGGGACCCTATTACTAAGACTCCGCTGTCCGTCAGTCCGTTCGTCCATCCGTCCGTCTGTCACCAGGCTGTATCTCATGAACCGTGATAGTTAGACAGTTGAAAATTTCACAGATGATGTATTTCTGTTGACACTATAACAACAAATACTAAAAATCAGAATAAAATAAATATTTAAGGGGCCTCCCATACAACAAACGTAATTTTTTTGCCGTTTTTATACATAATGGTACGGAACCCTTCGTGCGCGAGTCCGACTCGCACTTGGCCAGTTTTTTTATATTAGTTTTGGAGTAGTTTTATAAGATGTAGTGAATTGACGTTTTCCCCTAGATTTGCGGATGCTAGGTTGCGTGACAGTCGTGCACATAGCGAATACAGCACAACCGTGGTTGACCACCACACACGAATTGTTGATAAGTGATATCATTCCAAGTTTTTAGTTAAACGATGCCAAAACAAATTAAAATTCCAAAAACCAGCTACCGCTACACAAACAAAAGATATCTAACGCCCATTAGTCCGTCCTGGTCTTGCCCTTGAAGAACCTTAGGGCCCCAGGGCACCTTTAGGTCGTTGCCCTCGTTGCATCACCAAGGCTGCACAAAGAATGCATGAAACACTTATAATGTATTTTTGCTAACGTAAGGATGATTCAACGAGACGAGTTTTTGTGCGAAATGTCGGCGTTTGTGAGACGATAGGAATTCGAGCTTTAGTCGACGCCGCTTTTCAAAAACTGGGTAAAGTTTGTAACAGAGCAGATTTAAAATAAATAAATATGTATTATAAGACAATTTTACACAGATCGACTTAGTCCCACAGTGAGCTCAATAAGGCTTGTGTTGTGGGTACGATGTATATAATAGTACATTACGATACAAGTGCGAAAAATAGGAAATTCGAAACGATTGGCGATAAATTAAAACACGACCGAAGGGAGTGTTTTAAATCGACACGAGTTGCGAATTACCTATTCGCACATGTATCGTACAACGTTTTACAGTACATATGGCCCTTTAAATGTTCGACACAGTAACGTAATATGCTACTTCTCACACTAGTGCTATAAAGTAGCCCCATATGTACTGTAAAATATAGTTATACCTACATTAGTTCCATACAAATAAAACACGAAACAAAATCTAATCGGACGCCCCAGGTATGGCTGGAGCGATATGGTGGAGGTGGATCTGCGCGAACTTCGAGTCAACAATTGGCGAGTCGCACAGGACAGGATCGAGAAAAGTGGCGCTGTCTTGTGACATGGAGGCCACTGGCCAAGTCTCATTTTGGGTCGCTGAGCCAAGGGAGTAAGTAAGTATAACTCAGGAACGAATATTTGGGATAATTACCTGCTCAAAAAATGCCCTTACCAGAATTCGAACCCGGGACCTCCCCCCGTTTGATTTAATTTGTGTGATAGTCCGTAGTATTTATTTGGCTAGCTACATACTTATTTTTAAAATATCGGTACGCGAATTAAGATGTTGTTTAATATTTTTTCCGCAAGAACTGAGAATAGTACATTACGATACAAGTGCGAAAAATAGGAAATTCGAAACGAGTGGCGATAAATTAAAACACGACCGAACGACACGAGTTGCGAATTACCTATTCGCACATGTATCGTACAACGTTATATAGTAGGTACATATGGCCCTTTAAATGTTCGACACAGTAACGTAATATGCTAATTTTCGCACTAGTGCGGTAAAGTAGCACCTATGTACTGTAAAAGATATTTATGTCACTTGGAGTTTATGTTGACAATGATGAAGTATATTCTACTTCAAAAAAGAATTTTACTACGAGATAAGAATAAAATGTCTAAAATACATTTAATATAAGTACCTTAGACCCTCAAAGACAGATACAGTTCATAGCCCCGTCTAAGTTTGGTAAAAGTCTACTGCATTTTAATATATGTATTATATACAGTTTTTAAACATCCTCCATTGTAGAATCTGTCTCACCACTCCAAAAGCATTTGAATTCGCCAACCAAAATCGCATAAGTAAAGAAAAACAAAAACAATTGCGCAAGCGTTGAACGGCCGCACAAGGTGACCTGCCCGCGTAGCCAACATGCCAATCGTTAACGCTCCGTAGCGTAGCGTAGAGGGATGACCTCTCTCTATCACTCTTAGTGCAAGATTTCCATATTAGTGCAAGAGTGACAGCGTTTCGTTTGCTACGGAGCGTTAAGGATTGGCATGGTAGCTACGCGTGCTGAGGGCCTACCGCGAACCACTTCGTTCGTTCTGTTTGCCTTCTAGAATACAATACAAGAGCGATAGAGAGGCAGATAACATTAACAGCAGACATTTAGATTTGGCTTTATCCTTCTTTCTGGCTCTTCCTTAGTACGTTCTACATATTTTACAAAAGGCTTTTTGTTGGTTGCCAGTAAGACTAATAATATAATATATATCTTAATATTGCCATTAAGATTCAAGTAGAAATTGACAACCGACAGTGCAGTGCTTTATGGCTGAGAATAAAATTGTTTACCCCATAAAACAATGCCGTGCACCAACTTTGCATTCAAGCTAGCAGGATAACTTGTTATACACCGTGTTTTTTTGATATGCGTTAATTTCAAGGGTGCATTCCTGAGCTTAAATTAAGTAACTTTCTCAAAGACACCGGTATTCTAGTTAACTCCATTTCGGAGATAGGTAATCAATATTTTATTTTTATCTTATAAAGCTCTTACGAGTGTGTACACGTACCTTAGGGCCCGTTCACATATTGATTAGTGTTTAGTACGGGTTAATACATTTGCTACTAAACGTAAGTACTATCTCGGACGATCGATGTTCGAAATGACATTGACATGTCACAGTTTTCAATATTTGATTGAGATAAATGTAATGCCCGTGCAACAACAACGCTATATTTAATCACTTTTTATAACAAAAAAAAAATGTTAAAGAAATATTTTAAAAAAATTTTTTTTGGAAAATTAACTATGTCATGTAGTTTCCTTAAACGTACTTACCAATACCCCGAAGTTAACGGAATTCAATAAAAACACGGTGTATAAAAGAAATAAAAAGATGTTTTTTGCTAGAATGCATACAATGCATATACAATACATGCGAATACTACTATCATTGGTTTTTGAATAATACAAGTGTTGGCATTGAGACTTTGGGTCCCTGGTAAGCAGACATGAAAGCATTCATGAGGGCACTGTCAGCGCGGCTGATCGACGCAACAGGCGACCCCAGGAATGCCGCCAGTGTCATGCCGCAGGCCGATTTATTGGACGGGGTGGTTTAAAATGTTATGATTACTCAGGGGTTTTTTTTATTAATATTGTTGATCTTTTTAACAAAAAAATCTGTTTGTGTATAAAAGCGAAAGGTGAATATTTTGAACATAAGACGTTCTGTTGCAACGATTGTATAGTAGTTTGAATTTTTAATTACATTTTGTAAACTACAAGTAAGATTTTTTTTCCTAAGTTTTATTGTATCGTATTTAAACGCCAGCCTGTATATATTTGATAATAGAAAATGAAATGAAAACTCTTTATTTTCAGGCACCTATTGACCTTAAAACTAGCATAATACATATTATGAAATATATCTTAAAAACTTGAACTTTTCGCAGTCAAATCTATTATTGCTGTATGAAAATTCTTGCCATTTTTTTAGAAGATAAATACCGTCAGAGCTTTATAATAGTGACCGTCCTTTAAGTACTGTCTCGCATTAATAAATAAATATTTGGGGACAATCTTACACAGATTGACCTAGCTCCAAACTAAGCAAAGCTTGTACTATGGGTACTAGGCGACGATAGACATACGTTTATAGATAAATACATAATTATATACATAGAAAACACACATGACTCAGAAACAAATATCTGCGTTCATCACACATTAAATGACCTTACCGGGATTCTAACCCGGGACCATCGGCTTCATAGGACTATCACTACCCACTAATAATATCTAACTCATTCATTTTACAGAATTAACACTTTTCCTTATAACAATTAACACATATTATATTAGGTATGTTTACATGTTTTCACGAAATATTTATGTCATTTCCAGTTATTGCGCAAACCGCAAACGATAAAACTTTTCAGCCGGACAAAAACAAGATTCAGAATTAGGAGGACAAACGATTCACCATTTTAATTAATTATTTGATTCGCTTGGAATTCAGTTAATTAAATATAATTATGTCATATGTCAATGATTCTGCGAAGGGATTTATAATTGAGGACGCTCATGTTTGTTGTTTTGGGTGTTAAGTTCGGAAATATGCTCAATTATTATTCCTCTGTTTATTCCTCTTCTTATGTTAGGTATTTATATTATTCAGTTCAATTCAATATTTTCATCCATAGTGTCAGTATACTTATAAATCTATGTTAGTGATATAAATAATAAACAAAAATAAAAACTAATTAGAAGCGGCGTGGTGCGGCGAGCGGCAGCGCATGTCGATGCCGCCGTACCCAGCGCGCGAACAAAGGCGAGTCCCAGCGTTGCGCCAGCACGTTTAGAATACTGTTTGAGCTATGGATATAAAAAAAAATACATACAAACTTGTTATAAATAAACCAAACCTAGGGTGCCGCCAGCATCGGCGGGGCAAGGCCCTATCTGCCAGTGGTCAGAGCCGCAGAGAGAGGAACCACCGTGTCCAAGACTACCGCCTTCTGCATCTGACCCTTGAGCCAGCCAGCTAGCGAGAGTCTGTTGATTGAAACCCTTCGCTGTGAAAATGATCGCTGAAATATTCGATACCTATTATTAATTATTATTATGGTATTTTGAAGGAATACTCATTTATTCATAAAGTCAATTTACATGTCAAAATAAAATAACTACAAAATTAAAGTTAAAAAACTAACATAAAATTAAAAATTACAATAAAAATTAAAAACATAGCCACTTTACATGTCTAAAATTAAAAATAGAATTACAGTTATATTTAAAATTGAGATCAGAAATTAAAATCAAGATCAATATACATTAAAATAAAAATAAAATTAACAATTGAGATCAAAAATTTAAATAAATTACAATAAATATCAGAATTAACATCAGAAGTAAAATTAAAAACAAAGCTTATTTATATTATATGTCAAAATAAAAATAAAATAAAATTAGAATTACAGTTATAATAAATTAGAATTGAGATAAGAAATTTAAATAAAAATAAAAACAAAATATAAATTAAAATCAAAATGAAAAAATAATTTTAAAATAGGTGAACACAAGTAAATGTCAAGTTAGGTACAAGGTGTATATTCAGTTTCTTACTTAAAAGTTTGTTCAGATAGGTACTGACCCTGTATTGACAGAAGCAGCTCGATTCGGGCAACCAATGTCACTTTGACGTTAGAAATATCGTAGATAGATCTTATGGGGATTACAGCGGAATCGAAATAAACGCCAATTTTGACATGTCGTTTAGTTATCGATATTTTAAAGATCTCTTCAAGATCTTAAATGTGTCTTAATCATTCTTCGAATCGGGCCGTATGAACTCCCCGTAGGTCGTTAATGATTTAGAGATGTTTTGACATATTAAAATTGCTATTGATTAATATAAATCGGATATAAATAATATTACAATAATAACATGAGATGAATGTAAAGTGTTTTTGATAAATAAAAATTAAGTTTATATACCTACGAGTATCTATACATAATAATGATAAATATAAAATAAATATCATACTTTGTTTACGTCCTCAACTCCGCTAGTTTTTCGAAATCGAATCGAAAACGGAATCAAACGCTATTAGTTCTTTTGTTTGTCGAAGAGCAACTAATAAGCCGTCCATAGGCTACGGTGACTGTTTACCATCAGGCGGGCCGTAGGCTTGTTTTGAAAAAAAATCAAATTATTTTTCTTAGATATGTATGTATGTAGATTTCTTAGATATGTATGTAAGTATGTAGATATGTATGTATGTAGTTCGCAGAAATTTGGCAGAAAAATGCTTGATAATACTAAAAAAACTACAATCAGCATTTTGTACCGCCAAGGTATCCTTTTATGTGTAGGTTGTCTCATTGTATTTTATTATAACCGAAAACATTATTAACAACATACTTAGAATTAAACGTCATGTAAAATTAAACTACCTACAAAACTAAAACTAATAAAATAATATTACGAAGGAAGTGTTTTAAATCGACTTGAGTTGCGAATTACCTTTTCGCACGTGTATTGTATAACGTTTTACAGTACATAAGGCTCCTTAAATTTTCGGATATACGCACGTCTAGGGCTAGTTACCACACTAGGGCGATAAAGTAGCACCATATGTATCTACTGTAAAAACACCTACCTAGACTATTAATATGTTTAGGTACATCTGGAAGAGCGAGGTCTCCTGACACAGGTACTTCATACCTAATAGGAGGACTCGACCACTGTGTATTTACCAACTAAGATTGAAATGAAATAAATCTTATCTTATCTTATCTCTTATCTATTAGGCTAGAGGTCTGACCCCTGAAGGGTTACTATAAGGCTGGATGCATTCCCTCTTTGGACCGTTATGCCGATCCGTTGGGCGAGAAACGAGTCAGCCCTACGGGTCCCGGTGACCTCAATGTTTTTTTAGAGCTGCCCAATGCCCGAAGATTTCTTATTTTTATTTTCTTCGAACCCAGGAAATAAGCTAAACTGCAGGGCTACCACGAGTTGGAATTTGTCATTTACGTTGGCGACTGCGTGAACTCATTCCCATTCCCTCTTTATCGCACCAATGCATCAGTGCAAGCGAGATGAAGTGCGATCAAGTTTAGGCAGTCGATTCCGTAAATGTCAAGTGTCAACTCGTGGTAGGTACAGCCGGTCTAAAATCTAGAATAAAACGGTATGTAGACAAAACCCCGGCGCAATCAATTTTGTTTACAAGGAAACATTTCCGCAGAATTTTGATATGACTTTCCGCGTAGTAACGTAGGTATTTTGGTTGTAAATATGTATTAATTAACGCTGAAATAATTGCATAATAATTTACCGATAGGTAACCACCACAATTGTACACATATTTACATAATTATATATTTTATAGGTATAGCGCTTATCAACAAAACGGTTTACATTTGCGAATAATGTACTGAGTTGAAAACAACAACAGATGTTGCATTATGAATTTTAACGTCATAATAAAAAACAGAATTTGTGATTAGGTGTGTAAATATGACATCAAAAATATATTTGTTCATTGTTGATGTCTTCATAATTATTTTTAATTTATATAAATAAATAAGTATTAAACAAAAATTATACAAAGATCGACCTAGTTAGTCCCACAATAAGCTCAATAAGGCTTGTGTTGTGTGTATTACACGACGATATAATATAGTAATTTATAAATAAGTAATAAATATAAAGGCCTCGGTAGAAAGTACCATTTTGTACCATTTGGCGTTGAAACTCTAGGTCCATGGGGTCCCAGCGCACACATGGTTCTACAGAAATTTTATTTGTTTATTTATTTGTACCATACAATTAACAACCTTAATCTTACGTGCTAATTGGAATTACATTTCTTAATAGCTAACAACATGCGCATGCATGCATTGCATTGGGAAGCGCTGGTGGCCTAGCGGTAAGAGCGTGCGACTTGCAATCCGGAGGTCGCGGGTTCAAACCCCGGCTCGTACCAATGAGTTTTTCGGAACTTATGTACGAAATATCATTCGATATTTACCAGTCGCTTTTCGGTGAAGGAAAACATCGTGAGGAAACCGGACTAATCCCAAGTTTACCCTCTGGGTTGGAAGGTCAGATGGCAGTCGCTTTCGTAAAAACTAGTGCGTACGCCAAATCTTGGGATTAGTTGTCAAGCGGACCCCAGGCTCCCATGAGCCGTGGCAAAATGCCGGGACAACGCGAGGAAGAAGAAGAAGAATAGCTAACAACATGCATTTTCGAATAAATAAGTGAAGTATTATACATTTGATTTAAATCTATAACACATTACATTGTAAATCGCTTAGCGTCAGGTTGACGTAACAAGAGCTGGCGGCTTTCTCGCATAACGCATCAGCATTGCGATTCAACGAGGAAATGCCGCCTGCATTCTTGGTACAATGCCCCAAGGGCCTATTTTATACTAAGTATCTAAGTATTTAAATAAAAGTAAATAAACGATTTGTGCAATTTCGGGTAGTTGTAACATTTATTGATTAACCAACCAAATACAAAACCGCCTGGATCTGTCACTGAACGACCTGACTTAAACCTACATTATTTGATCATGTAATGTTTTCATCTACCCTCAACTGGCTTAAGGAGCCATTTGAGGGTAGATTTTGTTTACTTTTATTTAAATATCTAAAGAAAGATAGATTAAAGCTAGTTAAAGTAATCCTCTGTATATATCCATGATTTATATTGTTATTATAAATAATATTAAAGTAAAAAAATACTTACATACGTAGAAAACAGAAATAAATGTCCTTACCAGGATTTGACACCGGGGCCTCCTGCTTTGTAAGCAGCGCTACTCCCGACTAGGCTACTCGTAGGAGATTTCAAAAGTATATTTTTAAATTAATTCTCTTAGGAGGTGAAAATAGGGTTGAAAGTTTTAACAACTTATACTCAGAAGTCTAATGCATCTTCAAAACTAATTATCTGACACAATGCCAACTAAATAATTTATACTAAGTGCTAATTAATTATGAATCTAAGGCAATTTAGAGTGCATCGCACGACAAGTCTGCTTGCACTGACCTTGCCAGGGGGTCGCCAACCACTTCAAGGGCTTTTGGTTATTCGATGCAAGAGGGTTATTCAGAAAACTAAATATCAAATCCAATATTTATAATTTATTTATTTAAACATTATTGCACAAAAAAAAAAATCAAATTGCGAACTTAATGCCAAAAGGCATTCTTCACCAGTGAACTATTATTTTTTAATTTTTATATAGGCATTTAGTCCGCAATTTTTCTTTAATTTTATTGTTTGACGACCGGTCTTGCGAAGTCGG
Organism: Cydia pomonella; assembly: GCF_033807575.1. Classification (NCBI taxonomy): domain Eukaryota; kingdom Metazoa; phylum Arthropoda; class Insecta; order Lepidoptera; family Tortricidae; genus Cydia; species Cydia pomonella. Next base: position 4,859,662 of record NC_084725.1, on the reverse strand, counting down.
TAGTGAACCTATGAAGCCGATGGTCCTGGGTTCGAATCCAAGTAAGGGCATTTATTTGTGTGATGAGTACAGATATTTCCTGAGTCATGGATGTTATCTATGTATATAAATAAGTATTTGTATATTATATACATCGTCTGTGTACCCACAACATAAGTTTTCTTGAGCTTACTTTCTATCACCGCACCGCTCGCCGTCGGCAGGGTGTTCATCCTCATACCCTAGAGCCACTACATGGTTGCGTACTGTGCGGTTTAAGAGGAATTTCCTCACGCGGAAGCTCCGGCTGTGGAATGAGCTTCCTGCCGAGATTTTCCCGAGGGTATACAGTATGGGGTTCTTCAATAAAGGAGTGTACGTGTATTTAAAGGGTCGGCAACGCGCATGTAACACCTCTGGAGTTGCAGGCGTCCATAGGCTACGGTGACTGCTTACTATCAGACGGGCCGTATGATTGTTTGCCACCGACGTAGTATAAAATAAAAAAAACTTAGTCAATTTGTGTAAGAACGTCCCTATAATTATTAGCACGTAATATGCATTAATAATTAAATATTTGTGTTAGAAGGGGACTACGTTGTTGTTTAAGTCCTTGTTCTAATATTGATATTCAAGCAAGCGAAGGATGCCTAATTGAACCACAACCGTAGCGAGTGGTTCGAAAAGTGGAATCTTGAGCCTTGCGAGGGTTTCAAGGCACCACCACCGACGTAGTATAATGTACAAAAAAAATAAATAAAGTGCACCAGCTAACACCAGGTACCAATTTAAAATGTGCATCAAGTTACTTTTTCATGCTTGTGGTTTAAATGAAGCTTACGTATAAGCCTTAATGAGCTTATGATTTGTCTAAGTATCACTAATATTTGTTTATGTTGATATTGCTATCTGCTTTCTCTTTAAAACGGATACTTGAATACACCGTCACCTGATTGGTCGATGTTTGTTCATCTGCAGTAACCTTGCCGTGGGTTCGCCGGCCAAGTCAAGGGCTTGACGTAACTGCAGTTACGGGTTACGGCGACCTTTTGGGACTGCGGTCAGTGGCTGTTTGTCACAATAAACGTAAAAACATTATATTGTTTGCACAATTTAGCAGTAAATTAGTATTTTTAGCACCTACTTCATAGTTGTTGACATCAGACTTTATAATTATGTTATTGTAATTTTTAAATTTCACTTGAATTCCTATATTTTATCTACTTGTGTCATAAGACTAAATAAATAAATTGTATATGGACTAAAGTAGTGATTTTCTTGGTTGTTGCGGTTGCGCATATACCTAATAATATAATTGACATAACGTTTCGATTAAATAAATGGTTTTTAACGTATCTGACCAGAACTTTATGGTAACTGAATTCCATGGGACTATTCAAGGGTCTTATTAAGCTAGCTAAACAACAAAAATATATAAATATAGGGAAAACAACTGTTTATTTTTTTCTTAAATATACATGCCATGTATAATTTGCAACTACATATGTCTCCCTTTTAGAATTAGAATTAGAACAGGTATCATCATCAGCCCTTTATCGCCCACTGTTGAGCATAGGCCTCTCTTCTAGCACGCCACTTGTCCCGGTCCGGAACTAATAATAGTAAAGAAAAATAAAATTATAAAACATTAAACAAACTTAGTAATTAGATTTTTTTCTAAATTGTGAATTGACGAAATATCTTCACAACATACGTATAAATAAAAACTATGGAGGTCTAAAAACGTGACATAATTTTTTCCGTGTATTTCATCATACGCTATTAAACGAAAACCCCTGCATGACAGGGAGGGCGTAGTGCGCCCTTGACTAGGCCAGCGACCCCACGACAAGGTTAGCGGGCTTTATTCTATATGAGGAGCATGTTTTTAGAATAATATAAGTTTTAGACCCTTTAACTAAACATAGATTTTCATTACAGTGAGTGATACCTAAAACGACGCCTAAAACTACAATAGAAAAACTATAAGATACAATAGAAATACAGCGCCAATTACAGCTTTACCACGAATAATCAAAATTAGAAAAAAGATTTATCATAATTATGAATAAGGAGTGAAAATTCGCGATCAAAAAGCTTGTAACTCCCAAAAACACATTGACATTGTCATTTTGAAAGACCTCCGTCTACACTAGCGCCCCTAGCGGTGAAATTAAATGCATTAGCCCTCATTGAGTAATAATAGGCAATTATAGGCTTTTTACAAGCTTTTATTTATCTTGCCCTGTTAGTAAGTTTGTTAGTTAGCGTGGGACAAATCTTGGAAGAATTTGACCCATTTCCCGATTTCCGATTGAGCTGATAATTTGACAATGCAATATTATGGTACCATCGAGCTGATCTGATGATAGAGACAGGAGGTAGCCATAGGAACTCTGTGATGAAACAACGCAAACTCATAGTCTTGATGAGAATTAGTTGCCTGTGGAAATAAAAATATAGTCAGCGATAAAAGCTTATAACGAAAAATGTAATTTTTGCCAAAAACTTTTTCTGAAACAAATGAGCAACTAATTGCAAATTAGCTTGTAGTTTCGCATAATTTATTGGCAAGTTGAATTAAATCGGTGTAAAAAGTCGTGTAGCAAGTTTAGAGCAGATGGATGAAAAGGCCCTTTAATACTTCACGGACACGATTTACACAATTATAGTACCCAGTTTATGTGACTGTTACATAATGAAAGGCATTAAAATACGAGTGAGTTTTATGAAAAGAGCTGGAAGCAAGATTCATAAAAACATCATACGAGTGTTTAAACTAATAATTATACAGTTACATAACTGCTTTTGCACTACATATGGTGCTACTTTACCGTACTAGTGCGATAATTAGCACATTACGTAAGTATGTCCAAAATGTAAAGGGTCATATGTACAGTAAAACGTTGTACGATACATGTGCGAATAGGTAATTCGCAACTCGTGTCGATTTAAAGCACTCCCTTCGGTCGTGTTTTGATTTATCGCCACTCGTTACTAATTTCCTATTTTTCGCACTTGTATCGTAAATAACTATTACAGTACATATGGTGCTACTTTACCGCACTAGTGCGAAAATTAGCATGTTACGTTACTGTGTCGAACGTTTCGAATTTCCTATTTTTCACACTTGTATCGTAAATAACTATTACAGTACATATGGTGCTTCTTTACCATACTAGTGCAATTATTAGCACATTACGTAACTATGTCGAAAATTTAAACGCTCATATGTACTGTAGAATTTTGTAAATATGTACGATACATGTGCGAATAGGTAATTCGCAACTCGTGTCGATTACCCTTCGGTCGTATTTTAATGTAGGTACTATATTTACACACATGTATGTATTATAAGCTCTTCAAGCAGCCATTCCGGCATTTGATCACACACTCTGCAACACTTCACCTCAACTGATACTAGAAATGAGGTCAAATCAAATGCCTTTGTTTTTCAGATATATTCGAAATTAAATATCACTATTAAATAAATATCGAGGTTATTATTATGAAATAATGACATGTTCACAGATAAAAATAGGTTCGGCTGATATGAATTATGATCGGGTAATATGAATCGCTGAACATCCCAATCACAGGGTCCAAAAGAACGTAATGTCGTTGAGTGCGTGTAAAAAAGAACGACCCACCTACAGTGATTTAAATTTAACATGTAGCGAAAACATAACTTAACATGTGTGTTAACGGCACCAATCATTGAATATTAAAAAGAGAAAATTTGGACTATTTTTAATATTTCACCGACATCTGTATCATTTCTACCGCTTTATACTTTAATAAAAGTTGAATATCCAATTCGTCCTTTATGTTTTCGATGTATTTAATGAAAGCTACTGCAATTGGTTTTAATATTATTAACCAATTAAAACTATGGTTTTTTGCTCCAGTCATGGGATGTATGGCGCCATTAATTTCAAACTAACAAATATCAATGAAAAATTAAACTTAAGCAACTCTTTGACTCTTGTTTATTGTATAATGTTGCCAGCGATTAAAAACTGATGGTACAAAATGCTTGTTTTACAGGATTTGTCTATACCATCCATTACTGGTGCCTGTTCCATTATAGTGGTGTTTACTATAGTGTGTTTGTTACTTGTGAGTGTAGTCAACTAATACGTATAAGGTGGGCTAGCCAAGAATACAATCGTACATTAACAAACGCAAAAAAAAATCGGGCTGAGAGAATACGAAAAGTCAATCACAATTCCATGAATTACTTAAGTTTCAATTCTAGCTAGCCCCCAGCTGAACGGTAATTTTAATTCACTAGCTCAAGTCGAAAAGATCGATTGAGATATTTAACAAAAACATTTTTGGTTTTTATTTAACAGTTTTTGAATGATTCATGAATTGAATGATGATATGGACCGTGATTACGTTTTGTATTGTTTTCGAGCTCCCGATATTTCGACGCAGTTACATGCATCTTGTTCACGGGTAACTGGAGATAGCGTTAGACTGTGGCGGGTGGGTGTCAAAATCGCTCGGTCTACCCATCATCCGTGCGCGTCAGGTGCGTTCGCTTCCAACAAAACAAAAGGTAATCACGGTCCATATCCCGGTCAATAGAAGTCTAGTTTTCATTGGTTCCGATTCTTGTATAATACATACATAATACTTATTAAATTTATGGTTTTAACTTACGATCAAAAATATTCCGCCTTCGAACGCATAAATTAGCACGGAACATTTACATAGGAGATGGAGACATTCATCTTACAAATGCAAATACAAAAATAAACATGTTTCTTAACTTCTGTTTTTGGAACGACGCATGAAGCGTTTCATGTATAGTCATTTACTTTTATATTATTGGATTTTCGTAGGTGTATTACTCCCGAGTCAATTATTAGCAGGAATCGTTTTAGACTTCACGACATACTTACGACTTTAAAAATCGTTAAATATAAACGCCACCCGTTCCTGATTGCGTAGTTTAACAGTACTACGACAGGTGCATTGCGGTTGCGGGCAGTTAAAAATAGCATATTATTTGAATAAAAGCCTTAAGTGCTCATGCGACCTATAGTCATATACGACATTATGACATTCATATTGCGAATAAGATCCATAAAATAGCAAAGTCGTAACTGTCTATGGGATTTACGGACGCATACGATTGTGTTGTTATAAATGGGATAGTAAACTGCAATTAACGATAATCTGGTTGTCATACCGAGTAAAATTGTTTTGTTAAAGTGGCTACGTAATATAATAAGATTAATAAGGAGTCAGCTTTAACCTTTCATATATATGTGCTGGTCAAAAATCGTGCTGTATGGAGCAGAAAAAGCGTTCTCCGAACAAATGCAAAAAGATGACAAAAAATCAGCCAGGATCTTAATCATACATACACAGACAAAAGGTTAACCACATCACACCTAAACAGTCATCCGAATATTGCAACTGCTAAAATTTGGGTTCCGTTTGCTAAATTGCAAATTGTTAGATATAAATTTTGCCTTTGATTCTGCGGCTGTAAAATGAGATAAAATAAGCCATTAACTGATGCTAGTTTTTACTTAAATTAATTGATGTAATAATAGCACTAAGGTATTTATTACTATACATTTACATACTAATTGCCTATTAATGTTCTATTTCCTATTGCAAAGTAAAACGTTTTATTTAAAGTTAAACGCATACCAATGACGACTGTGGAGGAAGATCTAATTAGTATAATATCAAACCGGTTGAAAGGGCCATATATGATTACCACATTAACCTAATCCCGCATCCTGCTGAATAAGCATGTTATAGCAGTCTTCTAAACGTGTTATAGCAAATCGATCACACAGGTGCTTTAAAAAACAAAAAAGCATAATGTCGTATCTGATAACACCACGAGTGAATTCCTGTCTTAGTACTTTGCGGTTATGATATATAATTGAACGGGATGGAATGTCATATAGGGCTTGTATGTATGTAAGTGTTAAATGTATTTTTATGTTAGTAGGATTGTCGGTTAACTGTAGTCTGCCAGGTGTTTGAGCTGACATTATCAACCGGTTAGCGGTTTTTAACGAATAAAGGCGTATGTGAAATTAAGTTGTATGCAGATACGACCTTATGCAAAAAAGAGCTGAAACTCGTAGGTACATTAATATATAAACTTAGTAAAATATATGCACGACTATCTGGCTATGCTTATTAATCATATTATTATCGCCGCCATTTCTGAAATATGACCACATACATAATGGTTTAAACTGTATATCACTTCTTGTCTTATATACGTAATTATATATTAGACATGAGTAATAACAAAATCACGTTGTGCCACATGTTTCTGTAAACCTATAGCGATGTAACATTCATTCACACTTTCATTATTCATCCTAAGATGAATGAAAACCACCATTCCAATTATGGTTTCAAAACAGTATAAACTAAAATACTGTCACGTTACTTCACACGCCACAAAACTATGTAACTATTCATTCATTCACTCATTCGTTCAATAAATACAGACTAACAATTCGTTCACCTGTGACCCCTTGTTCAATAAGACACGCGTACTTATCAATAGATATGTTTCACAATTATTAATAAGGGCTTAACGGGCTCCAAAGGTATGTTACGTAGTCGAGTTCTAAAGGTAACGGTATTCGACTAATATTAAAATAACATATTGTTGATAATAAAGACTTTAGTATTGCCTAGTGGGTAATGACCCTGCCTATGAAGCCGATGGTCCCGGGCTCGAAAACCGGTGAGGGTATTTATTTGTGTGATAAACACAGATATTTGTTTCTGAGTCATGGATGTTTTAAGTGTTTAGAAATATGTATTATATTATATACTTATATCGTTGTATATGTACCCACAACACAAGCTTATTAAGCTTACTGTAGGACTTACTCAATGTGTATAATAATGTCCTGTAATATTTATTTATTATTTAAATAAATAAATAAATAATAATAAATATTATAGGACATTATTACACAAATTGACTAAGTCCCACAGTAAGCTCAATAAGGCTTGTGTTGAGGGTACTTAGACAACGATATATATAATATATAAATATTTATAAATACTTAAATACATAGACGACGTCATACGTTATCATACGGCCTATTGATATGGGGAAACTCAGCCGACATAACTAGAGCCTTCAGACTACAAAAGAAATGTATACGTGCGATTTGTGGAGCATGGTTCTTAGAAAGTTGTAGACCACTATTCAAGGAAATGGAAATTTTACCTCTGCCATGCATGTACATAAAAGAGACCTGCCTTTTTGTCAAGACAAACCCACATATGTTCAAAAAGAGCTCAGAAGTATTTAAACGTCAAGTGAGGCACAAACATGCACTTTATATTCCTCTACAAAGGACAGATATTTACAGGAAAAACTCTTACTGCATGTGCATAAAAATTTATAATAAGTTACCGGACAAATTCAAAGAATTACCAGAAATAATCTTTAAGAAAGAGCTTACTAAGTGGTTAATTGATAAGTGTTTTTATAGTGTAAATGAATTTCTATTAGATTAACATTTGATTATATGAAATTTGTGACTATTAATTGAAATTTGGGAATTTTTTTTATTGATTTTATAATTTAAATTTGGTAACTTGACATATAATTAATTGTAAATGAATTTGATGTATGTATTTCTAATTTATATAAGATAGTGTTATGAATGCTAACTAGTCTCTTATGATATGTTGACATTTATTTACTGTGTGTATAAAATGCGACACAATTTTGCACGCCAATAAATGGCTGAATGTAAATGGAAACCCGAATAATCACCCTAACATCTTGTAACCTATGTACCTACATTCTTGCAAATAAACATTTATCTTATCTTATCTTATCTTATCTTAGAAAACACCCATGACTCAGGAACAAATATCCATGCTCATCACACGAATAAATGCCCTTACCAGGATTTGAACCCGGGACCATCGGCTTCGTAGGCAGGGTCACTACCCACTAGGCAGACCGGTCGTCATTTATTATTTATTTATATTATTTTATATTTTTAAACTTTATTCATAAACGAAGAAAAATGAACAAATAGCGGACTTACTGCTAAAAGCCATTCTCTACCTGCCAATCATTGGGTCAAACAGAGACATATTTGTACAAGGTGTTCATTTAGTCCCCTGCAATAATTTGTTACTGCAACTATTCTGCATTGTTACGGGACGAATATATAGCGACTTTTACTATGGGACCAACCCCGACAACGCGAAAAAATTATTGGATGTTTCATACATTTTGGCTGTCTGACCTTGACATTTGTATGGAAGAGTTTTTTTTTGGCTCTTAGTAAAAATTGCTCAGTATGACCTATATATCCAGCCAGTAAATTATCGCAGGTGCATAAATAAACACCCTGTATGTTAGTGTAAAATAAAAAATAATTGTTTTTTTTTTTTGGCAATGATTCTCCTACCAGTCTTTTTCATGTTCACACATTTTAAAGTTTTAAATACAACATCTAACAGCATAAGTTCCTAAAATGTTATCGTAGACATTATCGAGTCCACACAACGTTGGATAAAACGCAGACCGGTCGAATAGTCTAGACTTCAAATCCGAGGTGCACTTTATTATAAAACTTCTAATATGTGCTGGTTAGTGTCTGCAGGAAGAAGGATTGTTACATGAAAACTATTGTTAAGACCGACAAAGAATATATTTCTTATTTATCTTTATATTTAATATTTGTAGGTAGGTAGTAGTTTGGTCGTTTTAGTGTATACTTAAGTTACTAAAAATAAAATTAATAAAACTTAACAAAGAAGAGAGTGAACAATAGTCCCAAACTGTACCCCTAGTGTAAATATGATCGACATCATAACGTGACGAACGCGTTTGCGTTAAGTCTCATTTTGTATAGGATTTTGAGTTTCCAAAACGTCCCGCTTGGCGCGCTCTTTCTAAATCACATACAAAATGAGACAACGCAAACGCGACGTTTCGAAATCGAATTTATTTACACTAGGGGTACTGAAATGGTCTTAATGGTTACTTTGATTTTTGTTAGAACATATAAACCAAACAGGTTTTAAACCCAATGTTCCTTAGCTGGAAGCTATTTTGTTTTGTCTGTGGTTTTTATTTTGTCAGTTTACAAACAAATGAATACACGTATCGTTTTGCTGTCTGCGACAAAATAATGTTTTACTCTGTTCAATCCTGGTAGAATTCCACTCCAAACCCAATAGGTTATGGGCCCAGCACTCTTCCACTGTCGATCACTTCTGCATACTTAATTTTAACATTGAATATTCAAGTTTTCACCATTTTTAAATATAGTTTTGTATGTATTGCCAATTTAAAAAAAAAGGAAAACCTATAAACCTAGTTTTTCATTGTGTTAATAATATACTAAAAAAATCATGGAGAATGGAAAATATTTAGAAGTGGAAAAGTGTTGTCCCTTTTTTTAAGGACGATCATGTGGTTAATACCCTCTTAAAAGCTAAGAACCCATAATGTTACTCCAATAAGATCCTATATTTATTTATTTCCACACATACAATAGGCTAGATGAATTTTTTTTATTAATGGTATCAATCGTTCAGGTTCGTTTTTAGAATCAAACGTCTATATGGCACCCATTGCATTAAAGCAATACAAAATTCAGAAATGATAGTCAAATTCCGACAGTCGTACTTTACCCGCGAAAAGCTCCCAACAAAACGATAACCAAACGTAACGTCACGGTAACTGAGAGCCCATCTTGAAGTATGGAAAACATTAAAATTGCGATTTTGTCGGTGAAATATTACGTTTATATATATATATTTGCAATACAATATTTTTTTTTGATAAAATGTAGAGTCGAATGGTACCCTTACTTTATTCCTTTTTGGAAATAAAAAAAACCTTTAATTTTGAAAGTTTCCATATATTATTTTAATAACCACATTATTGCGATAAATTGCTAATTTGCTATATATTTTACTAGATTTTGTTATAAAATTCAACATTTGTCTTATCATCACAGGGTAAACCAATGCGATACTGTAGCAACAATATGAAACATATATTATACACACACAGCGTGAGGCCGGCAACGCACTTACAACCCCTCTGGTGTTGCAGGTGTCCATGGGCGGCGGTAATCGCTTACCATCAGGTGATCCGTCTGCTCGTTTGCCTCCTCTACCATAAAAAAAAAGTACCTATGTATATCCAACAAATCAAATATAATTAATTTTTACATACTACCTATTAAATATGACAAACAGTTAATAATGTTACTCTTGTGAATTTGAATTATGCATGTCATCAAAACAAAAAAGGAAGCCGCCTTCATAATTGTACAACGTTGTAAGTCCGCGTTGCTTACGTCATTTTAATGGAATATGTTAAAGTACCGCAACGCATTGTGCACGCACCGTAACTGACACACAAACATACAGATCATATCGCGTGGGTACACCCTACTTATATCACAGAAGTAAGGCATGGTCTTAAATAAAATTGTATACGTATGCGACAACTGTAATATTGGCTTGTTGGCTTATTGGCTAGATCTGGAGGAATATTTACATATAACTCTTAAAGATGATGCTGACATAGAAAGGGAGCGCAGAACACTGTCGGTAAGGTGTAACATGCTCTCTCGCAGGTTTGCACGCTGTTCTAAGGAGGTGAAAATTACCTTGTTTAAAACGTATTGTCAAACCCTATACACGTGCAACCTGTAGAGTGACTACACTAAAAAAGCCTACAGTGCTCTGCGCGTCCAGTACAATAACGCCTTCAGGGGGTTGTTGGGGCTGCCCTGGCGCTGCAGCGCGTCAGGGATGTTCGCCGCATGGAGAACCGACGGTTTCCAAGCCGTGATGCGGAAGCGGGGGGCGTCCCTGAGCGAGCGTGTTCGGGGCAATACCAACACTCTCCTGAAGGTGGTTGCTGAGAGGATGGACAGCCCTATCCTCATTCACTGGATGTCTCTGCATGCCATTCCAAATTGTAATTATACTTTCTACTAACACACTTAGCCGTAAGTCATTACTAACATAATATGGATGTTTTTGTCCGAAATAAATGCTTTCATTTCATTTCATAATTCGTCAGATAGAAGACCTACTGACCTACTGACTTAAATAAGTCAAAGTGATGATTATACAGGATGATTCAGGAGACGTGAGCAGGATCAAGCCTGCGTATTATGTATGTAACTTTATTGCACATAAACAGGTTAACATAAAATAGACAAAACAAAACAACAAAAAACTGCTATGTACAAAGGCGAACTTATCCCTCAAAGGGATCTCTTCCAGCTAACCTTTGAGAAAATGCGAAAGGTTCAAAAACAAAATTTTGGATACACATAAAAGTAGGACGAGAGCAATCAATAATAATAAAATAAAATAAAAAGTATTCAGTAAGTCATCAGTAACTGTTCCGTACCAGTATTTGTGAGATTAACGTTAAATTATTTTTTTTGTTCAAAAATTTTTATTTTATATTATTACGACACTGTTTGTTTTATCCATAACAAGTAACAAATTGAATGTCATCGGAGTCTGGTTAATTTTGATAAATCGTATCTCACTCAAGTGTGACATTTTATATTCTTCATAATCAAAGTGCTGTCATAACGGTCAAAGAAGTTTTATCTTTGTTAATTAAGTGTTGTAGGGTGTCCATGATTGTAGATAATCAGATTTGTCTTTAAAAAAAGTTAGATAACGGAATAAAGCGTGATTGTTTTACTTACGGAGAACGATTCATTAACATTTACTGATTGTGTAATCTTGGTCCTGCTCATGTCTCCTGAATCATCCTGTATAAATAACGCCAAGAAATGTTCAAATGTTGTAAGTGACACTTTGGCATAGGCACACTAACGGCCCGATTCAAAATGAAATACGGTAACGATAAGTTCTGGTTTAGATAAGTTCTTATTTAGATATCGTTTGTGGGTCGTATAATGGACAGAAGCAGCTCGATTCGGGCAACCAATATCACTTTGACGAAATATCGTAGGTAGATCTTACTGGGATAACAGCGGAATCGAAATAAACGTTAATTTTGACATGTCGTTTAGTTATCGATCTTAGTAGTAGTTCATTTATTTATTTATTTTTTATAATAGAGGAGGCAAACGAGCAGACGGATCACCTGATGGTAAGCGATTACCGCCGCCCATCGACACCTGCAACACCAGAGAGGTTGTTAGTGCGTTGCCGACTTTAAGATGGGAGTACGCTCTTTTTTTGAACATTTGAAGGTCGTATCGGTCCGGAAATACCGCAGGCGACAGTTCATTCCACAGTTTAGCTAGTAGTAGTAGTAAAACACTTTATTGTACAGAAAGAAACATAAAACAGATTTTTCAATGATCTTTCCAAGATCTTACACGTGTCTTAATCATTGTTCGAATCGAGCCGTAAATTTAAACTTAGATTATTTCTCTATCCATCTGTATGATTAAAATATAAATGTTTTTGAAATAAAAATTACCTAGAGGGGATGGTTAAAATTTGTCATAACGAACAGTGTTTCTTTTTTTGCTGAAAAGTTTTCCTTCGTCCCTTGCAAGATTTGAAATATCCCCAATTGGTCTATTGTTTAGTAATACATCACCTTAATTCTGCACTATTTACATAAGTCTACAACGAACTAGATAAGTATACACTTAAGTCTGACTAGAGCTCAATAATAATCCCCACGGGAATCGAAATTGAAATTGAAATTGAAATCATTTATTGCATATCACATAGCAGGTACAGGTGTTCTTAAATATAAGGCTGTTCATGTGACGCCCTGTTAGGGCACAGCAACATAGTTCCAAGGGCTACATACTAATCTATTCTAAAATTGTACATATTATTTACATATATTCCTATTAATTCATTAATTATTTTAGAATCGTGCCGCGAGCGACTCAACTGTGCTGCGCGCATGTTGACAACGTCAAATATTGTATTGTATTGCCAATGAAAATAGATAAAGCCCATAATAGATAAAGTAAGAGCGAATCGCCTAGCGTGGTATGGGCATGTGATACGGAGGGATGAAAGTCATGTGACGAGAAAGGTATTACGAATGAATGTGGAGGGATGGAACGGCAGAGGAAAACCTAGGAAACGGTGGATGGATTGTGTGAGAGATGACATGAAACGAACGCGAGTGAATGATGAGATGACGGGTGACAGAAAGATATGGAAGAAAAAGACATGCTGCGCCGACCCCAAATGAATGGGATAAGGGCAAGCGAATGATGATTGCCAATCAAAACTATTATTGAACAATCAGTTTATATTTAATATTGGGAAATTTTGTATTAGGAAAAATTCAAAGCGGGTCATATTTTTATGGAGAAGGGAAAACTTTCAGTGATATGCGTTAGATAAATGGCAGTCAGCCAGTCATATTAGAAGTCAACAATGTACCGATAACTTCTTCTGTATATATTTTTGTTTTATACTACGTCGGTGACAAACAAGCATACGGCCCGCCTGATGGTAAGCAGTCTCCGTAGCCTATTTACGCCTGCAACTCCAGAGGAGTTACATGCACGTTGCCGACCCTAAACCCGCTCCCCCTCGATGAGCTCTGGCAACCTTACTCACCGGCACGAACACAACACTATGAGTAGGGTCTAGTGTGTGGGTGTAGTGTGTGGGTCTAGGGTGTAGTGTCCGTGTTATATTATGTTCCGTCGCTGAAAGTTTGAAATTATAAAACACACAATAAGCAATTATAGTATAAAAAGTTATCAGGTCCATGTTACATTATTCTTTTTAGCCACAATATAAGGCCGGGCCAGACGGCCAATGATTTAGACTCTTTGTTGTCTGGCGCGACAATCGATGCCAGACGAACACTAACGCACACTTAATTCACAAAACGCTGTAAGTACCCGTACAGGGTGTTACTGTATTTGGTGCTCTGCTCTAGAAGTAAGTAAATGAAAGAAGAAAAATAGAAAATACATTTATTTATCGCCACAACATAGTACATAAAGAAAAAGTAGACATGCAGACAAAAAACATAGGACGTTAAAATATATAGGACACTACCCACTCAACATAATGCCGCGGCAATCCCTGGTTTTCAGTGGGGACTTGCAGTGGATGCAGACATCTTTTCTTTTCCATTTTATCCATATACTTAAGTTAGTTTATTCAAAAATGCTAAAATAAGATATAATCTGGCATTAGCTTCCATTTCTGTGTATGTTAAATACTAATATAGTACTTACAAAAAAACATGTTTCTTCAAATTTCGTGTAGGTAAACAATCTTCACCTATTTTTATGTTGATATTATCTGAGGCATCAGGATAATGCCTCATGGTATTGAGTCCTCTAAAAATAAATAGATGTAACACATCAAGAATAGTTTTAAACTTTAGATTATGCAATCTAAAGTTTAAAAGTAGGTAAGTTAAGTGGTTTGTTGATAGGTATGCACCAATATTGCCTTTACATCCCCAAGAAAAGACGCATCCGGTATCTGAATAAAAATTCGTGCTTTCATAATGCAAAAACTATTTCAACGGAAAAACGCCGTAAGTATCTAAGAGTTCCGTACACTGTAACTGCGTTCTGTGTACATTAATGATAATGCAGCGACACACCTTCGTTAGACAATGTGACGGTGCGTCTGCCTGTAGAGTGTACAGTAATGGAATTAAGAAAATTGCTGTGTTATTCGACTGTAGATAAAGATTCCCAGACGTGTTTTTGTAATGATTTGGAACTTGAAATTATAAACGATATTTTTAAGCCAATAAAAAGGTATCTTACAAATATGCATTCTTGTCTAAGAACAACATACATATAGGTACATGTAAAGGTAGTGTTAAGTGGAACTATTTTGTAATATGCAATGCAATTGTAGGTATTTGCGGCTATATCCGCAAAAATCGAAGTTCGTCAATTGCGGGCATATTTCTCTATCACTTAAAGTGAGAGTAAAAGAAAAATTACGTACATTACATCCCCTAAATTACATACATTCATTCATTGGTTCTTTCATTCATTATGGAGTAGTATTATAAAATTCGTCATCTAATTTAACCAGAATGGTCTGGTTATGTTTACAAAGTGTCGTGTCGTCACATATACAAGAAGACAATATAGTACAGCTAACCAGATTCTGGTTACCAGTACCAGGTTTTTTTTTTCAGTGTAAGTGTAGTACCTAACCTAGAAATGATAAGTTGTATTATGTTGCTAATCCCTAATATATATTATAAATGCGCCTGCTAACACATTCACTGCTGAGCTACGGTCATAGCCGATAACACAGGTTTCCCGGTATGTAAAGGAAATGCTTCGTAGAGGCAAAACGACAACCTGTCGTAATTACCACTGAATGGGTTAACTCTATTAAAGTTGACGAATAAATCGTTTGTTCGTAAATAGAAGACATGAAAGGCCCAATTTTAATCCCAGCGTCGATGAACGCGGGGTTCCAGCGCAGACGCAGCGGGCAAAATAGTACATTGTGCAACGAGGGGGGTAAGCGAAATATTGAAGAGCCGAGTGACCCTTAAAAGTTACGGGAAATAATAGAAGGTTAAGTAAACTTAAGTTTACTTGGGTATACCTAGTATTACCTAAGCCTTTTGGATAAAGCCTGAAAATTTATTCGACTTGAATTTGTATTCGACGTTTACCCGTATACATCTAGGTTTACCGAACACTGGGAGGGTAAAGTCAGAAGTGAGGATACAACACCTAACATACCCAGCCCGAGTTTCATTAATCTTCTAACATTGATTGATTGATTGCTGACTCCTGACCGATTTCGACCACTGCGACTGGAGTGAACGAGTGTTCTGGAGTGGACATTTTTAGGGTTCCGTAGCCAAATGGCAAAAAACGGAACCCTTATAGATTCGTCATGTCCGTCTGTCTGTCCGATTCTGTCACAGCCACTTTTTTCCGAAACTATAAGAGCTGTACTGTTCAAACTTGGTAAGTAGATGTATTCTATGAACCGCATTAGGATGTTTACACAAAAATAGAAAAAAAACAATAAATTTTGGGGGTTCCCCATACTTAGAACTGAAACTCAAAAAATCTTTTTTCATCAAACCTATACGTGTGGGGTATCTATGGATAGGTCTTCAAAAATGATATTGAGGTTTCTAATATAATTTTTTTCTAAAATGAATAGTTTGCGCGAGAGACACTTCCAAAGTGGTAAAATGTGTGTCCCCCCCCCCCCGTAACTTCTAAAATAACAGAATGAAAAATCTAAAAAAAATATATGATATACATTGCCATGTAAACTTCCACCGAAAATTGGTTTGAACGAGATCTAGTAAGTAGTTTTTTTTTAATACGTCATGAAATTAAAAAAAAAAAAAATTTTCATCATACCCATACGTGTGGGGTATCTATGGATAGGTCTTCAAAAATGATATTAATGTTTCTAATATCATTTTTTTCTAAACTGAATAGTTTGCGCGAGAGAACCTTCCAAAGTGAAAAAAAGTGTGTCCCCCCCCCCCCCCCCGTAACTTCTAAAATAACAGAATGAAAAATCTAAAAAAAATATATGATATACATTGCCATGTCAACTTCCACCGAAAATTGGTTTGAACGAAATCTAGTAAGTAGTTTTTTTTTAATACGTCATGAAATTAAAAAAAAAAAAAAATTTCATCATACCCATACGTGTGGGGTATCTATGGATAGGTCTTCAAAAATGATATTAATGTTTCTAATATCATTTTTTTCTAAACTGAATAGTTTGCGCGAGAGAACCTTCCAAAGTGAAAAAAAGTGTGTCCCCCCCCCTGTAACTTCTAAAATAACAGAATGAAAAATCTAAAAAAAATATATGATATACATTACCATGCAAACTTCCACCGAAAATTGTTTTGAACGAGATCTAGTGAGTAGTTTTTTTTTTAATACGTCATAAAATTTAAAAAAATTTTTTTTCATCAAACATATACGTGTAAGGTATGTATGGATAGGTCTTCAAAAATGATAGTTAGGTTCCTAATATCATTTTTTTCTAAACTGAATAGTTTGCGCGAGAGACACTTCCAAAGTGGTAAAATGTGTGTCCAAAGTGGTAAAATGTTGAACAAGATCTAGTAAGAAGATTTTTTTTTAATACGTCTTAAATTGTACGGAACCCTTCATGCGCGAGTCCGACTCGCACTTGGCCGCTTTTTAATTACTGTTAACAGAGTGTAGCTGTTCCACTCTCTGGTGCGCTTTTAGATGATTCGCATACCCAATCTTTCTGCTGAATTTCCGAGCGCATTTTGGGCACGTCAACACACCACCTACAGAATTGTAGGAAATAGAGTTTAGCGGCCGAGCCTTAAGCTAATCCCGCTTTCGGTCGAGTTCGCTGCGACGTTTAAGATTACCCGTAATACCTATACATCACACATCAACATTACCCGTAATACCGGCCATATATATTATATATATTATACGACGGGTATATTTGACGACCAGTTTGGCCTAGTGGGTAGTGACCTAGTGACCCTGCCTACGAAGCTGATGGTCCCGGGTTCAAATCCTGGTAAGAGCATTTATTCGTGTGATGAGCATGGATATTTGTTCCTGAGTCATGGGTGTTTTCTATGTATTTAAGTATTTATAAATATTTATATATTATATATATAGTTGTCTAAGTACCCTCAACACAAGCCTTATTAAGCTTACTGTGGGACTTAGTCAATTTGTGTAATAATGTCCTATAATATTTATTTATTTATTTATACCTAAACATACATCACAATCTAATAAAACAATAGGCTTATTATTATTGCTTTGCTAATCCGCGAAATAATAACGTGCCAGACATTCAGTGCTAAGCTAACCCGTAATACTTACTGACGTATTTTTTTTATTTTCACCCTCCAATCGCGATACTTACGGCCCGATTCGAAGAATGATTACGACACGTTTAAGATCTTGGGAAGATCTTTAAAAGATCGATAACTAAACGTCATCAAAAGTGACGTTTATTTCGATTCCGCTGTGATCCCAATAAGATCTATCTACAATATTTCTAACGTCAAAGTGACATTGGTTGCCCGAATCGAGGAGCTTCTGTCAATTATACGACGTACAAACGATATCTAAATGAGAACTTGTCTAAACCAGAACTTATCGTTATCGTGTGTCATTCTTCGAATCGGGCCGCTAATAAATGGTCTGCGATAAAGATGAAGTAAATGTTTTGCGTCATTTCTTGCCTCTATTTGGGAAAATAGTGTCACATGATTCAAGTTTATTTATCACGTGACTAGCGCAACTCTTTTAAAGTTGCAAATCATGAACTTAACACGTCACCTCTATGCTAATATTGCTAATATTGTCACACAAAAGATAGGTAAGTTATGTGAAAAACGTGCAAATTATATGATCATGCGTGACGTGCACTCGACTTATCAGAATTGATGTTATCGTTCGTTGACCCCGCGATACCCTACTTTACATTTTTATTACATTTACGTAACTCACTTCGTGCCGAATTTAATTTAACGTTGTTGATAAGAGTTAATTGTATGTATGTGGGTTGCGATTGTGTATGGGAGTTTAGTGAATTGGTAAATGTAATATAATAATTACAAAGGCTTGTAAATGCTTCTAGAGTGAGACCGAATTTGATAGCCCTGACGGGGCAAATGTTCAGTAAACGTCATTCACATAAAAATACTAAAACATACGTAAATTATGAAAACCTCATAGAAGTTTGACATTTAAAATAAAGATAAAGATTTTTTATTTGCGAGAATACTTAATTCTAGAATACAGTGGTGTTGTTTTGTAGTGATAGCGTATGTAGTATTCAGTTGCACAAAACGACATGCAAATTTTACAAAAAAAAATTCCAGTCCTTTGAAGTCCAGATAATAAAATTCATAATAAATAATTAATAAAATTAATTAAAATTACATGCAATTTCCGACCTGTAAATTCTTATTATATTCTAAATATTCCTTTACGCTATAAAAACAGTGCACTAACAGAAAACTGGTAATTTTTTCTTGTATTCCATAGCGTTTAGTAATTTTATACTGTTGGGCAAGCTGTTGTACAGAACTATGCACATATTATACGCGTTCTTCTTATATATATCCGATTGGCACCGAGTTTGGTATAGAAGATTTTGATAATGCGTTCTCTGGTTTGAAAAAAAAAACAGATCTCATTTTAAACACATCTGGACGATTTTTAACAAGTAGACATGCTTTTTTAATATACATGCATGCCAGGCGGTAATATTTTTAATTTCTTAAAAAGTGGTCGGCAGCTATCGGTCACCCATGCTCTTATTGCATTTATTGCACGGACACATTTTTTCTGCAATAGAAATGCTTGTTCGACGTCTACCGAATTTCCCTACAGTAATAGCCCATAATTTAGCACTGAGGATACCACTTGCAGCGTCTGGGCTAAATATATATATTATAGTGAATCAATTAATTTTTATCATTATCAAAAAACTAAGCCTAAATTAGCCTGAGGCATTGTTCCCAGGACACTGGCGTCTGGGCTATCAAAATCGCTGCAAGAAAACCTCCACATAACACCGCGTGCCTCATCATCATCAGTTCTTTAACACATTTTCAAAAGGTGTTTTTTTTCCGTCGGATTTTGTGTGTAGAACCTAACTTTCATGGTTTTTGAACTAAAATGCGTTCGTAATAAAGGAAAATTTGACAAGTGAAACATCGTTACCTGTAGTAAGACTTCATTTCGATTAAAATGTCATCTCGACTGATATCAGTACCCCTAGTGTAAATTTAGTCGATAGCCAAACGTGACGTACGCGTTTGCGTTAAGTCTCATTTTGTATGGGTTTTTGAACAGCGCGCCAAGCGGGACGTTTTGGAAAGTCAAAAATCTCATACAAAATGACACTTAACGCAAACGCGTACGTCACGTTTCGCTGTCGAAAATATTTACACTAGGGGTACAGAATAGAGGTCAAAACAAATTGCTCTTTTCTCACAGGTGTTCTAAATTTGAATGTCATAGGGAAATTAATATTAGCCTATAATAAAATTTTCCCAGATAAGAAATTTGCTGTAACAAAACAATTTATCTTAATGCTGGCAGTTATTTGCGATTCTTTAATGCATCATAGAGGGTTTATCATGCGTGTAGAGAAACTAATAAAATATATACACATGTTTATTACTCGTACATACGCATTGCGACATTTAAGGTGGTTCGCTTTCCATACAAACAACAATTGCGTTTTATGAAGATTTTACACAATATTACTTCATAAATATGTGCGCATCTATCTACTTTCGAATATTAATTTGCACTAAATTGATAAAAAAACTGTGTTTCATATTAAAAATCACGCAAAAAAAAATTATATTTTTTATCAATGTAACACCAAAATAACGTTTTGTGTGTGATTTCTGTATGAAACAAAGTTTTTCTATCAAATTAGCGCAAACTAATATCCGAAGGTAGATAGATGCGCACATATTTATGTAGTAATAGTGTGTAATGACTTCATAAAACGCAATTGTTTTTGTATGGAAAGCGAACCACCTTAACAAACTGACAGTGAAAGTAGTGGTGTCATAATAGTACATTGTGCGACGAGGGGGGTAAGTGAAATTTTGTAAACGAGGTCTTTATATGCACAATAGCCCCAGACTGGAATGCATTAAAGACTTTTGTAGTAAGGAAACTTATTTCAGTTACAGCAGTTAAAACACTAAAATACTCCAACACTTACATTTTGAAATGATGTTCTCTCAAAAAAGTTTTTAACAGTATTTTCTACTAGGATTCATGAAATTTCGTCGCGTCAAAGAATTCAGCCTTAAAGGCTGAAGTAAGCAGATTTTTTTTTGTTGAAAAGAAGCTTATTTTCTCGATAAAACTTACAACAGTTTTACCTCTAAATGTGGCTTTCTATCACAGAAAAGTTCGTATGCTTCAAGTGCAATAACGATGTTTTTATTTAAAATTCCAACAGAAATTAGTTTTATTGCAGATGAAGCATAAGGACCCTTTAGACATGGAACGCTCCAAATATTGTGCCACCTGAATTCCCCATCACTGACTCTCCCATTAACATTTTTAACAGCCGCAAAGGCTGAATAAGCATATTGTTTTAGTTTTCGTCGAAAGGAAGCTTATTTCCTCTATTAAAGACTAATGAGGCCTAACTTACAACAGTTAAAACACTCTAGCACCTAAATACTCGACCATTGACCTCCCATTAAAACACGCGGTAATAATTCGTCAACGTCTACGGGTTCACTGGCCGATATCGCTACGCGCTACGGCCGTTGTCTGGAGCGTAGACCCTCTACGGTGCAGGAGGCTCTATTCTCATAAGGCTGAGATCGAATTAGAATTGAATCATTGACATATATCTAAGCCCGCCTTTATTGCCCATAAGGCCCGTCAAGAGTGAGGCCAGTACACTGTCACGCACACGAATTCGAGTAAATCGTGCAGTCTAACGCCACAACACGATTGGTTTATGAGTTCGCATCATGCGCGCGATCGGTCGCAACTAGTTGCGTTAGACTGCACGATTGGCTCGAGTTCGTGAGGGGCACCACTGAACTAGCACCATTCTAAGTGCCCATAAGGCACGTTCTTAGATATATGTCAATGAATTGAATACTATTTCTACTGAAGGATTTAACCTGTTTGTACGAGACGGTACATGAGAAATTATAATGAATGATTATATCTGTCAAAAGGGGTCAATTCAATGTCAGTACAGAACTAACCACAAGCGCTAACGGTATACGAACCTTTAAGTTTACATCCATAATGTAGTGTAATAATAAATGAGTGGAAATACAGTTCATTTTCAATATATATAAATATGTTTCATTAGTGCCTTAACACTGTTGTCTATGTATAACTGGCAGGCCGATACCGTCCGGCGAACTGGTAATCAGATGGCCCCTCTAAACAACTCAACATTTAAAATTCTAAGTGTAAGGTCCGAGTGGACGCTCGAAGCGGAGCGTTCGGCGGGGCGTGCAGCGTGGCGTCGGGCTCACAAGTGATGTGAGCAGCGTGCATTAAGGCCGCTCCTATACGTTTGCATTTGTTTAACATGTAGGTACGCCACACGCCCCGCTCCGCTGCACGCCCAACTCGAGCGTCTACTCAGGCCTTAAGTAACATTCAAGCGATACTAGAAAACCAGGCCTATATTCTGGACACATCATATGTATTGAATATGAATAGCATTATGTTACGCAGAATAGAAGCCATACAAATATTGTTTTCCCGTCATATCTAAATTTGCCCTCTTCAAGAAACTCACTACATTTGTTTCCTAGTTCTATTTATATTTTGATTGACAGTTTTATTAAATAAGAGTACAAACGCATTTGTTTCGTAAATATTATTGACGGCTAAATAATAAATAATAATAATAGCTATTCGTGAAATTCAGTTCCCAACTTTAGTATTTTTCAAGCGGTGACAGATGTGATGAGTACTATTTTGCGAGATATGTCAGTTCATCTGTCAATGTACCTATGCTATTTTAAAAATACTATGACTTCCGGTTCGAGCGCCATCTTGATATTTAGCCTCGTGATATTGGTTTTTGCTCATTATTGTAAGTGTAATATCGTTAGCTTATTTTAGCTTATTATGCTTATATGGTAGTGTGCAGTTAATGGAGACATCTTGAAATGCTTTTAACCACCATTTTTTTTATATGCTAGAGGAGGCAAACGAGCAGACGGATCACCTGATAGTAAGCGATTACCGCCGCCCATGGACACCTGCAACACCAGAGGGGTTGTAAGTGCGTTGCCGGCCTTTAAGATGGGAGTACGCTCTTAAGAGAGTAAACGGCCGGTAGTCCACGTGCTACTAGTAAAGTCCAGCTATCGCTTAATAAGAGCTAATAAAATTACCGTACTCTGTCTTGTACTAACCGTACAATGTTAGTCGTATTTAAAGCTCCTATTACCTTGATACTGGCGTAATAGTCCCACTGGACTGATGCCATAATTTTTAAGAATAAAGAATATTTTTTTTTATATATATTAAATAGATATCCTGGATGGAACTTCATTATGAACATAAAACTAACAATACCTACTTTAAAAAAAAAATATTGTAAAGACATTATGTACTAACAATTTAGACCATTATGTTGTCTGTAATAAATAAATTGGTTGATAATAATTACTAGGTTTTGTCAGTCCAACAGAAGGTGACGGTAGAGCGTTCGAATCGCTGCAGTAATACAGCTAGTAACGTCACTGAAATAATAGTTCGTGTCACCCACGATGACGCGCAGATTTGCCAAATCTAACCTTTAATAACATGACATTACGAGTCTAGGCACGCGTCTTCGTGAATGACACGATCTATATTAAGAAAAAAGTCATTGAAAGCATCCGCAGCTGCCACCCGAATGTCACCTTTAGTGTTGTCGTCTAAGCGACATACGAAAAATCCATTCGATTGTTTACCGTAAAAAGAAATCAAATGTACTTTTAAAAGGTTCAAACTTCAAACGTCACTTACGGTTGTTACACTCACAGTGTACACTTGCGAATTAGTAGTAGTGAATGACCCTAGGGCTAATTGCACCGAATTTATTGCCCCCGGGCCGTTACCCGACGGGGTAACGATCCCGGTGTCATCGGGATTCATGTCTCCTGAGATTGGCCTTTTACACGACAGTTTGGAAACCACTAGCTAGTTTTGTAATGCTTAAGACCGTCGACCAGTTTGGCCTAGTGGGTAGTGACCCTGTCTACGAAGCCGATGGTCCCGGGTTCAAATCGGGCATTTATTCGTGTGATGAGCATGGATATTTGTTCCTGAGTCATGGGTGTTTTCGATGTATTTAAGTACTCGTATTTATATATTATATATATCATTGTCTAAGTACCCTCAACACAAGCCTTATTGAGCTTACTGTGGGACTTAGTCAATTTGTGTAATAATGTCCTATAATATTTATTTATTTATTTTAAGAGTCCGCAGCATTACAAACCTCGGCCGAGTTTCACCTTCCCATACAAACGGAGTTTTAGTGATCATTTTAGAACTACGTGTTGGATTGTAATTAAACTTTGCATATGAGGTATATCTATGCCAGTAATTAGGAAACGTCAATCACTCGGGAACTATGTGACGAATACATATATTAAAATTAAATTAAATATCATTTATTATCAGGCAAATAAGGACATACAATTATAAAAATCTTAAAAACTAAAGATTATTTCGGTGTCACATTGGTTTTCGGTTATGTGTGTGAAATAAATGCCTTTACCAGGTTGGGACCTCCTGCTTAGTAGGCACTCGCGACTAGCCAGGAAAGCCTAGGCTATTAAATCCCAGAAATAAGGCTGACATTGCGATTTGTAACCTGCGTCGAAACGCCGGGAATAAACAATATAAATTCGCAAAAGATCCGCTAAAAATTATCATTTAAGGATGAATCTCGAACCAAGGCATCTGAACACTTTCAACGAGAAATAATAATAATAATAATAATTGGTTGGATCAAGGGTCAGATGCAGAAGGCGGTGATCTTGGACACGGCGCGGATAGTGCGGCGGTTCCTCTCTCTGCAGCCCTGACCACCGGCAGCTTGGGCCCTGCCCCGCTGCTGGCGGCACACTAGGTTAAGTTTTTTACAATGTGTTTATATGTGTTTATATGTTCATCAACAATGATCTCAGTTACTAAACAAAAATTTAGAAATATAAAATCACGGCGACACTCATTACTGATATGTATGCATTCCTTGCTTATATAAATACGTTACGTTTCAAACGCGCGGCAAGTTTGCGTGCGCCGCGCGCTGTGGCAGGAGGCAGCGAACAACGGTAGTGGGGAGCCCTTGACTGCGTCTACGGTCCATCAAAAATTTTTTAAATTAATAGCAACAGAAAATTGTTATTTTGTTGTTACTATAATAGGTATTGCCCGCGGTTTCGTTCACGTAGAATTCGTTATCGCGTTACATGAATATTATTTATTTATTTAAACTTTATTGCACAAACAAAAAAAACACAAATGGCGGACTTAATGCCAAAAGGCATTCTCTACCAGTCAACCATTGGGTCAAATAGAGACAAAAAAAAACACATTCTCATACAGATGACCCCCCTTCCTTGTACCATTTTAAAAGCCAGTTGCAGCTTTTCTTTCCCGATTTTTTTCAGATGTTTGGACTTGGTATTTTCCTCGCGATAGTTTTTATACATAAACTTAAAAAGTAAAATGTGAACTGACAATTATTATTATTTACAATCGATTTTAACCTTACAGCACTTGTCACAGAGTAACGCCACATTTTTTTTTACTAAATTAAACTTGTGTAAAACAATAAAAATTAAAAAATTATATATAAACTTGAACATATAAAAAAAAAACAAAAGTTAGTCACCGGGCGAGATTCGAACCCGTAACACTCGTTTAGCAGTCCGCGTCTTAACCCGCTGGACCAGACGGACAGTGGCCGGCAATACGAAATTAGTGACCATATTCTGCGTCGAAAGAAAAACGCATGAAAACTCGAAAACACGCGTTTTCCCAAACATAAGACTAATCTAGATAGATTGTATACCCCCAAAAACCCCTATATACCAAATTTCAGCGAAATCGTTAGAGCCGTTTCCGAGATCACAGAAATATAATTATATATATATACAAGAATTGCTCGTTTAAAGGTATAAGATAAAAAAACTTTTCTTTTGATATATCATGTGACGTTTTCGTTTACACACTAAAAGCACAGTGTAAAAAGTAATAGTGGGCCGACGCCTTTGATGTTTGCGTAAATGCCGACACCGCTCAAGGTCTCCGTACCTACCTAGGGTTATCACAGACTTACACAACTGCCCAAAAGAGGATGGAAATGTTTTTAGTTTTCATGTTGTATGATGTATGTGTACTAATTTTACAAATGACGTCCATTTTGGAAATAAAGATGGCGGACGTCACTTTTTTGAAAAAGTCGTCATGGGTGTTGTTTTCTGGGTTTTTAGGGGTGTGGATTTCAAAAATGGCATCTATATTGAAAATAAATATGGCGGACGCTACTTTTTGAAATGGGTGTCGATGTGTGTAGCCGTGATATCAACCACCTTTAATTCTAAAATGGTCTCTATTTTTGAAATCTGCACCAACAAGAACCGCCAAAATTGACGTCATTTTTGTAATTGGAACCCCGAGGAACCTCGGAGATGACACCCATATCGATTTTTAAGAAAAATTAATGTCCGCCATCTTGGATTTCAAAATAGACGTCATTTTCGTAATCGGAATCCCGAGGAACCTCGGATATGACACCCATATCGACTTTTAAGAAAAAGTAATTTCCGCCATCTTGGATTTCAAAATGAACGTCATTTTCGTAATCGGATCCCTGAGGAACCTCGGAGATGACACCCATATCGATTTTTAAGAAAAATTAATGTCCGCCATCTTGGATTTCAAAATGAACGTCATTTTCGTAATCGGATCCCCGAGGAACCTCGGAGATGACACCCATATCGATTTTTAAGAAAAATTAATGTCCGCCATCTTGGATTTCAAAATGAACGTCATTTTCGTAATCGGAACCCCGAGGAACCTCGGAGATGACACCCATATCGATTTTTAAGAATAATTAATGTCCGCCACCTTGGATTTCAAAATAGACGTCATTTTCGTAATCGGAATCCCGAGGAACCTCGGATATGACACCCATATCGACTTAAGAAAAAATAATTTCCGCCATCTTGGATTTCAAAATGAACGTCATTTTCGTAATCGGATCCCCGAGGAACCTCGGAGATGACACCCATATCGATTTTTAAGAAAAAATAATGTTCGCCTTCTTGGATTGCAAAATGGACGTCATTTTCGTAATCGGAACCTCGATGAACCTCGGAGATGACACCCATACCGATTTTTAAGAAAAATGAATGTCCGCCATCTTGGGTTCCATAATGGATGTCATTTTCGTAATCGGCACCCTGAGGACTTTCAAAAATAATGAAAACATCAAATACTACATGATACATATACAAACAGAAGCAAGAAACAATTTCTTGCTTTTTAAAGTCTTAAACTACTCATAATTTCTTAAAATAAGTTATAAAACATGTCCGCCATTTTGAATTTGAAAATTGATATCATAATTATGATATATTTTTGTTTACACTGAGACAAATAATTAGCACATGTCGTATGAAATATTTTAATTGTGTGTTTTTTTAAATTTATTTTTATACTACGTCGGTGGCAAACAAGCATACGGCCTGCCTGATGGTAAGCAGTATCCGTAGCCTATGTACGCCTGCAACTCCAGAGGAGTTACATGCGCTTGCCGACCCTAACACCCTCCCACCCCTCGTTGAGCTCTGGCAACCTTACTCACCGGCAGGAACACAACACTATGAGTAGGGTCTAGTGTTATTTGGCTGCGATTTTCTTTAAGGTGGAGACCACATCCGCTGTGCTGTGCCCTACCACACAGAGCCAGATGACATTTACAATGCCCATACCTCTCTTATAATGCCTGTGCTAAAATAGTACATTACGATACAAGTGCGAAAAATAGGAAATTCGAAACGAGTGGCGATAAATTAAAACACGACCGAAGGGAGTGTTTTAAATCGACACGAGTTGCGAATTACCTATTCGCACATGTATCGTACAACGTTTTACAGTACATATGGCCCTTTAAATGTTCGACACAGTAACATAATATGCTACTTCTCGCACTAGTGCTATAAAGTAGCCCCATATGTACTGTAAATATGATTGCGAACTACCTGCAATAACTATACAGTACCTGGGCGACCGAGCTTTGCTCGGTTATAACTAACTATTTATTGTAATATGGTGGTGTATAGGTGATAATATTAACTACATTCTTTTACTAAATTAAACTTGTCTAAAACAATAAAAATTAAAAAATTATATATAAAATTGAACATATAAAAAAAACAAAAGTTAGTCACCAGGCGAGATTCGAACCCGTAACACTCGTTTAGCAGTCCGCGTCTTAACCCGCTGGACCAGACGGACAGTGGCCGGCAACACGAAATTAGCGACCATATTCTGCGTCGAAAGAAAAACGCATGAAAACTCGAAAACACTCGTTTTCCCAAACATAAAACTAATCTAGATCGATTGTTTACCCCCAAAAACCCCCATATACCAAATTTCAGCAAAATCGTTAGAGCCGTTTCCGAGATCCCGGAAATATATATATATATACAAGAATTGCTCGTTTAAAGGTATAAGATAATTAGGCATTAAAACACTCGTGTGATCTTTTTAAGAAACTCACTTCGTTCGTTTCCTAAGCCTACACTCGTGTATTTTAATGCCTTTTATTATGTAGCAGTAACATAAACTACTAATATATGTTGAAAGTAAGTACAGGCGGCTAACACAATGGTAACAAAAGACAAAAGTTTTGAAAATGTAATTTTCATCATCGTCACTTGGCTGTACATTTGAGGGCCTATCGCGAACCACGTTCGACGTGTTACTTCTCTGTCGCACTTGTAAATTCGTACGTAAGTATGACAGGGAGGCAACACGTCGAACGTGGTTCGCGGTAAGCCCTCTGATGCCACCTCCATTAGTCTTTTGTACGCCGGTATAGCCTTCGACTCAATGTATAATCTACACTTTTTATGGAAACGTAGTTCCTCCTTCCCGTAGAAATATTTAACTTTCCCATCACCAAGAAAGATTATT
This sequence comes from Cydia pomonella, assembly GCF_033807575.1. Lineage (NCBI taxonomy): Eukaryota > Metazoa > Arthropoda > Insecta > Lepidoptera > Tortricidae > Cydia > Cydia pomonella. The sequence continues at coordinate 4,831,016 of NC_084725.1, read as the reverse complement.
TGCTCGCAGTTATTAACTGCTCAATTCCTCGTTTTTTCTCTGTTACTAAGTCAGTACAGTACACATATCAAACATTTTTCACTCATTTTGAAGTCATAATAACTTTTATTCTATAATTAAATTCATGTAATGTCCGCATCTAATTTATGTGCACGATAAAGAAACAAATGAATGATTTGAAAGAAAAGACAAACAGCGCTTGCGAAGCTGAGCGGGGGGCGCGGGCGGGGCGAGGTATCTATCGCTCACTAGGTCGGCTACGATAGGCTCCCGCGCGCCGAGCCGACATGTTGACGGACCAGCGCGGCGTGGTTATGAATTTCGCGCCTTTTTAAGTTGATTTTACTATTACAATGCAAGCTACACACAGATATTTCTTACTTTCCATAAAATGGCTGCATATATTATTTTATAGTAATAGACTTATCTCTACGGACTTTAATTCAATATTAGATCTTACAGGACAAAAAACGCATATTAATTGTAAAGCACATATCCTATTCTTCTAATTTTTTGCCTTGCCTATTAACTTAAGAATTTAGATATGGTATTGTGGATTTTTCAAACTTTAATTCAATATTGACAAAATAATAAGCTAATTTGAGTTTGACAAAGTAGCACGTTGATTTTTTTTCTAAAAATTTGATAGCATAAAGCCTCATACAAATTATAAAAGACGATGCTTAAATTTTGTACTTTAATTCAATATTCAAAATTCATCAATAAAAATACATAAATACCTTATTTATATCTAACGCTCGTTCTAAATTTTCTTCATATATGACAAATATGCTTAAAAATATGTCCCATACCAGATAAACATCACTTTTCACTCTTTAGAATTATCGAAACTTATAGGGCAAAAATCCGGTCCCACTATTGGTCTAACACGAAGATTTAAGGTACTGTCCTATGAGGCAATTGACTTGTGGCTGTTTTTCTCATATGTCAATAAATCAAGTAGCGTCGGGCCAAGTTAAGTTTTCATACCAGGTGCTACATTAAGTATGGAGCTTAGGGATATGCAGTGTTACTGCCAAGTTTAGCGCCATTTATTTATTATGTAAAACGATTCAGGGGTGTCGATCTTGTTGTTTTAACCGACTTCAAAAAAGGAGGAGGTTCTCAATTCGACTGAATTTTTTTTTTATTTTTTTTGTATGTATGTTACTCGATATCTCCGAGAATCGTGAACCGATTTTCAAATATTTTTTTTGTCGAACGGGTATAACCCCGAGATGCTCCTGTTGGTACCAAGTCGAAATCGAGGGAACTCTTCAAATGTTATAGGTACATGTATGGCGCTTTTGGTAATATTTGAAGTCGGTTTTATTTTTTGTTAAAAAGTTTTTTACAAGGGCTGGAGGTCCACACTCCGTGCTATCAAACACGGTACAGAGTTAGCTTACACGGGCTCCATTACACTTTTGGGATTTTAGGAAAAACCAAGTGCGAATAAACCAAGATACCCATAGTCTTGCTTATGAAAATATAATTGAGCACCTAACTTTTCAGCCTTTGTATAAAACATTAATGAAGTCTTGTCTAAAGTTCTTTCCAGCTGTGTAGTCGTTGTTAAAAATCACTTTCCGCTACCCTTCTCGAAACTGCGATAACTTTTTACCTTTTTCTCGGCTTAAATTCTTTCGTAGTTAAGGTTCCCAAACCCCGTTACTTTGGGGAATAGTTACTAACAAGAAAGTATCAAGTGAACGGTAAAATTGAAACTTGAATATCCTGTCGACGAAATAAGGACAAGTTTTTTTATGGCCGTTTATATAATATAACTACCACACTTCTGTTTCTTGGAAGAAAAATATAATGGCTTTAAAAAATTTATAACATAATTAATGAATAATCACCGTTATTGTCGATGGATTGTATTTTATTCTTGAAAATAGTACAACTGGAATAAAAGACCAATAACATTCAGGCCAGTCTATTTAGGTAAGGTAAGATGGGGTAAGACTTACACAGGGGCAAAACTCACAGAGTAAGTTCCTTTGGGCAGTTTCCGCAAATCGACATACATTGTGCCTATTTTGCATAAAACGTAGTCTAACCACCCCAGCTTGTAGGGAAAGACAAACACTTGTGTGGAATCCTCATACTGTTAGTCTTGCCTCGATAAAAATAAACTATGTTCATCTTATCCCATCTTACCTTACTTTATATATATGTATAAGGTACGATAGGTACGATGGAGTGAGTTGAAAAATACTCCGTAATTCCGAATCGTATGTAATAGGTATTTTAGTGCTGGTAACATTGTTCGAACTAGCATGTGCAACGAGCTCTGTTACTGGCGGTATGTCATTTACACGACGATTTTCAATCTTACCCCAACTCCTGTGATTTCAAGCAGAAAATAGGTACAAATAGTACTTATAACTTAATACTAACGAATTGTTTTTAACTTTTATTTGATTCTAAATAAAGCTGCCTTTTTTAGTGCCTCAGGCTTAGGGTCTACAACACCTTTCCGTCTTTATCTAGCAAAGTTTCACTGGAAAAAATGAACATATCAAAAAGTATTTTATATCAACTTTAATGTTCGTTCATTCTTTTAAAATGATGGCTTCAGTCCAGTGGGACTATTTCGCCAGTATCAAGGTATTAGGAGCTTTAAATACGACTAAAATTGTTCGGTAAGTACAAGACAGTGTACGGTGATTATAAAGCGATAGCTGGACTTTACAAGTAGCACGTGCACTACCGCCCGTTGACTACAAAAAGGTGGTTAAACGCGTTTCAAGATTAATTCTCCATTCACTGCATACTACCACATTAGTTTACTGTATGATTATCTAATTGGCCACCACATCTATAGCAGATGATTGTTGCAGCGTCGGGTAAAATCAGGTGTTGCGGGGAGGTTGATTGCAACAACAGTATAATAAGCTATCGATATTACACTCTAATTCCTAGAACTGCCATTAGGAAGCTATAAGTAATTAAGTCTGCTTATAGTTTTTTGATGTTGGTTCTAAAATTATTTTAACTTAACTCTAAACAACAATGTTAAAATGTTAAAATTTCGCAAGAAATTAAAGGCTATTTTTTTTTTTTTTTTTTTTTATTACACTCTAAAAAATATGAATGAGCAAGAAACAAAGAAATTAATCACGAGGCGTCCGTCAGCTTTAATATCTGTGTTGTAATTACCTTTTTGACGTTTGCCGCAGCAAGGCATACTGCAGTATGGCTGTGCGGCATTACTAAGGCAGTCACACACTGATGCAGTTTGAATCGGAATGTCAGCTTTAGGTACAATGTTACAATCTAACGCACACATTACACGGATGAGCCGATTGGCGAAAGGTCGCCGACCTGCGGGAGGGATAAACAACGTTTTATTTCGTCTGCTGATGAGGCAATATCTAACTTATTTATTGTGGGTACAGTCAATACGACCTTATTCCTTTGGAGTAAAATACTGAAAGTAAATGAAATAGATTTAAGAGAGAAGAATAGCTTTGCGATCTTAACTAAATTACTGTACTTTTTCGATGAAATTTCCATTCCGGGAGAAAACTGTTTTCACTAACTAAATCTTAACAAATCACTTTGATTTTGATGTAGATCGCTTCACCATCTATGTTTTAGATTTCACTTTAATTTTTTTGTTGTATTGCAAATTTTGAGAAAAGGAAAACCTATAAAACTAGTTTTTCATTGTGTCAATAAAATACTAAAAATCATGGGGAATGGAAAATATTTAGAAGTGGAAGAACATTTTTTTTTTGTATAAACAACGTGGTATACTTCTCTCATAACTAGCTCCGTAATAATAAATTACAGTTTCCATATCAAAAGCACTGCTTGATTGATACCAAGCTCATTAAAAACACTTTCAATACGACTGGGTTTGGGTTAGCCATGTTTATAACTATTCCAATTTTCAAATCATCTATAGCATCAATAGTTCGCGAGATATTTAGCGATGTGACAGACGGACAGAGGAGTCGCACTAAAAAGGTTCATATTTTTACATTTTTGGTACGGAACTCTAAAATTTAGTTTCACAAAGTACATTCCAAAATTGCTTTTCCATAGGTCAAGATGAGAAAACAAATAAATTTTATTATTAATGACTACCACATGAAGGCATACCTACTTACATTTTCGTCCAAATACTGATTATAATAGGTGCCTAAAACATTTGAAAAAAAAAACAAATCATAGACAGCGCACTTCACTCCGTCAATAACGTCTAGGTTCTTACTTCTTAGCTACTCTAATGGCTCCTCTACATGATGGCCCAGCGTAGGCCAGTCCTAGGGACGCATTTATGCGTTAGAGAGAGCAAGTGATATTGCTATCTCATTTCACCGCATAGCTGCGTCCCTTGGACTGGCCTACGCTGGGCCATCGTGTAGAGGAGCCCTCACGCTACTCTCGAGAGATTTGGAACTATTATTTATAGCTGACAGCTGGACACTTTTGCAACAGTGGCCTATGGAGATTGTATTCCTTCCCTTCCATATTATTACGGATATGATCTGTTAGTGTCAAGGGTTTCTGATATGGAGGGTAGAGGTATGGAGAACAATCTCTTATGGGAGAACTGTTGCGAGTGTCCAGCTGACATGTATAAATAATGGTTCTAAATCTCTCCGGGTAGCAAAAATGACGTTATTGACGGAGTGAAGTGCGCTGTGAGTGATTTGATTTTTTTATTAAAGTCAAAAATTTGTTCGCGACGTATTGTGGCGCCACCTGTTTAATGTTACGTGATGGACACTTTTCATTCAGATTGTTCTCACCTCTACCCTCCATAGTTTCTAGTTGAAAAAATGACACTTTTAACACTAATAGATCATATTCTTTACTCTACTTTGAATGTAATAATTATAACTCGTAAATCTACCTACTTACATAATACGCGTAGTGTACGCCTTAAGAGATAACAAGATGAAACATTTACAGCTTGTCATCATTTAATTGCCTACATTCCAACTGAAATCTTCATAATTGCTACATAACCCACGTAAGATCGACCGGACATTGGTATTTACTTTTGAGGATAGGCCGTCCTAACCTTTCCTACAAACCATAGAGTAAACAAATATAATAACACTGAAAACATTTCGTCAATAATCTGAACTCTTTAAAAAAGACGTAAGTCTTATGACTTCTCAAAGGCATTTATGACCTTTTGAAAAATAATCCAGTTGAACTCAACAGATGTTTCCGATGCTCCCTGTAACATCGTGGATATTTTGAACCATATGTCGCAAGTGATAAGGGTCAGTGTAGGATTAGGCACGTGAATCACGAGACCCAATAAACACATGAAATCAAATCATTTTGTTTTTATGACCGTCGCAAATACTTTGGTAGAGTTAGTGGTTTTTAGATCTGGCAGGCGTATTACGGCAATGATTTATTATAACTCAAGATATGTTATAGGCGGTCCAAAATTTAAACGCTTACCTTGTTACAAATTGTACAATTTACCTTTAGTCGCACCTAGGCAAGCAAGGAATGTGCACGTTATACCTAGCTCCCGCTCACTGAAAGAAAAAGAGACAAGCTCATGTGTAAAAACCGGACAAGTGCGAGTCGGCCTCGCCCAACGAGGGTTCCGTGCTTTTTTTTAATACTACGTCGGTGGCAAACAAGCATACGACCCGCCTGATGGTAAGCAGTCTCCGTAGCCTATGTACGCCTGCAACTCCAGAGGAGTTACATGCGCGTTGCCGACCCTAACCTCCCCAACCCCTCGTTGAGTTCTAGCAACCTTACTCACAGGCAGGAACACAACACTATGAGTAGGGTTTAGTGTTATTTGGCTGCTGTTTTCTGTAAGGTGGAGGTACTTCCCCAGTTGGGCTCTGCTCTAGATCTGGAATGATATCCGCTGCGCTGTGCCCTACCACACAAAGCAAGATGACATTCACAATGCCCATTCCTCTCTTTTGGACGTAGTTTAAGAACGTACCCGGGTCCCAGTTTTAGTATTTGTATAGCGGCAACAGAATTACATCATCTGTGAGAATTTCAACTGTCTAACTATCACGGTTCATGAGATACAGCCTGGTGACAGACGAACAGACGGACGGACTAAGACTCAGCTATTAGTAATAGGGTCCCGTTTTACCCTTTGGGTACGGAACCCTAAAAACGAGTATGACAAAGATGTATGGAATGGGAAAATGTATAAAAAATAACAGATATCTTCTTCGGTATAGAAATAAATATAGCAGTATATTTCGTGCTCCTTATATATGCGTATAACCTATCTATAGCTAGTTATAGTGGTATTATGGATGGTTTTATCTACGGGATATAGCCGTCACTTTTTAACACCGCGGGCTTGAAAGTGACCGACACCGTTTTATCACGCTGTAACGTAGACAAAAACAACCATAATTTCCGTGCTGACTTCGATAGGCAGTTAAGTTAGTATATTATTAGATTTATAGCAGCGGCAAATAATTCATTTTTTTTTTGGTAATTTCTCAAAAATGGCTTTAGCGATTTAGATGAAATTTACAGTATGAAAACAACATTTCGACCAGACTAGGGTACATATTTAAAATAATTAGTTTGCCCGAGTTTTTGCGGTAGCCCGGTGGGTATTAAATTGTAAAGTTCCTAATGATTCAATTTAATTTTAAAACCCGAGGCTAAAGAGGGCAAAACAACGATAAATATTCCAATATTTATTCTGCAAATAGGACATGAAAAATACGTAGCAATATTTATAAATACAACAGCCAATAATCGGTGCTCCAAAATTGTAAATACATATGGGTATATGGGTTATAACCCCGAAAATTGAAGTTCACAAATTGCGGGTACCTATCTTTCTCTATCACTCTAATTACGCCTTCATTGGAGTAAAAGAGAAACCTCCGCAATTTGTGAATTTCGGTTTTCGCGGTAGGCCCCCAGTTCTATAGCGAATACGCGGTCATGAACGCAAATCATGCAAGGCACACATAAAGCACGCAATCTACAACAATCATGTGTACGCAGTTAAGTAACAAAGGTCGATTTTCGTGAGTCACCTTAAATCTATATTCAGTTACTTTTGCGCTTCTATTTCACAATCGTTAGAACTGTTTCGTGTTACTTTTGATTACTGGCGTATTTCGTCATTCCATGCATGATTATCTTTATAAACCTACTTTGACATTGCCATGCCGGGGTTTTTGATTCGAGTACTAAGAAACGTTTGTTTTGACTGCATTCTGTTTTGTAACTTTCTAGATAAGAATTATCTAAGATCTAGATTAAGATTGTAAAAGGATAGGCGCAATTGCAGACTAGGATCAATAGTCTATTGTCCTTAGGATTTATTTTTAAAGATAACACGCAGTAAGAACGCTGGTAGTCTAGCGGTAAGAATGTTCAAATTTCAATCCGGAGGTTGCGGGTTCAATCCCGGCTTGTACCAATGAGTTTTGCGGAACTTATGTAGTTACCCACGATATATCGTCTTGTCGTTTTTGGGTGAAAAAGAACATCGCGAGGAAGCCGGACTAATCCCAATTGGCCTAGTTTTCTTTCTGGGTTAGAAGATCACTCGCCGTCGCTTTTGGAAAGACTAGTGCCTACGCCAATTCTTGGCATGAGCCATGGCAAAAAGTCGAGACAACGCTAGAACGATGTTGATGCTCAGAATACGCAATACCTAAGATTTTTCAGTTTACCCCACACTATCGTCTTTTGAGCGTCTGGAAAAAGGCGTTGCTGCACAGTTGCGCCAACGTTGCGTCGAGTAGCAGCCATAGAGTTTACTAGACGCCGACGCTCGGGAGACGCTAGTCTAGGGTGGCTGAGCAAGAGCTCCATGTATTTATTTTCAAACCGAGGAAGCGGAAAGGAGCGCTCTGCGCCATCCTACAAGTACATATATTTATGGTTTATTGTTCAAAAGATCCTCCGGAGATCATCCGACATCCGATATTAGATCGGACAATGTGAAAACGCTCTAAATCACATAAAGCTAAGCAGAGTATCTGCACGTGGACATATCTAATAAACATTTGAACAGTATTCATTTTTAACTTTACTACAAAGTAATATAAAAATGTTTCCAAAACACGTTACACAATTAAACAATTACCTACTTACCCTAACTTACAATAAAGATAAGCCGCGTCTGTCTGCGCGTAGGTCTGTCTGTTTGGATCAACGGCCGCTCGCCCTTGCACCGACCGTCTCTTATGTAAAGCCAATGCACGCGGCGCGGCTCCATTGTGCAATTCGGCACGAATGCAATAAAAACATTAAAAATAAGTTTTTGACAAAAATTTCATTTTTGGTAAAAGCTTTTATAGCTGACGGTACTTTTCTTTCCACAGGTAACTAATAATTATCGAGCCAAAACCCCAAACACAATTAGGTTGTGTTGTTTTATCACAGAGTTCATATGGACACCTACTCCTGTCTCCGACATCATATTCACTCGATGGTACCATAATATTGCATTGTCACCCGACTTACATTTGTATCCAAATTTTCAGTTTCATCGGAAACCGGGAAGTGGGTCAAATTTATCTTGCAGGATTTGACGCGTACAAGTACAAACATATATAGTTAAAAATTGCAAGTTCTTGTAACAAAAATATAAAATGTCCATTTTCTTCAAAATTTTACACTAGGCAGTTTTTCAAATTTGGGTGTTTTTTTATTATTTAAATTGAAAATCACTAGCTCTTTCGATCGTAATGGGTGAAAAAACTGTTGGAGCCGTGCACGCACACGTCACCCAAGCAATGTGCCGCTTTGAGAGGGAAATATAGCACATGACCGTCCACAAAGAAAGAGGAAACGTTTTTCGACTTCTAAATATTTTCCATTTTCCATAATTTTAAGTATGTTATTGACACAATGATAAACTAGATTTGCAAAACAAAAAAGCGAAACCTATAAAGCTAGAATATATTGCTAAAGTGATCGACATCAAAATCAAAGTGATTTGTTAAGATTTAGTTAGTCGAAACCGTTTTCTCCCGTAATTTCATACAAAAAATACCGTTAATTCCCTAGGATCGCAGAGCTATTCTTCCTTCTTAAGCTCTTAAGCTACTCGTATTCTTTTCCCACGCATCCGGTATGCACAAGCCTGATAGGCTACAAATATAAAACGGGCCCCTATTTTCCGTGAGAAGTATGACGTCATAGCACCCTCAGTCCAATGGGCACGCGCGCTAATCCGGCTGCGCCTGCGTTCGTCAGATCGTCGCTGATTTTATCTCATTACCGATGCGAACAAATAAAAGAAGGTAATGTATTGCCTTGAAGGAATGCAGGCATTCATACTAATATACATAACGTACCTAATTATGTGTTAAATCTTACGTACAGTTACATACAAAAAATATAAGTAATAAATGTTTTTTTGTCTATCTATTTTCTAGGAGTCTATTTTCTATAGTATAGTTTCTATAGTCTAGAAGTTAGAATACATTGTTGAAGAGTTTAGAAAGTGACTAATACATGACCAGTTTTAAACATTGTTGCAATGTTGGTGTGAAAATCATTCAACAACCATTGTGTAATATGGCTATTAGCCACTTATTTTATTTTTTATACTACGTCGGTGGCAAACAAGCATACGGCCCGCCTGATAGTAAGCAGTCTCCGTAGCCTATGTACGCCTGCAACTCCAGAGGAGTTACATGCGCGTTGCCAACCCTAAACCCTCGTTGAGCTCTGGCAACATTACTTACCGGCAGGAACACAACACTATGAGTAGGGTCTAGTGTTATTTGGCTGCGGTTTTCTGTAAGGTGGAGGTACTTCCCCAGTTGGGCTCTGCTCTAGATCTGGAATGACATCCACTGGCTGTGCCCTACCACACAAAGCGAGATGAAATTCACAATGCCCATACCTCTCTTTTGGACGTAGTTTAAGGACGTACCCGGGTCCAAAACTTTCAGTGTTTAGCAGTGACACTTTGGATTACTGCAACATAAACACATATTGCTTGTGACAGCGTAACCTAACGTGTGTATATAGGCAGGTATTTAGAGAATATACGTTTTTGTACAATTTTTATTTTTATTTTATTGGTATTCAGGACAACAACAGCCGTAGATATACAATTTACATAGGTATTTTTACATAGTATTAGGCCAATAACAGTTATCCGTTGGGTGCAAAATAATATACAAATATAATTAGTTAAACAAAGTAATAATCAAAGTGAAACTGTGCAAGCCCACAGTAACAGTAACAGTAACAGTAACAGTAACAGTAACAGTAACAGTAACAGTAACAGTAACAGTAACAGTAACAGTAACAGTAACAGTAACAGTAACAGTAACAGTAACAGTAGGTGATAATCAACATGAAAATTGAAGTTAGAGGTAGGTACACATGCTTGCATAAAGTTGATAGGTGTGCATTAACGTTAATAGTTGATTTAATTTATTTATATTGCTCTTGTAAATAATTTAAGTGATCACGCTTTTACCCAAAGATCACTATTTAGCGCTCCTGTAAAGTAACTGTTTTACTTACTACATGGGACCATCCCTTGCATAAGATACCAAAATTTGTATTATGCCAAGACGCCAATGATGAGTACTCCTACAGTATAATATAGGATTAACATTTACAACAGTATTTGGTTAATCTTTAGAACCTATTAAAACCCAAAATAATTATTATATTCATCTTTTTTTGTTAAGTAATATATCTAATACGTCATTTTTAAACTTATTTTTAGGGCCATTAAAAGGATCCGTTGAGTCAAATTCTTGATTGTAAAGATCCCATCTTTTGCGAAGAAGAAGAATGCGAGATAGTACGGCATTTGCGCCGTAGTTAGTGGAGTGTAGTGGGACTTGAAAGAGGGTGGTATACCTGGTGCGACGTTTAGGAACCCGAAATAATATGCAAGACAGTAGCTCAGGGCAATCAAGACGGCTTCGAAAGATATCAAAAAGGAGGTTCATGTCTGCCAACTTGCGTCTATTTTCAAGTGTAAGAAGATTGTATTCATGGCAGCTGTCAGAGTAAGAAGCAAATGAATTATTAAATTTGTAATTTAAATGGTTAATAAACTTTTTCTGGATTCGTTCGATGCAGTCTTTGTGGGTGGAATAGCAGACTGACCAAACAGGGGAAGCGTACTCAAGAACGCAGCGTACGTATGCATAATAAATAATTTTTAAACTTACCCACCTACTCCATGTCCCTGCTCGAGACGTTATATACGAGTATAACAAGATCACTCTTGTTATTAGCGATCCAGACCAGCGAACCAAGGAACTAAAACTCAAGAAAGAAGAAAAATCTACCAAAACTACAAAAGAAGGGAAAACCAACGCAGTCAGATCAACCCAGAACACTAATCACAGTTTCAAACAACCCAAGAAGAACCAACCAACATCTGAACTTGGAAACGAAATTAAGAAGAGTGTTGTAATCCAACATAGTGGAGAAGGGATGTGAATTATGTCAACCGATACTATTTGTTCATTCCCGCACGTCAACATAACGTAAACTGCTTTTAAAGACCACTAAATGATGGCATTGTATACTGTTATCTTCTAACCGCCCAGATACCTATAAAAAGGTCTCCTATTCCATTCTATTCCATTGTATTTCGAATCTTTATTTCGCCAAATCAAAATTACATTTATGTAGTTATAGTTCCAATTCCAACCACGGTTTGACCACCCACCCCTCATTTGTCTCGGCAAGTTTTAATATGTGGACGACTAGAGGTGTAGAAGTCGGTTATGTTTTGTTAAACTTGCTGGATCATGTTCCATATACGACTGGCTCAACGACAGGGTCGAGTAAAAGCAACGAGGAGAGGCCTTTGCCCAGCAGTGGGACATTATAAGTAGTAGGCGAATAGTAAATTTAGAATCTATTTACTTCTTAAAATTTGGATGTTGAAAATTTTGGACAAACGTAACCAAATCGTTAACTTTTGTAATTTCCACAGAAAAGACTCTGGTTTTCCCGATCGTTATTGATGGTCTACAAATATTATGCAAGTTTTCATTAGCACTCCTTGGCTTTTATCACCAATCACTTGGAACTTAAAGCTTTTTAAAAGTAATTGTTTCATAATGTAGGTACATTACATATAATGCATCAGAAACACAAAACAAGACCTTGATACAACATGTGCCAACATTGTTGAAACTTCCTGCGTACTGTTACAAGTTCGGATGGCTCTTTTATGACATGACATAAACTCCTGATGCATTTTACAGTTCCGCAGGAGAACCAAGGTCGTCGAGATAGCCCAGAGATTTAAACGATTTCCTAAGTTGTTGGTGCTCATTACTGCATGATGATCAATGTTTCCCGCGATTCAAAGAGACCCCAGTTTACCCGTAAGGCACTTCTGGTAGTTCTGGTATTTCAACACTTGATCTTGTCAAAGTCAGTGCGGAAAACTTAGATATTAAATATATTGCAAATTGTTGGTGTTCTGTGAACGTATGCAATATAGTTGTCAACATATGTCAAAATCCCTAAATCCCTTTCCGTTAGCGTTTCTGACTATGCTAACATAAAAAAAAAACATTAACCAAATAGTTAAATTTTCCAAGAATTCAGTATTCCGGAATTACATTAAACTACGTTTTCCGCATACTCGTACCAAATAACTTTAATGCTAAGTCATGGTCAACGCAGTAATATTTCTCAGTTTCTGGACGCCATCCAAAGATGGCGGGAAGCGGGAAATAGTTACGAAATGGTGACGACCACAAGTTACAAAGAAATGTTGCCATCGTCATTCTCTGAGTAATGTTTGTTGATTTGGGAAAATTAGGATAGCTAAATTTTCTTGTACACGTACATGATTGAAACATCGAAATGTCCTTGACATTTCCTAAGACCTATTTCAAAGACCTTCTGAATCCTTACGACCGGTTTGGCCTAGTGGGTAGTGACCCTGCCTACGAAGCTGATGGTCCCGGGTTCAAATCCTGGTAAGGGCATTTATTCGTGTGATGAGCATGGATATTTGTTCCTGAGTCATGGGTGCTTTCTATGTATTTAAGTACCCTCAACACAAGCCTTATTGAGCTTACTATGTGACTTAGTCAATTTGTGTAATAATGTCCTATAATATTTATTTATTTAAAGATAGTCGTTAAAGCGAATACACAATAATAAAGATTATAAATTACATATACCTATCCCATAAAAAAAAATCACCATTTTCCATTCCACTTGTTAATTGGAAGCAAAATGGGCACCTACATGGACTAAGTATTTGTTTACTTTGAATCAATTAATAGTTTCAGAGGTACAGCCAGCAAAACTGTTAGCTTGGCACTGGCATACATGTATGTATGTATGTCACTTTATTGCACATAAGCAGGTAAATATAAAACAGACAAAAGTCTTCTCTTCGACAGTGTCAATCGGTCGCATCGCTAAAGGCAAATTTAAAAAAGTTGTGGCTTTCGGACGGAACTTAATCAAAATGATGTGTGCGGTTAGGTAGTTTTGTATATATTTATTATATAGTATACTATGTATTATATATTATAACTATATATGACTATTTATATATTTATTTTATTTCATATCCCATTTATATAGTGTAGGTAATAGGACTTATAGGTTTACCTATCTTTTAGGAAATTAAATATTTTCTTTTATGCCGTTTAGTACAATTTTGATGTCTACCGTGGAGGGAGATCCCTGAAAGGGATTAGTTCGCCTTTGTACAAATGATGTGTGTTCTTTCCTGTTTTATGTTTCTTTTTGTACAATAAAGTGTTTTACTATTACTACTACAAAACAAAACAAACAAAAAAATGTACATATTTGCGATCAGGGGAGCTAAGCTAATAGTTTTGCAGACTCTACATACTTTTTTTATAAATTTAACTTTAAATTAATGATGTTTTTGTGTTTTCTGTGAACTTCGCCGTTTCTAGAATAGAGATCCTAGAAACTGCACATCAAATAAAAACACAGACATAATTGACACATTTTATCATGTTTTTACCTTGCACTAAAACCTTGATAATACTAAAAGAGTTTATGACTAACACATAAAGATAGCACAAAAACAAAGGAAAAATAGCAATTTATCAGTTATTCAATAAAACAGTCGTTAACGTGAGCACTGACCAGTTACAATACATTGTTCAAAACAACATTATTATAAAGATATTATAACATCACCTTATTTTAATCGAACACACACACAAAGATGTCCTTCCTTACAGGATGTGTTCACACACACATGTCTGGACACGGCGTAAACATAAATTTCCTGAAACTGCTTCAATGTGTGCATGCCGACAATGTACCTATTTAGAGATGCGGTTCTTTTTACTACATTTTTAATGCAAAAAAACATGAATTTTCCTTAAACACTAAAAACGTGGTAAAGTTATAAAGAAACTGTTTACATAATTACAAACATTAGACGTTTTTGAGGCAAAAAAAGCTCACGCTTTATATTGCATATGTGTTAGTGCAGACTGCAGCTTACAAGAGTATGCACCGTCTGCGTTAGTTAGTGTGCGTGCACCCTTTTCGTCTCGACAACCTCCCAATACACTTGACAAAAAACTCGATAACCCTAACACCGAGACATAAAGCTCACTTTTGAAAGAGTCTTTCTTTTGTAACAGCAACAGGGTATTGTCGAGTTCTTATTTTGAATCGAATACCCGTGTGCATACACTGTGGGTCGTTGCGTGTGTCCCGTGCGTGTTATGCATGTGTTGCATCTTTACTTATGTGTGTGTTCACCTTGAAAAGCGCCAGTTCTTTGTGCAATGGGTTATTCGGTTAATGGCACCAAGAAAGTCAATGGCGCGGATGCTCGGAGCGTCAGCAGATAAAGAACGTTAATGCATAATGAATATGTCTGTGTGGGTCACTGGCTGGATCTTAATGGTGTAGGTATAGGTGAGTGAACTTTGGTTTTAAGGTTTTTCCTTATTGGCTATTTTTCGATGATACCTAATTTGGAAAGTTTGGGTCCTTTATCATCGATCAATAAGTACCCACTCACATAAAACAAGTACTTATGGGAAAGGATATTGCTATATCTAATGCACTAACGCACACGCCAGTATATACATTATTTAAGGTTGTTTTTTGTTTAAGTCAGTATTGTACATATTCGAATAAAATACCGCTACCTACTAGAATAAAATAATGTAGTGTTTTTCCTTTTAATTTTAATTTTATTAGGTAGTTACGTGCCAAGTAAAAAAAAGATTGACGTGGCACTAAATCAACATACAACATTCACATTCAATAGATTTTGTTTTATTTCATTAAAAAAGAGATACCATTTTAAAATAAACTTAAGTAAATAGTATAATCTCGATAGATACATCACAAAGACTAATACTAAATCACCGCAACGACCAATGATCTACCGGGGATCTATAGATCGTGCTGTCGGTACGCGCTCGAAATACCGCGCTGGTTGGGGCAGGTCCGGTCCCGTAACCGTCGGGTTACTTTAACCGACGCGCGCGCAGTTCGCGACGCGGTACTATCGGCCCAATTCGAACAATGCTTATAAGATCACAACGATAGGATACCGATCTGTGAGTGTTAAAAGTGACGTTTATGGCTGAAGAAATGATCATATGCACTAGTTTTCGTTGTGAGAATTTGTAATACAAATAAATTAGAATAAGCCAAATTTTTACATAGGCATGGGTAAATCACTGCACCAAAATTGATGTCGCAAAGTCGCAAAAATATGTCTAAAACAAGTAAACTGCAACGCAGCTAGTTTCAGAAACAATGACTTATCACAAACATTTTCATGTGAAATGTAGCCAAGACGAAACCATACGGCTCGCACTGTCAAAAAGTTATCAGATATAGAGCCAAGCTTCTAAGTCTACATGACCTAACTTCACAAACTCTACTCCTTAGTCAAAATATATATGGCTAGACCATTTCGTTACCGCCTCATGCGCGTAAGGGGGAAAACTATTCACTATTCAATATTTTTTAATATACAATATTTCTTGTAGTCACGAAGTTTAATCTGTGACATAGGTAAATACTTCTACTCGCTTTATTTTCTTGGTTTCTTTGTAAAAATTGTAGATAGGTATGTTTAAGCAAATTTAAACTGAGAACGTAACTTCGATTGTATGGGAGCGGCTTTTTGGCAACGAGTTTAGTTTCCTCTTTAACAAAAAAAATCTAGGTACTTCTAAATATTTTCTATTCTTCATGATTTATTTATGTTATTGACACAATGAAAAACTAGGTTTATACGTTTTCCTTTTTTTTAATTTGCAAAATAATATATAAAGCGAAACTTATAAACCTAGAATATATTATGCTGAAGCGATCGACATCAAGATTAAGATTTATTAAGATTTAGTTAGTGAAAACAGTTTTCTCCCGGAATGGTAATTTCATAAAAAAGTACCGTTATTTCGCTAGGCTAGGATCGCAAATATATTCTTCCCTCTTAACCAGCGCGCGCGCAGTACCCGGTACTATAGCTCTATCGTTTAACTAAAGCGGCTGGTAAGAAGTCAGTCACTATGGTCGGCTACGTGGTTGAAATGCTAAAAAACGTGGAAACAAAATTTATGGTTTCTCAGGAATTGGTAAAAATAATAAATATCTTTGTTGTGACAACTCCGGAACAGGCTACAATCAATTTACTCAGTATGCAAAAAACGCTTTCAAGGTATTAAAACACTTTTAATTGACAGCTGGCTCGTTCCGAAGGCGTATTCTGACTGTTATAACAGGATATGAATTTGAACTAGATTTGTTATGGATATGATTAGTAACAAAATTAACGTTTTTGGTTGAAAAAATGTCACTTTCTGGACCCGGGTATGTCCTTAGACTACGTCCAAAAGAGAGGGATGGGCATTGTAAATGTCATCTCGCTTAGTGTGGTAGGGCACAGCACAGCGGATGTCATTCCAGATCTAGAGCAGAGCCCAACTAGGGAAGTACCTCCACCTTACAAAAAACCGCAGCCAGATAACACTAGACCCAGTAGGGTCTAGGGTCATAGTATTGTGTTCCTGCCGGTGGGACTGCTTAAAATCAGGCGGGCCGTAGGCTTTTTGCCACTGACGTAGTATTAAAAAAAAACTTTTGACACTGACAGGTCCTATCCATAATAATTCCAGATCAAATCCTTAACCTGTTATTACAAACAGAATACGCCTACAGACCGCACACGTATATTCACAACATGGACATAAACATAAGCGACCAGCGCATTAAATGGCGTACCTATAACACTGGAAATCGTATTAGCTGTCATCATATTAACAGTCATACAAACAAACCCGCCGCCAGAAAGCTACTTCCTTAAAGTTACGGTCTCGTTTTTTAAACGACTTGTTTGAATTACGTGACATTTGGCATGAGCATTGACATAAATGACGTAAAATTGTTAAACAAAGAAAATTCAGCGAGTAGCAGTTTTGTATGTAAACAACTGCATTACAGTAATGCGGCGGCGAACGTTACTCGTTTTATCAAGGAAATTGACAGATACAGCGGAGATTTCTCAAAATAGAATGGAATTAGAGACCTTTTAAAGCCGCGGACTGGACGCACGCGGCGCGCGGTGCCGATCAAAATGACCGTATATACTTGAATTAATCTGTTTTGGTCAAAAGCGGCGGCTCGCCGCGTCGCACGCCGCCCCGCTCGCGCTCGCCGCGCTGCGCGCCGCATGCGTCCAGTCCGCTGATATGTCTATAGGCGGCTTGATGTACTGAACTTGGATACTGAGAATCTACAAAAAAGTGGAAACCGATGCCAAATCATGCGGCGTAGATGTCGGCGTCATCGTAAAATTATTAGTTCTGGGAAAAGTTTTTTAAAAGGTCAGACTCGCTTCGTTTCCATGAATATAGTCTTTGAAAACAAAAATGGGTGTATTGGCTACTATCCAATAATACATTTAATAGTGTGGACAAAGGGTTATATTATATCTTAAATCTTCTTATATATGTATATAGCCATTAGAGAATGCTAAGCAGATAAGCACTTGTGACGCGTACGTAGTCTGACCGCTTTTGATGCTAACTGTACTTAAAAATAAATAAATTTTAATATTTTAATTGTTTATTTATTTATTAACTAACTTACACTAACAGATATACCAAGCATGTAAGTTACTATACACTGAACTTAGTTTAACAAGACAACACTATACGATACAGATAAACTTTATAAATCAGGTGCAACGATCAAACAATCGATCAAACAAGAACTAATAATTATTATTTCGTACCATTGTAACAGTATTGTGAAAGCGATAAATCCAAGATGATCGTCGGCAATCATTTGCGCTTCGAAAACTTCAATAAATTCCTTATCTTCGGCTAACCCTGTGCCATATTTATTTTTGGACAAAATCGTTTCAATGATTCCTAAAATAACATGCCGCTAACTGACACTAATCGGTAATTAAAAAACTTTAACATTTACTCATCAAAATCGGACAAAGCAAAAAATGCTTTTATTTCATGATACTACATTCAAAATATTTTTGTAGTGCTATAAATAGTAAGCATGGTACAACGGTCAGGTGAAAGTAAATAAAAGCTTGGAAAAACAGGAAAATATCGTAAAAAATGTTTTTATTAACGTGTTTAAAGATATCGCTGGCAAGGCTTGTTTGATAATTTCAGCCTTAAGTTCACGCATCCTTGCGATAGCACATTAAATGTATAAAAATACTTGTATACCGTCTGAGCATTTACATAAACTCGTCACACACAGATAAGAGTGTATTTTTATCATCCGCCCCATTAATGTCCACAAACTGATAAAAGTGTTTGCAAGCCATAATCTCTGTTACGAAAGAAAAAAACTGGAGCAAGGAGACAAAGAGATGTCGCGATAGGTAATTCAATATTATGATGAGATTAAATAGCTAAAATAAAATTTTCACCACACCAGCTGGTAAAGACTCGTTGGTCAGACTGATGAGAAAGTTGTATTTTATCAACATGTAGGGCAAAGTTATCAGATGCAAATTTTGAGTTGATTATTAGTTATGTTATGATATATCGTTGGGCGGATAGAGTGGAGGCAGATCTCCGTGAGCTCGGCGGCGAAAGCTGGCGCGAGTTGGCTCTGAACCTAGAAAAGTGGCGAGCTCTTGTGTTGGAGGCCAAGACTCACTTTGTGTCATCGCCCCAGCCAAGTAAGTAAGTAAGTAGTAGTAATATTGGCTGATAGAATTGACTTTTAAATGATGATTTTGAATGATTAATATTTAATGACGTTCATTTGGATTTGATTCGGTTTGATTTTATTTGATATTTTCTTCGGGTTTTGTAGTGCAATGTGAAGTGCAGTTATCTAGAACATCGATAGAATTTACCTAAGTCCTATATTAACACGCTTTAAGTCGATCTGTATGTATGTAACTATGTAATGGAATCTAAGGTAACTAATTTAACCATCTTCCAAGGATCGTAGCGTCATGAAAATTGGCACCTGTATGTAGTTCTGATGACAATACAATAATATGGTACTGTCGAACTGATCTGATGATGGAGCCGGAAGATATAAACTGGAGCATCATGATCGACATCGTATCATAGCTGTGTTTGGATTCACGTGCATTTATAAAACTATTAATTTTTTAAAGTAAAGAGTTTCTTATTTAAAACAAATTTGTACGCATAATCACAAATTACCTCTCTTTGATGATTACCTTTTTTTTTCATTAATTAAGCGTCCTATAAACTTTTTATTATGTAAATATTGTACACGTATACACGTTAACATTCTTCAATAAATAACACTAAAGTTCTTAAATCTCACTTTTTTAATATTTTATTATCAATTGATTTACCCACCTAAATGAGTAAATTTATCGGGTGCTTTGAATAAATACCGAGTAAATACTCAGTGTTTACTCGCCCCTACCCATCTTTATGCACACCAACTGCAACGTCGGCGTGCACTTGCCATAAAAATCCGTCTGTATCGGCCCTAAGAATGAATAATTATAACATTTAACAATTTATCTGGTTCATAACATGTAGGTAGGTCTATTTTTAAACGCACACCGCGTCAGCTCATCACGTTACTCATAGTATGAACGGAATGGTATGTATTTGATTTCATTAACTAATGATCTTGTAAACATGCAGTTATTATTAATAAAAAAACTAAGGCATTTTTAATAATTAGGTACCTATTCGATCAAGTTAACAGGTTACTCGTATCTAGTATGAAGAATTCATAACCGTTACGAAAAAAACGGTCTCCATTTTTTAAAGGCGTTTTTTATCTTTAGAGCGTTTTCTCATTGTTCAATTTCGATCCGATGTCGGATGTCGGATGATCCTTTGAATAAAGCAGCTGATAGGAGCCCTTTATATCAGTCCTTTTATTTTTGCATCAAAAACATTTTAATAAATACATAATTTTATATTATACAAAAATAAGACACTTTTTAATGTGACCAGAGGGCTGGCCAGTATTTTGCTCCAAGGATAAGGGCCTTCTGGGCACACTGCCGATCGGCAGCGACTTGGGGGACGTTTTTTATTTATGACGCCCTTTAAGTTTGTTTGTCGTCTTTATAATTATTATTTTTAAGATTATTTAGAGTTTACTGTTTAATTCTGTGAAATATCGTATAGGTAAAAAAATAATTCAATTTCTTTTTATCCCCTGTGTTTGTATCCGATATCCGATAACGGATCGAATAATGTAAAAACGCTCTTAGTTTTGTATTTCCAATCATTAGAAGGCATTCGATTCAATTAATTTTAATTGTGCAAGTTTAGGGTGCATAGACAAGATGCCAATCTTTAACGCTCCGCAGCGAACTAAACGCAACTGTCTCTGTCGCACTAATATGGAGATCTACGCTACGCTACGGAGAGTTAACAATAAGCATCTTGTGTACACACCTAGTACCGTAACATTTATAGGTACAGTCGGCATCAATAATATCGAATGAAACAACGCACCAAAAGTATCTGCCATCCTATTCGAAGGCATTTAATTAAATTAAAATACAAGTTCAGTCATCCTCTAATATTATGTGAAATATAAATATTTTTTTTTTATTACGAAAAGGTAAGCATTTGACCACAATCTCACCTGATGGAAAGTGCCGATGCAGTCTAGGATGGAACATGCTTACTTAAAAGATGTCTATAGATGTCGATGCCTAAAGATGTGTATTTTATGAGTAGAATATAAGTTAATAGAAATACATTTATTTTACAGATAAAATAATAAAACAATAAAAAGCCCCTATACCCACTTGTACCAGTAGGCATTTTGCACAGCCGAGCGTGCAAAAATGTATGCTTATATTGTTCTATTAATAGTTTAAAATATTTAATACACTTCGTGTACATTATAACACATTTTACATCATTTTTTTTTTTTTTTAATCTTTATTAAATAAAGGGGTTTTATCATGTTTGATGATGTCACCCCATTTTACATCATAATTTTAATAATCAAATCAAACATATATTTTTATTCGAAATAGCGATAACAGCAATAACGTCGCAATCGGTATAACAATAATTCAATCGCACAACAATTATTGCGATGTTTACCGATACACTGACCTTGCACACTGTGGAATGGACGGAGGACGCCATTTTGAATATTAAAGTTCCGACTTGAAGAATTAATTAAAATAAATAAATAAATTTTACGGGACAATCTTACACAAATCGACTTATTTATTTATTTAATCTTTATTGCACATAAGAAAACACACTGTACAATAGGCGAACTTAATGCCTTAAGGCATTCTCTACCAGTCAACCATTAGGCAAAGCAGATAAGTTGTAGGCGGTGCAAAAACATGAGGTATAATAGGTGATACAATTAGGTACATGTACGAACACAATACAATCATAAGAAATACACAAACATAAACATACATTTATATATAAATAATATCTATACAAATACATATACTTACATATATATATGAAATCAGATGCACTTACAAAGCAGAAACATGCCACGTCCTACGGTAAGCTCAATAAGGCTTACGTTGTGTGTATATGACCACGATATATATGTATAATAAATAGGTTGATATATCTTAAATCCATATAAAACATCCAAAACTCAGGAATTATTTATTATCTCCGTTAAACACTCAAATAAAGCCCTTATCAGGATTCAAATCCGAGACCTCCTGACTCGTAGGCAGGCAATTAATTCTTCATGACACCAGCTGGTAAAGGCTCTCTTGATTGCTCAAGAACTCATGAGAAAGTCGCATTTTATCCACATGTGGGGCAAAGTAATCCCATGCAAATTTTGCTTTTTTTCCTTATATTAGCTGGTAGAATTGACTTTTAAATTATGATTTTGAATTATAATATTTAATGACGTTTATTTGGATTTGATTCGGTTTGATTTTGTTTAATATCTTACAGTTAATATTTTCTTCGGGTTGGTCTTGGTGTGGTGAAAAATTTGTGTTTCACTCGGGGGCAATTTTTTTGTACCCTCGTGCTTCGGAGCCCTCGCAAAGCTCAAGATTCCCCTTTTAGAAACCACTCGCTACGCTCATGGTTTAATTTTGGGAATCTTTCGCTTCTACGGGTATCAATATTAGCACGAGCGGTTAAACATCAACTTTGCCCCCTCGTAAAAAAAATAACTATTTACATACAGGGCAAATCCTACCCTCCCACTATAAAATATCGATATCTGGGAGCCCAGAATAGTATAAAACAGCCATTTTTTTTTCAAACAGGCTTTAATTTCGTGGTAAATAGTAAAAGTTGTTCAGTAGGTATGACTTTGAAAATATAGCTAAGGGTTGAAAAACAATTTGTTAGCCGTTCACCCAATACGCCGTTCGTCCAAATCATATTTCGCAGTTCGTAAGGGCCGTATCTCACCGGGACACCACGGCGGGTGCAACCAGTTGCCTGCCACCAACAAAATGTATACAGCTCTATGGAGGGTATCTAACCTGGTGTCCGCCTGGTTGCACAACCAGCCGCCGTGGTGTCCCGGTGAGATAGGGCCCTTAATCGTGACTCGTCAAAACACAGTTCATCCATATCCATATCGCAATTTGCCATTACGTCATCATAAACAGCTTAACAACCGTAAAACTAGATTCCAACGTTTGGGATTATTAATACAATACAGACATGACACAACATAACTTGAAATTAATCTCGCGCGCATTCATAAAGCCCTTGATACACCTTACTTAATTGCTTCTTCCTTCCTTTAGGTGTAACCGCGTTTAGCAAGAAAGGAACCTAAAAAGTAAGTGTAAGTGTAGTCTATTATTAACTAGGAATATTAGAATGCTACTTAGGACGATTGAATTAAGTAAGCCCTATCAAGACTTTAAAGCGCTAGCTAAATGCAAGTTCAAATTATATCGACTAGACAACAAATTGAGATTTTAAAATTGGCAATCAAATTTGGGACTCTCCAGTTTGATGTGAATAAAAAAAATTGTTCTCGGTAACGATATTATTTTTACTCTAATAGGGCTCCGATATAACCTTAAAACGTGACTTTGATATATTTGATATGAAATCAGCTATTAAAATGTATGATTACTAAAGTAAATAATTGGAATTCAGAGATTAACGACCGTACAGTGCAGATCATAGACAAGATACAGGATTTTTTGATATCTTGCATCAAATCTGAAATTCATTTTCGTATAAAAGATTTTGCTGGCTTCATTCTAAGTTAGAAGCTGCAAAACTCATACGTGTGTATATACACTTCTGCACTTGTATCTAAAGTAATTAATGTCAGCAACAAAATTTCAAGTGATTACATAACACAAAAATGGCACTAGACACAAAAGAGGATATGCAACCTTCAAATAAAGAAGTCAAGCCTTCAACACCGCAGAAAACCCTATGGAATTATCAAATAGTGTATATTAATGTGCTCATTTTCGCGTACTGGCATATTGGAGGGTTATACGGACTGTATCTGTGCTTCAGTGCCAAATGGCTGACTATTTTATTTAGTAAGATTCAAACTATAAAGTGAAATAGATGTCATATACTAAAGAAAATGTTCTAAATCCGTCCAGTGGCCTATGCCCGACACGAACCGCAGTCTTACGCGGTTAACGTTCTAGCTGCGTAGCCAACGTTACAATCGTTAACGCTCCGTAGCGTAGCGTAGTCATCTCTCTCTATCACTCTTCCATATTAGTGCGACTGTGACAGTTGCGTTTCGTTCGCCACGGAGCGTGAACGATATGCACGTTGGCTACGCGGGCTGGAACTCTAGGCCATCCGTCGCCATCAAACGTAGCAGTTTGACGAAAATATAATATATATATATAAAAAAAAAACAATATCCAGGATTCTCTAGTATATGCAATCTCTGTGAGGCTCGGCGCCTTGCACCAACTCTAACGGGCAAGCATTAGGTACTTGCTTGCTCCTATACGATTCTCTTACGTTACTTTCGTAAGTAAGTTTCAAGTCGTTCTAGAGCGGTTTTCGATGATATAACACGAGTACCACCATCCTCCTGAGACTTGAAATATTCGTTACTTCATTAACCATTATGGCCCATTGTTGTCTGTTGAATAAATAAATTGAATTGAATTGAATTAATATGTATTAATTTGTACACCCCAGATGTGTTATACTACATCCTAGGAGGCTGGGGCGTTACTGCGGGCACCCACCGGCTCTGGTCTCACCGCGCATACAAGGCGAAGCTGCCGCTGCAGATCCTGCTCATGCTCTTCCAAAGTTCTACGGCACAGACATCGGTTATCCAATGGTGCAGGGACCACAGGTAGATATTGTCTTTAATCTTGTTGACCAGCTTTTTTCATAAGCAAAGTCTCGCGAGTATTTTGTAATTGCTTGGAATTTTAAAACTTTGAACGCACTGTACGTCCGTGGACTTATTGTTATTAAGTATCACGGTGTCTGGTAGCGTCTCAAAAAACTTTTACATGCCTGCAAGAAACTAATATAACTCGGACGCAACGTACAAATTTATTCTTTATTTCTTGCACCACCAGAGGGTCTCGCTAAATGTACCTTGCCTACACCAAATTTTGGTCTTGCCCTACCACTGCTGCCTAATACAAAGTGGTACCTATATGTATAAATTATAAAGTCAAAATGATCGAGGACAGGCAAATTAGTCCAAGTGACGCATGTAGGATGGGACTGAAAGATAATATTTACCCGCAGCTTGGCAAAGGCTAATAATTTGTCCCTTGGCTCCCAACATCCTTATGTCTCAGAAATTAAGAGGAAATTAAATAGATGACAGGTACTTATAATCACACTTTTAGGTGTCACCACAAATTCTGCGACACTGACGCTGATCCGCACGACTCCACGAAAGGGTTATTCTTCTCCCACATAGGCTGGTTGATGGTGAGGAGGCATCCGGATGTAATCAAGAAGGGAAGGACTTTAGACATGTCGGATCTTAAGGAAAATCCAGTGTTGCAGTTTCAAATGAAGTAAGTTATTTCCCAGAGCCTAAAATTACTGACATGCATTATATTTTTCTGGCTTTAGATGGAACCTGGAATTAAGTCCTGTAGATACCATTTCTTATAACAGTTTTCTTATACCACTGTCTGTAGAAACGATTAAGAATTCCTCCACGCCCTTCTGTCAATTTAATTATATAATGTCGATTTTTGACAACTTTAATCAACAAGAGTGTGGATGCATAATTATCAAAATATGAGTAGCTTGATTCCATGTAAAATTAACTGCGAAACTTGTTTCAGATACTACTTGTATCTCAGCATTTTCCTCGCCTTCATACTACCGGCGCTAATACCGTATTACTTCTGGCAAGAGTCTTTCAATACTGCCTACCACATCTCTCTCCTCCGTCTCATCATCTTTTCCCACGTCACATTCCTCATCAACAGTGCAGCCCACAAATACGGTTACAAGCCTTACGATAAAAACATCACTTCAACACAAATCCCAGCACTGTCTTTTGCAGCACTGGGCGAAGGATATCATAATTATCACCACGTTTTTCCCTACGACTACAAAACAGCTGAATTAGGAAATAATTTTATGAACTTAGCAACAAACTTTATTGATTTTATGGCTTGGATAGGATGGGCGTATGACTTGAAAAATGTTTCTGAGGATATGATTGCGAGGAAAGCAAAGAAGACTGGTGATGGAACTGATCTGTGGGGTAGGGTAGAGGAAGATGATACATTGGACTATATTTGGGGATGGGGGGATAAAGATATGTCAGAAGAAGATAAGAAAGCTTTGCTACATCTTTGATAAATAATCATCACAACTAACATAAGGTCAGAATGGTCAAGAGTTAGAGTCACTTATAACATGGGTCTTTTATGGCTGGTGAAAGTGTGCCATGAATATAATCAGTTCTAGCCGTCAACGAAAAACGGAAGAAGTTATCAAGTTATATTTTTAGACTAAATACTAGTATTTGCCCTACAGTTGCCCTGACTGACCTTACTTATTTGATTTGACTGATTCTTTCTAGAAAACCTTTTCTTGGGGACAAGTAAGCACTTAAATTACGATAAGTCACGTGCAATTCTTTTACTAAGTTGCGTATCTTTATTCTCCAGTCCAACAACCATGAGGAATACTGAAATAAGATTAAACAAGTAGATAAAAAAGGTCCTTGCCAGCCAGAATAAATAAGCTCATGCCTTGAGCGACAATACAATGAAGTCATATAGACTTAGCATATAGACTGGCCTAATCCAAATGTAATCTTTACAACAAAGAGCAAGTACATATTTCGCAATACAATGCGTTTGTTATTCGAGCCTTAAATGGAAAATAAAAAATGTTAATTTTGTAAGTGTGTTTTTTATTGTAAACATTTTTTTCTATATTATGAACACTTATCCTTTGTACTTAGAGTTAATTAATAAGCCTGATCAAGATTATAGTTTGTTGCCAAATGGTATTGAGTTTAATGGAATTAATGAATGGTTAAACACAAGCTATTTATTATGTTTTTTTGCGTTTGCGTGCTTAAGACTTTATCAGTCAGTATTATAGTTGTAGAGGACTTTAATCAGTTAATAATCTTATCTTAGATAATGTAACTTAGGGATAAATATATATATATATATATATATATATATATATATATATATATATATATATATATATACATGAATATTATTGGGACATTCTTACACAAATTGACATTCTCAGACAACGATATATATAATATACAAATACTTAAATACATAGAAAACATCCATGGCTCTGGAACAAATATCTGTGGTCATCACTCAAATAAATGCCCTTATCGAGATTCGAACCCAGGACCATCGGCATTATAGGCAGGGTCACTATAGTATAGAAAAGAATAGAATGGAATAGCAGGGAATAGAATGGAATATAATGGAATAGAATAGAATAGAATGGAATGGAATAGAATAGAATATCATTCTTTTCAGTATAAGTACACAGTTATACAATACATACAGAGAAAGAAAGAGAAAACAAAGACTACCTACTAGAGCAGACCGGTCGTCAATACATACGTTTTGCAATACTTATGTCATCTTTTGTTTTTGGGTCCTTCTCTGAGAATATGTCTGAGGTTGCATCTAAGTGGTATGACTTTTCTCTTACATTTTGTATGGGTCGCGGGAATAGACCGCAGATATATTTTTTTAGAAATGACCGTTTTGTTGATCTAAAGCCGAATGTTTATTTTTTTAAATGGCTTAAGGTCGTCGATCGCTAATCGCGTCTGCGATCTCAGTGCCCTTGTCCGGTGCCCTGCCTTGTTGCTTTGCCTGCTTGTGACAAACATTGGGTCACTGTTTAGATTAGGGTTTAAGGAACTTGTGTTGATGCAATTGCGACTGAGAGCGTTTCCACACTGTCCGATCCGAAATCGGATGTCGGATCCTTGGAGCAAATTTTACTTAATTATCTAAATATAGTTATTATGTTATCTTACTGTTTACTTGTTTTGCTAATCTTATTCTAGTAAACAATTATATCTAAGTCTTTTACTACCAGTATTAATCTTTTACCCATTTTCTATCTAAATATTATATCCTATATTTAGCTCCTTGCACTACCTGTTGACTTTTAAATGAGTTCTGTTGTTACCTGGTTCTATTTTCCTTTAAAATGTATTTGTAGTTTTACATGTATGTAAAATGTATAATTGTTGGTGCAATAAAGAATATTTACTTACTTACTTATATGCCTATAGTCTATCAAGAAAAAGAGTGTATTCGCATCTGAAAAGCCGGCAATGTACTTGCAACTCCTCTGGTGTTACAGGGCAGGCAAGGCAGGGTATAGGTAATGTCCAATACGTAATTTAGTTTCTAGGGTGTGAGGATGAACACCCTGCATACGGCGAGCAATGCGGTGATAGAAAGTGGCTGTTGGCATCATGTCAAACAATTCCTCAGAGCACAGCCCATTGTACAAACGGTAAAACACACACAAGGAGGCAAACTCCTTATACTCAAAGATTCAATATACTCAACTCGCTTATGATTGCTTACTATCAGACAATTCGTCTGCTTGTTTGTCTGTGTCTCCATCATAAAAAAAAACTATATATTACGCAGCATTAAGAGTCAAAACATTGATAAAAAGTCGGTCACTTGTGTTGTCCGAGTAAACAAAGACACCCTTAACACAATGACCTACTTTTGATAAAAATGAGCGAAACACGATAAAGTTTGTGTAATTTTACATAATCGAGAACGAAGATAGTTTATCTTTGAATGTATTACGATATTTGTGTCAATTTTTTTTAGGCCAGTCTGTGAAGAAATATCTTTAGAATTGAAACGCAGTTACCTAAATCACCGTCATCGTCACATTCGTTTATTTTTAGGGTGCGGAATGTTAGGATCGCCAACGCGCATGTAACTCCTCTGCATGGAGTTGCAGGCGTACATAGGCTACGGAGACTGCTTACCACCGACATAGTATAAAAAAAAGAATAACGTTGCCAGCTCGTAGCTCGAAATTTTAACAGGCAATCCTCTAATAAAACATTAACAACGGATTGCCTGTTAAAATTTCGACCGAGGCATTTCCGTCGTCAATATTCATCTTCTGCTGGCAAATTCTCAAAACATTAACAACGCAAAAGTTATACTGCTTTATTATGAAAATAAAAAATTTTTATAAATACTCTCTGATGATGACATTTCATAAGTCAGTCACAGCTATAATCCTTTAGGACTTGAACTACATATCTTGCCTTATTAAGGACCCAGTGGACTTTTTGATTTCATTGCAAAATTGTCCTGCTTAAGAAACCAGTGAATAAAAATAACTTTATGAAATGAAGTCCATAAATGGAGTTGGCTGATCTGAGAGCAGCTTTCTTCTGCTATTGGATTGCCTTGATAAAATAAGTAAAGCTAAGTATATATCCTTCTTATCGTACCTAAATATTTCAGTATGCCAAAGACCTATTATAGGTTTGGCGTTATAAAAGTTATCATCAATATTTTCAGTAAAAAGAGTCCAACAAAATAAAATCATTTTGGACTGTTTTAGTATAAGTAGAAGATTGTCACATTCTTTTTATTTTATTTGATAATGTATGTATCAGACAAACTTAATAACCTAAACCGAACCATTAATACCATAAGTAAAATTGTTAAACAATAGTAGATTGACAATCTACTATTCCTGTCGAGGTAGTTTGGCGCTCGAACGCAGTGAGAAACACTCTACTTTTCATTTCGAATACGAGGAAGGTAAAAGACATGGGCATGAAAAAAAAACACGGCTAAGTACATATTATAATATCCCACCGGATTAATGATCAAAACTAATACTTGTACCAATATTTTAATTTTATTCTTACAGTAATAAACTTCATACTACAAGGGTAATTTCAAATAACAATTTAGGTAAAAATATCGTTATTTATGGAATGAGGATTTAATTATCAGAATGGAAATTGTACAAAAAATCCATTTAAAACAAAAAATGTAATTGCTTATCGCAAAAAAAGAGAAAAAACGTACTTAGAATGTACAGTGCTCTAGAGCAGAAACGTATCATTTTCTGCACACTTTGTAGAATAGTAACAACCCACTTTCAGAGCATGAGAAATGAACCGCGGGGTTGCCTAGAGGTCCAGAACGTTAGTCGCGAAAGCTGAAGAATTTTCCTTAGTATGTATGCGGTATATAAATATGACATCTAATTCAGTTTGAAATTCGTCAAAGATAAACATTATACTACATAATGGAAGGCCACATAATAAACGTTTCATTGTATTTAGCCAAATGACCATAAAGAGTAGGTATAAGGTGGTATAAGTAATGTAAGTATCATTGAATTAGGTCCAGTGAGTATTGCGTGATTGGCTTCCGTCCAGGACTAGACAACAATAACGATTCTGTCGTAATATTTGTCAATGCGACACCGAATTAGAATCACTTACACAATATCCTATAATTAGTTACTTTGCTGATATCTTTGGCGTTGTTTTTAGACAATTCTATGCCTCGACGTTATTTCCCGCATTTTTAAAGTTAATTAATAATATGACCATGGACTGATGGTCTAACCAGATCAAATATGCCATGGAAGGACCCCTGAACGAATTAGACAGAATGACCTCCGACCGCGGAAAATGGCGAGAAATTGTACGGCAAGCAACATCTGTGCCTGATATTAGCAGTTGACTACGACACGCTGCAAAGAGTATACCGACAAAGATGAATAACATGACCTGATTACTGTTCACTATCTAAGTATACAGTTCCACTGTTGACATAGCTCAGAGAGTTGTTAGACTTAAAAGGCAATAAGCAGAATACATTGCACGAAGAAAATAAAGTTTCTGGAATAACGACCGCAAACCATGAATCGCAGCAGGAAAGGTACAAAATAATCTGACGAACTTAGGATCGCAGAGAGCCAATTAATGAAAGCAGTGTATGACCCCTCGTTGTGGAGATGCACGGGGGAGGTCTATGTCCAGCAATGGACGTTTTTCGGTTGATATGATTATAACAAAGTTTCACTTTCTTGATAGATGGATGGCGAGTTGGCGACATTTACCCCCAAGAGCAAAATGTTATGGTTGCTGGGTGTACGAAAGCGCAACGCAGAAGAGTAAAACTGCGGCCAGCGTCTTCAGCGTCTCTACTTTATAGTTTCAATATTTTATAGTTTTCGATAAAATAAAATAAAAGTACCATTTTAAGACAATGGTTACATCCCAAAATTTTAAGTGTTAAACTAAATTAGTAAAGATTCAGTATTTAAATACCCACATTTAAGGATCAAACTTTCAACTCGCGTTTCTCGAAACTATGTTTCAGTCAGTTATCCTGTTTTTGAAGTATACCGACGATATAGCGAGTTGTTGTTTTTTAAGCAGCAGCGGAGGGGGAAGCGGGGGTTCCGGGTTCGAATTCTGGTAAAGGCAGTTATTTGTGTGTTCATCACGAATATTTGTTCCAGAGTCATGGGTGTTTTCTATATAAGTATGTATATTGTCGCCTAGTACCCATAGTTCAAGCTTTACTTAGTTTAGTTTGGGACTAGATCGATCTGTGTAAAATTTTCCCCAAAATACTTATTTACTTATTTTATAGTGCCATTTTTTAGTAATCACAAATCCTCATAATCGCAACAAAATGCAAAGTCTGTGAGGTCCATGTTGTAGCAACTTCTGTAAAGCAATTGCACCCGATCCAAACTTCAAAGCGTCAAAAATAACCGCACATTCATTTCGCAAATTAAGTGGGCGATAAAAATGTCAGTTAAATTTAATCCGCATATATAAATCCAGATAAAATTATGAGGGCAAAGACCTCAAGTCCTTGAACCAATGCCCTTGCAGACGCACTCGCTGTAAATACTGATCAATATCTGTAGAACCCATGAGCTTGATTATACACTGTAAAAACATAATAAGACAAACTCATTGGGTAATTAAAAAAATAACTGAACTTAATAACAAAATAAACTTTGATCAACATCCTGACCTGTTTGATCTGTTTTTAAAGGGTCGGCAATGCGCATGTAATATCTTTGGTTTTGCAGGCGTCTATAGGCTGAGGTGACTGCTTACCATCAGTCGGGTCGTTGCCATCACTGACGTGGCAACTTTGAACGCACCCGGCTTGAAGATCTTGACGCCAAACGTCAGCTCCGAAAAACTCGGCCCTAGCCCTCCTACAACTATTCATACAACTCATCTGGACAGCTCTACTGTGCTCCGTGCAGCCGAACTTTCAAAACTAAATTTGGATTTGCAAGTCACGCTCGCGCCCATGCGTTAATAAATAATATTTAAAAACAATATTAATAAAAATAAAAATGCCGACGGATACGTCTGGGAGGACATCATCATCTTCATTAAAACAACAAACCTACTACTATACAAAGCGACCTGTTTGTTGATGTAACATGTAACACATTATAGTTCAGAAGTCCCAATGTTTGTGTAAGTAGTATGGTATGAATGATTGATTGTTAACCAAGGGATGAAAGGCTGGGTGCCATTTCTCTCTCTCATTTCTGTCGAGGTAGTTTGAAATACAATAAAATAGACAGAGATAGATGAAATGGGGCAAACACTCTACTTTTCATTTCGAATACGAGGAAAGTAATTTTACTTGCTTGCTTACATGCATTTAAAAAACACGGCTATGTATAAACTTCAGTAGTATTTCTTGAGGTACTTTCAATTAACAATTTAGTTAATGATATCGTTATTTACAGAATGGGGAGTTGGAAATTATATAACCAATCCATTTAAACCAAAATCTTAATTGCTTTTCGTAAAAAAAGAGAAGAAACCCTACTTATAAGGTATTGTATTGTATTGTATTTATTGTATACATAAAAATTTATTGGATACATGGTGTTAAATATAATTTATTAGGAATTGTAAATGCTACCCTGTGAGGTCATTACAATGTCTTATTTTTATACTTATTGATGACTCATGCTCTAGAGCAAAAACGTATACTTTTACTGCACACTTTTTAGAACAACAACTACGCTTATATTATTTTGTTACTCTTATGCGAACATTTCTTTCGTGTAATTTAAAAATGTGTGTGTGTGTGTGTGTGTATCATAATAAGATGAAAACCCTAACAATTAGTTGAATCTGAATCGGGCACGATGCATCACACAAAAAGCCTAATATATCTTTAAAATCCATTGTTTATTGAAGCCACGCGTATACTTTTTCATGTATTTTTCTGTACTTTTAATGGAGGCATGACATTTGTATAAAGAACAAAAAGATCAGGTCAAGAGTAGGCGTTCTTTGATTGGGTGTGTCTACCTTAATTTATTTTTTCTTCGTTTTCACTTTAACTTTTGGTAAAAAAAATCAAACAAACACGCACAAAAGCATATGTTTACACATTGAATCACAGATTATTATTACTACCCAAGTTTCTTTGTGATTTTGCAGTTTTACCAGTTATGTCACTAGACCTTGAACATCGCCCTTTTGAAGACCAGCGTGCAGCGAACTTTCTGAACGCCGCGATCGATATATTTTGGTAGTAAAATTGCGCAGTTTGGAAATTGCGTTGTAGCGTTTATTTTTGCGTGATAGATTTGGTACCTATTTTTTGTGATATATGTATAAGGAAAATTAGCAGATAAATCTAAATAGCAGGTAAACAATTACCATGCCCATAAACACCTGCAACACCAGAGAGGTTGCAAGTGACTTGCCGGTGATTAAGAGAGTACGCTCTTTTGTAAAGGTATAAAGATCGTATCGGTCCAGAAATACTGGAGGCGACAGCTCATTAGCTGTACCCACGAGGCAGGAAGTTTCTGGAGAAACGCACGGTTGAGGACTGTCAACCATCGAAGACGTTATGATCCCACTTCTGACACCATGTTAGATTCGCCTTTGTAAATAATGAACGACGTATTGAAGTTGTTAGTTTATTGTATAAAAACTATAATTAACAAGACACGAACAGAATGAGTACAGTCAGCATCAAAAGTAGCGGATCAAACAAGGTTTCAAAAGTATCTAGCATTCTGTAACAGCTTAACAAAAGTTGGTGGTTCTATATGTAGAACAATTTAGACTGTAAAAGATATACTTTTGAAAGTTAATTTTAGAGAATTATCTTTATTTGGAAAAGTTATCTGGAATATCAGATACTTTTGGCACGTTGTTTCATCCGCTACTATTGATGCTGACTGTACATGTTGCGAGAGCAAATCTGAGACAAAGGGGCGAACACTCAGTGTTGCTATATGTAATGTGTGTCAAGCCTTATTTTTGTTTCGGCCGCTGCTGAAGACTATCGCGAGCGCGGACTTCTGGCCGAAGGGTGATATTTCGGCAGTTCCGTGGGTATCTGCCGAATACTACACCAGAACAGGTGGCGCAGTAAAAGTGTGTTCCCGGAACGATTTTATAGTTTTTAAGATTATATTTATTGTAATGCTAGGATTATATTAATCTAATATTAGGTACTTTAACTACAAAAGCGGCAACCTCCGATTGGTAAATGAGCGTTTCCTAAAAAAATGCGACTTTCATTTATTTTGAATTTTTTCGTAAATTTTGTGTTATTTCCACTCAGAATCACAAGCTCTTTCGACCCTAATGGGAATAAAAATGTCCCAGAGTCATTTTCCTATCGTATTACAGTTTCTCTATAAACTTTGTATGGCGGTAACAAAGAGGAAAGTTTGAAAAATGTATGGATATTTTGGGACACTTTTTCTCGTATAAGGATGAAAAGGGCTCGCGATCCTGACTAGAAATAACAGTGACAAAAAGAGGTCACATAAAAAGTAGCAAAAAGAAAATGAACGCTCAGATATTATGCCTCGTACTTTATTATACGAGACGAGAGTGCTAAGCACCTAAGTGACCTAAGCTAGGTGGACCAACTTGATCCGAACAAAGCGAGGTAGAGTTCATTATAATATAAACGATATACCTATTTTAATATATATTTGACATTAATGATGATATCATCATCTGTCATTGCAAATTCCACGCAGAGTTAGTTTGGTCTGTCTCTACGGATGTATTCTACATCTTAAAAGAACCATTACATTGTCTCACAAAAAACCCACAAGGCGTAAACCTGTAACGTCACCTTGTTCTCGACGCATAGTCTGCATCTTTTTAAATTTAAAGTACGCAACAAGGTAATATTTAACACAATCAAGCTTCTATCTCATTCACAAAACACTCCTCACTTTACGTTCCTACTTTAGCTTGACCTCTCCATCCGTAAAAACTATATTGAATCATAGACCAGAGTTATGATGGATTATTTGTAAGCGTTCGCAGCGTTTCGAACGCGACATTCGCCATCTGCATGGCGATGCGCTGACGGCCTTGTCAGGTCACCGCCCTATGCACGCAACTTTAACCAACGACACAAATTAAACCTTAATTTATTAACCATAAAGATGAGGTTGAAATTGCACGAGTGTACTCGATACGAGCTTTTGAAGGTAACTCGTGTATGCGCAATGGAATTTAGTTGCGTGGTTTTTGAAAAAGGTTGTCTATGTTACGTACTGGCCACTTTTAGTTTTTTTTTAATTGTTTTGTATTAAAATGTTTTCATTAGTACCTATTTTAATGTTTACGTGAAATCCATACTTATGATAGTCTATAGTGATATCATATCAATAAAATAGCTGAATAAATTTGATGGTGTAGGGCTAATTCATAGATATAAGAAGTAAGGAGATTTATAACGAAGCATAATTTCAACGAGTCTCGCTGTCTCCAACTGTCCGCCACCACATCATTAAAGGCGTGGCCAGACAACCAACTCACGCGCTGTGATTGGCCAAACCGCGCGGTGTAGGAGCCTAGAGCGGCGGCACTAGAGTGAGGACAATTCGATAGAGCTATCGATATTTTACATGTTCTGAAAATGACCTGAAATTCATTTGTAGTTTTACATGTATGTAAAATGTATAATTGTTGGTGCAATAAAGAATATTTACTTACTTACTTACTTACTTACTTACTTACCTTATAGTTTAGACATTTTTGTTTTAAGTAATAATTGCCATAGACTTAATTTATATTCCTTTAAATTTTTGACCTTATTTACGAGCTAAGAATTTTTAGGTACTGTAAGGTATATTAGTTGAGCCATACGTTCTCTCACAAAGGTTTTTACTGATAAAATGTAACACAAAGCTTATAATTAAAAAAAAACATGTACCATGATGCGAAAGCTTGTTTATGCTTAATTAATCAAATTGGTTTACATTTTAGTCATTAGTTGATGTAATGTTTCTTTAAATTGTTTACTTTGGGATTGTCGTTAGACGCGAGCGCTTCATTAAAAAAAAGTTTCAGTTTATTATAGCATATTTCGTCACCAATTGAAAGCAATTCCAGCATGTTATATAGTAAGTATAATGCACCATTAAATAAGATTTTATATCGTATGTACGAATAATAAGGAAACAGTAATCATAATTATCAGTAAAAATCTTTCTGATAGAACTTTTGGATCGACTAAGTATGCAATATACTATTATTTTAAACATATTTATATTCTATCTGTAACTGTAACTGGAAACATTTTTCTTGAAAATGATCCGAACCAATAACACTTTTCTCGCTCGTAAACCAGTTAGGGCCCTCTTCCTGTAGCATCTATCCATTTTTCGTTAATACTGGGATTTTCGGGAAACTGAAAAAAATTGCAATCATGAACATATTTCTTTTTTGACTCACTGTAAATTCCATTCACTACCGTTTCTTTTTCAATTGTTTAAACTAAATAATTGAATATTATTATTTTCAATTGTAGTATTGTTTTTTTTTTTTACTTGTAAACCGTATTATCCACCACAGGCAGGACAGGCTATGCCTAGTGTGGGGGCCAGCATAAATGTAATACTGTTATTATTTTATTTCTGAAATAAAACATTTGTACATTTGTACAATTGTACTTAATTAAATCAGTTTATTTTTTGGCTTACCTTTTCGATTTTTAATCCAAATTAATAAGTATTAAATTAAATATTAGGTGCATATATAATAATTGTAAAATTTTACTTGAAAAATAATTACTTTCGTACGAAAGTAATTATTTTTACTGTGTGTATATAGTATATCCAAACATTTTTATCGATAACGCTCAAAGATCAATTATATGCACGAGCACCACTCTACTTCGCGGCGTCAATGAAGGGAGCGGTTGGCGGTCGTACCAAGAAACAATAATGTCCCTGTGAATATCGTTAGCGGTTTAATGCATTGCGCCGTTGCTAAGGACACTACAAATAGTTTTCCATGCCAAAGCGTCAATGTAGAATGCATAGACAAATTGCCACGCGTTTGTATGACAACATGGTCTGACTCAGAAAAATCATATGTCACTGGATTTTTTTGTTAAAATGTGTGGTTTTATTGACTAATACGTGAAAAAAAATGTACTATGTAACTCCATGATCCTTATAGTTTTCGGATGCACTCCTATTTCGACACAAAATAACGCTACAATTCGGCATTTCAATAAAATTGACGCGCACATTGTTCAATGACAGCTAATTTGCTACTGTCTTACGGCGGGCCGGTATGGCCACGATGTGGCCATGTCGCGGCGACACGCGCCACGCCTCCGTCAGCCATCTAGTACTTTCTATGATCTGAGGGCTAATTCAAATCGTGTACCTATTAATAAAAATATGCTAAAATATAGTAGTAAATATAAAGAGAAAAACATAATCTAATTATTAGCAGTTTCCTTTAAATAAAAGCTCCTCTGAACTGAATCAATTTCATTTAAACATGGAATTTGGTCTGTTTCTTATTCCATTGTCGGATGTGTCTAACATGAGAGGATGCGCGCGCCGGATTTTATTCCATTTTCGAAAAGGGGTTCCATTTTAAATTTAGAACGGCTGGCGCGGCGGAAATCGCTCGGGAGTGAATCACACTCTGGAGAGTTCTACTATGTAAGGCAACGTGTCGGTCTTTTTGGTAACCGGGCGTAGACATAGAAATATATAATAATTCTAGCAATGTATGGAGCAACTTGTACTTTTGACTCGGGCAACACTGCATGGAACAACTGTTTCTTGGGATCGGAATTATGGAGTGTGGAATTAACAGGAGAAACATCTCTCATAGTAGAACTGTTGTAAAAGTGTCAGCTGTCTATAAATAATAGTTCCAAATCTCTCCAGAGTAGCGCTAGAGTACCTAAGAACCTAGGCGTTATTGACGGAGTGAAGTGCGCTGTCTATGATTTGATTTTTTTGTTCAAGTATTCTAGGTATTGTAGCGCCACCTATTTAAGGTTTTTTGATGACACTTTTTGGTACATGGAGATTTATTTCCTTACCTCCACCTTCCATAATCGGAATGATCTATCATTTGTCATTTGTATCATGCGTCCATGGAGATTGGTAACATTTGGAGGGTAACTGTAGCGACGTTACTGATGTAACTATGGATGGGTGGTGTCACTGTCATTCTCCGAAATTTTGTTCCGTTTCAACTCTATAACTCGAAACCTCTATGGCATGGCATTTTTATTGAGATTCGTGATATCGCGGTTCTATTTATTATTTTTTTGTTTTCCGTTTTGGATGTTTTCACAAAGCATTGCTTACCGAATATAAATATCACTGGAACATCTTAACTGCGAAACAGTTAAGTACAAAATCAAATAAACTGCAAGCGTCTAATTCTCAACCGGTGCCTAGCTACCGTCTCTTTTGAAAAAGTACCTATATATTCTGCTAGAATCTTATGAATGGTTTCTTATTTTTCTGATATTTTTTTCTTCGCACCGCTCCGCTCATCTCTTATCCCTCATTTCGCATTCGTCACAGAGTTAGAAATAGTGTGACATACAGGGTGGTCCCGCATCACCCCGCTATTTTTGTGACCATGACGCCATGGTTATGCCAAAATATTTTCAACTGACTGTCCTAAGGAACACAGTAAGAGAAGCCTAACGCAAAATTGTAGGTTTTGTATTAAACTCTACACGTTTTAATCTAGGGGAAATGCTAGGAATCAATTCACAAGGAAACTAATGCAAAAAAATGGTTAAAGTTGGCTCGAAAAAAAAGTCACGAAAACGTGTCTAATTCATTTATTTTCAATTCAACGTTATAGCTTCTCTGCATACCATAGCAGTATAATTTTAGTATAGCTACTGGTATAGCCGAGGGATCTGTTGAGAATAATATATACAGAAGTATATTTTCAGAGTAATTGAGATAAAAGGTCACCCGCGCGATATCCAAATCTTCCGTCGCAAGTTTCGCCAGGCCCGCCAAATCTTTTGTTTCTTTTTATTTCCTGGCTTTACACCCCCTTTTAATGTGT
The DNA here is from genome assembly GCF_033807575.1 of Cydia pomonella. NCBI lineage: Eukaryota > Metazoa > Arthropoda > Insecta > Lepidoptera > Tortricidae > Cydia > Cydia pomonella. The sequence continues at coordinate 4,791,782 of NC_084725.1, read as the reverse complement.
TTACAGAAAAGTCGTGCGCATATAAAGCCTGTCAAGCCATTTTTATCAGTAGAAAAAGCGGCAAATTTTATAAATGTAGACGCGGGAGTTATCGTTTCATAGAAAATTTTAATTTCTACTAGCAAACTTGTTTGACAGGCTTTAGTCACTATATTATTTCTCCAATGTCGCAAGTCCGCCCTGTGCCTTCAAGTATGAACACTATGAACCAACCAGTAGGTTGAGCCGAGTTCTAGCAAGCTATGGGAATGACAGCAGCGCACGCAACAAAAGTAAGATGGCAGCGGCCGTGAACCTGCCGCTAAATATACGCGTCATCCGGTGCAGCAGAGTAGTGATGCAGACGCGAACACTGGTACTGCCTACTAATGTGTTCCATAAAACTACCCACCTATAGTCCAGTACCACAACTATGAGCCATAAGTAAGATGGCAGCCGTGAACCTGCCGCTCAATATACGCGTCATCCGGTGCAGCAGAGTAGGTTCAGTTATTTAAGTATGAATAGGTAACAATCAGACAGATATGCACACTTTTGCTCATTTATAATATTGGATAAATAGGGATCCGAAAGGAGTCCTCTAAGTAAAAGGTTGTGATTATCTATTTATTAGATAAGTGTCGTGTTTACGCTATCCTCGCAGTGTCAGTTCCAACCCTAGCTGTCTGTGTAAACGAGCGATTGTCAAGTCTCACTGGCTTCTAAATACCTCTCATACTGTATCCACAGGGATTTTCTTGTGATTACCTACTCATCAGCATAGTGTCGTGTCTACGCTATCCTCACAGTGTCAGTTCCAACCCCAGCCGGCTGCCGTGTAAACGAGCGATTGTTAAGTCTCACTGACTTCTAAATACCTCTCATACTGTTTCCTACTCATCAGATAAGTGTCGTGTCTACGCTATCCTCGCAGTGTCAGTTCCAACCCCAGCCGGCGGCCGTGTAAACGAGCGATTGTTAAGCCTCACTGACTCCTCATAAATACCTATCATACTCTTACTGTGCCACAAGGATTTTGCAATCCGTGTACAATGCACAAACAAACATAAAGTACCACCTACAGTTGAGCCGTTCTCGAGAACCTTCTCAATTTACTATGGGAAATATTCTCGCTCGAGAATATTCCCCATACAAAAGAGAGAACGTTTTCGAGAGCACCACAACTCTAGAGTGCCACCCCACACTAGCGTCTCCCGAGCGTCAGCGTCTAGTCAACTCTATGGCTGCCGCTCGACGCAATGCATTTTCCATAGCGCTGACTAGATGCCAACACTCAAAAGATAAGTTGGCAGCGGTTTTGTCAGAAAGTGCAAGTGTTATTTTAAACGTTAAACTTCTATGAAATTATGACGTTTACTTAACACTTGCACAGGCTGGGCTATCAAAATCGCTGCAACTTGATTGGTCACTTTGGTCTGGCTCTAGTGTGGGATGGGCCATACACTTAAAGGCAAATAAAAAAGATGTCATTTTATAAAAAAAAAATGATCCGTTTCTTTTTAGTAGTCACCATAAAACCACTCAAATCAAACCCAAATTAAGCTCCAAAACTAACTCGAACAACACTATGAGTAGGGTCTAGTGTTATTTGGCTGCGGTTTTCTGTAAGGTGGAGGTACTTCCCCAGTTGGGCTCTGCTCTAGATCTGGAATGACATCCACTGGCTGTGCCCTACCACACAAAGCGAGATGAAATTCACAATGCCCAGACCTCTCTTTTGGACGTAGTTTAAGGACGTACCCGGGTACGTAAACATCAAACATATAAGTGTAAACATCAAACTTCTGACATAACACTTGCACTATGGAAGGTGGAGGTAAGAATTGGAATCTCCATGTACCAAAAAGTGTGACCAAAAAGCCATAAATAGGTGGCGCTACAATACCAACCTGGAATACTTGAAATAAAATAAAATCATAGACAGCGCACTTCACTCCGTCAATAACGCCTAGATTCTTAGTTACTCTAGCGCTACTCTGGAGAGATTTGGAACTATTAATTGACAGCTGGACACTTTTGCAACAGTTCTACCATAAGAGATTTCACTCCTTTTAATTCCACACTCCATAACTTGCACGTTTGTTCTTAGTGATTATATGCTCTTTGGTCTGTTCTATAAAATCCGCTGCTGAATTTTCTTGGTCTTACTCTTTTGAATGTCACAGTTCCCAAGCAAAATATTTTCAAAGAAAGAATAAACTCGGGCAACGCCTAAATAGTATCATATGCAACCATTGTATAACAGATCCCTCAAAGGGATAAGTTCGCCTTTATATTCATATTCATATTTATTTTCTTACTAATTGTATGTTACTTTTAATATGATTTTTGTACAAGAAAGAGTTTACTACTACTAATTAATAACTAGAAACAAGGGTCAAAACAGGCGAGTGACGTGGGTTACAAGTTACAATGTGGGCCGGAGCCACAGGCGTAGGTGAACATTATAAAGGAATACGCCACGAGAATTTTTTGACCTACTAACTACTTATACAACGTTGCATACAATACTTTCTCTACAACTACTGATTTATAGGTAAATCAAATGCAAAATTAATGAAAAAAAAACCCTCTTATAAGCGCGTGATACGTAAAAATGAAAAACATTGTCTATAATGAACTTTGTTTTTAATTTACATTCACTAGACGGCGATGACATTAAAAAATAGTTTTTTTAAGTTGGCAGTAATGTTTGAAAATTGTATTAATTTTGATTTTGTTCAGTTGATAGCCATTAATCGCAGTATCGTTTTAGTGATTATAAAGCACACGCTGTCATGAGGAATAAACAATATAGACTTTTCTTCAAACCCATTATATATTTTCTTCTATCAGTGTTAATGCATCTATGACAGAATAACAGAATAATAAATGACAGATAACTGTAGAGGAGTAGAAAAATACACACAATTGTTATTGATACTTAATTACGTGTTAAACATGTGAACCATATTTGTTAGCTGTATAAACTTTATACTATAAAGCGAGGTTTAGACTAGCAAGTTCTTGCTGCAATTTATTGAGCAACTACTTGCACTCGTGTTTACATTACATGCAACATCTATAGCACAAGTACTATCTGCAAGCTAAGTAGCAAGTTCTTGCTGTAAGTTTTTGCAGGACTGTTTAAACTAGCAAGAAATTGCAGATACTTTTATTGCATCAATTTTTTTACACTACCTGCAATTTTTGTATCGCAACTATCGCAAGTCTCTTTAAGAAGTCATCAGCAAGGTTTTCTTCGCAAGTTATTGCACGGTTGTTTAGACTACTACCGCTGTTTACCAATATTAACCGTTTTTAGTGTTATTCAGGTGTTGCTGGTTATTAAAAAAAAAAGCCCTGTTGCATTAAATTGCGTGCAGCTGTTGTTAAATAAAAAATCGAAAATGGGTAAAGGAGTGGATTAAAAGACGTGACGTTAGTGGTATACAAAAGAATTTACTAAAAGAATTAAGAACTGAAGAACCGGACCAATATAAAAAATTTCTTTGCAGAGTCGAGTTTTTCTTCACTTTGTTGCGGTAGTCCTTACACTTCGTATCCCATAACTCAGGCTGTTGCTCATACTGCGTTATCAGTCGAACAATATCTTCCCGGTCGAAACTTTTTTCGACATCTTGCTGGGATCAAGAAAACTTTATTTTGCAAACAAAATAAATACGCAAGTTGCCGCTACAATATTTGACATCTGTTTAGACGCTATACTTGCAGCAAGTGTTGCAAGCTTGCAAAAAGCAAAAAGTTTGATTGCCAGGACTGTTTACACGCTGCCATTCGCTTGCAGATATATTATTCTGCGAGTTTTATTGCTAGTCTAAACGTGCAACTTTAAAACTTACAGAAGCAACTTGTTGGGGCTATTTTTGACTGTTTACACGTACGACTTGCGACAAGTACAGCAAGTTGAAAAAAATTGCAGAAGTAGGGTTGCTGTACTGTTTACACAATGCAAGTCGCTTGGGGAAGCCAACTTCTGCAATTTTTATTGCTAGTCTAAACCTCGCTTTAGGTACATGCCATGTAAAAAATGCGATAAAATAATAAACCACGTGGACAAATATCCCAGTATTATGTTTATTACATTGCGTATGAATGCATGTTTGTTTAAGCATGAGAAATTTTGTGTGCTTATTGCAACACTTTTATTTATTGAAATGGATATACAATATATTTGCAGGTGTTTGTTATTTGTATTTATGAGCTAATTAATATCTACTTAAAATTCATTCAATAACAATATGATGTTGTTAACATCCATGTCTCCCGCTAGCATAGTAGTCTAGTAAATAAATAAATAAATACTATAGGGACATTCTTACACAAATTAATTAAGTCCCACGGTAAGCTCAAGAAGGCTTGTGTTGTGGGTACTCAGACTACGATGTAATAATATACAAATACTTAAATACATAGAAAACATCCATGACTCAGGAAAAAATATCTGTGCTCATCACACAAATAAATCCCCTTGCCGGGATTTGAACCCAGGACCATGGGCTTCATAGTCAGGGTCACTACCCACTAGGCCAGACCGGTCGTCTAGAAATAGATACCGGGAGATCATGGAGTACATTGAGAACTATAGTGTTCTCTATACAAAATCAATCCCGGAAGGGAATTCCCTGTTCTCGTCATACAAATTCGGTACCGAGACCAAGATAAGTTGGCAGCGATTTTGGCAGCCTAGACAGTGCAAGTGTTATTATAAGGCCTAGTTTACCCTCTGGGTTGGAAGGTCAGATGGCAGTCGCTTTCATATAAGTAAATAGAACCTACGCCAATTCTAGGGATTAGGTTGCCAATTGGACCCCAGGCTCATGGGAGCCGTGGCAAAAATTTCAGAACAATGCAAGAACGAAGATGTCTAAATGACTCAAAAATGTATTTAAGTATTTATATTATTGATATATATCGTTGTCTGAGTACCCACAACACCAGCCTTCATGAGCTTACTGAGGGCTTAGTCAATTTCTATGAGAATGCCCAACATTTATTTGTTTATTTAAAAGACTCGACTTACTAACAACACTAATGAGTTACACAGTCATAGACATTATATGTTTGCAAAAACAATCGGTTTTGCAATTCACTACAATCATTACATTACGATTATAACGCCTCTGACAAATAACGCCCTTACCATTTCTGAACGCGTCGTTAAACAAAAGCGCGCCAAAAATAAACGTCAAAAAACCCAAGATGGCGGCCTCCGTAGCCAGGAAGCGCACGCATATAATACCAACGAACTCTTCAATGTTACCCACTTCTGAGGTTCAACGTAATTGTTAACCTTTAAAGTGCGCCATCTTGGATTTTTATTTTGCTCTGTTTGGGAAGACAGGTGAAAATAAAAACTGTTGACGTGCATGCGAAATCCACCCGCCTGTATACAAAATCACATATAGGGTATATGTTAATGTGGTTTTAAATCTGCGTGTAAATGCATACCAATGTACGAATGTTGCATTGTTCATAGGAATCCTGGTTCGAATTCTGGTAGGCGCATTTATTTGTGTGCTTATATATATAGGTACTCGTATTTGTTCCTGAGTTGTGGATGTTTTCTATATATTTAAGTATCTAACTATTTTATATATAGGTAGCCGTCTATTACCCACAACCCAAGCCTTTATGAGCTTACTTTAGGACTAGGTCTTTTTGTGTAAGATTGTCCCATAATAGTTATTTATTTATTTAATTTAATTCATTTACCCCAGTAAACAATGCTGCGGCTGTTAAGTACAATACGATGGTCACCTTAATTGATGAGGTACGCGACTTTACTTGAATATTAAAATACCTTATTTTTTACTTGTCTCTGGTCTGGGAACTAGTTGCGCAAGGAATTCTGGAATTCTTTAGTTGAGATCGTATAGTTGACATTTTATTGGATCTACTTAATTATTGCAATTTTGTTTATATTTGCCAGGCAACGAATGCTCAAAACTTGATTAAATTATACTTGTAGCAAAAATCAGCTTTCGTTTTGTGTAAGTAGTCATGTCGCTAAGACGCAAAGTTTCCAAGATATAAGTGAAAAACCGAAAAATGGGACCTTTAACCCCCTCCCCTCCCCCGACCCCTCCCCCCTCTCCTCTCCGGCTCAAGGGCTACGGCCGGGGACTTTTGATATGTTCATCTCCTGACTAGTCCGAACAAAGTTACAGACTGAAAAATTGTGTTCCAAGCTCCCTCCCTCCCTCCCCTCTATACCTTCAGGTTGCTTGGCTTAAAGTTAGTTACTGGAGGTTTATAGACTAGTATATCATTTGATTAATACACATATCAGTTTAATTTTGTTCCTCGCAATTGTGATGAAAAACGTCGTATGAAACGCGCGTGCATTGGTCACATTACACACATCGGTTTTCTTATTTCGCTTCCAGCTCGCGCGCACAATATCGCCCCGTGTCACCCGTGTGTAATAACCAACGTAGCACACTTGTATCATAATGTAGCAATAGACTAGAAAATAATAATCAGACTTATTTTTATATTAAATACATTTGTACCCAAGTTATTGACTTAGTCGACAAACAAGTGGACAAAGCTAAAAAGGTTTTATTCGCAATGTTTTTATATTACTTGTTTGTGAGGATAATATTTACCTGTACATTGTACGATAAATAATCGCCAGTTGGATGTAGGGTGCAGATCTACCGTTTAAATGCTAACGTCAATAACGGACTGGTTGAAGTCTTTGTTGCAGAAAGCTGATATGTATTATATTAACCTTTGGTATGCTTAGGAGCAAATCTGCTCCATATATATTCAACCAAATTCAACTTAAACATGAAGATAAGATGTCATAGTTGATAAATAAATGGAAAATTTTTGACATACGCTTACGAAAGGTTAAGGAATTAAAAATGTAATAGCTAATTTCGCTTGTACTCGTATCTGTATACGATTAACCTCTCAGGGCGTCCTTATGGCAAGCGACAAAGTGGGATGTTTTGCCGGCTGCGGTCATTTTTTAAACCATTTGACATATATCTAAGGAAGGGCCTTACGGGCTGTAAGAATGGGGCCAGTACAGCGGTGTCACGCAAACGAATTCGAGCCAATCGTGCAGTCTAATGCCACAATGCGTTTGGTTGATGAGTTCGCATCACGCGCGCGCTTGGTCACAGCTAGTTACGTTAAACTGCACGATTAGCTCGAACTCGTGAGACCACTGAACTAGCACTATTCCTAGTGTCCTTACGAATATATGTGAATGTTTTAAACTATGTTTGGCAAGCCATTTCCATCAGTAGAAATATGCGGCAATTTTGTAAAAAGTAGGTGCGAAGATCAGTTCCCCATATAGAGTCAGACCAAGATAAGTTTTCAGCGATTTTGATAGTTCTTCGTTTAGCTCCAAACACCGATAGTGATTAGATGGCAAGTGACTAAATCACAAGTACGGCCTGTCAATTTAGATACAGATTTGGCCTCACAATTATTATAAACACACTTTGTTTGCCATGATTTAACCACCAAAAAAACCTTTGTTAACGATAACCTGACTACGACGAAAGAACAAAGTTGTATTTTTGCCTAAAACCGCAATGTAATCACAACGCGAACATTAACCGTGAATATTTGCTATATTAATTATCTCACTTCGAATTACAAAATTATTGTGTTTATAAACGTAAAACTATTTATAACTCGCAGAGCCAAACCGCTCGTACTCTAGGTCTACCCTCCAACCATCTATTACGATCGATTAAAAACTAAATAAATTTATTTCTATTTTATAAGTTATATTATTGGTTCGCTGGAAGCAAAGTTCAACCGACTAAGATACGTGGTAGATCCTTGGTTCTTTACTAAATGGACAATACATACTGTCACATATTCTACTTTTACAATACATTAAGTGGCTTGTTTTATTTGCCATTTAGGATTATTTCTTAGACCTTTGTTTACAGTAGGAAGAGCTGTTTGTTTATGTAAACTAGTTTTTATTTTAATTTGACAATTTGGCACGCGTGCACAGCGAGTAATGTTTAACTATGACCATAACAGACAAATGAATATGTAGAGGTGAGGTAATGAGTACTTCAAAGTGAGCTTCTCAGTTGCAACCCCAGAATGCACCGCAGTTAACCGGAAACCGTGCATGCCGCGCCGGCGCCCGCCGCGCTATAACTGTGCGACCTGCCGCACACTCAAGGGCGCACAGTGAATGTGTGGAGCCGATGTTCGTATTACACTAGCCATTTACCCCCTTATTCGTAAACGTGTACTAAAGTTACGATGCCGCTAATAATCGTTTGTCCCTTTCCGACGTATTGGTATGATGGAAAGGGACAAACGATTATTACACGTTTATATATGAATAAGGTGGAAAGTGTCTTTACTATCTTCCTCTGCGTAAAATGGTGATGATGACTGATAAAAATTACTTCAAACTATCTGCATACCAAATCTTATCTAAATCGGTTCAGCGGGTTGGGCGTGAAGTAATTAACAGCATAGAGAAATAAGAAGTAATAGAGTGCTCACTCCATACATCAGTTTTGGTACCAAAATGCTTATTATTTATTTATTTAATCTTTATTGCACAATACATGAACGTACAAATGGCGGACTTAATGCCTTAAGGCCTTCTCTACCAGTCAACCAATGGGTTAAACCAGAAAGATTAAGTAGGTGCAGTGTCTTTTAAAGTAAATGAATTTATAACCGAGACTATAGGTATATGAATATTAACTATATATTGATAAACTTACACATATACTTAATACAAATAAACATACATAATTATACCAAGTTATTATATTCACAGTCGACATTTAGCATCGAGTAGCAGAACTCTCAGCACTGCTACTCGACAATAGATATCGCAGCAAACAAAAAGTCTAATGCTCAACGATTTTCCACTAATATTAAAATCGTTGAGCATTAGACTTTTTGTTTGCCGCGATATCTATTGTCGAGTAGCAGTACTGAGAGTTCCGCTACTCGATGCTAGATGTCGACTGCGAATATAATAAGCATTTTGTTACCAAAAATGATGTATGGAGTGAGCACTCACATATTACTTCTTATTTCTCTATGGTAACAGTCAGACAGAGTAATTTTCGCTTTATAATATTATATAAGTAGGAATGATAAAGATAACAAACTTGATTCTTGCCACATAATATCTGTAGTTTACTTAATACTACAGTGTCTATATGCAACACTTATATAAAGTAGTCTCCACGCACGGTGCTGTTCGAGTCACACGCAACGTCAAGGCCGGGCACACTTTGTAGCGACGCTTTCAGAATGCGTTATGCGTAACATATATATTATAACACTAGTATAAAGTAGTCTTTACGCACGGCGCTGTTCGAGTCTCACGCAACGTCAAGGCCGGACACACATTGTAGCGACGCTTTCAGACAATAATGCGTTATGCGTAACATATACATTACATTATAACACTAATATAAAGTAGTCTCCACGCACGGCGCTATTCGAGTCTCACGCAACGTCAAGGCCGGACACACTTTGTAGCGACGCTTTCAGACAATAATGCGTGATGCGTAACATATACATTATAACACTAATATAAAGAAGTCTCCACGCACGGCGCTATTCGAGTCTCACGCAACGTCAAGGCCGGACACTCTTTGTAGCGACGCTTTCAGACAATAATGCGTTATGCGTAACATATGCATTATAGCACTTGAAAGCAAAATACACAACACTTTAACAAAAAGACGTAATGGCTTGTGCTGTTGAAAACAGACACCTTTGTTATGTTTCTTAAAAATAACAGATGTAGAAGTGGTGTGTGAAATGGAGATACTCTTTATTTTAACAAATTCTGTTCAGATTATTTTGAACACTACAAAACTAGTTCTGCCGCTTGAATGTAGTGTACCTACTGGCAAATATAAACTTGCGCTATTTTGATGACGAATTATAGTTTGTCAAAGGACTATCTCATTTCAATCATAGACAGAGAGAATCATACTATCTTTGTCTTACACTAGTACTAGCACCCAAAAGAAAAGGATGAGATAGTTATTTTTGTTCTTATTTACTGACATAATTGTTTGAGCAACTATATATTATAAATGTACAGTACGGAAATCCGTGGTCTCTGTCCTCCTCGTGGACTCCTCGGGAAATAGGCGTGACTATATGTATGGATGATGTAAGTATACATGTACAGTCAGCATCAAAAGTAGCGGATCAAATAACGCTTCATAAGTATCTACCATTCTGTAACAGCTTAATAACAAAAAGTGATGTCTTTAATATAGAACAACTAAGACTGTAAAAGATATATTTTTGAACGCGAATTTTATAAAATTATCTACATTTGGAAAAGTTATCCGGAATATCAGATACTTTTGGCGCGTTGTTTCATCCGCTACTTTTGATGCTGACTGTACAGTACGAATATCTACCGTCTCCAATTCTTCCTCAATTGCTCAAGATACTCGTAAGTTGGTCTTTGTACTTATGACGAGTGTTTTTACCTGTTTCGCTTTCATTTTTGCAAAATAAAGTTTTTAACTACCTACTACTACTACTAGTGGTAGTAACCACTAAACTGAAATAGATGTAGGCAACGAATGCTCAAAGAAAGTTCTAGAGCGAAATGCTTGGAACACAATTTTTGACTTCTTAACTTTGTTTGGACTAGTTAGGAGGTGAACATATCAAAAGTCACCGGCCGTAGCCCTTGAGCCGGGGGGGACAGGATGGTTTAAAGGTCCCATTTCCGGTTTTTCCATTATATCTCAGAAACTACGCGTATTAGCTACATGGCCACTTATACAATATGAAAGCTGATTAAATTGGTTACAAGTTTTATCTAGTCAAGTTATTCGATATCTTGTATAGTTTTTGAGATATCTGTTCTTGAAAGTTTATTTAGGGCTCTCAATTTTATCTTGATATCTACATCAGTACGGCTGCTAGGCGCTGTTAGCCATTTAGTGCGACTAAGGTGTAGAGTTTGTGAAATTAGGGCTTATAGAGTTAGAAGCTTGGCTCTACATGAGATCAGATAACTTTAGACAGTGCGAGCCTTATGGTTTCGTCTTGGCATCGTTTTACATGAAAATGTTTTTGTTGGGATACAAATTATAGTAAAGTATACCCACAGTTGTAAATGACCTGTCACATGGTATTTATACAACAAAACTCAAAGTGTCTATTCTAATATTTCTAATACATTGGCGTGAATCCGTAACCAATACCTAGTGACTGTGAGTCAATCGCCTATTACAAGTCATATGCTGAAAATAGTATCTTAGATTGGAATAGGCACGTTGAACCTTGCGGACGAACGCTGCCGTTCAACCCAAAACTCATGAGACACAACATGAGTTTAGTTCTTTACAACAGCCTGCCCGAACACATAAAACTAGAAAATAACACCTTATATAAAAATAAATTAACGAAGTAGCTACTGGACAGACCATGGTGCCCCGTCTCCCTAGGGTCATCAGGATGATATTGAATTTTCTTGGTAAATTGAGTGACGTTCATTACCGCATTACCTACTGCTGAAAATGGAATTTTCAATCCGTCACATCATTCTATCACGGACATTGACAGTGCTGCAGCAGTAACGTTGGAACAGTAATGCTGCTGAAGTCACCGATAATGTCACCTTTATCAAAGCCGGCCTAAAAGAAATGACCGAAATTACCTATATCTATAATTACTACATTTTGTGCTTGCTTTACTGGCTAACTATACGATTAAAACTTACTTTGGTTCTCGATCCCCAAATGATCCCCAGTGTAGGTAACATGACTTATACACCCAAGAGTAACCTGAAAGTTTTGAACAGTAGTGTATTTTGATTATAATTAGGGCAGACCGGAATAAACAATTATCAAGTGTAGGCAAATCCAAAGACCGTGCGGCCATAAACATATAATAAAGATAAATAAAGCCGGAGGCCCAGAACCTCCGACCGTGGCGGAAATCCGTGCGAGGCCGAAGGCCGAACCAACCAATCTCCAAGTGTAAGCGAAGACGTTGATGATAATGGGGTCTACGGTGAAGCACGCTTACCTATGAGATATCTATTTACTGGAAGTTTTTTTAGATCTTAATTAAATGCGATTAAGTCCCGTTTTTGAAAATAATAGTGTAAAGGCGAAGTCCAAGCCTGAGCTTATCACAAGTCTGAAGGCGCGGAGCATCCGATTGGCGCTTACGAATGAGACCAAATGTCGAGTTGCAAGAAAGCGAAGTGTGGACGAGGCCCAAGGCCGAGCTCCGTATAGTACGAGCGAGGGCCGTATAAACTACTACGTCATCTCATACACGGATAAGCCTCATGGCACACGTTCATAAAAGTGAAATTTGAAAAATAATAATAATTAGGATTGACCGAAAGCACGAAAAAAAGTGTGGCACTTTTACAAAACAAAAATGAAATTTACGTCGTCTGATACAAAGAGGAGACTGGTGGCAAAGATAGGAATTTATACGTAGCTTCAGAACAACTCGTCTGCCAGCTCCCAAATGGCCGAAAGTGCGTCGTTCGTCAGATACAAGTATAACTGGGCCATGAGGGCTCATACGAGAACACATCTTCATGTATAAAAAATAAGAACGTGTGTAGATAATTTTTAACACCTTATCCGTTTAGCTTCTTCTCAAGCGAACTGTATATATAAGGATGACATTATAAAACAACGTAGGTAAAGTAAGAAAAATAATAAACACAAACGAAAACACAATATAAAATATGGAATAACTTAAAGTTTACGGTTCCTGAATAAATCACATTAGAATATCTAAATATGATATAGATCGTGTCATTCACGAAGACGCGGGCCTTGACTTGTGTTGACATGTAGTTAAAGGTTAGATTTGACTAATCTGCGTGTCATCCTGGATGACACGAACTATACACATTATACAGAACAGTAAATGTGACTTTAAAACGTTACATCACATGCCCGTTATGTTTGTTTTGTTTATGGTCTAAGATACGTTATAAGAAATACAGTGTGTATTTCTGATATAACCGCGAACTTAAACTATAGTTCTATTTTTTTTTCTGTGTCCGTATTGGTTTGCATAAAAGTTTAGTCAAGTCAAGTCATATCTTTGATACGCATAACAACTTGTGTCATAATCATCATTGCGCATTCAAATGAAAAGTCATATTTTAATGTGTCATATATTTTTAGCCATAATATCTGATGGTGATGACATACATAGCAGTTGTCATATACTTTTTTGTGCATACCTAACGAACCTAACCTAAATTTTATGGGAATTAAATTTATGGCTATAAAGTATAAAAATTATTACATACTTAACTCATTTATGACAAAAACCCAGTTATGTTCAGGAATTATTCTGACTAAAGATTTGTATGACTTACAAATTTATGCATAAAGTGTTATGACAATTAAAAATATGACAAATGTTGTTATGCGACCAGAAGGAGTCCCATTTTTTTGCATTAGAACAAAAGTAAACAGTCTTGACGTGTCTTTTGATTGAAAATGATTTAAAAACGCTAAAAAATAAATTTATATTACTTATGAAAGAAAAAGAGTGTAGATAATCGTATGTATATGATTTAAATAATTATTACATATTTGCTGTGAGTGCTGTGACTTATTTTTAAAAGTGTTTATTTATTAAAAAGACACGTCAAGATCGCTTACCTTCTTTCTAATTCTAAAAAAACGAACTATAGACGTAGGTATTAGTGCTATGAAACGATTCTGAAATATTTTTTATTTAATATTAGTTTTTTTTTTTTTATCGAGCGGCAATGTATTACGTACATCGTGATCACTTGTGACAGTTGTGATATCGCGTTAGTAAATGTGACGTTTTGAGTTAAAAAAAGCGGCCAAGTGCGAAACCAATTTTCGGTGGAAGTTTGTATGGTAATGTACATCATATATTTTTTTTGGTTTTATCATTCTCATATTTTAGAAGTTACACATTTTACCACTTTGGAAGTGTCTCTCGCGCAAACTATTCAGTTTAGAAAAAAATTATATTAAAAACCTCAATATCATTTTTGAAGACCTATCCATAATTATATACCCCACACGTATGGGTTTGATGAAAAAAATATTTGCGATTCAGTTCTAAGTATGGGGAACCCCCAAAATTCATTGTTTTTTTCTTCTATTTTTGTGTGAAAATTTTAATGCGGTTCACAGAAAACATCTACTTACCAAGTTTCAACAGTATACTTCTTATAGTTTCGGAAAAAAGTGGCTGTGACATACGGACGAACAGACAGACAGACATGACGAATCCATAAGGGTTCCGTTTTTTGCCATTTGGCTACGTAACCCTAAAAAGGAACCAGTGGTACATTGCTTGCTAAATCCTTTTATGAGTCGGATTTTTTTGTATAAATCCTATTAAAGTGGGTTCATTAGGGCCCTTAACTACCCTTTAGATTATACGATCGAATCAAAAATATGCGCCGTACATTTTTTAATACATATACCAAACTAGTCAGTAACTGTACGTCAGTGTAACGTAACTAAGGTCAACGGCCCGTTTCAGTTTCAGAAGGAAAAGTGTGTTAGTCGAGGGCGTTGACCCGGCCAAGCGCGAGCGTTGCTAGGTGGCAGATTATGATTGAATTCGGGCACTGACAAGGGTTAATGGAGTTTACCTTTTTTTTATGTATTTCACGGATTTTTCTACTGAATTTGACATATTTGAGGATAATACCAGAGACTGCTTACCATCAGGCGGGACGTATGCTTGTTTGCCACCTACGTAGTATAACAAAAAAAAATAAACAGGGGGTTTTTGAACGTGTTTGTAGTACATGTTTAGGGTTCCGTACCTCAAAAGGAAATAACGGAACTTTGTTGTCCGTCCGTTTATCCGTCCGTCTGTCTGGCTGTCAATACCCTTTATCTCGGGAACGCGTGGAGCTATCGAGTTGAAATTTTAACCCAAGTCTATGTACAGTCCCGTGAAAAAATCAAACGTCTAAATAAATTACGCTGTGGTAGTTAAATCTAAATTAAGAAAACTTTTCCGAATCATTTTACAGCACTAAAACTTAGTCTAAATTTGTGGTTATATCAAAAATATACACTGTATATATTTTTGACCGTAGCGTTAGTGAAGGTGTCCGTTTTAACTCGGGCATTTTGCTTTCGTATGGACGGATGTTCTCCTCTACAGGTCGCAATTCTTAACCGATTCTCGTGAAATTTTGTGATCAGATTCTATGATTAAACATATTTTTTGTCGATACTGTTTTTGGGAAAAAAACTATTTGTCTATGGCGCTACGATCATTGTGAGGTCCTGTGTTAACGACTCAACGAATAAAAAAAAACAGTTTTACATTTTCTAATCTTAAGACGAAAGGCCGCTTCTCCATACAAACGTAGTCCCCATTTTCCTTTCTGGATATTGACATTTAAGAAAATATTTTTACATAATTTGATGTAAAATAACCATAGCTATCCCCCTAAGTTTGAATTTTTTACATTTTTGATTGTTTTAAAAATTAGGAGCGAAAAACAGATTTCATATATCAAATATCAAACATTTATTCAGCAAATAGGCCACAGGGGCACTTTTACATGTCCATTTTTACAAACAATAAATAAAAAAAAAACAATTACATGCAAATATCGAATCGATGAAATAATAAATACTTTATTAGAGATGTATACTGTCTCAAAATGTCAAATTACACAAAAAAAACTATGATAAAAAAATAAAACCATAAAATACTAAAATTCTTTAGAGATATAAGTCTCTAAGTGTCAGAGATAAAATATAAAAAAGATATTAAATTATCCTTAGAGATGTAGAGGGTCGCCAAGGCTTGAATTCTTATATAAATAATTAAAAGACAAAAAATTAAAACAGACAAGAACCGAATGAATATAAATTTTTAAATGCTACTAACTCTTATGATAATCAGAAATTAGAAAAAATCAAATAGCTGTGGTTGATATACAACAAATAGTGTCAAAATATTTTCAAGTATGTGAATATCAGAGAGAAAAAACCGGCCAAGTGCGAGTCGGAGTCGCACAGGAAGGGTTCCGTACCATTATCTGGAAAAATGGTCACCCATCCAAGTACTGACCCTTTTTTTTTTTTTTTTTTTTTTTTTTTTTTTTTTTTTTTTTTTTTTTTTCCAGGGGGGAAAATGCATTCCGCATACCACCCGGGTGCGGGGGGTGACCCGAGTGGTTATGTGGGACTCCCGTCTAGGCTAATGAGGCCCACGGTATACCCACTAAAAACCCCCCATATGCCACCTCGCCGCCTTATTGGTGGGGTTACGGGAACACTTGCGTACTCATCCGCGACCCCACCGGCGGCAGCCGCCCGCGAGCGGCTCCTTCGCGGATGCCCGAAGGCCCTTCACGCGAGGCGCGCCAGATGGTTCGACGCGCCTTCCTCCTCGGCCTCCGTCCTGCAGTGTAGCGGACCCCCCCGAGCCCGCCACAAGGAGGCCACGGGCGCCAGAAAACTCCCCAGCGCCCGGCGGCAGATGAGGTCCATGGTTCTGCCGCAAACCACAACTCGGCTGCAGAGGACAGGGAGAACGGCACACCGTAACACCGACACTCCTCTTCCTCTGCAGCCCCACCAACGCCGCTACAGCGGAACGGCCCCGCCAAGGTCGCAGGGGATAGGGAGAGTGGCGCATCGTGATACCATCACGCCTCTTCCCCTGCGATCCCACCTCGGCCGTCGAGGATAGGGAGAACGGCTAACCGCAATACCGACACTCCTCTTCCTCGACGGTCCACCTCCAACGCGTCACAAGCGGGCTTATCAAGCCCACTTGGAGCGTCCTCCTCGGGCCAGCCAGCACCTCAAACAGGCCGGCCCTGGTTGCCTCTTCGCTTCACCGTGGGAGACCAAGCCACGGCTACTAAGCCCCTCCACCACGACAAGGTGGGCAACCCTCGGGGGGATCCAAGTACTGACCCCGCCCGACGTTGCTTAACTTCGGTGATTGGATGAGAACCTCGAGATTGGAAAGAAATATTTATTTTATTCTGTTTTTAGTATTTATTGTAAATTTCAACTGGCTAACTATCACAGTTCATGAGATACAGCCCGGTGACAGACGGACGATCGGACAGCGGAGTCTCAGTAATAGGGTCCCGTTTGACCCTTTGGGTACGGAACCCCAAAAAGAGGACTACGTTTGTATGAAAAGGCAATTGCGCGGGTCCACCACTTTCCTTTTAACCCCAGGTAAGATTTACAGCTGACAAAGCTAGTAGTTTAGAAACGGTATATTTCTAGATTTTTTCTTGTTGAACCCCTAAACTGGCCGTTGACTTTTGTGACTGACATGCAATTGTCAGTAAACTAGATGCTCTAATTAAGTGTGGGTTAATGTAACATAATTGTTCAAATGATAGATACCTATTGCGGTACGAAATTAGTACATTACGATACAAGTGCGAAAAATATTAAATTCGAGGCGATAAATTAAAACACGACCGAAGAGAGTGTTTTAAATCGACACGAGTTGCGAATTACCTATTCGCACATGTATCGTACATCGTTTTACAGTACATATGGCCCTTTAAATGTTCGACACAGTAACGTAATATGCTCATTTTCGCAATAGTGCGGTAAAGTAGCACCATATGTACTGTAATAGTAGTTTATGTGACTGCTACATAATAAAAGGCTTTAATATACACGAGTGTAGGTTTTCTTAAAAAGATCACACGAGTGTTTTAATGCCTAATTATGTACCTACAGTTACCTACATACACTATTTTATCTACACACATATTATAAACTTTCTATGAAATATTCACTAACCCAAATTACAGCCTCCGTTGGGGCATGACGGAACTCGCGGATATATGGTTTCGTCGCCGAAATATTTTTATCGCTCATTTTGACTCGAAACTTTTGCTATAGTTACCTTAAAAACAACAAAACATATTCATTTTATACTTAAATCTAATTAAAATATAAACTGTACGTCAAATGGCGGTAAATGAAAACTTTTTTCACGCATGTAGTTTTTTTTTAATTCTCGAAACTCGAAACTTTTGCTATAGTAGTTACCTTAAAAACAACAAAACATATTCATTTTATACTTAAAACTAATTAAAATATAAACTGTACGTCAAATGGCGGTAAGTGAAAACTTTTTTCACGCATGTAGTTTTTTTTTTAATTCAAAGACAAACTAGAGTCGGGGGCCTATTTCCGTATTATCATTCGATACAAACTAACATGCGACATATGTCAAAATTGTATGCAATTGACATTTCATTTCGAACAAAAAGGCATCTCGACTGATATTAGAATAGAGGTCAAATCGAATTGCTTTTTTTTTAAGAGATGTTCCAAATTTGAATGCATAACCAAATCGATTTTGATGTAGTTAGGTATGAAGCTATAACTACATTATCACAGATAAGAAATTTGTTGTAACAAGTTTATCGTAATGTTGGCCATTATTTACGGACTTTGAAGACATCATAGAGGGTTTATGATATGTGTGTAGATAAAGTTATTTATCGCATAGCGTGTGTTTTTACAGCAAACAGTGTCTAACCAATTTTTTATGACATGTCATTATGAAATCACAAAATTGATCGGTAAGGGTATATGTATAACTTTAATTAATATTTTTTTAAATTCTATAATTTTAACTATCTTTCAGAATTCTATAATTTTAATTAATTAACTTTCAGAATTCTATAATTTTAATAAATAAATTTTTAGAATTCTATAATTTTAATTAATTAATTTTCAGTATTCAGTAAATTTAATTAATTAATTTTACAAAACCCAAGGCTTCAAAAGCAGTGTAACTCTTAAGTAATCGCCATTAATACAAACCATGTTATTTTTTTTTTTAAGTCCTGTATGGCTAAGATAGTCAGCTTTTTATAATTTCTGACCATGTTTGTCACGTTCTAACAAGTATGTAAGCGTGAAAGTGACGGGCATAGTGACAAGTGATAAAAATGGGAACATGCTGCCACCGCTGGAAATTTGTCATCTGGAATCATGCAAATTGTGTTCCACGTAAGAAGTAACGACCCTCAAGCACTGAAAAGTAGAAAAAAAATACTATAATTAACTTTTATCTCCTTAGTGCAGGGATCACGAATTAGTTTCTTCAGGGGTCCAGTGTTTTTAATAGAGTGACCATCGCGGTCCGTTTCTACTTAAGCAAAAAATAATAATACGTCCGCCATTTGGTGACCCCTGCTTTAGTGTAAATAGATAGCTAAAGTACAATAAGCAAATACATTTGAACCTCATGTTTATTTATTCTAAGCACTCTTACCCATTTTCCGTTGATGAAAACACAACTGTCAATTCGAACGGGAATATTTGAAATTCGAACGTGCCTACCTACATACTTCAAATAGAGTCAGACCAAGCTAACTTGGCAGCGATTTTGATAGCACAGACTGTGCAAGTATTATTTTAAAGGTCAAAGTTCTTTGAAATTATGACGTTTAAAATAACACTTGCATAGTCTGTGCTATCAACATCGCTGTCAAGTTAGCTTGGTCAGACTACGCTGTTATGCCGTCAGTTGTTTTTTTTTAATTCTAATGTATTCCAAAATAACTTCCCAATCGTGCAATCGAAAACGAACTGTCAATACGAACGCTCCCACATTTAAAATTCGAACGTTTGCTTCAAATGGCGGTTACTTAACTTGTGACGTCAGTTCCGCGCTTTCCTCGCTTCCGCCGCTTTCCCGGGGTCATCGGCCGCACGGCCGCGAATGTGCGACGTAATACCGCGTATGTGCCGGAAAATAATTATTTGAAATAATTATTTTTTAATATAAATATTTATGATCGGCGAGGCTATCAATGACACGAATGTGTCATATTTTTTTACAAATTTTGTTACTTTTCTTTTAAAGAAACCTGTAGAATTCCTGTGAAGTGAACCGAACCCTACCGTTTTTTTGTGAATCTGTTTTTGCACGAAAAATTTAAATATAAATTACCTACTCAAAAGAACACTTTAACTTTAGCAGCCTACATAAAACTAATATGGATCGGCAAACGTCCAAACACAAAATAAAGATCGCTAATTAAAAACAAAGCAGCCAATTTAGCGACTTGTCGATGGCACTAATTCGGACACAGTCTACAAACTAACGTTTGCAGCTGACTTTGGCGCCACTAGCTCTAAAATCCCTTAAATTTCTTCAAGACTACTTAAGTTCTCAGTTTGTCCAACTGTCAAAATAAATTGGTAAGGTCGACGTAACTTTTTTAGGCTGTGCTTTGAACCCATGATGTCATTTGCAATTTGGTGTAATTTTTATGAATGACGATATCGTGTGTCATAAGCTTATAAGTGTTATTTCATATAATAAATTGCGTTTTTAAGCTGTCAACCCACCTGTTTTGTTTTTAAAATTACTTTTAACTTTAGGTACTCATTTCATATATATATATATATATATATAGTCCTCCTCATCGATTTCGATGACGGCGACCTCAGCAATTAAGGATTACGCCGATTATGGGCCCTAATGTGGCTGGCCAGGCCGAACTTGGTCTTAAAGACTCTTTTGCAGGTGTTACAATAGAGTTGGCCAGACCCGTTGTATGTATACGTATATGAGGGCTTCGGTCTCTCTTTACGTTGTTGGCGTTTGGCATCTAAGGCATTGAGGCGGTTTTCCTCAAACGATTTGATGTGGTTAAAAATGGTGGACCGCCAAGATGCTCTGTCTGCAGCAAGCTCCTCCCAGCGCTCAGGGTTGATGTTGCAAGCATTCAGGTGTCGTTTGAGCACGTCCTTGTAACGCAGATGCTGACCGCCGTGCTTGCGTTTGCCTTCCACCAATTCAGAGTAGAATACGGTTTTGGGCAACCGGCGGTCATCCATACGGAGGACATGTCTACACCACCTTAGTTGTCGCTGCATTAGTAGAGCCTCCATACCATAGAAGCCAGAACGACGCAGGACTTCAAAATTTGGAACTTTGTCTTGCCATTTGATTCTGAGTATATGTCTTAAACATCTAAGGTGATAGGTGTCCAGCTTTTTTATATCAGATTTGTAAAGGCACCATGTCTCTGAACCATACAGAAGGACCGGGATAATTAGCGCCTTGTAGACGCTAATCTTCGTCACTAGCTTAAGATCATGGGACTTCCAAACCCGGTCAGCAAGTCGTCCGAAATTGGCAGCGGCGTTAGCGATGCGGAATGGAATCTCCGAAGCCAAGGTGTTGTCATTCCGGATAGTACTTCCAAGGTATTTAAAGCGTGATACCTCTTCTAGTGGTTTCCCATCTAGATAAAGCGTTGCTGGGTCAGCTTCGCTACCTCTTGGTGGCTGCTTGAGGATTTGCGTCTTGGAAGCACTTATGACGAGTCCAAACCGTTGACAAGTATATAAGTGCGAAAGTGACAGAAATAGTGACAAGTAATAAAAATGCGAACGTCCCGCAGGTCGTCCCGCCATCGCCACATTTATCTTTTAAAAAAATCCGATCCTGCAGGACTAAGATGATCGGCTCTTTATCATTTGTCACCATGTCTGTCACGTTCTAACAAGTAAGTAAGCGCGAAAGTGGCGGGCATAGTGACAGGTGATAAAAATGGAACCATGCTACCGTCGCTGTAGGGCTAAGATGGTCGGTTTTTTATCATTTGTCATCATGCTTGTCACTTTCTAACACGTAAGTAAATGCGAAAGTGACACATGACATGACAAATGATAAAAATGCGACCATGATACCGCCGCCGAATATTGTTCAACTCAAATAGTTCCCAAATACCTATACATATATGTGTAATAAATTGTAACATACGTCAATCATCATGTAATAAAACATAACTAGGCCGCCTAAGGTGCTTCACCTTACACTGTAATTACAAATTATATGTTCTCTTATTTTTAGTTCTATGCCTTGCCCTAGTTCCTGCCTGCTGGGCTTTGATTTTCAGACATTGAACCCGGGAAATTTTATAAACTGGTTGGGTCTTGCCAAGATGGCTACAGTTGATGGAAAACGCCAAGTGAAACTTAGTAAATACAGTCTACAAACTAGCGACACTCAAGAGACCGGACGTTTTTGACGGTATAGAGTGTTTTCGTTATACAGAGAGAAATAAAAGTAAGCCAACTATAGCCAACAAATGTCGACGTTATAGGAAATGAATTGTTATACCTATATCGAGCGACGTTATATGAGTGGAGTTCGCACTGTAATGTATTAGTGGGAGATACTTTATAAAGAATATCTACCCTCATATGTTATTTATTTGTGATGTAGATCAACCGATTTTTATATTAAATCTTTGGCGTTTGTCGATGTACTATTGTCATCTTGTTTAGGCCCCCTGCGGTGGCAGCATGGTTCCATTTTTATCGTCTGTCACTATGCCCGTCACTTTCGCACTTACATACTTGTTAGAACGTAACAGGCATGGTGACAGGAGATAAAAATGCGGGCCACCATGGCTAGTCTTCGCCCGTGAGCCCGTGACCTTATCTGCACAGAACTCAATAAAACCTTCGTCCTCATTTTAACCTCCTTTAATTTGTAAAAATTCTTAATTAAGCTCCACCACATTTCAATATATGTTTTATATTTCAAGGTCCTACCCTTAATAGTTTGAGCTATGCGTTTTCTACATATGTCTGTACCCCTAGTGTAAATTTGATCGACATCATAACGTGACGAACGCGTTTGCGTTAAGTCTCATTTTGTATAGGATTTTGAGTTTCCAAAACGTCCCGCTTGGCGCGCTCTTTCTAAATCCAATACAAAATGAGACTAAACGCAAACGCGTACGTCACGTTTCGAAATCGAATTTATTTACACTAGGGGTACTGGCTATCTTATTTAACGCGATGTTTTTATACATACAGGTGCTTTGGAGTCACGGTCATGTAACAAAATCACATAGGCAAACTGAAGTATACCAGTTCAATATTGTTGAGGAACTCCTGGAATAGTATTGTATAAAATCGTGATATAATCGAGAGCTTTTCAGTCGACTACTGTGTTTTGGCAACGAAGCTTGCTAAGTTGCCAACGTGAGGTACGAGATTAAAAAGCTTGATTTTATCACTATTGTATGCAATACTTTTTCTACGAGTCAATAAAAATAATACTTTAAAGTAAAAAATCATACAGGTAAACAAGCCAAAAGTATGCTGTACTCGTGCGAGCCTTCATACTCGTGCGCGCCCCGGCCGCCGGGACCCGGCGGGGTGGTCAACGACACCTTCTCGTAACTCATGAGGCCCTGGTACTTGCTCCTTGCTAAATTCAATTTTTAGACAGTTTTTTCTCGATTTTGGCCACTGTAGTCTATGGATGTTGGTATATTAAGGGTGTCACATGTGCGTTTATGACTTATAAAGCAATTGTTTCTACTATACAACCTAAAATAAATATTCATTTGAGCTATCGTTTTGTTTCGTCCTCTTGATCGCGGCGAGCTGTGATTGGTCCATTTTATTATAGTTGACTAAACCGTTTCGAAATGAATATTATAGTTGAGTTGGGAGCCCATACACGAAGAGTTCCCAATTACAGTTTGGTATACGAAATCTTAATTCAACCGTTACAGTCGACGAGTAGAAAAATATTGTAAAGATACTCGTAACGATGAAGTAATGAATGAATGAAGTTTAATCTATTTACTTTTGATACAGTTACACTATATTTATTGTCGCAACATTTACGCTACCTACATTTATTTCCTCTCCAAGTAGATAAATCTTTTCTCAAATTCCCACAAAAAAATTAAATAGTAACAAACTTCCCGATGACATTCCAATTTGTAAAGTTAAAAAACTAGTAAAACACCTGACCGACATACGAACGCCGTACGCTGACCGGATTTTGTGCCGCGTCGGGGTTTGAACCCGGAACCTAAACTAGGCCTATTTGCTAAACGCTAATAAATGAGATGGTATCGAAATAGATTTAAACGGTTTTGAAATAGTATCTAATAGTGTACCTACTGAAAGGCGGGTTGGCAACTTTACGAGTAATACAAGTTATGCTTGAAATTATATCGTGTTCCTATACATCGTGTTTTTATTGAATTCCGTTAACTCCGGGGTATTGATAAGTACATTTAAGGAACTAAATGGCTTGTTTAATTTTCAAAAAATAAAAGTAATTAAATGTTGCATATAGCGTTGTTGCAACACGAGCATTACATTGAATTCAACCAAACAATTGTAAACGAATGACATATTAATGTCATTTCAAACATCAATCGTCCGAGATAGTACTTACGTGTAGCAAATGTATAAACTCGTACTAAACACTAATCCATATAGGCCATAGGGCAAGTGTACGAGTATAAGCTGGTAAGGGCCTTAAGAGATAAAAATAAATTATTGATTATCTCCGAAATGAAGTCAATTAGAATACCAGTGTCTTTGAGAAAGTAACTTAATTTAAGCTTAGGAATGCACCCTTGAAATTAACGGAATTAAAAAAAACATGGTGTTATCGATCGGAGTTAGAATTTAGAATTATTCAACTTAAGTTCAAATCTTATCATAATCGGTCAAATAGGTACGTATTAGAATAAAAATGGGAATTGTTTTATCCGAGTTTTCAACAAGAAAACTGATTGACTGAAATATCAGTCATAATCTGAAATAGATGTCAAAATTATACTAAAGAAAAAGTAACCAATATCTCCTGTGGCTACTTAAAAAACACAAATCAAAATATTTAATAAAATAATTTGTGTTCCCTAAGTTGTAAATATCAATTAGTTATTCTCGTACCCAACCCATCAAGTGTAGGTATCTACTAGTGCAAACACAGAAAATAATGCATCTCTTTTATGTTTTTCTTCGTTGGGAAGTAGTTTCCGGTTATTATTTTAGTAGTTTGGTATTCGTTACAAAATAATGCACTTTGCTCTCTTGTGGACTTCTAAAAATAAACGTAAAATTACAAGTATTTTTCAAAGCTATAAAGCGCATATCTTGTTTACTGCACATAAAGTGCTGAGCATAACGTGCGGTCGAGCAGATTGCCAGCGTGTACAAAACACCCTCTGCCCGATAAACTGACCTTCCGAAGGACAGTGAGGTTGGTGAGAAGGTTAGGAGCTTTACATTGGTGCAAGTCTTCATAGAAGCTTTTATTTAAGTAGTTTCACTTGTCCCGTTGTCCGTCTGTGTGTCTGCCTATAATCAAATCTTGAAATTTAAATTTAACCCACTTCCCGGTTTCCAATGAAGCTAAAACTTTTGCATGCGTATGTAAATTGGGTAACAATGCAATATTATGGTACCATCGAGCTGATCTGATGATGGAGACCGAAGTTGGCCATAGGAACTGTGATAAGATAAAACAACGCAACCTAATTGTGTTAGTGGTTTTTTGTATTGTCTAGATGAGTTAGTTGCCTGTGGAAAGAAAAGTACAATCAGCTACTATTCAATATACTCTATGACAATCAGCGATAAAAGCTTGTACCATAAATTAACTTTTCGCCATAAACTATTTTTTGTGTTCCGCCTCTGACGACCCCTGCCACAGTTGTTTAACAAAACCGATATTTGACAACAGAAAATTACGAAAAAAACGATCATAAATATATGACGTGTGCTCTTTCTCTATTAATATCTCTTAGGCATCTGTGACTGGGGGCTTAGCCAAGATGACAATCGTTGACAGAAAAAGTAGATGGAACTGTTAATAACTTATGCGACTTCTCGTAGCATCTGTTAAACATTTATTTTATTTTATTTGCGTTTGTCGATGTGCGTTACCATCTTGGCTAGGCCTACTAAGCGGAACAGTCGTGAACGAGCCCATACGTTGAGGAATATACCCTTGCTGCATCGTTTAAGACGAAAGGGAACCGCGGTTAATTTTTAGTTTAAAAATTAGGAGCGAAAAACAGATTTCATACAAGTTTTTTAATATTTCCAACTCTTATAATACTTAAAAATTCGAAAAAATCAAACGTGGGGACATGGCCGTGGTCGATATACAACAAAATGTG
This sequence comes from Cydia pomonella, assembly GCF_033807575.1. Classification (NCBI taxonomy): domain Eukaryota; kingdom Metazoa; phylum Arthropoda; class Insecta; order Lepidoptera; family Tortricidae; genus Cydia; species Cydia pomonella. Next base: position 4,765,834 of record NC_084725.1, on the reverse strand, counting down.
TCAAAATATTTTTAAAATAATTTATTTATTAAATCGTATGGCATAACATAATACAGAAGCATATAATATCCAAAAATTATTAAATGTCAACACAAAGACCAGTCAGTCAGTTAAAATAATGTTAATATCTAACGCGGAAAATGAGGACTACTTTTGCCACCCCACTCCACTCCACTCCACTTGAGCCTTAAGGGGTCATTATATCTATCCGGTCACAGGACACTTTCTGGTTAGAGGTACAGAGAATGGCATTTATAATTTCCCAGCAAGATAGCACAAAACATCTGGCGAAAGAATAGATCTAATAACCTCCCTAAGCTCCGCTTTTTCTTTCCAAAAATAAACCAAATCTATGAAAGTGATTTGGGTTTATCCCCTTTTCAATAAACACATCAGCAGTAAAACGATATCCAAATGTTACTTTGGCACGCCTCCATACAATCCGTAGGTAATCGGCCCCCTTTGCGTACACTGCCCCTAAAACTTAACACGTATTTGCGTCATTGCCAGCACATTGTATTTCCAATATTCCCGAATTAGATTCGCTGGAAATAGATTTTTAACTATGCTGAACAATGTTTACGAATCTTTGGTATTTTTAAAGGAATGCTAACTTGCAGATTTGTATGAAAAATGACCAAAGAAAAAATGAAATCCTAGAAATATTAACGGTTATATATTATTTCCTCGATTTGTCGATTTTGAGATATTGAGATTGACAGATCAGTATCAGCATCAGTACTTATCAAACAAATAAGCAATATCATAAATTAACCAAAATTGCAATTGTTGTTAACCCTTTCTTGCCAAAGTATCTTACAAGAAACATAATATTATATGTATTACACCTTCTCTTATTTTTTATCTGAGACCATTTTTTTTATTTATACGGTTAAAAAGTTATCATATAATTATTTTAGATATAAAGTTATACAAACACAAAAATCTTAACCTAAACTAAACTAAATCCTAAATCTAACCGACATACAAAAACTATCCGCACAACTCGTCCCGCGCCCCTCCAGATGCAAAGGAGCCCATCACGCTCGCTGCGTTGCCACGTTGAACGGCGATGGACAACCTCTGCATCAAAAACGACCCGGAGCGAGGGTCATGACCACACTCCCGCATGCGTCTGCCCACTTCCCCAATAAATGTCTTGGCCTCATCACACCAACAGCCCGTGGTTTCTACGGCGTGGTTAAAATATAATAAAAACATATTAAAACTCATACACTCCTGATGTAGATTGTTGTAGTCACTAAAGTCAGTTATTGGCAAAAGCTGACAGGCAGATATCGTCCGGCGAGCTGGTAATCAGTGGGCCCAGCTTCAGTTGACTTCAAGTCGCCCAGAGATCCAAATATCAAATATCAAACATTTATTCAGCAAATAGGCCACAGGGGCACTTTTACATGTCCATTTTTACAAACAATAAATTAAAAAAAAAAAACAATTACAAATATCGAATCTATGAAATAATAAATACTTTATTAGAGATGTATACTGTCTCTAAATGTCAAATTACACAAAAAAAAAACTATGGTAAAAAATAAAACCATAAAATACTAAAATTCTTTAGAGATGTATAAGTCTCTAAGTGTCAGAGATAAAATATAAAAATATATATTAAATTATCCTTAGAGATGTAGAGGGTCGCCAAGGCTTGAATTCTTATATAAATAATTAAAAGACAAAAAAATTAAAACAGACAAGAACCGAATGAAGTGTCTCACGTTAATGTCACTCAAAAGTAAAGTTACATACTTTAACCACATAACCTGTATACCTGTATCCATAAAAGGTATCTCGTTCCATTCTATTTTGAATCTTTATTTTCACAAATCAAAATTACATTTGCCTTGGCAAGTTTTGATGTCTTGGCGGCTAGAGATATAAGTTTACTTTTAAATAGGTGTTCACAGAAAAAAGTCTGGGGTACAACATAGTTTAAATTTTCACTGTTCTTCGTAGATAATTAAGGCTAATAGGTACACAGAACCTGTATCTACTAATAATATTTAAATTGTTAAAATATTCAGCACAGAAAGCAAAAAAATCTTTTTTTTATACATTATTTAAGTAAAGTAATTTTTAGTATTGTAATAGTTATGTGATTTTGATAATTTAATTTAATGTACTGTTTTAAGTGTCTTTAATTGTATTTTTTTTAGTTTAGAAATGACATGTATACTGGATTGATAAAAAATTTATAATGCAATCGTTTAATGAAATGCCAGTTTAGATATAATCAATTCATGACATGGTTAGGTTAGGCTTCACTTTTCCATATACCATGGAATACCATATCTGGCCATATGGCCAACCGATCATTTCATGCCATGAACCACACCATGAAATGATCAATCCTAAGATCTGGCCACGACATTTATATTACTTACTAGCAAAATCATACTACCTGCTAACTTTCCGCGGAATATATAATCATATTCGTACATGTACTAAACTAGAATTGAATGTTGCACAATCGTTTGATCTAATCACATAATCCCTTTAATCATATAATTATGTAAGTAATTTATCAAGTAAATTACAATACCACAAAAAACTCAAAGGTCAAAATACTCTATCAACATCGTAGTAAATTCAGTATTTACTTTTTAGTTTTTCGACCCCGCACCACCCTTGGGTGCCCTCACGCACGCCCGCGAGGTCAAAGGTTGAAGGGCCAGAGTTGACCTTTTTTATTGAACGTTTAAGTTATCCGATGCGGTTTTCATTTGGTTTATCTGTACAATCAACTTGCGTTTTGTTTAGATTTGTAGTATTTGTTTGATATTGTATCTATATTTTTTGATATATGATACCTATCCGCCCATCGCTGAGAAGAGAAACACATCGACCAGAGGTTGAGGTGGTATGGTCATAATATGAGAGGCGACGATGACCATGTCGTGAAAAAGGCGCTGGCCCTCCAGGAGACCAAAAGAGGACCAGGGTGCCGGCCTGCTAACTGGTGGTCCACCGTGTCAAAGGACTTAGAACTAGCCTAATTAAATCCACAGACAACCCAGGACAGATGATCCTGGCGCATGAGAACGAGGAGACCCGACCTCAAATATTGGGATAAAGGCAAAGGAAAAGAAGATCATATGATACCTAGGAGCCCAAGATATAAAATTGAATCTACTTACGACCTGCAAACCTTGATAAAAAGAGCGTACTCCCATCTTAAATCCGGCAACGCACTTGAAACCCCTCTGGTGTTGCAGGTGTCCATGGGCGAAGGTAATTGCTTACCATTAGGTGATTCGTCTGCTTGTTTGCCTATAGCATAAAAAAAAAGACTCGTATATTATCAGCAAAATGTTACTATGAAGTTTATTAACATATTTAATCTTGTTTGTTAGATAGCGATCTTATATACCCATACGACATAGAATCGCAACTAATAAACCAAAAACGTTGATAAACAAGGTCTGACGGTGTTTAATACAATAAAAATACATAATTGATAGAGCTATTACGATAACGGGCGCGGTTTTGGCACCAAACACATACCGCGGCGGTCATTGGCTAAGATTTTAAAAAATTACAACACTGCTTGTGTTTTGATCTAAAAATAAAGTCAGACCATGTTAACTCTGCATAGAATTTTCAATGACATGAGGCCATGACATAATTTTTTTTAATGAAAATGTGACATTTGTAATAACACCTCACTTTAAACGATTATAGATAGCTTTCTTGTGTACCCCATTTTGAAAGGAAACCCAAAATGAAACGACACAAGAATCCATGTACCTAATTATCGAACCTCACAAACTTTCACAACAGCCGGACGTACGACAGCATTTTTGCCCACGCAGAAACCGAGGCACTTCGCACTCGCTCGGTCAAATAATAAAAATTTGATTGAAAGACATTGATTTCATATGACAATTGTTAAGTACTGGACATACGCACGGGAGGAGACGCGCGGGCGGCGGACAGAGCGCGACGTCATCGCGGCAAGCCGCAAGCGCCGCGCGGCACACACTCGGCTTCACATACTCCACCGGCAACGGACGAATACCGTAGTAGTTTTTTATAATTGTTTGGTCGGGATTTAGCTGTAATTAAGGCGGAATAAACCAGCCTATTTTTATACAGTCCGCATTATCATTTCTACGTCCAGTAGGACCCTAACAACAATCGAGTAGTTTTACTTTACATGGCAATAGGCAAGTATGGGGATACTAGATTTCAACCAACCTTTGCATGGCATTTGCTTCACCAAGAATACATACGTTTTGGCCGAAGAGTTCCGTTCACAAGTTCCGGCGATTCTGCTGACGCTGCGGCAGAGGCGGCGTTAGGCGTGGGCGACGTGGGCCACCCCCTACGGCCTCGCGGTCCGAGGGGCCTCGCGCCTCAAATAAGTACCTGTATCTCGGACACAACGTAAAAATGTTCGTTATTTCTTGCGCCACCAGGGGGCCTCGCTACATGTACCTTGCCCTCATAAAATTTTGGTCTTCCCCCGCCACTGCACTGCGGGGTTGCGCACTACATCACAGCCATAATTTTTGTTTTGATATAGCTTTTAAGAGGGAAGAATAGCAGTTATTCGCAAAAGCTGACATTCGCGAATAACTGACAGGCCGATATCGTCCGGCCAATAGTTGCCTGAAAATAAAGATTTTCATTTCATTTCAATGACAATGTGTAAAAATGCCATAAATGATGTCATTTTTCTATGAAATGTATCACTTATAATGACTCTCTCTCTCTGTGGTCTTTTCAAATATATGCAAAATTGTGACTATTTGTGACATTCTCAACCAAAACAATGTGGTACCTTTTGGTTAAAAACGTCACAACAACACAGGCCGTACAGGCCGTATGCTTGTTTGCTACCGACGTGGTATAAAAAAATAGCTTAGACAAACTCTAGTTACGTTTTTGTCACATTTAAGGTGAGGTGGACAGTCCAGATAAGCCAAATATTCGTTTTGTTTTTTTTTGTCGAGCAAATCATATACCATTAACTGCATCAGCGCTGGTAAAATAATGACATAGGCTTCAAACGAATACAATAATAAACATTATTATAAGCAACATCTGTCTACTATTTGATTTCAATGAAGTTATATACCTAGCTAGATCCAGATTTGAAGCAAAATACCTTTGACACGGATAGACTCTCGAACAAAACTTTGTCAAATCAATTATATCAATAGAAAAAGGCTTTTCAAGCGCGCTAGAGTTGATGTCTCATGCAAAAATTGAATTTGCGCCTTTTTCTACCAAATAATTGGTTTGCCATACAATTCCACCCTTCAGAGCCCCAAACTCATCACACCGACTTCCTACCTCACAGGACCTCACGTTGTTTTGGTGGCGGTTCATCGCCCCGGCGTTCGACGACCTTGCATCCGACCTTGCCGGGCCGACGCCCGTATATTTTCGGTAAACAGACGTTTTTCTCAACGGAAAATTCTTATCGACCATTTTCGTTGAGCCCCCTCCCGCCCCAATACTTCGTCAGATACTGAAGTGAAAGGGACAGCAAGGGTATCTGTATAGGTCTTCGTTGTTTGGTTGGTGCAGAGGGCAATGTTTTACGCACACCCACAGGGTTCAAAGTTCTCGTGGTGCGATCAAGATTTGTTTTTTTACCGATGATGGTAAAGGGGGTCCTATTATATAAATCAGTAGTAATTTGCATAGGTTTTAGTAGAAGTGGGGTAAAAATTGCCTGTATATTAACTAATCTGGCACCTCGATGGTCCGGTAGGTACGTCTAGTAATCTGCACTGAAATAGGGATACAAGTGATCATTCTGTGTCCAAATTTACTATGTGCGCTTACATTATCATTCTTGAATATCTTTATAAATGCCTATCTTGAATATCTTTATAAATTTAGTATATTGGTATAAAAACATTTTAGAAAAAAAAATAACAGACTTCAAAAAGGATTAAATAAAATTATTCCTTTTTTAAGTATATTCTTTACCAACTGATATGTTTGAAGCCGGTGCCAAGCCAAATAGTAACAATACCAGTCAAAAATAATCAGCTTTATGTCTATAAATCACATCATCAGATCAGAACCAAAAATATTATAGGACCACCTTAGAGGGGACTCCTTTCAAACAAAAAAAGAATTAGTCAGATCGGACCACGGGTGTCGGAGTAATCGGTGAACATACTACATTAAAAAAAAAACATCATCATTATCATCAAAAAAAATCATCAGCATCCAGCAACCACTTCATCAAATTGATGGTTTTTGAGAGAAAAGGTTCGATTTGCTTAAGAAAACACCCAAATCACCATACACGTGCCTTTGATAAATAAGAAGTTCCTTCATGGAACCCATCATCAGACCGGAACCAAATTAAAATGGGACCAACTTGATAGTAACTCCTTTCAAACAAAAAAAGAATTACTTAAATTGGACCATGGGTGTCGGAGTAATCGGTGAACGTACATAAAAAAAAATAGCCACAACCGAATATAAAACCTCATCCTTCTATGAAATTGAAGTCGGTTAATAATGTATTGCGTACACGTACTAAAAAAGCACATCAATATAATAAACAGATATGCTCTAACTTCCAGTAATCCGGCTCTCTTATTAGTGCCGGATTAGTGAGGTTATACTGTATTTATCACATGGGTTTTCAGGGTTCCCTTATCACGTTTATATAGGTATTTACACGATGTCCTTCCATCTGTATCTATATATTTACCTATACGTGTTCGGCTTAGCTCATAAGTCAAGACCAATTTATAAGCATTGATGGACACCCCGTCTGACGGAGCAAATTTTTGGTTGGACGTATAGAGTGAGAACAAATGAAAATTGCTTTATATCGATGTCGATATCATTTTGACATTTTATACCTACGTAATTCTAAATGATAATAATCATGATTTGTTTGATAACAATATAATTAACTAAATTAATATTCAATGTTGGTATTTTAAAGTATTGTTAACAGTGAGTCGAATCAATGTGGAATGTCGGATATTTAATTATTTATGCTATTATATTAACTTGCAATGAAATGTCAACATGATTTACTTTTAAATTAGGTCCAGAAATACAACGTTTCGCGTGCGATAAGTGACGATGATACGTAAAGGAATTTCAAACACATCAGACTTAATACATTTACTTGCCAAATAAAAATTATATGGAATATTTTGAGTACAAACCGAGTTTGACTCCTTTATCATAAAAAAAAACTTATTCTGTGGTATTGTCTGAAAACATTATATTCCTCAAATAAAATTGTATGTCTTGAGTTCAACGTTTTGAGTCCCCGCTAACAGATCCCAATAAACAACTCGTCAATCCATTGTTCCGAATTAAAAACATAATTGCCGCCCATAAATTATAGAATTAAACCGCCATTCGCCCTCATTAAAGATCGTAACTCCATTTTCGAACCGAAACCCACACACGCGCAGCCCCATTCGTATTTCGGCGTCCACACGCGTGGATGTGTGCGTCTAATGTAAGATAAAAGATCGTCGCGACGCGCGTCGATGTGTGCGTGAGGGCAGCGACCGGCGAATTTTAGGTGATATTGAACTATTGCGCAATTTCGCGCCTTTAGACCAGAAAAGTCTGGACTCCCCCTTTCCCTTAAACCTATACATGAAAGGAGCTATAGGGACATTTCCTTTTGAAAACGCGTACCAACTTATGCTGGCTGTTGCGCTATCTATTATGGAAATGGTGGTCGTTATGTGAAATTTGCATTGTCTTTGTAATTAATGACAGTGAGTGATATTTGAACAAAGCAAGACTTGTCAAATTAAGATGATTGACAGCCAATGGCTACGATTATCTAATATATTTATGACAATAGGCAAAACCTACACCATGTTTTTTAAACTCCGTTAATTTCGGGGCATGTATAGTTAAGCTTGGGTGAGACTTGAACTCACGGCCTCTGGATTGATACTCCAGCGCTCTGCCATCTGAGCCACCAAGACCTCACCCACAGGCAGCAAATTTTCCACCATATGGGTCTAGGTAGGTAAGACAGTAATTTTTTCCGCTTTTAAATTTATTCTAAGCTTAATAGCATCGTTCGCAGACGTTTCTGCTCGTTAAAAATTAATTTATGTATAATTAGAATGATTTTTCCTAAAAAGTAACTAACAGCGTTAATTATATCCACCAAACAAATGAAAACTATGATATATCCATGACATTTAAATATTCAAATTTGAATATCGATCGTCCGTGATAATACTTATGTAGTTGTATTGTATTGTATAGTATTTGTATTGCGTTTAGTAGCAAATATATAAGGTACACGCTATTATGGGCCTTATCAGATAAAAATAAATCATTGATTATCACCAAAATGACGTTAATTAGGATACCGGTTTCTTTGAGAAAGTTACTCAGAAATTCACACTTGAAATTAAAGAACTTTAAAAAAACCCCGTGTGTACGAATTTCTTTAGCCCTAGGTTTCGTATTGTAGTTGACAATTCAAATAACTTACTTCTTAATGCGAAAAAGACGAAATGTGTCAAATTTTCGCTGCCGAATGTAAGAAAATCTGAAACTATCATCACATTAAATGGCGAAACGCTGGACCTTGTCGAGAATACGGTTTTTCTGGGCCTTACTTTAGATAGTAAACTGCAATGGGCCCCTCACATATCTGCCCTGGCGAAAAGGTTGAGCTCTGCCGCGTATGCAGTAAGAAGAATCAGGCAGTTTACTGACGTGGAGACAGCTCGCCTAGTTTACTTCAGTTACTTTCACAGTATTATGTCTTATGGCATACTGGTGTGGGGCAAAGCAGCTGACATAGAAACCATCTTCGTTCTTCAGAAGAGGGCAATCAGATCCATTTATAACATGGCTTCTCGTGACTCACTGAGAGAACGATTCAAGGAAATAGATATTCTCACAGTAGCTTCACAATACATACTAGATGTGATAATGTATACGCATAAGAATATAAAGTCCTTTAAGAAACTGTCTAATATCCATAGTTATAATACGCGAAATAAACATAAGTTAGTAGTCTCCAAGTTTCGTCTACAGAAAGTTAAAAAATCGTTCATGGGAAACTGTGTAACATTTTATAACAAAGTACCCTTAGAGGCATGGAACCTGCCCTATACTTCATTCAAGCAATACGTCAAAAATGCACTTCTCAAAAAGGGATACTATAAAATAGATGACTACTTGGGAGACACGGAATCATGGCCAAGTATCCAGTCTCAAAAGCTGTAATAGTTTTGCGTGCAGTGTCCCGGAGAGGCATATGGCGCTGTTGTTTCTAGCTGTTCAACCTTATGTATTAATGTTTGTTATGTTTTAGTTATTTTGATGATGACATTGACATATTAAATACATAGTAGTTATGTATTCTGTAGAACTAGTTTTAAGATTGTTAGCTTAACAGTCTCTTGACGTGAAATATGTATTTCATACAATTTTTTTTTATTTTTATTCTTTGACATTTGGAGAACCTTTACACCTCCAAATCTTATTATTGTGTATTATTATTTTTCTCAGACCGTGGGGACCTTATACATCTCCAAACTTAATGTATTAACCGTGGAGACTATACGTCTCTGTCATATTGTATAATATACTTGACTTGGTACATACTAGTTATGTACAGAATGTAGCATTAGTTTATGAGACTGCTAGTTTAACAGTCCAGACGCGGTTTATTTATTTAGTATAAATTTTATTTTGACACTTGGAGAGACTTTACACCTCCAAATTTTATTAATATTAGTACTCTGACATTGGGGACCTTTTACATCTCCAGATTTAATGTGTTTTTAACCATAGAGACTATACATCTCTATTGTATTGTAGTAATTATTTATTTTAAGATTATTATAATGTAATGTTTACCCAGGTATTGGCTGTTGTATTTATAAAATGTTGTTGTGTATTTTTCATGTCACTATATGATGTTACTATAAATGTTGTATTGACTTGTAAAAGAGCCCTTGAGGCCTACTTGCAGAATAAAATTTTGAATTTTGAATTTTGAATTTTGAAATAGTTCAATAGGCGGGTACAAAAATGTTTAAAATAAAATATTTAACTTATACGTTATTGATAAAATGGTGGCGTAAATCGTCATATAGTACATATTTGTGTGACAAAGATAACATCAATACCACTTGTTGCTTTTTTTATTTTTTTTATTTACCTTCATTTATCTTATCCACGATAACGCTGCGTGGAAATAGGAAACAACTGATATTGAAATAAATAATACGTCTACACCGTGGGCCTATATAACCCGACATATTTTAAAGTTATATTCTTGACTGCATATAGAGACTAAAATGTGAAACGAAAGTTTTCTGAAATTGGTTTTGTTTTAGAGATAATGAGAGTTCTTGTGAAAATTCGTTTCGACACATTTTTCTCTTTCGGAGCTATCAAATAATTGTTGTTACATACGTTTTGAAAGGCCTATCCAACGATACCTCACACCATTGGCTCAAATAAATAAAAAATTTTTTTAGTAAAACATTCTGTACGGGAGGTACCGTATGACGTAATTAACGTCATCGTTATTCTCCTGCCGCATTCCCTTTATGGGGTCGGCCCTCGTGATACACGATCGCCACTTGTTACGATCTTTAGTCATTGCTGGCGTTAGGCCTAGCTCCATCATGTCCTTGGAAATGCTTCTCGTCCAGTTGGTTAGCGGGTGACCTCTGCCTCTCTTCCCTCGTCTATATCCATCACTCGTCTCGTCATGTGTTCGTCTCTGCGCATTACATGGCCATACCAGCGTAATCTGCCTTCCTGCATCTTACGATGTATATCTGCAACATTAAAAGCACCTCTGATATACTCATTCCGAATTTTATCTAACTGAGTAGCACCTCCAGACCAGCGCAGCATTTTCATTTATCATCACATTGGGCAGCCGAAGAATCGGCCATTCCTTTTTTTAATTTACCCCAAACAGGAAAACAATATCTCAATCGAAAACCATAAACAAAACAGTCCCTCTTTTCACTTCCAATGTTGGTTCAAGTTTACCACACATATGGGTCACGTGGACACAATATGTATTCGGGCGTAACATCTGGCGTGTGGCGTATGTTTTGAATTTGGAATACGATGGTAAACAACATGTTTACCGAACATTTCACGGCTTGTTTCTTTATTTGAAAGATTTGTTTGTTTATTTGAAAGATTTATATCGTTAGATTCATATTTTACATGCTAATATTTTTACCATTATAATCGCATGTTGAAATAAATAATCTAAGTATTATCAGAATATCTACATGTTGGAGATACTGTGTTTAAAGGGGTGGCCAAATTTAAATGACCTAGGCTGTACGATCAACGACAATAATACCCGTGACGAAGAAATTGACATTCGTATTCAGAATGCGGTGCGGTGCAGCTCTGCACAAAGTCTTGGTGTCCAGGCTTCTCAGCAGAAAAACTAAGATCCGAATTTACAAGACCGTAATACGACCCATCTTAACATACGGATGTGAGGCCTGGACACTAACTTTGAAGGAGGAAAGCAAGCTTCTGGTGGCTGAGAGGAAGATTCTTCGCAAAATCCTCGACCCAACGCAGCGACCCGATGGCAGCTGGAGAATCCGCAAAAACGTCGAAGTCGAACAGATAGTAGCTGAGCCAAATATCATGGGTGTCCCAAAGGCGCAAAGGCTGCGGTGGCTCGGTCATCTAGAGCGAATGGGAGCCGATCGGGCGGTGAAAAGAGCGTTTGAGGGAAAACGGACAGCACGCCACCCGGCCGGTCGACCTAGGTATCGATGGGCGGATGTGGTGGACTCGGATCTACACGAGCTCCAGGTTGAAGACTGGCGAGAAACTGCACAGGACCGGGATCAGTGGCGAGCAGTAGTGTTGGAGGCCAAGACACACTTTGGGTCGCTGCGCCAGAGGAGTGAGTAAGTAAGTAAGTATCAGAATACCTATAACTGTACTGTACTTTTCTTACCACAGTCAACAAAAACTCATCGAAACAATTCTAAAACCCCCAAACACAATTAGGTTGCGTTGTTTCATCACAGAGTTCCTATGGGCACCTCCTGTCTCCATAATCAGCATCAGCTCGATGGTACGTACCATAATATTGCATATCTCAGTATTGTCATCCGACTTACATATGTAAGTATACAAATTTTCAACTCCATCGGAAATCGGGAAGTGGGTCAAATTTAGTTTCCGAGATTTGACCCACACTAACATACATACCTACATACTAACAGCTAGGGCAAGTTAAATAAAAGCTTGTAAAAAAAGTCAGAAAAATAAAAAGTGGCAGTGACGGTAATATTTCCCAGCGCATTATCACGAAAGGTTATTAACAACCGTTGACCTACAGGAAAACCGCAATACGTAAACTTTTCACTATATAACTGGGTTTTTGAATTATCCTTCCTCTTTATATTCAATAATTGGAAAATATTTTTCTACTCATACTACTGACGTAATATTTATTCATTTGTTTTTGTTATAACAGTTTTTTTTGTTGCTTTCTTTGTTTTCTTTATTAAATAAAACTTTCGAATCTTTTTTTGTAAGATCAATATTTTTCATCTATAAAACTTATCACCTACGATATTTACCAAGTTATAGATATATTATCCCATTTTTACGCTATTCTCAAAGTGTGTAACGATTTCTAATATGTCTGCCGAGAAGTCAACATAAAGTCATGATAAGTAAATAGATTAAATAATACAAATTGTTTATTTAGGAATATATTTAAATATCTGTCCCGTAGCCGGTTAAAACTAAAAATATCAAACAAATATAGCAAGTTAGAGAAAAGATTTGAAAGTTAAAGTCCCCATTCCTGAAATTTAAAATAACGCTGAAATTTTCATAATATTCTACACGAGATTACTTTTGTGTGTAAAGTATCTTTTCTCCGCCTAATAGCTATTCGGAGGCATGACTTTGGCGCCGCCCTGGCGGATATGGTTCACATTAGTTATCTGATAGTAGTCAGCTGTCAAGTAATATAATGAAGTCCTATGAGATTAGCATTTTTTATTTATTTCTGGCTGTACTTCAAAATGGCGAAGTCTCGATAATATTTTAATTTTAGGCCAATCAACAAGAAGGTATAGAGGGAAATGCTTGGAATTTTTGACTCCCTAATTTTGTTTGGACTAATTAGGAGTTGAACATATCAAAAGTCCCCGGGCGTAGCCCTTGAACTAGGGGGGGGGGGGGAGAGAGGGGAGTCAATGTGATATCATAAATTAATTCAGCACCCCCGACTTATACGAAAACGATACCAAACACGGCCTAGCAGCTTCACTGATTTAGATATCAAGGTAAAATTGAGAGTCTTAAATAATTTTTCAAGAGCGGATATATCAAAAACTATACAAGATGTCACAAAACGTGACGAAATAATACTTATAACAAATTTAATCAACTTTCATTTTTTATAAGTAGCCATGTCGTTAAGACGCATAGTTCCTAGATATAATAAAAAAACCGAAAAATGGGAACTTCAAGCCCCCTTTCCCCCGGCCATATAGCTATGGCCAGGGACTTTTGATATGTTCACCTCCTAACTATTCTAAACAAAGTTACGAACTCAAAAAATGTCATGCTCTATAACTACACTTTTGACATTGACGAAATTATCATAAAGTTGATGGAAATTTGCTTCTTAAACAAGAAAGTTTAAGTACATTTTACTCAGACCGTCTTCACTTGTATTTTCCGGGTGCACTACATTTTTTATAATTACTTTTCATATATTATAGTTTCAAATATCATCATTTTGAATAACGTAATAAAAAGCATAGTACTATATTACCTAATCAATGACATACATAACATACATACTTTAACATGTATGTAAGAATAACTTCTTAGTATAATGGTTATGGGGTATATTTCCACTTCGACTAATATACACTGCCATACTCGTAATTATTACAAAAATAAATCTATTTATTGACAATAACAATATACATAATGGATATATACAGATGAATACTATAACTAGCTTATATCTAAAACATATGTGTAGTGACAATTAAAGGCTCCCAGAAAAATGGGGTAAAACTGTGACCCTACAGGACCACACAAAGGAATATCTAGCAAAGAGTGGGTTAAGTTAGGTTAGAACTGCGACCTCGTATAAAAAATAATATTTCTGATTGTATAAAGTATTACATTATATTATAATATAATATAACGGAAGCCATTAGACAATTTATCATTATACTAAATAAAAATAATACAAAAATAAGCATTATATCTTTTACGGTTTAAATTAAATCATAATATAACAAGGAATAATGTATGAAATGGCATTATGGCAAGTGTTTAATAGGTCGTTTTTTTTATAATGATATCAAACATTATACAACCGTATTTTCCCCAACATGCACTGCGCACGTTGCCAAAAACACCCTAGTTATCCGTCAACAAGTGCTAATCTCCCCCTCACGATCTGATCGCCATCTTGCGTTGTGCAATAAAGTATGACCGCAACGTCATTGGTAGCAATGACCGGTGACATTCGGCGACCTCCGGTTGCAAGGAATCACGTAATGGATTCTTACAAGATAATGGTTTATGATTGATCTGACCGTTGCTTCTGACATTTTTTTTTGTTGACGATTTTTTTATTGAGTTTTTGATAAAGTTTGGTGGTTTGATAGTTTCCTATTCTGTACAATATAGTAAGCGTAGCACTAGTGGCCTAGTAGGAGCGCTGGTGGCCTAGCGGTAAGAGCGTGCGACTTGCAATCCGGAGATCGCGGGTTCAAACCCCGGCTACGATAACGTATTTTTGTAAATCAATGGAAACTTTTATAAATTTTTTCTTCTTAGGATTTTTAGTCTGCGCTAAGGAACTTTTCTAAGTTTTCAAATTTTATCAAAATCCGACGACAAAACGCAAAATACACTTTAAAATATAACTCTTTTCAATTGGGTGTAAAAACAATATAAAAACAAAGTTTAGAAGCAAAATGCCAAAAACTTATCAGTCCTTTGTACCACGCAAAATAACGCGTGATACGACAGTTCATTCACCCCATCGTTTAGGTTCATCGGTTCACCGACCCCGAGTAATAACATACTTTATATAACCATTGTAAGTCGTTTTAATACGATAACGTGTTATATTATTAATAATATGCGATTCATAGATATTTAAATAAGCAAGCCGTAAGAATAACAATAATGCCCTAGGTTATGGTTGGAAATATTTTAATAATCAGCAATATATGGACATTAATTGGTATTGTTTATAATTTAATCAAATTGAGATGAGCTACAGATAGGGTTGCCATACGTCCCGTATTTAAGTGTCACGTCCCATTTCTTTACCCGTCCCATTATTGTTCGTAAATCAATACCATTTTAGAATAGGTATGTCGGTCACAATCATCTCTGTTTATCCACATTATATCTATCTATACCTATATGAATTTAAGCTATCAGAGTATGTACTTACCCCCTTTAAACGCCATTACTACCCCATTGTTCCGTATCCATTCCGAATTATGGCAATTCTAGCTAAAGGACTTAATGAACTACATTTCATGTACTTACAGTCAGCTGCAGAGATAACTGACATAATATATTTTTGATGAATATTCATTGTAATTAAAAATAACTATGGTAAATCAGATTGGTAAGGTATTTCAGATGTGTCTATAATAGCCCTAATAGTGTATTCACACTATCCGTTCCGACATCGAATATTGCATGATACTAATAAATGTGTACGTGTACATGCGAAGTCTCAGGTCACAAAGTAGGTATGGGTAGTAATAAAAGACCTAAAAAAACAGAAGTATTCTCAGAACACTAGTGCCGGCGTTATTTGAAGAAATTTTCCTGTTACAAACGTAAAATTAAATACCCTATACACATTAAATAGATGCGTAATGGACAGCAGTTTTTGCCTTCTGTATTTTTCTGTCTTCCTGCTATTGCTCAATAATTTCAGTCTTCTTTCGATTGACATCATTACTCAGACAATGAGCGCGATTCGAACTTTATGATATGTCAAATATTATAGGTATATTATTAGGTCTCGATACGATATGGATTTATCGGTATCATGAGTGACGTTTTGTTTGAAGAAAGGTCACTTTTGACACTGGCATCCGATCCATATCGTATCTAGACCTAATGTTTTGACTTATCTTAAAGTTCGCATCAGGCCGAGAACCTGTATACACACAGAGACATTCAAATCAAAAACGTTCCTGAATGGAGGTCTTTTCTGTGAACATTACCCTAAATAGGCATCAATTTGGATTCAGTTTTGCTAATGATTTCATCGTACATATTTTAAGTCATTAAAATATTTTCTGAGCATGCCTAAACGGTCCAGCAGGATAGGTTATGAAGTATGTATGTATACAGTTTACAATTCATAATAAAATAAGGAAATAAATTCAAAATAAACAATATAATCTACACAATTGTAACAGGAATATATTCTGCAAATCATGTTTGGATTAGCGTTGGGGACAGGTGATCCCCCATAGCCGGACTGCGACAAAGGAGGTAATTGTTTGTGTACGTCGCGTAATTGTAATTAACTAATTACGTAGTATTTAATGACATTGCAAGAATAATACTTAGTATTCTATGCACTTGAATAAGAGAAGTCAGGCAAGTGGCGTAATTTGAGCCATATGTAGACGAAATCGAAGTGTTAAATAAGCCGTTTTTGGCTTGGTAATAATATATAACGTTGAATAACGTTTGACGGTAATTTCGAATTTGTTTTGTTTTTTTTTTTGATAATTATTATTCACGTTTTATAATAATTATATGTTTGCATGCCAAATCATTGACGATCATAATGTAAATTAATATAGATTAACATAAGAATAATTTATACTGTAATTTATCCTTATGAAAATAAATAAATCTAAATCTAAATACAAAATTTCCAAATGCGCCACCTGAAGATGTTCACTTAGAACTTTGAAATTCTGCATGAAATCTTCTGAAAGAAAAAGAAGGTACCTACAAGTCATTGATTGCAAATTCAGGAAATAACAAAATAATACTTATTTCTCAAATGAACATAAATGACTTAAATAACGTATATACGTAAGTATATGCAAACTAACTTATTACCTGCCTGTTGCCTGTTGTTTACCTCTATCTTCATGTATTATATGTGTTTCCATGTACATTTGTTCTGAGGTTGTGCAATCAAGAAGATTTGTATTGTATTGTATTGTATTATTGAAACGCATAAAATGCAAAAAAGAATATAGGTAACTTAAGTAACGAAACATATCTATATTCATATATTTACAAGTAAAAAATGGGGGTTAGCTCGTCGCCCGATGGTAGGGTGCCCAGAAGACTGGTGGCATTACCGCGCTGTATGGCGATGCCATTTCGCTGGGCAAGGAGAGAACCAGCCCTCTGGTCACCCGTAGCATCAATGAGATGCTTCGCCAGCTCTCTAAATATACAATGGGCTTCGGATCCCCAGGGCCCGAGGGTCTCCACCTCAAACGGCTCAAACATACAACCAGAATTAATGGCTGCATATTTGCGCCGTTTGAGGCGCTCGGTTACTACGGCGACGGCCTTGGTCGAGTTCCGTGTAAGGTGGGATGGTGCAAGGGAGTGATGTGTAGGTATACATACGTGGCGTCCCAGACTAAGGGCCGTCCCAGGTTGCAATGATCAAAATAAATGAATAAAAATATTTTCGCTCCACCCTAATAAACATACAACCCACCTTATATATTCAGCCATTAATGCAGCAAATGACGCAGAGGTATCCCATATGCGTTGTCGATCCTTTAAAAACCTCAACCTCTAAACTCCTAATGGCTATCACTACACTTAAATCGGCCGGGATATAAACCGTGATTACCTTTTATATTGTTTTTATTGAGCTCCCGATATTTCGACGCAGTTACATGCATCTTGTACCTGTGACCCGTGAACAAGATGCGTGTAACTGCGTCGAAATATCGGGAGCTCTATAAAAACAATATAAAAGGTAATCACGGTTTATATCCCGGTCGATTTATTTAAGTGTAGTGAAACTAACCGTGAATCATTCAAAACTGTCCTAATGGCTGTATTGCGTTTTAACACTTCTTCTACTTTAACAAGAAATTAAATTATCAATTACTTAATGTAGGTACCTACAGAGTTCATTGTTCCAATTCATTTAACTATTGTTACCTACCTAACAGCTAACTTTTTAATAAAAAAATATCGTAAGTATCTATGAAAATCAAAGGCGGATAGGTCATTGTTCTATAGAAGTAATGTTTATTTGGGGCCGCGTATATTGGCCCCAGGGTCGAGGAACTTAGGTTTTTGCGTCACAATTGCGTCATTGGTTCAGGTTCCTGTCATGACAGGTTAAGGCTGTCAATACCGAAAGCGCGCACACTGTCTATTTGTATAGGAGTAAATGAGAAGATAGCGCTATCACTGTTAGTGGGCTTGGGCAAGGGATTAATAAGAAAAGTATTGATTTGTTTTTTATATATTTGTCTAATATTACTCGTTAGCGGTTTAGGCATTTATAAATGTTTTGAAATTGTGATTTTAAGTGCAGACCCATAAGTCAAAAAATTAAGACCTAGAACCGTTTAATGGTGACTTTAAGATCAATCTTTGCATTTATTTTCTAACGAGCCGATTTTGTCCAATCATGTATAGAGTACGGCCACCTTGATTATATCGTCCAAGACGGCCACGGTCTTTGAACATCAAATTCAACTAAATGGGGCGTTGAGAACCCCTTAATCATATGATATAAGTACTGCTAATAGACGCTTGATGGAGCTGAGGGTGTTCCAGCTGCGATCGCGCCATTATGTGCACTTCAGCTCGTTCGTAGTATGCGTGAGGTCGCTGCTGGAAACCATCGCGAGCGCAGACTTCTGCAAGCTCAGATGGTTGGACGGCATATACCAAGATACCTCAGGAGTGACAAGTTGGAGAAGCAAAGCCATGGATAGATCTGACTGGAGAGATTTGCTTGACTAGGCTAAGGTCCACCCGCAGCTGTAATTCCTCAGATGATGGTGAAACGCTAAGAAGAAGATACAATCAATCAGTGTTAGAAGCAACACAGTATTAGTACCAGGGTCGAGGACCTTATATTTTCGCGTCACCGTTGCGTCATGGCCTAGACCGCAGGTTAATAACACTACACTAATAGACGCATGATTGAGCTCGCGTCATGAGACGGGCCCCAAGTGGGTGCGAATCAAAGAGCTGGCTTTTTCCCAGCAGTACCCTATTTGAAGCTCGTTTTATTATACGACAACTAAGCAGTCGACACACACACACACAGTGTACAGTAAAATAATTTAATTTACGTTCCATTTCGTACATTGTTCAGTGACATTCAATATGAAAGTCGATAGGGATATTAGACTACTGTCACCAGACACAAACTAACAAACAACAGATACAAACTAACCCAAAACGAAAAACTTCAAGCGGCATATTTTTCATTTATACCGACCTCTAAGTGGTGTTTAAATGCTCTAAATTTTGGTATGGATAATCTCTATGTATCTTAGATAAAAAAAAAACCTAATGGAAAAGGAATATTCATAACTCGTTACACTCATTTCCAAATAGTATTAGACAGAAGGAGGAATAATAGTTGTCTATAGTGCAATTATTATTATTTCATTCAATAAGGCACACCCTTAGTAAGTAATTTATACGTTGATTTAAAAATGTTCACGTGTCCAGCTACATTACGTATATAAAATTACAGCATAACAATATATTCCTGTTCACGGCAAAACGGCTCATATATTTTTAAATAAATTCAGATAGTTTTAATTTAACCAGTATTTTAATCAGAATGTAAACCTATCGTTTCGATTTCGGATACCAATCGTTTTACGAAGTATGGTTTGTTATGTTTTTCTATTCTCGAATTGTCGCAGCGCTTACCTTGCCACGTGAAGGCTGGGTCTTTGACTCAAAAAAAATAGTTTTAACTTGACTAGTATTTTGATCAGAAAGTAAACTCCATGGCGATTTGATTTCAAAAGCAGTCGTCTAACGAAAATGTATGTTTTTTTTTATACCACGTCGGTGGTAAATAAGCATGCGGATTGCCTGACGGTAAGCAGTCACCGTAGCCTATCGACACCTACAATTCCAGGGGTTTCGAGGGTTGCCGACCCTTTACAAACCTGTACACTCCTTTTTCGAAAAGCTGTATGTGTGTATTATTAATTTGTTTTGTTTGTCTATTCTCGACGAATTATCTCAGCGCTCACCTTGCCACCACGTGAAGGCCGGGTCTTTGACTTGTTACGCAACCCGTGACTCACGCCACGCGTCTATGATCGCCTAGTCGAAATCGCGAAGTTCATTCACTTTGCTATTATTTAGGATTAAAATTAATGTTTAAAACATTAGATAGCTGATGTAATAAATAATTTCGATTCTGAAACAATCCTTCATCGCCCACTTTACTATTTCTTTCAACAGTTACCAACTATTCATCGAGAAGATTCTGTCAAAGTGATGACTCAATTTTTCAAGCGCGTTTTGCTCATAAGCATAAGAGTTTGTATGTTTGTATGTACGTATATGCTTTATTTTACATAGAAAAATAAACATGAGAAACACAGTAACAGAATAAAGGTAATAAACAGTCGTTAAGGAAAAGTTGAGAAAAGACTGGTCATGCAATTAATATAGTTATGTTAAACAGTGAGAATTCCTACGTTAGGTACTATTATGTATTATCTATTCTGTACAGCGATGGAATATAATATAGGCAAAGCTCTTAGTACATTATTGACTTCGAAAAACGCTCCATATGACTGACATTTGTCTGATACATATTACTGAAAGTTGGCCCTTCTGCATAAATATAATATACCATGCCCACAGCTTTCAATATTACACAATTTCCCTTAAAGTTTTGATTTCAGTACCATTCCGCACCTTGTCACACACGACTTTCATATTGATTGCCAGTGTGATACGAGTAGCAAACATGGGCGCAAAATTTAAATCAATTCACACTTATAAAAGTATGAAATTATGAAAGTAACTAGGTAAGCTTAAGAACCGGGGCTTCTTAGGTGCAGGCCTTTATGGAAGGGCCAAATTTTGCCGCCAAGCTTTGGTCTTAGGTAGGTATCTATGAAACTCTGGACTCTGATGCAATAGGAAAATAAAATTTTATATTTTTTCCTCAAAGTAGCGCTTACGTATGATCTATTTTTGTTGATGACCAATGTTGTTTTGTCCAGCTAGACGCAAAACTGACTTCATATTTGAAAGGCAAAGAAGGGCAAGTAACTTTTTAGTGTGTGTGTATTCGTATATCTATTTATTTAGCAAACCCTCCAGGCTTAGTCGATCTTAAAATTCAGTGACTTATTTGCTAGAATACAGTCAAGTGCATGTTATCAAATACATTTCAAAAGAACAGTGTATTCAGCCAGCTAACGGGCATACAAATCTTATATATTCATAAATAAAATTAATCTAATGTATACTACATTATACTAAATTTAATAACTACGCGGCATATGGTCAAAATATTCATTTAAAGAGTAAAAAGCATTTTGTACTAAAAAATCCAATAAATGTTTCCGAAATACAGGCATTTCAGATTCTCTTATTGAATTGGGTAATTTATTATACAATTTGGGTGCCATACCATAAACACTTTTTGCACGCAGGGCTGTTTTTAATTGCTGATATGAGATTTTGTGTCGCTGCCGTGCACTATTATAAACAGGAAATTGATTAATATTTAATTTAACATACAAAGCAATTTCAAAAATATATAAACACGGTACAGTTTATCTATTATAAATCTTATGATGAATTGTTTTATCATTGATTTTGTAAATTTTTTACAGATATGAGCCAATAAGGTTGGATTTTTTTTACCATAGGTCTACCGTCTATCTGTGGCAATTGATAAGAAGTTGTTAGTTATGGATAGTTAGCTACGGACTGATTCAAGACTTGGCTGCATAGCTAATTCGTATTATGTTATAGACAAATAAGTGAGCATAGAATGCTCACCATACATCAGTTTTCTTACCAAAACACTTATTATTTTCGTAGTCGACATCTAGCGTCAAGTAGTGGAATTTAGTTATTTATCGATGGTTTTGATTTCGTATTCACTCCTCCCGGAATGAGGAGCTCTTTAAAATACCCAAATATCATCCATATCCAATGGAAAATATTTGCCAAAAAATAAATAACGGCCCTTATGCTAGTTTTAGTCCAAAAATTTACTTACTACTAAACATCCACCTAAAAAACCGCCTGGGATAAGTATAAGACCTATAAGTAGTCATCAAAGTGACATAATTGGGTCAAAATTATTTACGTTGTCTTGTTTCTTGTCCCCAAAAAATGTTACGGAGTGGGACTTTATGTCTTCTTCTTCCTCGCGTTGTCCCGGCATTTTGCCACGGCTCATGGGAGCCTGGGGTCCGCTTGACAACTAATCCCAAGATTTGGCGTAGGCACTAGTTTTTACGAAAGCGACTGCCATCTGACCTTCCAACCCAGAGGGTAAACTAGGCCTTGTTAGGATTAGTCCGGTTTCCTCACGATGTTTTCCTTCACCGAAAAGCGAGTGGTAAATATCAAATGATATTTCGTACATAAGTTCTGAAAACTCATTGGTACGAGCCGGGGTTTGAACCCGCGACCTCCGGATTGCAAGTCGCACACTCTTACCGCTAGGCCACCAGCGCTTGGGAGTGGGACTTTATGTATCAGATGAATTTTTGTTTTTAATTTTTTTCACGTAAAATATAATCTACAGCTAGAAAGACATATAATAGCACTCGACTTTTTATTTATTTGATAGAAGACGTAGATACAACCGTGACAGAGTGGTCAGAAACAAAAGAACGAAAATAATTCTGACCCAATTACTTAACAAAAACATCTCTATTTGACCTTCCACTTGACGACATATACTTTCATCATGTATGTAGTCCATTGTGTGTTATCACGCGTACGGATAGTTTATTTAAGTACAATAGCATGGGACGATAACGGTGTAATCATGACGTCTCCATAGTTGTATGTCATGGGACTCATTGTATGTACTTGAAATTCACGTAGGTTATCAAATTTCTTTACAAAGCTTCTTTCTTTAAGAGTGGCTAGAACTTACCCGCCGCGATACAATGCAAGTTATGCTCGAATTTTTAAGAGGGAAGAGTAGTTTTGCGTTCCTAACGAAATAACTGTACTTCTTACATTATTTTTCTTCTTTTAGATTAATTTTATTTATGAATATAAGATTTGTATGCCCGTTAGCTGGCTGAATACACTGTTCTTTGAAATGTATTTGATAACGTCCACTTGACTGTATTCTAGCAAATAAATGGTTTGATTGATTGATTGATTGATTCTTCTATCAAATTCCATTTCGAGAGAAAACGGATTACTAACTAAATCTTAATAAATCACTTTAATTTTGATGTCGATCGCTTCAGCATAATATATTCTAAGTTATTATAGGTTATTTTTTTTTTGTTTTGCAAAGAACGAAAATCTATAAACCTAGTTTTTCATAGTGTCAATAAGATACTAAAAAAATCATAGAGAATGGAAAATATTTAGAAGTCGAAAAACATTTTCTCTTTTTGTATGGAGTATGTGCTCTTAATGATATTCAAAAATAAAATAAAATATGATATGTCAGATAGCATTGCTAAAAATTTTAATGCAAAGAATTTAAAGCGAGTGGAACTTTTAAACTTTTACTCGTTCTATTGTCTTGTATGACCATTTTTAGCCACGAAAACACTAGTATACCTCGTACTAACCAGACAATAAATGGCTTTTTGGCGGTGGGTTCGTCTGAATCTTAAAGATAAAGATAGTTTATTATTCAAGTAGGCATATTACAATGCGCTTATGAACGTCGAGTAAAGCTACACCGGCTCTAACCCTACACCTCTGACCCGAGAAGATTTAAATCCCCCCTCAATTGGAGGAGGGTATCCCAATATGGACCGGCAAGAAACTCGGCGGGGCACATCTTTTCAAAACATTACATCTTATAATTAACATGCATTAAATAAGAAAAATAAAATACAATTTAGATTACTATAGAAATCAAGCAATTACATACACAATTATATGCAAAATAAAAATGGTCCCAAATTATTTAACAGATTCAAACTGTCATCCAAGATACTAAGCCAGGTTACTTTATTTGTCAATAAATTACAGATCTCTCAACTAACTGAAATTATTAGTTCTGAACTTATACAACAAAAATGACAAGCCACGACGAATTTTACACAAATTTTACCTTAACAAACTTCAAATATATAACTCGTACCTAATGAGCAAACATTCCACCTTGGAAATCCTGACAGTTACCACATACTATATAGCACGTAATAGTAAATTAACCAAGGGTTGAAAGGCGCCCATTTCTGCCAAGGTAGTTTAGCGCCAATAGGCCGAGACTGAAATGGTGTGATGAGTATTAAAAAAACATGACTAAGTATAAACTTTTATAGTATTTCTTGAGGGTATTTTCAATTAACAATTAAGGCATAAGTATTCTGATTTATGGAATGTGGAGTTAAGTATTAAAATGGAAATTATACATCAAATCCAATTTAATATCAAATTTTAATTGATATCGTGATATAAACGAAAAAAACCGTACTAGGAAAGTAAAATGCTCTAATGCAGAAACGTATTATGTTCTGCACACTTTTTAGAACAACAACTACCCACTTTCGGAGTATTAGAAATGAAAACGATTTTTCCAAATTGGGTGGGTAATATTCTAAAATCGAACTATTTAATCCTGTTACATCGACAAATGTGTTTAAATACAATTGGTGAAATAAAATATGAATGAGCTGAAAGTTATTTGAAGTATTTTACCTCATTCCTTTCAAACAAGGAAATAAGAGAAACTGTCTGCAGTGGGGCTTAGATATTTCATTAAGCTTGAATAAATGTTAAAATATTTTTTTTAAATTTAGAATTTGTCTTACTTATGGGCGATTTCAGTTAACTGTGTACCATAAACGGCCGGTTAACAAACGTCACAAAACTGACGATTAATGTCAACCCCAGGCCCGGGTCATTTTACAGAAATCTCATTCCCCTGGCCATACCTATTCTCAAACTCCCAGGAGATACCGTTTTAGCATCTCATTTTTGGTGACTGTGTAACCCGTGCCAAATTCCATTTACAACCAGAACTGCTGGGCGGAATCTCCTGCGGATTTTCTAAATAGGCATAGCCAGGAGAATGATATTGCTGTAGAATGACCCACCAGTGCATAAGCTCTGTGTGATTGCGGCAAAGAAGACCATAGAACGTTGACGTTTAAAAGACTAACGAATAATGTTAATAAAATTAATTGCCTATTTTTGTATATGCCATACTATTAAATAAGTAAATAAACAAATGACCCACCTACATTTTGTCAGAAATGTAGCAGCTAGATGTGACTTAAGCACGACTTAAATAAAAGTTGAATTGAAAATGCTCTTATGCTCTTCTGTGTCATGATATCCTTATCATTCTGACGGATTTTTTTGTCATCTTTATAGCATTTTTTCCAGAACACTCACGATCTTTGACCACCGGTGGGATGGGACGGGTGTGGGTGTGACACTCATCTCCACGGCAATTCTGCTAAGGCTGGCGCGGTGGCAGAGGCGGCCGAAAAATTAAATAAATACTAAATATAGAGGTCTCGGCGCCGAATACAATTTCGTGCCATTTGGCGTCGATACGGTCCTTAGGGTCAGAGCGCCCTTAACCTATTTAAGGAACTATCCACAAGGATTGCAGAGGTCACCACCTCAGAGCTGGCAGCTTCCTCGCTCAAAGAATTAATCTTGCGATGCAGCAAGGAAATGCTGCCAGCATCTACGGCCCCATGCCGCAGGGGGATAGTTTTTAAAAGTATTTTATTTCAAGATTAGTATTAATTTAATATTACGTTTTATAGTTTAGTTATTTATAAAAATTGTGTAATAATATTATCTTAAAATTAAATTTTACAATAATTACTGTATTGTTTCAATTGTTATTGGTGAACAATAAAGAAAAGAAGTTCAATCTGATTTTCTATAATTATATCTAGATTTAGGTATGATGTGGTTTATTACACTATCTATATTAATGAAATATAGCAATATTTGTAATGCAGTATTTATAACTTCGTTAAATCACTGGAAGGATAACGTCTGAACTCGCGCGAGTTCAAGGTGTGTGCGAATAAACTCACCAAGGATTTTACTCCGTAAACATACGTATCCTATAAAGAAGAGTTTTTCCTGTTCAAAATAGCACGTATCTTATGAGTAGTACGAAATTTTCAGGTAAAGTTATATTCACGTACCGGTAAAATGGGGTGAGTAGGTTTCGCGGGGAGAGCTGGGTTATGAGTGGGGAGAGAAGGGATGAAAGGGGCGTGGGAAGGGATTTTAAGGCTAACGCTACAAAAAAAATGTATTCCAATTTAAAATGGAGCTATAAAATAAAAAAAAAATCGATCCAACAATCTTTCAATATCACTTTTGTATGAAATCCCATCTCATGTCACCCCAATTGCGAGGGACTACGGGGTGAGATGGGTTTTCCTGTTTATCGTCAATGTTATGAAATGGAACTACCCAAAATAAAATAAAAACTAAAATACAAACGTCCGGAACACTTATTATATACTCCAGTCAGATTGCATGTGTACAAATAAAATGTTATCGAGGTTTGAATGCCAGTTTTGACCCTACTCACCCCATTTTACGGTACCGTAAAAGCATCCCTCTATAGTCTAGTACCATAACTACGAGTATGATCCACCTACGTAAGTATTTATTACACTCATTGGTTTCGCTTGAGTTTTTTCTTCAATTTATAAAAATATTTTATCATAACGCTACGACATGCGAATAACAGTATCCCTAGTGTAAATTTTATTCGATTGCGTAACGTTACGACGCGTTTGCGTTATATCTCATTTTGTATGGGATTTTGAGTTTCCAAAACGTTCCGCTTGGCGCGCTGTTTCTAAATCCCATACTAAATGAGACTTAGCGCAAACGCGTACGTCACGTTACGCAATCGAATAAATGTACACTAGGGGCTCTGTTATGCCTGAACGAAGATACTAGAGTTAATTTTGGGATCATAATAGAGAGTTAAGACTACGATTAGTTGGTTAGTTTTACGGTACTCAAAGATAGAATAATATATATTTTTCTTTCTCGCGTTGTCCCGGCATTTTTTGCCACGGCTCATGGGAGCCTGGGGTCCGCTTGATAACTAATCCCAAGTTTTGGCGTAGGCACTAGTTTTTACGAAAGCGACTGCCATCTGACCTTCCAACCCAGAGGGTAAACTAGGCCTTGTTGGAATGAGGCCGGTTTCCTCACGATGTTTTCCTTCACCGGAAAGCGACTGGTAAATATCAAATGATATTTCGTACATAAATTCCGAAAAACTTATTGATACGAGCCGGGGTTTGAACCCGCAACCTCCGGATTGCAAGTCGCAGGCTCTTACCGCTAGGCCACCAGCGCTTATTTTTACTTTTTCGTACTCAAAGATTCTATCTTATAATAATATATGAAAAAAAAAACAGGTCATACATAATACTAGTAAGTACTATTTATAACTAATTTAAGAACTATTTTATTATGTCTGACCTTTACGAGAAATAAAAAGTAGAAATCGGCCAAGTGCGAGTCGGACTCGCACAGGAAGGGTTCCGTACCAATATCTAAAAACGGTCACCCATCCAAGTACTGACCCCACCCGACGTTGCTTAACTTCGGTGATTGGATGAGAACCTCGAGAATGGAAAGAAATATTTATTTTATTCTGTTTTTAGTATTTCTTGTTATAGCGGCAACAGATATACATAATCTGTAGAAATTTCAACTGGCTGACTATCACAGTTCATGAGATACAGCCTGGTGACAGACGGACGGACGGACAGCGGAGTCTCAGTAATCGGACCCTCCGTTTGACCCTTTGGGTACGGAACCCTAAAAATGAATTTAATAATACTTAGTCAAAAATTACAACCTATAGGTACCTACTGCTAAATACGTATTTCATTAAAGGTCACTGGTACACAGGTATGCACTCGTAAAGTATATATGCTATAATTATTTCAATTCAATTTATTTGCATCAGACATAATTAGTCCATAGAAATGTTAGTAACAAACAAAACGTATTATATACGTTAGCTACTTACAGACTACTTAAAATACGAGTGCGTTATATACAATACCTCACGACTCCATGTGAATGGAATTCCACTGCCTCCAGACTGCACTAGTCGGGCACTGTCACGCCAGAAATAAATTATATTTTTACTTAAAATGGGGATTATTATAAGGAAAGGGAAAATATCGCGTAATTCCCCAAATTCCGCACGTGAACATCCTCAGTAGGCACATTTTTTTTTATACTACGTCGTTGGCAAACAAGCATACGGCCCGCCTGATGGTAAGCAGTCTCCGTAGCCTATGTACGCCTGCAACTCCCGAGGAGTTACATGCGCGTTGCCGACCCTAAACCCGCCCCCCCCCCCCCCTCGTTGAGCTCTGGCAACCTTACTCACCGGCAGGAACACAACACTATGAGTAGGGTCTAGTGTTATTTGGCTGCTGTTTTCTGCAAGGTGGAGGTACTTCCCCAGTTGGGCTCTGCTCTAGATCTGGAATGACATCCACTGGCTGTGCTCTACCACACAAAGCGAGATGACATTCATAATGCCCATACCTCTCTTATGGACGTAGTTTAAGGACGTACCCGGGTCCGAAAATGGGTCTTATTTATATATAAGTATTATTATGATGCAATTTATATAATTTACCTATAGTTGCGGTTGCGGTAATAACAGAACTAGTAAATTTCAAATGGGAAAATGAGGCAGACAGACATATCATGTACGGAAGTCTAGATACAGTTTTGAGTTTTAGTTTTGTATGATAAAGGAGGCAAACGAACAGACAAATTACTTGGCAAAGTTCTTAAATACGAGGTATCATTCAAGCCAGGTCAATACAAAACCACCGATACTCTCTAAGTGTATGATTCGCTGTGTTCCATGTTCCTCAGCAAGGTGATCCACATAACCTCTCACAAGCAGAAAAGCACTAGACACAGCTTAAGTACATATTAGTTAATGTATCAAGACGCGACAGACTCAGACTGTCCGAAGACACGTCATAGGTTCAATGGCTGCATTCGCACATGTGTCAAAAGGACCTATTTCTTTCTAAACTTACCCTCTAAAATCAACCATAACCTTTCATCTTCAAGACCTATTTTCAGACAACAACCCAGATGGAAAACAGTTTATCAAGGAGCAAGAGCGAATGTATCAAAAGGACCTTTATTTTGAATCCCGCCCTCAATAAGCAGCCTTAAGATATCACTATCAAGGTATATTTTCAAAAAACTGATCAAATGGAAGTCAGCCATTTTGGCTGAGAACTCTTGCAAGGACAAGGTCGCAGTCATCGCCGGAAAATTGCACAACATTCCATTAACATTCGGACTCTTTCATATGGAAATAATAACAACAAGGAAAACGTCTGTTGTTTTGATTCTTTGACTAGTCTTTATGCGACGTAAAGATATACTTGTTTTTATCAAGAGATTTTTTACGCATGACAATGTTTTCGGGTAGGTAGTAGTGGCGGGAAGGTACTTAAATAGGAAAATATTCTAACAAAGAGGGGATTTAATTCTAAAACGAAATGTTTACGAAATAAAAACACGCGCCTAGTAGCAAAAACTGCCTAAAAAGTGGAAGAGGGTGGTTAAATATTGGTGCATATAAAGATATACACGAAACTGAGTACAATAGACTAGGAAGAGGGACGCCAATAATATAATATAAAAATAATAAAACAGGGTGAAAAAGACAGAAGCAACCGTACATATAACAGATGTGTACACCGTGTTTTTGATTCCAGTAATGCACCCTTGAAGCATTCCTGTGATTAAATTAAGTAATTTACTTCAAAGACTCCATTCGGAGATAATCAATAACTTAATTTTATCTTACAAGACCCCTACTAGCGTGTACACTTACCTTAGAGCCTGTTTACATATTGATTTGTGTTCAATACGAGTTAATACATTTGCTACTAAACGTAAGTACTATCTTGAACGATCGATGTTCGAAATGCCATTGAGATGTCACAGTTTTCAATTGTTTAGTTGAGTTAAATGTAATGTCCGTGTTACAACAGCGCCATATGCAACATTTAATTACTTTTTATAAGAAAATAAAACTAAAAAAAATAAAATATACGTTTTTTTTTTCATTACCTATGCCATTTAGTTTACTTAGACGTACTTACTCATGTCCCGAAGTTGACAAAATTAAATAAAAACACGAAGTATAATGACACATACGTAAAACAGAAATATATAACATTACAACATTACATACACAAAAATCACTATGTCAAAACTTAAAATCTAAAACCCAAACGCAAACAAAGACACTTAAACTAAAAAAAAAAAAAAAAAACAAAACAATTAATTAATATACTGCCCTACTTATAATACGAGTATCAACCCCATTCCGACTCCCACCCAGTCCAAAAGTACCAATATAAAATAAATTATATTTAATGTCACAAACAAGTTAACTCTGGTCCGACAGCCACCGCTCAATTGTTTAGCTACTTTCAATTATTGAGGGTCAGAAAATACCAGAGACAAGCTAATCCTTTCACAAATTCATAAATTGCAAGTTGAGTGTATTATATAATCTCTATTTCTGTCTTCTCTATTTGGCCTAAAGGTTGACTGGTAGAGAATGCCTAATGGCATTAAGTCCGCCTTTTATAACTGTTTATTTTTTACAGTACAATAAAGTTTAAATAAATAAATATGGACCTTGATATTGAAGTGGTTTGCGGTCAATGACATACAAGCAAAGGGGAAATTTGAGTCATGAAAGAATGGTCATTTTTATTGGTAAGGGCTAAAAACTTGCTTTATTTATTCATAAGTTATGTGAGTCACCCTTTCGTATGAGTCAGTTTTCTACTTATCAACGGTTTTATATATTCAAATTCAAAAATTAATTCTGCAAGTAGGCCTCAAGGGCTCTTTTACAAGTCAATACAAAATTTATAGTAACATCATATAGTGACATGAAAAATACATAACAACATTTATAAATACAACAGCCAATACCTGGGTAAACATTATATTATAATAATCTTAAAATAAATAATTACTACAATACAATAGAGATAGAGTATAGTCTCTATGGTTAAAAACACATTAAATCTGGAGATGTAATACTGAGTATTCTTACATGAACATCAATATAGTTCAGTATAATAAAACTAGAACCTGTTAATTTAAGACCTATCGATATTTCTTTATCTAGATTTCACGACTCAGGCTCTGCCTAGTGTGGGGATTACTGTATTGTTTCTTTTGTTTTTGTGTTGTATATTCCTTTCGTGAAATAAATATATTTTGATATTTTTGATTTTTAATTCATTCATATTCTGCAAATGCTAACATTAAAAACGAATTTTGATACAAGAATGACGTATTCTTTCTAGAAATCCTTTAAACATGCGAACATTTTCTTTGCGAACCTTGGAATTTGGAACAAATAAAAAAAAAATTACACAAAGGTTCTGGCTCCAATTGTTTGTATTTTTGGAGTTTCTTGGAGTTCATATATAACTTATGAAACCTTGGGTATGAAAATGTATGAGAAGTAATATCAAACGTTACGTTACGTTATGCTCCGTGCGGCAACGGCTGCATGGAAACACTATTTATTAATAGTCAACAAATAACAACTGTCAATTTGCGGAGTTTTGATCTTAAATGTTATAATCGTTCGTAAGTAGTAAACTCCAGTCGTTCGTCGGAGCTGACACACATACACTTATTTTACTATTATATAATTATTTAAGTATATCATTTTTATTTATTGGATTAAAAAACCGAACAGTTCTACAATAAAAATAGGAATATTTTAAATGATTGAATTATAATCACATGCATCGACAAAAGATTTCCGTATATATATTCCGTAGAGCAGCGGTTCCTAACCTGGGGGTAATTATCCCGGGTCCATTATGGTCCCGGGTTCAAACCCTGTAAGGGCATGTATTCGTGTGATGAGCATGGATATTTGTTCCTGAGTCATGGGTGTTTTGCTATGTATTTAAGTATTTATAAATATTTATATATTATATATATCGTTGTCGAAGTACCCTCAACACAAGCCTTATTGAGCTTACTGTGGGACTTAGTCAATTTGTGTAATAATGTCCTATAATATTTATTTAATATGTATTATTTATATTATTTATTTATTTAAACAGGTATTTTTTCTTACATAATACAAAGCAACACAATTAAGAAAGAATATATTTTTCTTGTATGCGGCTGCATATTTTTGAAATGGTAACTTACATTATCCCAAAGCCCCGTTTCCGACGCGACTACCGCGCCACCTAGTGAAGTAGAAGTATACTTCTCCGGCCATTGAAAGCGACGCATGCTTAATAAGTCGAGTTTGTCGCTGCAGTTCTCAGTGGAACCCAGAAAGAAAGTACCTCCTGATCCAGCGCACCCTATAGACATATTATTATGCAGCTGTCGTTATAGCGGAGGATTTATCCGAATTTGACATCCATGCGATCTTCAAAGGCGCTACTGGATTCATGTAAGTTCACCTCTAGCATCAAGTAGCGGATTTAGTGATAAATGCTACTTGACAATAGATGTCGCGACGACGAAAAGTCTAATGCTTAACAATTTTCAGCTAATATTATAACACACTTTCGGACCCGGGTACGTCCTTAAACTACGTCCAAAAGAGAGGTATGGGCATTGTGAATTTCATCTCGCTTTGTGTGGTAGGGCACAGCCAGTGGATGTCATTCCAGATCTAGAGCAGAGCCCAACTGGGGAAGTACCTCCACCTTACAGAAAACAGCAGCCAAATAACACTAGACCCTACTCATAAGTGTTGTGTTCCTGCCGGTGAGTAAGGTTGCCAGAGCTCAACGAGGGGGGGCGGGTTTAGGGTCGGCAACGCACATGTAACTCCTCTGGGGTTCAGGCGTACATAGGCTACGGAGACTGCTTACCATCAGGCGGGCCGTATGCTTGTTTGCCACCGACGTAGTATAAAAAAAAAAAAAAAAAAAAAAAAACACTTTTCGTCAGTCGCGACATCAGTGACATCTAGTATCAAGTAGTGGTACGTTCGATGTCGACTATGAAAATAATAAGCGTTTTGGTAGGAAAACTGATGTATGGAGTGAGCCTATGCTTACTTATTTCTCTATGGTTCAAGATAAAACGACAGAATCCCAATGCGTCATGATCGTACGTCACAATGACGTCACTATTTGAATCATGACTCACTTCACAAGTAAAGTGAAATGTCACGAGTGGAGAAAGGACAGATGTTCCTAGAATTGTAGTTTGATCGAGAATGCATACTTTCTTCTTCTACGGGATAATAAAATGTGTTTTTCGACGTTTGGCCTACTCTATACATAATTACATAACATACTCGTACGTAGGTTTTTGGCGATTTGCGAACTATCGAAGCAACAATGAAAGAAATGGGTAGAATACCTTGAAGCTTAATGTGTCTAAATTTGTGCTACTTAGGGGTTCGTTCAATACGCATTTTAATTCGTTTTTTGTTTGTTTCATCTATCGTGGAGGAAGACTAGCTATTGAAGACAGGCGTCTACTTGCAAGGTTGTACATAAATAGTCTTAAAAAGATTAAATAAATAAAAAATCATAAACTATCACTGAACTTTGGTTCCATACTACGACTTTCGAACCAAGGACATATATTGTTTTATTTGTTTCCGATTCTTTCTTTTCACATTTCGGTTAAATTTGGTGGATAGAAAGAGCCCTATCCCTATTATGTACAATATTAGCGCAGTTTCACCGTATCAGGTGCCTACGTAATGTTTCATAATAATGAAACTTTTCACTGAATTGCAGACATGCGCCGAATAACCGGTAATTATTCGGTATTCCGCACAATCGGCATATTTTCGTACGTTCGTAATCGACTGAATTGATAACTTTAAAAATCTTTTGAAGTATCTGAAGTAACTACCTACATGTAACATTAATTGCTGTTGCGCATGCAACTTATTATTGTAAAAAATATTCCCAATGCAGTAGCTAAACGCAGCCGTCGAGCTCGGCTGTATTCGGAGGCTTTTCAAAAGGAGTGCTCCACATATTTTGTATCGCGGCCAATTGGCAAATCAAATATTGCAAATCACTCTTTCATCATCCTCCATACTATCAACAACCACTTTCTAAATTTAACCGTTTTGACAATTAAACCCTTGTAAACCACACACTTCACTAAGAATCGAAGATTTATACGAGTCACTAGACTTAAACTGTTATTTATACGAGTCGTCGTGATCCTGGCCTGCACGGCGGCTTCAATTGCCATATGCAACATTTCACATGTAGGAATCACATAGAAAAAACCTTGGGATAAGAATCGGGACAAGGAATTGGTTTCTTAATGCTTTCATCATGTATTTCTCATAAAGTTGTTAGCCATATCACAGAATAAATAATACATAGTACTACGTTCAGAATTCACTAGCATTCGCAGCAGGTTCACTGTCCTTCTGACTCCTGTTGTTTTAGACATAATTATTTTGTTGCGACAGTGCGACACCAATATTGGAGCATAAGTATATCTAAAATAAAGATAAGCCCTTGCGTACAATTCCGACCGAACAATCTCGTTAAGCGAAACACAGCGCCATCTGTTTTATACTGCATATACTACGTGGCCGACAGTCAGAGCAAAAATACAATCAAGTCTCGTTGGCCAAAGACATACACGAAAGTAGACTGCAGTCTCGCCTCGAAAAAACGTGTCTTGAAAAATGGCTCAAGGGAGTCTTTAGTCCCTTTCTTACTTTAGGGCGAGGATGAAGTGACAATTTAATAAATGTAATCATTGTTGCCACAGCTAAACAAGCCATGCTAGTATTTTTTTAATATAAATGCCATTGTTATAGATTTTGCCGTGCTAGTTCATTAATATAAGAATAATAAGTAGGAATAAGAGGGAGTTAAAACAAATTAAAATGTGTTAGATAAATACATTATTTTTTTAATTGGATATAAAACACTTCATAACCAAAGAAGCTTGATTTTTACTGAATGTCAACAGTTAAAAGGACTATTCTTAAGTGAGATAATATACTTACTTACTTACTTCACTGGCTCAGTGACCCAAACAAGATCTTGGCCTCTGAGCCTTTGCCACACGACAGAGCGCAGTAGTGTGACGAAATGCGATTTTGACACCCATGTATTGGCCCCATTCATAGTGCTCGTGCAGGCCCGTCTTTACGAAGTAATATATATGTCTATCTGTATTTGAGCAGGCAGCGCGGCGCGGAGTGACATACGCCTGAGCGCCTGACCACATCATTAAATTCTTAAGCTTGCGTACATAAATCGACTACCCATTTCTCAAAAATCGATGGGATGTCGTTTAGAAAAGGATCTATCCTCTAAAATTTGTCATTTAAATGAATGACTTTACGTTTTAACAGAAAGTTTAAATTCAGCTTTTTTTGTGGATTGCATCCTTTTCCCTAAATACCGTCCCACCCAGTAAATAAATAGAATAGAACAGAAACACTTTAATGACAAACTGTGTACAGAAGACATTTATACAACATTGTCCCAACAGTTACCTGACATGGGCGTGCAATGTTTACTTACAGCAATTTAATACCTATATTAACGGTACCAATCATGGGACATTTAAGATAAAATTTGGAGTATTTTTGATATTGCATCCACACCTGTAAAATTTACGCTAACGCATTACGCTTTAAAAGTTGAATGTCCAATTCGTCCTTTATTTATTTATTTTAAACTTTATTGCACAATAAAAATAAGTACAAATGGCGGACTTAATGCCTTAAGGCATTCTCTACCAGTCAACCATAGGGCAAAACAGAAATTCTCGAATGTGGGTGCAGTGAGAAAAATAATTCAAAAGAAATGACAACTATAAAAGTAATTTTAAAAAACTATTTATAATATTTTATGTTTTCTATGTATTTAATGAAAGCTACTGCAATTGGTTTCAATATTATTAATCAATTAAAACTGTGTGGTTTTTTGCTCCAGTCATGGGATATAAGGCGCCATGCATTTTCAAACTAACAAATATCAATGAAAAATTAAACTTAAGTAGCTCTTTGGCTCTCGTTTATGGTAAAATGTTGCCAGCGATTAAAAACCGATGGTAAATACTTGTGTTATAGGATTTGTCTATACCATCCCATTACTGGTGCCTATTCTATTATAGGGGTGTTCACTATAATTATATTAACTATATAAACAACATGCAAATTATGTCTATTTATTTATTTATTGTGTTTTTTTTATTAGTATGTAGGTATGTATTATATTGTTTGCGTCTTCATTTTGTTGAATTATATGTATATCGGCACTACCCGTTCAATGTTGTAAGTTCATAGTTTCCTGCTACCCAAAGGTTGTCTGGAAGAGATCGCTTCTTAGCGATAAGACCGCCTGTTGTTACCTAACTTTTACGTGTTTTTTCATTTCCTGTCTATTTTTAACTGTATGGTGCACAATAAAGAATATTTACTTATGTCTAAAACTAATTAGTTAGGTAATGAATAAACATATAAATTATTAATGTTCAAAGTAACCCGATTTTACGCTATCTGTAGTTTCATAATATCACATAACTGACCTATTTGCGTCCACGGCGCTCCGTTTACCTCATATACGGCTTATTTCATTTTACATGCAGCTAGCCTCGTCCTGTTGACCGAGTGACCTAGATAATGCATTACTCTATTGTTCGCAATCGGGTAACTGATTAACAAGAACGTACAGTTACAATTCTTACAGTTATAGTACTGTTATGTAATAGAATTAGCTAAGTAAATTTAATTTTTATTTAAGAGTCACACAAAATTGGCCGCCACAATCAAACTTAAATGTCTCATTTTAAAAGGACATTCTGAAATAATAAATAACATGAAACTCAAATATATATCTATATCTGGTACTATTACTCCGTATTTTAAAGATTAGAATTTTACTAACCTCAAAAGTAGCGGTAATTAACATTTTCTTCTGAAATGCTATGGTTCCAATGATATATAATATTGCGGTACGATAATATGTAAACAACACTAAAATCCAGTGAACAGTTACTCGGATTTGATGTTGGAGGAAAAACGTTACTAATTTTGAGGTTATAAAATTGGTAATCTGAAAAAAAACACGGAGAGTTTTTGTTGCATGTAAAACTATTACTCGCTCTATTTTCTTTATAAGTATTAATACGATTTTAACAACAAAAGCTAAGTTTTACAAAAGGTTTACCTACTACTAATTAAAAAAAATATTTGTTCCATTTTAAATATTAGTCCGCGACTTTAAACATTTCTATCAAAAAATCGGCAAAATCTTTGATAAAGATCGATTCTAGCACGGGTCACCAAAAACCTAACTTTTTATACTACGTCGGTGGCAAACAAGCATACGGCCTGCCTGATGGTAAGCAGTCTCCGTAGCCTATGTACACCTGCAACTCCAGAGGAGTTACATGCGCGTTGCCGACCCTAACCCCACCCCCCCTCGTTGAGCTCTGGCAACCTTACTCACCGGCAGGAACACAACACTATGAGAAGGGTCAAGTGTTATTTGGCTGCGGTTTTCTATAAGGTGGAGGTACTTCCCCAGTTGGGCTCTGCTCTAGATCTGGAATGACAACTAAAAAAATATCATTTTTCATATATATTGACTTTATACAAACAATTTTGCAACATATATTTTGTATAGAAAGGTTTAGTGCTAATTAAAAAAAATATATTTGTTCCATTTTAAATATTAGTCCGCGACTTTAAACATTTCTATACAAAAAATCGGCAATATCTTTAATAAAGACCGATTTTAGCACTGGTCAACAAAAACGTTTTTAAAATAAATATCTCATATATATTGACTTTATCCAAAAAAAATTGCAACAGATGTTTTGTATAGAAAGGTTTATTGCTAATTTTTAAAAATATTTGTTTTATAAGTTTCGTGTAATTTAAGCAAGTCGTTTTAAAGTGAGTCCGTCGATTACTCGTAACTGAGCAATAAGTAAGTATTAATACTACATACGCAGAAGCATTCAACTCAGCACCCTTCATAACATCAATGTGATGACGTCTCTGCTACGCCATAACTGTGACGTCATCCTTTACGCGTAACCAATTATGAGGTCAAGCACGTGATGAATAAATGTTTCTTTTTATACGCCACATCTAAGAAAAAGTTTCGGAAAGATTTTTCGTTACGTAAATTAAATATATAAGTCGGAAAAATTGTATTATTAGATGTTATGATTGACTACAAAGCTATTTCTTAAATGAAAAGTTTGATTATAAGCTTGGTTATGTAACGTTTTCAGCGGCAGCGAAGCCTCATTTTCTATATTCTGATGGACGTTTAGGTAAAGTTTATTGAAAAGCTTTAACCTTGTTATTAATAGCCTGTTGTAGCAAGTAGAAAGCCATAATACAGAGTATTCTCTCTAGAAGGGTATTGTGCCTGGGGACCGAAGTTCAATAAGAGTTGGCTAAAGGCGTCCGCTAATGGCAGGTCCTGTACAGGGGGGGGCATCTCCGAAAATAGTATGAGGAACGCTACATATTATTTAAAAAAAGCGGTAATTTAAACACATGGGTCAAAAACGTTCAGGATAACCGGCCTTTTCTGTGGAAATTACAGAAAATTACGTTTTGGATATATTTTTCTATGACTTTTATCCTACAGAGTAGTCCAAACCTCGCCATCCAAATGTTTTTTTAGATTGTTATTGCTGATTGATAGCCCGCGACGTGAGGAACCTAAAAAAAAATATTGGACGTCGAGGTTTGGACCACCCTGTATAAACTTGAAGAAGTATCCAGAAGGTTTAACATGCTTATAAGGATAAAGTTCGAAATGTATAGGCTTTTAAAGCCCATTTTTTATGATGTCTACAGGAAAGTCTCATAACCAAGCTAAAAAAATCATCATCATCAATAATCAAATCATCAGTATGGTTCCGAAAACTGGACCCTGAAAAAGAATCTGATCATCAAACAGGGCTTTTGAAATGTGGATTTATCGAAGCATGCTCAAAATTAAATGGACTGATAGAATAACTAATGTCAGAGTTTTGGAAATCATAAAAAAAAAAAACCGAACAAGTGCGAGTCGGACTCGCCCACCGAGGGATCCGTGCTTTTTTTCATGAGATACAGGTGACAGACGAACAGACAGCGGAGACTTAGTAATTTCACCCTTTACTCACTTCACTTAACGCAAACGCGTACGTCACGTTTCGAAATCGAATTTATTTACACTAGGGGTACGAAACCTTAAAAATACCTAGAAGGAGTATCAACAATTAAAAAAATAAAAGCAGCATATTTTGGACATAATTGGAGGGGGAGCGTCGCAGTAGCAGCGGTAGAAGGCGCGCATCATGGACTAAAAATATAAAATACTGGTTAAAAGTGAAGAGAATAGACAGAATAACTCGCATGACTGAACATAGAGAGACATATAGACATATATGCCGCCGCCGACCTGAGCGGAGAACGGAGAAAGGCACGTGAAGAAGAAAAAGTTTTTGACCCGCCTGGCGACAAAATGATATCGCTTAAAATTGACAGGTAATTTGCCATAAAAAGGAATTCAGAAAATAGTTTCTGACACGTTTCGCTCTCCAAACTTTATATCGTCCCAAAAATTATAGTTTTCATTCTGAATTGGACACCTTGTCTTACTGGCCTTTATAAGGGCCCTCCGGGCAGTTAGAATACCTTCCATTCTACTTTTATATGTTCCTTGTACAGACAAGCTTGTGCGTGCATATATATATATACTATAAATAACTATACATAAGGATTACGCTTGTGTGCGAACCTGCCCCTAATGACGCATCCTCATGACGGCGCTAGAGGCTTGTCTAAATGACGCTAGTGTGACGATGCCTTTACTACAATGTTATGGGAAAACCCAACTACTACATACGCTAGGGAAATGCCATTCTTTTCCATTTATAGTAATTTCCTTATTGTAACATTAGGTATAAGTAATTCGATATATTAACCTTAACCAATTGGTAAAATAAACCAATCATTTATTCAAATTAATGATACATAACATAACCTACCAGTGTTGGCCGAAAGTTAATTAGAATTGACCATATTAAAAATTTACCATTACAAATTGAACCGTAAACCGTAACGGACCGATACAGTTTACGGTTCAATTTGTAATGGTTAATTTAATATACATATGTAACAAAATATTAATATACATAAAATTAATAATGAAACTACTATAGTCTGTATCTTTAGGTATTTAAAAAAAGGTAAACAAACAATTTGTACATTTTCGGGTAGTTTTAATATTTATTGGTTAACCAACCAAATACATAACCACCTGGATCTGTCACTAAACGACCTGACTTTAAACCTACATTATTTCATCATGTAATGTTATCATCTACCCTCAACTGCCTTAAGGAGCCATTTGAGGGTAGATTTTGTTTACCTT
The DNA here is from genome assembly GCF_033807575.1 of Cydia pomonella. Classification (NCBI taxonomy): domain Eukaryota; kingdom Metazoa; phylum Arthropoda; class Insecta; order Lepidoptera; family Tortricidae; genus Cydia; species Cydia pomonella. The sequence continues at coordinate 4,725,218 of NC_084725.1, read as the reverse complement.
TTTTTAAATACCTAAAGATACAAACTATAGGTATACTAAATAAATATTATTATCAATTTAAACCAATCGCAAATCATTTTGGTGACTACAATATATTCGAACAACAGTTTATTTTATTTGAACAGACCGCTGCGAGTTGCACCTGGTGAAAAGGTGCCCATCACACTTGCTGATTTACCACGGCAGAAAAAAATTACAAAACATACAACACCAAAAACATTTTGTGAACTATGCAAAAACAGACTACGAGTACGTATTACCTGGATACATTAGAGCTTGATCAGACTATAAAATTATTATTGCTTTTTTACAGATTCTTACCCAGTTTCATTCACGGCTGGATTCATGGACTTTTTGATAATCTCTAAAAGCTCTAACAGATGGGCGTACCGGATTGCGACCTTGGTCCGGTCCGAGGCCTGTTCGATCGAGTGGAAGGTGGTCCGGCGTACGTCCCTTAAGGACGCAGCTAATATAAGTGACAGCGAGAAAGAGATATTCTGACCGGACCAAGGTCGCGGTCCGGTACGCCCGTCTGTTACAGCTTTAAAATAAGTCTCGTGATTAATAATAATAAAAAAACGTTTATTTTGGATACGAATTACTAACTCTTAATTTGGCTAAGTGTCTCTTATACTTACTGACCGCAACCGCACAGAAGTTTTACCCGGGTTCCGTACGAAATGACATGTGTGAACGGAACGGTGCTCTACACATTCATGGCGCTGTCTCGCTTGCACATGTCATTCCGTAAGGAAAATTCCATGCGTCTGCGGCCAGAGTTAAACACTCAATGTTCTATGGTTATGTAATAAATATTTTAAGAAAGATCTAACCATTATGAGTTCATTTAAACCCTCAAGACCGAATCTAATAATGTTTCTTCACTAAAGGATTACGTTATAAATACGAAACCCACACTTTTTACGTTTATACAACTTTTAAAAGTAGAATCATAACCAAATTTATTTGGGTAAACATTATTTTTACGTAACTAAATCCTAAAAAAACGTCCCCCAAAGTATTAATAAACACGTGATTTTATTATGTAAGAAATTATGCGTTCACAGCGGAGATGTATCGACGTTAAGTATAAAAAATCGGCCAAGAGCATGTCCGGCCATGCTACAACCCAACCCAACGCACTTACAACCCCTCTGGTGTTGCGGGTATCCATGGGCGGCGGTAATCGCTTACTATCAGGTAAGGTTCATAAAAAAGACCAAGAACCATCCAAAAAATATGAAAAAAATGTTAGGCCTATTTTGACAGAATGTTAACTAATGTTGGGTTGGGTAAGTGGTGGTGTTGGGTTTCGTAGTTAACATTCTGTTAAAATAGGCCTAACATTTTTTTCATATTTTTTGGATGGCTCTTGGTTTTTTTTATGAAACTTACCTGATAGTAAGCGATTACCGCTGCCCATGGACACCCGCAACGTCAGAGAGGTTGTAAGTGCGTTGCCGGCCTTTAAGATGGGAGGTTTGAGGAGGTCGTATCGGTCCGGAAAGCCCGCAGGCGACAGTTCATTCCACAGTTCACAGACCCTTATTCGTTTTGAAAGACCTATCCAAGGACACCCCACACTATTGGGTCAAAGCAAAAAAAAAAAACATTTACCGTTCTATCGCAATGCATGATTTATGTATCCATGCCAAATTGCAGCTTTTTGGCACTAACGATCACGGAGCAAAGCCGCGGACGGACGGGCAGATGGACATGGCGCAACTATTAAGGGTTTCTAGGTGACTACGAAACCCTAAAAACTAGCGCGGTGGCCAAATCTTCCAGCTCAAGTAACCCTAAAAAGTAGAAAAAGTTAATTTAAGCTTTTTTTTACCTGTTTTATTTAAAATATGCACACTATGCACACTATGCGCACTATGCTGAGGCAAGCTCCTTTTTAACACTCATGAATATTTCTCCCTCATATATACAACTCAATTTCTTAGTTTTTAAGTCTGAATTTAAGGCTTATTTGTATTAAATGTCACTGTCTGTTAACTCTGCCATTTCATGTGATGTTGAATAAAAATTTTCTGTCTATGTCTATGTCTAAAATCTCACATTTAAAGTTATTAATAATACTTATGTAAGATTTGCGTATTTAGCGTCGTGACAACGTTGAATCAGTCACTCATTTTATCAATAAAATTGACAATGCTATTGTGTTATATTCTTGGGAGTCTTAGCTGGAATATACGAGGAATAAGACGATATCTATTTATTGATAGACACAAAGTTTTCTTGATATAAGGCCTTAAGCATTCCAAACAGTTTTGGGAGCGGAGGTTGCATACACTAAAGTTTCTCCACCTTAGTTTTACACAAGACATATAGTTATAGAGAGCTAAATATACCACCTAAATAAGATAATAACTACTTAAACCTGACCAACTCGCACTCGTTACTTATAACTAAAAACTAGAGATGCAACGGACAGTTGTTTGGCCGGATAGGTACAGGATACCGGATATTCGGCCTAACCACCGGCCGAATATCCGGTATCCGGCCGCCGAATATTCGGCTGACGGAACTAAACCTACGTCGTGCAGGTATTGATATGTTTCGTAATGACGTGCGTGCGATTTCATTTCTAGCAGGCCAATTCGGTGGTACCTACGTGCAACTGTCATCAAGCCGATATTGGAATGATATTAGAATCATATGAGTTAGCTGTCATTCACGCGGGCGTTTTGCTCGCACTAATAGTTGCACAACACAACAACAACAACACACAAGTCTGAGCGAGATGAAAATAAGTACTATTTTGACCGTGACTGTTTTTACAATCAATTTGTTTGCCTCAAAATCAAGCAAAGTTACCAGGTATTCGGCCGGATATTAAAATAAGAGCCGGATGGGCCGGATATTGGATAGTAACCGAATATTCGGCGCATCTCTACTAACATCCTTCTCAAGTCGACACTTACGAATGGGGCTCGGTTCGGGCGGTACTGAGGTGTCCGACTAGACAGCTGTGTCACGCACGCGAATTCGAACCAATCGTGCAGTCTAACGCCACAATTATTTATCCTATGGCATATTCATCATCACTGGGTCAATAAATGGATCATCGCCACAATGCGATTGATTGATGAGTTCGCATCACGCGCGCGTTTGGTCGCAACTAGTTGCGTTAGACTGCATGATTGGCTCGAACTCGTAAGTGACACCAATGAACTAGCACCATTCTTAGTGCCTGTAAGACCCGTCCTTAGATATATGTCAATGCTTACACCCTGTAATCCAGGGACTTATTACATAATAAATCCTTTATTTTAAGAAAGAACCAAACGTTATGAACTCAATCTTTCAAGACCTGATCTAATAATAATATTTCTTCACTAAAATTGAGTTATATATAAGAACCCCAAACATTTCACGTTTATACAACTTTCAGAAGTAGAATCATAACCGAATTGACTTATACATAATTTTACGTAACGAAATCCTAAAACGTCCCCTAAAGTATTAATAACACGTGATTATATTACGTAACAGATTACGCTTTTACCAGCAGTTCAGCCGTATCGGCGTAAATAAAAAAGTTGACAAAGTAAAATCTCTTACGTGTTTGATTAGAAATTACACATTTAATAAGTCTAATAAAGAGTATCCAAATAATAAGTTGAGATTTACTAAGCTAATTATACGGTTTAACGCGCTGGCTACGATATTACGCCACTGAGTTCGGCTAAGGCGACAACCATAGGTTGGAGAGAGACACAGCGATCGGACCATTCGTTCCCACCTATGGTTATCGCATTAGCCGAAGCCAGTCGCACAATGTCGTAGCCAGGCCGCTGATATATTTTAGTCACTCGCGCGACATGTTTCGGAGAGCCTGGGTCTCATTTTTCAAGCAGTATTACGCGAAGCACGGCCGTCGTGAACGCTACTCGCACTGTTTGAAAAAGGAGACCTAGCCTCTCTGAAACATGTCTCGCGAGTAACTTAAATAGGTGAGTTAAACCGTATAACTATATTAGCATGACTCACGACATTTTAAATTCGAAGTTAGCATTGTTTATTGTAGCATATTGTTGAACTTTAACAGTAGATAGATAGATAGATAATCCGTTTATTTGTTTGCCACAATACACACAGGAAATACAATTAATAAAATGACAAAAAAACAGATAATACAAAATTATACGCGAGAAATACACATTTATACAAAATAGAAGTAGAAAGAAAAAAAACATTTAATAATATTTTATTCAATCGTGATTTAATAGAGAACTTTTCAGTCGAGTACCGTGTACATAGGCAACGAAGCTTGCTGAGATTGAAAAGCTTGATTATATCACTTCTTCTTCTTCTTCCTCGCGTTGTCCCGGCATTTTGCCACGGCTCATGGGAGCCTGGGGTCCGCTTGGCAACTAATCCCGATAATTGGCGTAGGCTCTAGTTTTTACGAAAGCGATTGCCACCTGACCTTCCAACCCAGGGGGTAAACTAGGCCTTATTGGGATTAGTCCGGTTTCCTCGCGATGTTTTCCTTCGCCGATTTGATTATATCATTATTGCATACAATAGTTTTTTTTACTATAAAACCTAAATAATTAATGAAAGTTGGTATGTATCTCAGTAGACAAAAATGTAGTACAAAAGACATAAACGCGCGAAGTCAAGCTGACATATTCGCTAACATCTGCGTGGTACGTATTAATAATAGCAGGACATACTCGTAACACAAAAATAAACACCTAAATACTTATAATATGGATAACTTATAATTTATGAACCTCCAGGTCTTTTTGTTGTATTTTCCTTTTATTGTGGTACATCATTTGCATTGCATTGTTGATATGTTTATGCGACTGTTTGGATTCTAAATAAGTAAAAAAAAAACTGACAGCCCCATGTGCAGACCGTGCATGGAAGAAGAGTAAACAGCGAAACATATTCTCCTAGACTGTAAACAGGTAGAAGTATACAGGAACAAATACCCCGTACGCCCTAAAGGAGGCAGTTAGCAACCTACTCGTAAAGAGCTTGCTAGGTTTCATGGAGAAGCTGGGGTGGTTAGAGTAGCGCTACCTCGTTTCACGCAAAATAAGCACAATGGTTGTCGATTTGCGGAAAATGCCCAGCAAAACTAACTAACGTCCGCGTAACTTACTTTCTATACATCTCGCTCGCGCCAATATGCGAGTACAAGCGAGAAGCATAGAAAGTAAGTTACGCACACACTAGCGAATATGTCAGTGGCAAACTTGTGGTAGCCGTACGCACAGAGATTACGTACAGATATTATTATTCAACAATAAAAAGCACCCTGCATTTGTTAGAAGCCCTTCAAGTGATAGATGAGTCACGTTTGAAATGTCGGGGAAAAATTATGACGTCATCGCACCAGTCACGTTGTGACGTAAACGGTATATCTTGACTCGCTTGCTCGGTATATTCTAGATAATATTGAACTACCTTTCTCAAGCGCCGCAAATATTCAGCACTAGGAAGCAGCTACATGTTTGCGGCTTTTGGCGTTGAAACCTTGGGGCCATGGGGGCCAAGTGCGCGTCGGCTTTTTAAAGATTTGTCGGCGCGCCTAATAGAGGCCTCGGGCGACCAGAGGGCTGTGGCCACTATTTCGCACAGCGTATAAGTATCGCCATACAGCGGGGAAATACGGCCAGCCTTCTAGGCACCTTGCCCATTGACGGCGATTTGGGCCAAATTTTTTATCTTTAGTTTAAGTTGTTAGTAATTTTTATTATGTATGTTTATTCCTTTCTCATGATTATTGTGGCCGATATTTTGTTGTCCATTTTTTTCGTTATATTTAGATAAAATTTGGCGTACCTATAGATAGAGTTCCCTATTCTGTACAAAATAAGCGCAATTCACCGTAAGTCCTAATTTTTTATACCACATCGGTGGCAAACAAGCATACAAGCGTTGCCGACATTAAAAACCTGTACACTTGTCTTTTGAAGAACCTCATACTTTAACCCCATACGTAAATTTTTTGTCCCAAGTCGGGATTTCGTGTTTTTTTATTTCAGGAGGAGCTCTTCAAACCTGCCATATTTTATGCAAAGCTAAGGAATAAAATCGACAACAAAATAAAAAACCGGACAAGTGCGAGTCGGACTCTCTCGCGGGTTCCGTACGTACAGAAATACATCATCTGTGAAAATTTCAACTGTCTAACTATCACGGTTAATCAGATACAGCCTGGTGACAGACGGACGGACAGCGGAGTCTTAGTAATAGGGTCCCGTTTTACCCTTTTGGTTCCCCTAAAAATCGGCCCATTTATACAGGCTGAATTTTTTTTCGCCAGCCATACTCTGCTTAGTGAATTTATAGTATAGTATGAACAACTTTTATCATGAGACCAATGCCGAAATCGCAAAAAAATATTTGTCTTTTTCATACATTCCGGCTGATGTGGTGCCGCTAATTTATATGGTACAGACAATTTTTTTTACACTGGCATTGGCCCCAATCCCCATAATAAAAGTTGTTCAGTACCCAGAGTGTAAATAAATTCGATTTTGAAACGTGACGTACGCGTTTGCGTTTAGTCTCATTTTGTATGGGTTTTTGAACAGCACGCCAAGCGGGACGTTTTGGAAAGTCAAAAATCTCATACAAAATGACACTTAACGCAAACGCGTACGTCACGTTTCGCTGTCGAAAATATTTACACTAGGGGTACAGACCTATAAATTACTACGCAGAGTATGGCTGGTGAAAAAATCTCTGAATCCGGGCCTGTCCGCCATGGTATGTTTGAGGGTTTGAGGGGATGGAATGGTTCAATGTCTAACATAAGATATCCAGTTACAATAATTTGGTAATACTAGTACGATACAATGTTACTATCGGATTAATATAGTAGTTTACAAGCTTTTATTTAGAGATTTTTTAGCTGTTAGTAGATGTTCGTTAAATATAGTCAGTGTGGGTCTAATCTTCGAAGCTGAATTTGACCCACTTCCCGATTTCTGATTGAGCTCAAATTTTGTATACATATGTGGATGACAATGCAATATTATGATGTAATGGTGCTGATCTGATGATGGAGACAGGAGGTTGCCATGGGAACTCTGACGCAAACTAAGTGTGTTTGGGGTTGTTAGAATTGTCTCGATGAGTATTAGTTGCACGTGGAAAGAAAAGCACAGTCAGTGATAAAATTTGTGCAAAATATGTTTTTTTTTTGCCAAAAACTTATTCAGTATTGATTGGACTAACATAATGCTTCGTTAACTAGACTACTAAGTTATTTTTTCTGTGACTACATCGGACCAGTGTCGGTTGCGATACTCGCAACCGGAATACGCAACGTTCCGCTCGGCGGTCGCGGGTTCGCTTCCCGGCGAGTTCAAGGCCCGCAAGTTACGTAAACTCGCTTCCTAACCGCACCCACTACTAATACACAATAATTATACAGTATATTAACATGTAAATATTAACTGCCCAATGGGGAATGGATGAAAATATTAAATGTGCCTGATTATTTTTCTGGTCGTAGGAATAACCATTTCTAGTTACAGAAAAAAGTTACAGATTTTTTGGTTGCGTCATACATTTTATAAAAATAAAAACATTTTGCTTCACCGCACGTCCGGCCCATTACGGCTGTTAAGAAAACTTTCTAAGTCTTAAAAAGTTATCGCTATTTGAATCTGTGGAGCGCATGACATTGACAGTTGATTGACAGCTTGTCATTCTTCTCGCGGAATTCATAACCTTTTGTGCTCTCATCTGGTGAACTGGTTTCTTTGTATTTATGTGATTATTACGACTCGCTTCCCCACCCGGACCTCTGATTTTGCCTGCTCCAACGACGACCTACACTTTTGAACCCCGGACCTGATTTTGATAGCAATTTCGACGACCACTGCAACTGAAACTGGACTATTAGTTTGGTACCGTGTTCATCACCATGAATACAAACACTTATAAACTATATAAAGATCCTAAAACATGCTTTATACCAACGTGCTCCAAGACTGATCTGAAAAACCCGGATTTGAAGTTTTTTACTGTAAGAAAAGAGCTGAAACAACGTTGGTGTCAATTGGTTGGCAGGAACTGTCCAAACCGAGCACTGTTTTGCTGTGCGGACCACTTAAATGTAAGTTACCTTGTTTTGTTTACCATTCTGTAAAAAAATTAATTACCCCCATGTTAGTTTTGATGATATGGCATTTTTTTAATTGTGGAATAATGGATAGAATAATTTATGGTAAGCTGGTAAAAAACAATTTTATTAATACATTACATTAATGTGGGTGCTGCTATGTCATGTTTAAACCCTTTGTCATATCAATGAATTTTCACTTTGTATTAAAATAACATGTGGTATTTGTCAGTACATGGTGAACAAAAACACTATGAGGAAACTGGGCTGATCAAAACAATGCCTAGTTTCCTCCAGTTAATAAAATGTGTGCCTATGCCAATACTTAATGTTATATTGCCCAGCAGACCCCAGGCTCCATAAGTGAGCTACAGCAAATACTGGGGAACATTTGGAAGATTATGACAACTATTAAATATAAATGTTTAATGTTTTCTAATATTTTTACAGTTTGAAGAAGATTTGGAAAATTATGGACAATGGATCTCTGGTGCAAAGCCAAGACTGAAAATAAATGCCATACTTAAGAATTTTTCAAAAAAAACCATTGAGTGCAATCAATAAGCATATTGAAGATCTTAATCGGCCATCAACTTCAAGTGCTGCTGACAATGCTGGCATGCAGGTCTCTGACAGTGTAAATATTCACAATAGTGTTGCGCACATAAATGTATTAATATTCTTGGGTATAGTTAATCTGACACACTGAATTTAAATTCCAACTTTACTTTGCTACCTGTGCTAATTATTTATTTATTTAAATTTTTCTTAAATCACTAATTTACAAGTTCTAATGTATGTTAACGTAGTATTGTTAAATAAGCACTTGACCTGCTCTAGCACATGATTAGCGCGACAGTATCTCGCGCCGAGATAGACTACCCGCCCCTCTTAAATTAACATAGAAAAAGACGGGTAGTCTATCTCGCTGCGAGATACTGTAGCGCCAGTCATGTGCTAGGCCTACTGAAAAAGTATAGGTAAAAATTACTAGTGGTCTTTGTGCATGAAGATGTATTTATAGAACACAGGAATGGATATAATGTCAAATATTTATATACAATTGCACCTACTACAACTTGTGTGGCTTTAATAATTTGAATTTAATAAATGCCCACTTTCCTTACCTAAAAATAAACTTTTACCTGTTTCTGTGATTGTTAAATTGTAGGGTCACAAGTTGCATTATATTTTGTTTATTTATTCTTTGCATTTTTGTTTCAGATAGATGCAGCTATACAGTGTGATAAAAGAATAGGTGTTTCAAACAAGTTTGTTTTGGCCCAGCCGAAGACTCAAACCATAGCTACTCAATTCCGTGGGCGAAAAATAAAAGAAAGTGTGATGCCATCACGAATGATGCAACTACCGAACACTGAGAAGAGTCCCAATCAATCACCATCCTTGTTTGGGACATCCAACTTCGACTCGTCTTCGAGTGCTCAACAAGAGGATATTGAAAAACGTGGCAGGGAGCACCTACTAAAAATTATTACTAACAAACCCAAAATGTTTTTAGGTCTGCCTAAAAGCTTTTGGTGGATTATTAATTTCATTGCCCGGGAGTGCTCTTGTTTGGCATTTCATATTATCATATGTCTATTTAAATTAAAAAACAATGACTCTTTTGCTAGGATGAGTGAAGAATTTCAAATGGCCAGGTCAACCATACGTTTAGTGTTTGAAAAGAACGTCGTAGTTTTGTCCACATACTTTCAAAATTGTATATATTTACCACCACTATCAGAAAAAAAAAAAAAATTACCATTAGCATTTAAAATCAGATATTCGAATGTACAGTGTATTATAGACTGTTTCGAGATTCAAATAGAAAAACCCAGCGATCCAGAGAAGCAGGCGCAGACTTGGTCGCAGTACAAATCATGCAACACGATGAAATATTTGATTGGCTGCACACCCGCTGGATACATTTCATTCATCTCACAGGGTTATGGGGGACGTACATCTGATAAAGCCATCACGGAGAACAGTGGCTTTGTTGATGTACTTCCCCTAAATGCAGTAATCATGGCCGATCGTGGTTTTAAGGAGATTGAATCACTCTTAATCACAAAAAATGGAAAACTCTTAAGACCTCCTAGTGTCTTCGCCAATCAAAAAATGACAAAAAAAGACGTAATTAAAACTAAGGTGATTGCCAGTTTGAGGGTGCACGTTGAGCGTGTAATTAGGAGATTACGGGAATTCCATATGTTAAAACCCCACTCTGTGGTTAATAACAAACATTTAAAATATTTGGACGACCTGGTCATTATAGCTTGCGGATTAAGTAATCTTCAGAATCCAATAATAAAAGACGTTTGTTAATATTATGTTGTTTTATTTTATCATATACCATAGGTAACCTCGAGTAGTAGGCAGGTAAGTCCAGTTCCTAGGCCATATATGTAGAGGGTAAGGCCAAATTAGCCTCCAAAAAGCTTTGGGGTGCTAGATAGATTTATAGATGAGACAGTATTTCACACCGGCCCGCAGCTTTATAAGCGCCCCCACATGGAATACTGTTCTCATCTATGGCCAGGGGCACCCCAGTACTAGCTTCTCCCTCCGGATCGCATCCTAAGCGAAGTCGGCTGCCTGCGTATTTCAGATTGGCTCGACTCCTTGGCACTGCATATAGGTGTAGCCTCGTTCTGCATTTTTTATCGCATGCGCATAACATAAATTCTATGGTCTCTACTACGATACTACTACTACTAGATAAGAAAACGTGGCAAGATTCAGAGGTTTGCAATCCAGCTGGGACTTATAACTAGATTGCAGTCCATCTGTTTCAACTTGTGTAGCAAGTGTGCTCAACATTGTAACTTTTAACACATTCACTGCCAGGAACCCGCCTGGTGGGCGCTCGTGAACTTTGTTCAGATGCCGGACAACCCGCTGGGCGGGTTGTTTTGTACGCAGCTATAGACCACCGGTTTCTGGGGTAGTGCGCCGTTTTTTGTCTGGCAGTGAATGTGTTAACTATTTGAACGTTATAAAAAAAATGTCATTGACAAGCCAAAGTCCCAGGCGCAAGCGAGCTATTGTAAACCTTACTTGGAAGTGTGAAGGTTACTTTGACAGCGTCCGCCATGACACCTATAATTATCCTTAGCGCTGTGGGTACAACTAGTAACTACGACTTTAGGTGTTCTTGGCGTTCAAAAGGTTAAGGGTTGGGTTAGGTATACTTTAATAACAAACTACAATACATGCTCAACATTAAGGGTGTTAAAATGAGTAATAATAAGGTCAAGACAAACATATTTATTTAAAATAAATACAAAGTACAAAATTAATGTCATGCTGTAGATGCACTTTTTAAAATTACAGGATACACATTCTCATCCCAAAATTTCTCTGCATCTCTCATCAAATTATCTATATAATTTTTATCAAAATTAACAACAATTGTCTCAATTAAGCTGTTGCTTTCAAATTTCGGGTCCGCCACACACAACAAACACTTATTTTTGCCAGCCGCTAGCATCTCTAATTGCACTTGGCCCATAAACTTATTCGCAATTTGCCCATTCTTTATATAATTTTTTTAGTTTTCTCCGAAATGGGACACTTAATTTCGACCACAAAGTCATCTCCAACGCCATCAGGTGACACTCCAAAAATTCCATCTATAATCAAAAATCCACATTCTTCTATTTCTTTATTTATATCAGTCTTTACTTTATTCAGTACTCGTTTTTCTAGGATTTTACCCCTTTTCATGGACTTTGTTTCTGGTGCTTTGCACCCTCCTAGTATTTCTTCAACAAGACTGCCATGGGGTGTTTTGCAATGAGCAATTTCATAAATTTTTGATCCTGTAATTCGGCCTTGTCGAATTGAATGCCACTGCTTTGAGTTCACTTGGCCTACAGTGTCTTTCATGATTTTTTCTTTATTTTCTAGCATTATTGCATTGCTAAATATTTTAAATTTGTTAAAAGTTGGCCTACTTTCCTTTTCTAAAAAATCCACCATCATGTCAAAAATACAATATTTTGAGTTCATTTTCATCGGTCTTTCAGGATCATATACCATGAGCAGGCTTTTACCACAACCATGTTTGGTTGCTTCTTGTCGTAGTCTTTTCAGTACCAAAGGGTCCTTTGGCCCCCTTTCGGCGACTTCTCCTTTTGCCAAATCTTTACACATTAATGGTTTGTCTAGCGCCCGTTTGAGGCTGGGTTTCGTCCAGTAACATTGGATACTGGTTGGTGAAGGTTCAGCACTTCGTTTTTGTAGCCAATGTAATACTACAACAGTATGTTTACACCCACCTAAGAAAAAAGAACATTTTAAACATATCTATAATAAAACTTGTACTAATTGAGAACATTCAAAAGCTCCACTTTTTTTGAAATGACAGACTAAATTGCATGTGTCATATTAATATTTCATGGTTATATCTGATCAGATTAGCATAGGGTAAGAGGTAAGTTTTGGTTTTGACAGAAAGGGAACCACACGCAGGTCAAGTTGAGTGTAGTTTGTTCAAAATCACTACAAAATCAATAAGGACATGTTTATAGCAAAACTTACCAGGCCCCGCTGCACAGTCACATGAAGTATCTATGATTGATTCATTTGCCTCTTCTAAATGGACCATCACAACATAGTATTTGCTTGTTATTCTTTGTTCAGGAACAACTTTAGCTCTCACATCACAAAGATTCCCAGTCCGCTTTGTTTCAACATATCCAATAGCAGTCTCAACATATGATTCTCTTGAAGACCTTAAACAAACAAACAATTAAGTACTTTCTCCTTTTATAACAAAATAAGATTAATGTTACCAATTTAAAGGAACCACAGACACTTTAAAGCAAATTTAAATATGTGATTACTTTGCTACAAAATGAAAAATGTCCAAAATTTATATTGTTTTAATTTGAAACATTTTATGAAAAATGACCCAGGTCCCGCGTGTTAATTTTTCGCTTGCCAGGTCAATATCAAGATAAAGCGCGGTAATGAGATAGGGGTTAGGTTGATACTTACGACAAAGCTTTGGCATCTCTTATTTCACCGGCATTATGTTTGTCGCTATTCTTCATAAACTCCATAAGCATATATGGGTCTACTTTTGGCAAATTAGATGAGTTTGCTCTAACAAAAGCAGCGGTATCCATGTTTGCAGAATTCAAATGCCAGGGGTCGTCGAAATTGCTATCAAAATCAGGTCCGGGGTTCAAAAGCGAAGGTCGTCGTTGGAGCAGGCAAAATCAGAGGTCCGGGTGGGGAAGCGAGTCGTAATAATCACATAAATACAAAGAAACCAATTCACCAGATGAGAGCACAAAAGGTTATGAATTCCGCGAGAAGAATGACAAGCTGTCAATCAACTGTCAATGTCATGCGCTCCACAGATTCAAATAGCGATAACTTTTTAAGACTTAGAAAGTTTTCTTAACAGCCGTAATGGGCCGGACGTGCGGTGAAGCAAAATGTTTTTATTTTTATAAAATGTATGACGCAACCAAAAAATCTGTAACTTTTTTCTGTAACTAGAAATGGTTATTCCTACGACCAGAAAAATAATCAGGCACATTTAATATTTTCATCCATTCCCCATTAACCTACCTCTCATACTGTCGAATGATGGTGCCTATGATTTGATGGAGTATACTTTTTTGGAAGTATAGCACACTAATGTATTTGAAAATCTAACATTTAAGTAATAAAAATACGTTGAAAATATATTTTTTCAGTTATTTTTTAAAATAGATTTAAAGGAACTAACTACGAAGAATAAAAAAAGGCCAGGCCATAAAATAAAAAAATAGCATCAATGCCATAAAATGTATCGAGATGACAGATGCTACGAATAGTCACATGACTTTTTCCATACTTTATTAAATAATTTAAACAGAAATTTGAAAATAAATTTGAACCTTATGTAATTCTATTTTAAGTTCAAATTTCCTCAATTTTACATCTCGAGTTATCAACTTCTTCCCACCGTGTACCGATTTAATTTTCGATTGGCGTTGTCTATCAACGATTGTCATCTCGGTGAGGCTCTCCGAGGGCCTACCGCGAACCACGTTCGACGTGTTGCCTTCCTGTCACACTTACGTACGAATTTACAAGTGCGACAGACAGGCAGCACGTCGAACGTGGTACGCGGTAGGCCTTCTTGTCCCACAAGTAAACTTTGGCGCAAAGTACCTATGTTACTTACCGACCCAGAAATGTATAGTGAAATAGACATAATCAGGTGACAATTTTTAATTTTTATAAATTAATCCCCTTGTGATATTAAAGCAGAGACGCTTACCATATAGATTTTCGTATGACCCTCCTGTTGCTCTCTCTATTGCACGCGCATAATTTTACTGCTGTCCCGCTCATAACGCCGGTTGTCAATGTCACTGTGCGAGCTTGACAATATAATTGTGCGCGTGCAATAGAGAGAGCAACAGGAGGCGGATCAATATACAAAAATCTATATGTAAAGTGTCTCTGTTTTATAAATATGTGTTAAAATACTGTTTTCTAGTTAACTGTGTCATTTCCGCTGGTTACGTAAAGTTTAACTGTAAGTCGTGGGCGTATCTTATGTAAGGTAGGGGCGATGGAATCAGTGAGTAAGGTTCAAGGTTCGGTTCTGGCCATAGTTCTCCCTTAGAAACAATTACAAAAGCTAGCTAGCTGCAAAAGTATATGACCACTTTATATTATTTAATAATAAAGGAAAACAGGTTAAAATAAATTAAACTAATAACTAAACAAATTAAACTAAAAAAACCTAAAAAAAATAAAAAAAAGCCTACAGGTCTATGCCGTTCGGTAGGGTGCCCAGAAGGCTGGCGGCGTTGCCGCGCTGAACGGCAACGCCAATGCGTTGGGCGAGATATGCTCCAGCCTTCCGGTCACCCGTTGCGTCTATGACGTAGGATGGTTGACCCAGTAGTTGACCACGCACCGGTAGTTGACCATTTGCGACTTCAAATGTCAATATTAAGAATTCCCGCCACTATCTGGTATTTTTTAAGTTGCCTACATGTTATTTCAACTTTAACTGACAAACCAATCACATTCCCGATGACATGAGACAAAAAATGTAGCCTACACTATCATTTTACTTCCGCTCGTCGCCGTTAGTTGCCGATCTGCCGCCATTACAGTTAGGCACGTGTTCTGACAGGTAAGCCTATTTTATTGTTAATTGGCATTGTTTTTGAATAAACCTTATTGTAATGATTGTTTTTTGTAAAGTTTAAATGTTTATCTTCTCGCCTTCAACGTAGTTTTAAATATAACTACCCTATTTCATGACTTTTTTTAAACTGGTTAACTTCTGGTGCATGTTTTTCTTGGTTTTCCTATAGTTGACCAGATGGTCAACGACTGGCTATATGGTTTTTATTTTTTATTCTCTTTTTTTAACTGGATTTTCATAGCTTTGGCATATTCAATACCACCTCTCACGATTTTAAGGTCCAAATCGTGGTGGTTCCTTAAGTTGACCAGTGGTTTGACTTTGGTACCACGTACAAAAAAAAAGCTCCTATGGTTGACCAAGCCTTATAAAACATTATTCTTTGCTTTGCTTGTTTTAGATTAAAAAATGCCACCAAAAAAGAAATTCTTTCAATATAGTGAGGACGACGTTTACGAAGCAGTAAAAGAAATACATTCTGGGAAAAAAATTAGAGAAACATGCCGCAAATATAAAATCCCCCATTCAATGTGATTGCTAAGACTGAATATGAAAACTTGTTGATCTAAATTAAAAAAAAGATATTGCTTCTAATTTAAATAAAGTTGATCATAAAAAACAAGCTACTTTTTATTATTTTTTGCTATTTTTGCCTTGTTTTGAAATTGGTCAACTTTGGGTACAAAACTTAACAACTACTGGGGCCTGCTGGTCAAACTTAGGTACATTCCCGTTTTTGGAATTTTAAAAATATTATAAAAAAAAACCTGAACGTAATTCTGTGTTTTTTTTTCTTATCTCGACTTTTAATTAGACAATATACAATATAAAAAATAAACTAAAAGTAAACGTCCAAATAGTTTTAAATAACAACGATTTAAAGTCAAAATTTGTCCTTAACTGGTTTGGGACTGGGTCAACCATCCTATTATATTATTTTTGAATTGATAACTGAAGTGAAAACCTTTATTATAATTAATTCAAAAAACCATCACTTGACCCAAAATATAAAATGTCACCTTATGAACGAATTCAATTCGTCATAATGTGTCACATTTTACAGGTCGCTGACAATACTTAGACAATAATATGTTGCCGATGTTCACAGTTCGGGTCAAGCCATCTTAGTTTCTCCCTTTAATTTATTTACATAAAAATCTTAACATATAATAGTTTCTTCAAAGCTTCGTCAAACTGCATGACAGTTTGTAGGCGAAAGGAAACACTATTTATATAACATTTTTTACCTTACATACAAAACTTCATTATGTTATGATTATGATTATGTTATGTTTTATTATGTTATGATTGTGTAACTTGATTATGTTAGAAACACTAAATTATCCTAAAAAAACAACATTTTCGAGGAAATAACTAAACGAGACTGTTTAATAAATATAATATAATATAATTGAATATTATATGACTATATGTGCAAAATTTATGCACAGTGTGTTGTACTAAAAGGTTAGGGCGATGGAATCAGGAGGCCTACCGCGAACCACGTTCGACGTGCTGCCTCTCCGTCGGACTTGTAAATTCGTACGTAAGCGTGATTAGTACGGTCGCCAAATCTCAAAAGCCCTCTAGAAACACGATTTAATTGACTCGGCTCGGCCTTACCCACAACCGGTATCAATGTGTTCGGACAGTTCTCCTGATCACCGTACATGCGGTAGTAAAGCGGAAAAATGGTGGAGGGGATAGTAATGACGTCACAAAGATGGCGGCCGGACCTATTCTTTTTGGCGGTGTATCTCGAAAACCACTTAACCGATTTTAATCATCGAGGTGTCAAATAATAGCTTATATTATGGAGATTATTTCCTTTTCTACAAACATTTACGTGAAACCTATAGGAAAAAAAATAATCACAAAAAACAGTTTTTTTATAAAAATTTTTTTATTTTATTTTGTAAAAATCTCCGTAAATATTAGCATTTCGCAAATTTTGTTTAATATAAAACATATTGCTTCATTATCATGGAATATAATGAGCCTTAAAACATACAGATCGAGTAAAAAACAATGAAGCTACACTCATTTATTTGCGCATGGGTAACGATAACTGGCTTTTACCGGTCGAAAACTGTGGTGACTGTTACGATACGTATTGAATGGAATTTATAGAGTATCGGTTTTAATTACTGAAATTATAATGACAATTATAAAAACCAGACACAATAATGTTACCTTACTTCGACGTTTAGTCTCTTTTTTCGTCTTAATCATAGGTAGGTACATATTTCTTTTTACTTAAAAATTTTATACTCAGCTCGGCCTTACCCACAACCGGTATCAATGTGTTCGGGCGTTTCTCCTGATCACCGTACATGCGGTAGTAAAGCGGAAAAATGGTGGGAGGGGATAGTAATGACGTCACAAAGATGGCGTCCGGACCTATTCTTTTTGGCGGTGTATCTCGAAAACCACTTAACCGATTGTATTCATCGAGGTGTCAACTAATAGCTTATATTATGGAGATTATTTCCTTTTTACAAACATTTACGTGAAACCTATAGGAAAATAATAATCACAAAAAACATTTTTTTTTATACATTTGGTTGGTAGGTTTGTCTTATGTTTTAAAGCAGTAAAATCTTTCAAGTCGAAACACAGTATAAATATACATTTTGTTGTCTAATCTAAACGTATGATGTTCATTGTTTAAGACTGATTAGTGATTACTGAATTAAATAACATGCTATTTGTTATTTTTGTTTTATTTTTTAAATCAGGTATTAATTTATTCACTATGTATCACTATACAGGCAAAATGTGTATCATAGTTGGTCTGTAAGTACTTACTACTTGTGTCGAATATAGGTATAAGATGAAATTTTAACCTACTCTGCGCAGTGACTTTACAGGTCATACTGAACAACTTTTATTATGGGACCAATGCCGAATCACGCAAGAAAATTTGGATCTGGAATGACACCCACTGGCTGTGCCCTACCACACAAAGCGAGATGACATTCACAATGCCCATACCTCTCTTTTGGACGTAGTTTAAGGACGTACCCGGGTCCATGACGCATGCTTGCCACACCGCTGCTTAAAATAAGCTGACGCACCGTAAATTGAACTGCGTAAAAATCGCAAAAAATATTACACGGAGATCTTATGGCAGACACCGTACCGGTGACGTAAAAGACGCAACTGTTTTGCGAACAAAAAAGATTCGCGTGAAGCACGTCACTGCGATTCCGTACCGTCACCGTTTTTTAAACAGCGGTGTGGGGAGCATGCGTCAAAAACGGTACGCATACGACGCGTCACTGCGATTCCGTATCGTGACCGTTTTTTAAGCTGCGGTCTGGTCGCACCTTGTATTGTATTGTATTGTATTGTATTCGGGCGATTTTTCCGCAACTCGACGACTTGCGCCTATTTTGCGTGATATGTTGGGGGTGGGCTAGTCCTGCCAGCCCAGCTCCTCGAGGAATCCTATCAAACCTTTGATGTTGAGTAGGACCTCGGGGAGGTCTCTCGGAGATCCGAGATGTTTAGCCCTGTATGGAGTCACTCCGCTGCATTCCAGCACCACGTGAGAGGCTGTTTCTTCTGTCTCCATGCAACCTCGGCACAGGGGACTGTCTGTGACACCTGTTGTGAAAAGATGTTTGTTAAATAGTCCATGACCTGTTATGACAGTGGTTACCATACTCAGTCGGACCTTCCCTAGTTGCAGGAGCGCCCTTGTGAGTTTTCCGTTGATGCCAGGCATGGCTTCTTTTGCCTGTCTGCATCCAGTCTGGTTCAGCCAGTGTTCTGTGTGTAGTTTCCCTGTACGTGCCAGCAGCATTGAGCGTACCTTGCTAAATGGTATCGGAAGAATCGGTTCCGGACCAATCGCCCCCGCATTCGATCCTTGCCTGGCAAGCTCGTCCGCAGCATCGTTACCTCGGGATCCACTGTGTCCCTTGATCCATTGTAGGGTGATCTTGTTATTATGACATACCTCCATTAGTCGTTCGTGGCATTCGTGTATAAGTTTGGATGTAACTATATGGCTATTTAGAGCCATTAAGACTGCTCTACTGTCGGAGAGTATGCGGATGGAGGATCCTACTACCTTCCTTGCAGTGATGGCAGCCGCCGCGTTTATGATGCCCATGCACTCAGCTTGGAATACCGAGTTATGGGCTCCTAGCGGAGTGGTGATCGACATGTTCAGGTCTTCTGAGAAGGTTCCAGAGCCCGATCCGCTGTCTGTTTTGGACCCATCAGTGAAGATTCTCAGCTCCCGGGGATTGAGTCCTTCATGATTGTCGTCCTCATATAACTGTATTTTGTACCTTTTATCGAAGATAGCTTGTTTGTGAATCCGGTCCGTGCCTGACCTAAGCACTGGAAATTCGTCATACACCTTTTCCAGGCATTTTGTGTGAAGAGCTCCTGTGATGTTAGACCATATCTTGAGGGTTCGCAACCTTACCGCTGAGAGACTGGCCTCTTGCTGTATGTGTAGGTGCAGCGGTGGAAGGTTTAGCATGACCTCCATGGCTGCAGTCGGGGTAGACCTCGTGCAGCCAGTGGTGGCCGCGCATGCGAGCCTTTGAAGTCTTTGTAGTTTGTCTCGTACGTTGCCTAGGTTTGTTCTTGGCCACCAAACCAGAGCACCGTAACAGAGTAAGGGGCGGATTATCGTCTTATAGAGCCAGAGGGTAATTTTCGGGTTGAGTCCCCACCTCTTACCAATCATCCTTCTGCACTGCCAGAAGACAACTCCCGCCTTGTCTATCCGTTTGTTGATGTGGTTGTTCCAATTGAGTTTATTGTCGAGAGTTAGTCCTAAGTACTTAACTTCATCGGACAGCTGTAGCTCAGTTTGGAAAAGTGTTGGTCTGGTAAAGTTGGTCGCACCTTTATATGGGACAGTCAAAATTTTTTTCGCGATTTCGGAATTGGTCCCATAGTAAAAGTTGTTAAGTATGACCTATAAAGTCGCTGCGCAGAGTATGACTGGTGGTTAAAAGTTCACCCTGTATAAAATTTTTAAGTAAAAAGAAATATGTACCTACCTATGATTAAGACGAAAAAAGAGACTAAACGTCGAAGTAAGGTAACATTATTGTGTCTGGTTTTTATAATTTTAATTATAATTTCAGTAATTAAAACCGATACTCTATAAATTCCATTCAATACGTATCGTAACAGTCACCACAGTTTCGACCGGTAAAAGCCAGTTATCGTTACCCATGCGCAAATAAATGAGTGTAGCGTCATTGTTTATTACTCGATCTGTATGTTTTAAGGCTCATTATATTCCTTGATAATGAAGCAATATGTTTTATATTAAACAAAATTTGCGAAATGCTAATATTTACGGAGATTTTTACAAAATAAAAAATAATAATTTTATAAAAAAACTGTTTTTTTGTGATTATTTTTTTCCTATAGGTTTCACGTAAATGTTTGTAGAAAAGGAAATAATCTCCATAATATAAGCTATTATTTGACACCTCGATGATTAAAATCGGTTAAGTGGTTTTCGAGATACACCGCCAAAAAGAATAGGTCCGGCCGCCATCTTTGTGACGTCATTACTATCCCCTCCACCATTTTTCCGCTTTACTACCGCATGTACGGTGATCAGGAGAACTGTCCGAACACATTGATACCGGTTGTGGGTAAGGCCGAGCTGAGTCAATTAAATCTGGCCTCGGAGCGGCTTGGCGACCGTACTAGATGGGGAGGTAACACGTCGAACATGGTTCGCGGTAGGCCCTCAGTTGTTGAGGTTCAAGTTTTGGATCTGGCCACAGTTCTACTTATCGTAAAAAGCATGTTCGAGGTAACTGTTTACAATAAAATCAAGTACAAGGTATCTGAGTTAACGTCACGTACACAACAACAAGTCATGTCATGTGTATAAATGTCCGTTCGGGTACAAAATAATCATTTGCACTTATGATAAGAGCTAGGGAAGTTTAACGGAAAAGATAGGTAATATTTAGGTCTAGTTATTCGCATTCTTTGGACACGAAGATTTCATCGCAATATTGAATGAATTTGCAACCATATCCTCGTGGCAAAATTAAGGAAAGATTGTGGAGAAAACAAACTGAGAAGACGGGGGTCAGACTTTGGTCAAAAAGCACATCTGAAATACAGCAAGTTTATTGCAAGGTTATGGGACGGAAACAACAGAATTACCATGCAAAGTATACCCCTTTATATTGATATATAGTTTTTAGACTAGACCCACCTACATTGTGGCCCCCGTCTCACCATCTGGTATAAGTATAAAAGTCGTAAACTTCTTGCAAACAAGAAATTTTACAAATAACGCCATGGGATATAATTTTCCATTCAGTCTGCATATGACACGGAATATAACGCATTTCAACGATGTTTCCCCGCCATATTGGACTTCGTCACTATATCTCCCTACATTTCTGTGTCTCACCGTATTTTACCCTATTACGTTACTGCATTACAGTTTCCCAGCCAATAATCAAGTTTCCCGCCTGTCATAATACCACAATACACACTAACTTCAAAAAGACTTAAAGGGCATTCAGACTGCAGATTACTTACGCCACTTTGTGCGACAGGAATGAAGTCACAGCCACAACTACTGTGGGTTTCCATTAGTTGTAAGATTCATGAGTTTTCCGAGACAATTTGCATGTTCCGCAATAAGATGCAATAATGACAACAAGTTTTCAAGTGTAAGGTTAAAGTAATTCCCTTTGTTTTGTGCCTTTGCGTTTTGAGATAACAATGCAATTATGTTTTGTCAAAAAATTGTATTAAATGCAAACATGTATTTAATATAATTTTTTATTTTTTTTATTCTTTGTCATTTAGAGAACCTTTACACCTCTAAATCTTATTAATGTCATTATTATTGTGATTTGTGTATTATTATTTTTCTCAGACCGTGGGGACCTTATACATCTCCAAACTTAATGTATTAACCGTGGAGACTATACGTCTCTGTCATATTGTATAATATACTTGACTTGGTACATACTAGTTATGTATTCTGTAGCATTAGTTTATGAGACTGCTTGCTTAACAGTCCATACCAGACGCGATTTATTTATTCAGTATAAATTTTATTTTGACACTTGGTAGATACACTACACTTCCAAATTTTATTAGTATCAGTACTCTGACATTGGGGACCTTTTACATCTCCAGATTTAATGTGTTTTTAACCATAGAGACTATACATCTCTATTATATTGTAGTAATTATTTATTTTAAGATTATTATAATGTAATGTTTACCCAGGTATTGGCTGTTGTATTTATAAATGTTGTTATGTATTTTTCATGTCACTATATGATGTTACTATAAATGTTGTATTGACTTGTAAAAGAGCCCTTGAGGCCTACTTGCAGAGTAAATTTTTGAATTTTGAATTTTTGAATTTTGCAAATTTCAAAACATTCAAACCGGGTCTATAGCAACTTTATTTTGTTACCTTTATTTCCGACGTTTCGCCGCAGGTTTCACTGGTCGTGGTCACAGATAACTGATGTCCCAGCAAAATCCCAAAACAGAGATACTACCCGACGAAAAGTCTATGAAAAAGTTCAGTTTTATAATATGTTTTAAAATGTGTTCAAAACGCGAAAGTTTTAAATATTATATATAATAACAATGCAAATGCTGGGCAATAACTTTGAAGGACACAAGCTTCTTAAATGTCCTGAACAATCTTGTGACCAGCACAGAGTGAACATAATAGTTGGAGAGGCGAAATACAGGAACAGGACTGGAAGAGAATCCAATGTCTTAGGAGAGCTTGAGTGAGCAATATCTGGCTAGGAAACGTCTACTGAGGATCTCAGATGATAGGGCAGAAGAAATGGTCTACCTTTTTAAAGGGCTTACGTTCTAACCAGAGGCCGCCCTATCACTTGATTTGGGTCATGGCTCGACTCAACTAGGTACAGATACAGACGGGTTATATATAGATATACTTTTATTGCATACTTTACAACAAACTGCACAGGAAAAATAGAGAGATGAAATAAAAAAGTTTATTTTCTTCTTTACTTGTACCGTAAAATGTAGACACTACGTAGGCACTTCGCTCCAAAATTTGATTTTTCCAACACTACTATCATATTTTAATACATGATTTTGTGATATAGATAGCACAAGAAGGCACATTTTACAGCAGTCTTTCTTTTTTAACCTTTCAAGTAGCATACGTAATTTTTGAGTACAATTTTAATTTAATTAATCAAATTTCATATTTAAATGACGTAAATTGACCGGGAGCCGGTTCCTGCCACATGAAGGATAAGTTACTCTATACATTACGGAAGGTGGAGGTAAGGAAATAAATCTCCATGTACCAAAAAGTGTCATCAAAAAATCTTAAATAGGTGGTGCTATAATACCTAGAATACTTGAACAAAAAAATCAAATCATAGACCGCGCACTTCACTCCGTCAATAGCGCCTAGGTTCTTAGCTTTCTTAGATTTAGAACTATTATTTATAGCTGACAGCTGGACACTTTTGCAACAGTTCTACCATAAGAGATGTCACTCCTCTTAATTCCTCACTCCATACTATGCATGAAGGGTTAGAGATGGCTGTGACCGTTCAAAAACCGTTGTCTACTTGTAATGCACGGAACGCATCACTTTCCTCTGCGCATCGCGCATGCGCCGCGGCGCCTGTTTGGAGAAACGCGCTTTCTGACCGGATCCGAGGTTTTGAGTTTAGACGCAAAGTCAATGAACTTGGTGTAGGTTAGGCTTTAAAAAACAAACAGAGATAGTTATGGTATGTGTCAACAAAACATGTTTCGTATTATGTACCTACCAAATTTTCCAGAAAGGCAAAATTACACTTGTGAAGCTTTCCGCTTAAACCACCAAAGCCTGGGACCCAAGCATCCTACAATGGTTTTAAGATGGAGAAGCCCCCCTCCCCAAAATTCCAAGTGCCATAATACCAAGTGCCAAGGGGCCTTAGGTCTCTAAATTCGGGCCTGGCTATCACTTATTATGCTTATTTTGATTTGAAATATTCAATTAGTTACACGGACTTTTTATCATCATCATTGACTTTAATTTTTTATTTACATTAAATTTGAGTCTATAATAGACTATTTAAATAGTGTCAGATAGGGCAGCGTTTTTCATGGCTGTGTAAACCAATACGGGAGCGGCAATTCCGTTGACCACCCACGGGATCTTTAAAAATTCCGTTGGTTTCCTTAACCGACTAATGAAATTTAAGTACTTTGACATACTTAGTTCTAAAAACGAGGTCTCATTAATCCTTAGTGGCGCCAAGTCATATTCGTGTAACTCCTATAAAATCATATCGAATAATCTTATAACATATGACCGCTACAATTTAAAAACTGCATCATTTACTAAATTGACGTTCGGAATTAGCCGCCATACATAACCTATCCCAAAGTCCACTGTAACATAGATTGTCTGGAAGACAGCAAAATGGTCGCGAACGCCAATTCTTCTTTCGTGTTTAGAACACGGGTCAATGAGTTCAGTGACCCTATTGTGGGTTAGATTAACGGCTGGCGAAACGGCTTTCGCAGATTTTTGGAATTTTAAATATACATAATCATAACAGGTATTTCGTTATCGTTAGAGATTCTAAGCTCCTTCTTCATAAACGTCTACTAAAGTTACGAAGCCGCTAATATTCGTTTTTCCCTTTCCATCATACCAATACGTCGGAAAGGGACAAACGATTATTAGCGGCATCGTAACTTTAGTAGACGTTTATGAATAAGGGGGTAAGTATACAAAACGAGGCGTATTATAGATTTGGCATACTGAATCTTTAAACCTACTTTCCCAGTAAAAAAATACGGCAAACTATACGCTGCATTATCAGGGCTCACCAAATAGCGAACCGCGGCCCGGATCCGGACCGCCGACCTATTTTTTTTTTTCTTATTTAATAAGTAAAAATGGACCGCGATGATCATTTTATTTTAAGAGCTGGACCTATATATATGTATACACTTTGCAGTATGTCCTTGCAACCAACTTTCGGTGTTTTATATGTTATGTCCAAAGTCTGACCCCTGTTTTCCCAAAAAAAATTCTAACCAATCTTTCCTAAATGTATGCAAAAGTTTCATAGATTGATCATTAATCATGAAATATTGCGATATTTAAAGTAAATTTAAATTTACGATGGCGTTACGGATAATATCGCGAACAAGTTAACATAATTGGCGCGGGTATATTCGTCCTTGCGGTAACTTTCGCTGGATACCCAAGTGTCCGAGGTAATCGACCGCGCGTGTGTCGGACGTCTCTGATTCTGTCCATCTTTCTTCGGTTAAGTTTCCCTAATTTTTTCAAGTGCAAATTATTACCTATGTAGTTTTAAAATGTAAACGGACACTTATAGTAATGGTAAACCATTTTTAAACCGCGCGCCCCTCCCTATCACTTTTTGGTGTCCGACCGAAGAATCAGTTTCGGTTTCGGCCAGTTTCAGCCGTAGTTTCGGTTTCGTTCGGCGAAACGACAGAAGCTTTCGGCCGGACCGAAACTTACAAAATGGTACTTCGTATTCGTACTATGTAACATGGACCAAAAGTTGGTGAACAATTAGGACAAGTAGAGGAGTAGGAGTGTGGGGGGGTAAGCAATATACTATATACTGATTTATGTATACGGAAATTAATTGGTTTATTAGAAAACACAATTCCCCTAATGAGGGCCAACTGGACGGTCGTCGCAGTCTTACTATGTACACATACCGCCGAACCAAGCGGTTTTATGACATTTTTTCAAAGATTTTAACAAGTCTACAATTGGTTTATCACTAGCTAAGTTACCTTTACTTTACCTTTAGGTGGAATAGGCCCCTGGAATCTTTTTATTATACTACGTCGGTGGCAAACAAGGATACGGCCCGCCTGATGGTAAGCAGTCTCCTTAACCTATGTACGCCTGCAACTCCAGAGGAGTTACATGCGCGTTGCCGACCCTAAACCCGCCTCCCCCCCTAGTTGAGCTCTGGCAACCTTACTCACCGGCAGGATCACAACACTATGAGTAGGGTCTAGTGTTATTTGGCTGCGGTTTTCTGTAAGGTGGAGGTACTTCCCCAGTTGGGCTCTGCTCTAGATCTCGAATGACATCCACTGGCTGTGCCCTACCACACAAAGCGAGATGATATTCACAATGCCCATACCTCTCTTTTGGACGTAGTTTAAGGAACCCGGGTCCCAATCTCAATCTGCCCAGGGACCCTAACGAAGGTGACAATCGTACATTGAAAAACTCCCAACACAATAAAAAAAATCAAGATGACATGCTACGAAACATTCCTTATACGAACTGCCAAGGAGTGGAATGCCCTGCCCGAGACTGTGTTTCCGCATGAGTACAATCTGGATCTCTTCAAGGCGTAAATAGGTATCTAATAGGTAAGCGTGCTCCACCGTAGACCGCATCATCACTTACCATCAGGTGATCGTGGTCAAACGCCTGCCTATCCTCCATAAAAAATAAAAAAAGTCTCGTGACAATTTCCATACATTGTTAAGTCTCGATTGTCATTGCTTGGCCCCTAGGTATTTGCGTCCTTGCGATTAACTTTCGCTGGATAAGTGTCGAGGTGGTTGACCGGGCGTGGTTCTTTGCATAACGTTTCGAGTCGTGACGTAATTGACCAAACTTGACCGCTACGCTACGATCTACAGTCGACTTGCTAATTAAATAAAATATTATAGGACATATAATCGTGATATATAGCGAGCTTATCAGTTGAATACCGTGTTTAGGCCACGAAGCGTGCTCAGTGGCCTAAGTAAGGTACGAGACAGAAAAGCTTGATTATATCACTATTGTATACTGAAAGTATATACTGAAAAAGAGGCTTGTTGCTGCCTTTTGTTCTATCCTTTAGTTTTGTCCTCTTGGCCGCGGCGAGGTGTTATTGGTCTAATTTATTATAGTGCACAAGTATTTCGTAATCATCATCTTGCTAGGCCTTGGGGTCTTTACTTGGGGTCGGCCTTCCCTGTTCTTGTCTTCCATTCTGCACGATTGAGTGTAAGGTCGGCGTCTATATTGAGATCTTTCAGATCTCGCTGAACCGTCGTCAGCCAGGTGGCAGGAGGTCTTCCACTTCCTCGCTTCTTCGTTGGAATCACGAGGGCTTCGTAATAAAGTTATTACAGTTGAGTCGGGATAGTCAAAAGTATATGCGATTATCGTTTGGTTTACAATTTTAATTCAACCATTAAAATCGACTTGTAGAAACATTATTAAATGGTATTAAGCATACATACCAGCTAGATTACATGACTGCCTTTACAAATCATTAACTCGTAAGGTTAGTCAATGGCATTAGCGATTCATTTCCGACAGCGGTTCCGCGCACGCGCGGTCGTCGACCGACTCGCGCGCAGACGAAGAAAGATTTACGTAACCAGGGCCTTGAACTCGCGTAATCTCAGTCTAGTTTTCATTGGGCTGTTTAATTTGAATGTTGGAACAGTTATGCATGATAATCGGAAACTTAAACAGGTGTTTGAAGATATACGGGACAGAGGCAGAGCTAGAGGTGATAGCGGGAGAGCGGGACGAGCTGGGGCCTAGTGGGCCTACCCCAGTCGACTACCTATCGCTGACTGAAAACTCCAACCAACACTCAAATAGTGGGTAGTGACCTAGTGACGCTGCCTATGAAGCCGATGGTCCTGGGTTCGAATCCCGGTAAGCACATTTATTTGTGTGATGAAACTGATGAACACAGATATTTGTTCCTGAATGAGTCATGGGTGTTTTCTATGTATATAAGTATGTATTTATCTACATATAAATATATATATATATATATATATATCGTCGCCTGCAACTTGTCAATTTAATGTGGCAAAAGTACTTTATTAAGGAAGCTGTACAGTCGCCATCGGATATATCGGAGCGGCCGATGTGCTCAAAAATATCTGAACACGTACTCTAACGCCTTGACAAAAGAGGTGTGATCAGATATTTGTGAACGCCTTGGCCGCTCTGTTCTATCTGATGGCGACTGTACCATCGCCCACACTTTACTGTCCATAGCTGGACCTTATTACAAAAGGCATAAGGTCCACCGATGGACAGTTAAGAACGCTGCTGATTGTACTTAATGTATTTTAATTTATTATGTTAAGCAATATTTACAATTACACGTTATTACAGTAACAACCTTGATTCTAAAACTTCCGTTTGTAATACATAACTATTAATAATTTCTTATAACATATCTAAAATGTCGCATATTCATTGGCAAATGTAGTTATTTCAGATCTGAGCCTCCACCATGAGCTGCAATAGTAAATTCGTATTAGCTACTTTACTACAGTAGTAAGTGAATAAACGGGCCATATGTCACATTCCTGTTTCTTTATGGTCTAATGTAACTTCACTCCAAACGAAGCTGTCTCTGTCCCTTTCTAAGTATAAGTAGTCAAAAACAGAACAAAATTATATCATAGAATTACGCCTATAACGGTAAATTACTTATTTTTTATTATACTTTATTTGGTACACTTAGGGTTGCCATCTCTAAAATTTGGAAACCAGGACAAGACGCGTGAAAATCCCGGATTTTAGAGTCCAGAACCCGGACATATCAACAGGTTTTTTTAAACAGGTTGTGCGTGTGTCGCGGGCAGCCTAAGTCTTGAAATTTTTAAACCCGGACTACAAATGAAGCCCTCCCCGGACGCTCCCCGGTTGCCCTCTGAACTAGGACAAATCCGGGGAAACCCGGACGGATGGCAACCCTAGGTACACTTAACAGAAATCGTACAATATCATGAAACATACAATTGCATATCATGACCTAGAAACTAGCACGAGATCCAAAACAAGTGTACATAGCATGCTTTACATAAGCGCAAATGTTACAAATTAATTGAACACCATATCATATCGGGATGAAACAAAAGGAAGGAAGCTTATCACAGTGATTATCACATAATTGGATTTACAGACGAGTTATGCGACATGAGATTATGTCTTGGAACGTAATAGTGAGCAAAACAAAGTACTGTACATATAGCTTGGAAAGCCAATTCCGTTATTTGAAAAAGGTGGCAATTTATTTTAAAAGTAGGCTCGAATTTTTAAAATGTAGGCGCGAAGGTTGTCTTCCCATGGAAAATTTTAATATTGCGCCTTTTTCTACTGACAAAGTGGGTTTGCCAGAGTATATGCATGGACAATTTATGAATAACTTTTCCATGCACTTTTGAACCCTACTGTACATACATTCTTCGTTTAAATAACGCAACGACATTTTTATTTTTTCTTCCGGAAACGAAACTGTTACGAAGTACATACGAGTATACAGAAAAATCTGACGCCAATTTTTTTTCTTCTAAATTATTGTCACTCTTATAATTTAGCAAAGGCCCTCACGGCCTCCCGCGAAAATCGATAATCAATCATCATCTGCCTCTCTATCGCTCAAATATGCAAGAGCGACAGACACAAATAATTTTCGGGTTCGCCCCCTGGTATGTCGGCCATCGCACCTCGTATCGTATTGTACGTTGAACCTGATTACGGTGTCACCTCACGTGGGTGAAACGCGCGGAACTGACGCAACCAGGGCCTTGAACTGAGGAAGGAACTTTCGCTGGGGGCGTTTCCTTCCACCAGTACACGATTATAGCGCTTGGAGACAATTAGTTATTTTAAAATTTGAAGCTGGTAATAAGATACGCACCGTATTACAAATACCTTATAGACCAATTTAAAATGTCTTCAACTAAACACTCTTTAAGCGACAGAACGACGTGGGTTCGTTGTATTAGAACCTCCGAAATACCACAAGCTTCGGCCAGAAGTTGGCGCACCCGATAGTTCCCTGCAGTGGTCGCGGTTTTACTCGTCCAGGCGATAGGTAATGGCGCGGTCGAACCTAGAAACTCTCCACGTGTAAACGGTCTTCTGTACCCCTATTGTAAATTTATTGTGTTCTTTTATTAATTTATCGTTTTTATTTTTATTGTTCTCGTATTTTCGTAAGTTTTGACATTGTACATTTATATTTTGGATTTTTTGTAAGTATTTACCTACTTACTGTTTCTATTATTTATTCTAATTGTATTGACAATCCCTATTGGAGCTATAATTTTATTTCATTAGTATTGTTATTATTTTTTTTGACATCAATGCAAATTTATTATGTAATTGTCTTTCATGAAATAAATCATCTAATCTAATCTAATCTATTCGATAGCGAGACGTGACGTACGCGTTTGCGTTAAGTCTCATTTTTATTTTTATAGGATTTTGAGTTTCTAAATCCCATACAAAATGAGACTTAACGCAAACGCGTACGTCACGGTACGCTATCGAAAAAAATAATACCAGGGGTTCTTGTGTATATAAGTATGCCTATACGATAGCAGTGGCCTTAAATAAGTCAGAAGGTGTCCTCACGATGTTTTCGTTCACCTATCCAGAATTCCAGATTGAAAGTTGGACATCGTACCCACTCACCCACCACTGCTTCCTGTAAATCTTCTATTAACGCTAAATATGATGCACTTGCGAGTCTTGCGGCCAATTGCGACCTCATAACTCATACGATCGCAGTTCGCATGCCGCATGTAACCTAGTTCCCTCTACATTGACATTCGCGAGCGTTGCCCTCACTTTCACCACTCCTGTTGCGCAAGCGGCGCCACGCATGCGCGGGAAGTGCAGGAAGTGCGAAACATAGAATTAGTAGGGAAATGGAAAGCGCATAGAATAGTAAACAGCAAGAAGGCAAAGGAAGGTTTCTTATGACATAGGAGGCAAGTGAGCTGACGTATGATGGTAAGCCATCACCGTCGCCCAAGGACACCTGCAACGCCAGAGGAGTCGAGAGTGCGTTACCGGATTTTAAGAAGGGTGAGCCCTAAGAATTAAGCTTAAATGTAGTATTTGGATAGCAGCGTAGCGATAATAACGAAGTTCTACCGTATAGAGCCAACTATTTAAAGCGTCAAACTTCTATGAAATTATGACGTTTAAATAACACTTGCACAGTCTGGGCTAACAACATTGCTGCCAACTTATCTTGGTTCTAACTCTATGAAAATCTGATTATGCCTTCACATTATCAAAGGCCGAATACAGGGTGAAATTGTTATGTTTGATACGCTGAGGGATGGATATGTAGGTCATACTGAACAACTTTTACTATGGGGCTGACCCCGAAATTGCGAAAAAAAAATCTACCGTCTCATACATTAACTATATTTCGTTTCCTGCGAATCTTTAACTGTATGGTGCACAAAAAAGAATATTTTCTTACTTACTTACGTACATTTTGGTAAATCACATGTCAAAGTTTTCTAGGGAACTGGTGATTTTTTTCGCGATTTTCGGATAGGTCCTATAGTAAAAGTTTTTCAGTTTGACCCACATTGGTATTACCCCTCAGCGTATGGTCAAACATACAAACACCCTGTATATTTTAATTTAACATAAATGCGAGACTAGTCTGATAACTCAGAATTAATTTCAATTTGACACAGTTCATTCGAAATGGAGCTTCCATTTATATATGTAACGCATGTAGCAGCCTCGAATGTAACGCAGTCATTTGGGCTCCGCATGAGGCGAAGTACCAGTTAATGGTCGAACGCATACAAAATAAATTTATTCGTTTTTTGTATTTACGGCAATATGGAGTATATCCTTTTTACCCTCTTATGTATCCCACGTTGTTTGTCCTGGGCATGGTGGGTTACAACGAGTTGCAGGTGCGCAGAGAGCTGAGTTTGGCGACATACTTGTTTCGGTTGCTAAGGGGTAAAGCCTACAACAGTCAAGTGTTGAGCTGTGTCAGCCTGTACGTGCCCGACAGGTACGTGTGGCGGCGGCGCCGACCGCGGCTGCTGGCCGAGCGGCGCGGGCGCACCAACCTGCTAACGAAGGCGCCGTTGACGTGCGCTGTGCGGACCCTTAACCTAGTAGCCGAGAGCATTGATTTGTTTTGGTGTTCACTGACTGAATTCACAAAGTCTACATTGTTCACATTATGTTATATGCGCCATAAGTTAAAATAATTTTTTGTTAATAGTTACACTATTGCCTTAGGTTTAGTACCTGTAAAGATAGTTGTAAGTGTGGAAATAAATAAAATAAAATGTCACTAATTCCATGTCGCGTGTTAAAGAAAAAACAGTTAAATCATCGTTAGATACTAGACTTTATACCGTCGCAATGAGGTATTAAATGGTCATTTTCAGTGTACGCGTGTGACAAGAAAAACATTTTATATGATTTTCATTTATCGCTAACGGAAAAACAATATAATTATATAGTAGAACAAACAAATTACGCAAGTGTTGTTTTTGTGTATCGTGCGATGTTTTTACCTTTATTTATTATTTATTTTATAGTGATTATAGGTAAAAAACTTAAGTAAGTCATCTGTTGTATGTAGTTGTGACGTGTTCGAATATACAATACATGTTTAAAAGACACACACACAAACAAAACAAATGTCTATTCGAACACGTCACAACTACATACAACAGGTGACTTACTTAAGTTTTTTACCTATACTTATTTTTGCTAATATAACGAGCCCTTGGTTAAGCGAGCTTGATCATGTCACGATTTTTTTTACAAAACTGGCGATATTTTAAAACTCGCGCCAAAAATTCACCAACTACATGTACTGTCATCATGATCATTATTCTTGCCTTAACCCAATTAATGGGGGTTGGCACATCTAACACTCTGGCGCCATTTTCGGCGGTCCTTTGTCATGTCCGGCGTCAAGCCTTGCTACAGTAGATCTTTTTTGATGGTGGAAGCCCAGTTTGTCAGCGGTCGGCCTCTTCCCCTTGGGACCCCAGCACCTTCGGTGGTTACACTCTTTGTAATATGGTCATCGCTATAGGTAAAAAACTTAAGTAAGTCACCTGTTGTGTGTATTTGTGACGTGTTCGAATAGACATTTGTTTTGTTTGTGTGTGTCTTTTAAACATGTATTGTTACCTATAATACTTAAGTTTTGTACCTATACGGCGTTGTACTACATGTACAGTCGCCATCAGACATATCGGAGCGGCCAAGGTGCTCATAAATATCGGAACACACCTCTATTGTCAAGGCGTTAGGTGCATGTTCTGATATTTGTGACCAACTCGGCCGCTCCGATATATTTGATGGCGACTGTACTAATTTAATGATAATGACGTAGGTACCTAATGTTCGTGTCATCCACGATGACGCGCAGATTTGTCAAATCTAACCCCCTATATTATTCTAGAAATTAATGTTTGCACTCTTCAGATACTCGATGGCCGCGAGGTTCGCGAGGTCTTCAATCCGTCCCTTGAATTTGGTGAGAACAGGCATTCTAGAACAATGTAACAGATGCGCTGGCAACACTGGTCAGCTGTCATGGCGTCGGCGGTTTTACGAATGCACTGCGTGGTGCAATAAAGAAATATTTTAATTACAACTACATATCCCACAAGAGTTATTAGATTGATAAATGAAAATGTAAATTCCAGTCCAGACGGGACAATTTTTCGCCCAATCTGATTAAATTGCCCGATCAAATATCAAATCAGGTGGTGTGGGCGCCAAAATGAAATTGTCTCGCCGATCCCACTTGATTCGATTGTAAGAATTTGACCGATCAAGTGGTGATGCGGGACGCAAGCATGCCAGTTTTCGACGCTAGTACGTGATAGACGCATTTTTATTTTATTATGTGCGCTCGAATGTCACTATAAATCTAAAATTGGTGATTAAATTGTGTACGTACAATTTTTTTCCTGATCAAATTGGTCGAATAGATCATTCCGTCTGGACGGGCCTTAAACATCACAGCGGGTTCTGTACCCCTAGTGTAAATATTTTCGACAGCGAAACGTTACGTACGCGTTTGCGTTAAGTGTCATTTTGTATGAGATTTTTGACTTTCCAAAACGTCCCGCTTGGCGCGCTGTTCAAAAACCCATACAAAATGAGACTTAACGCAAACGCGTACGTCACGTTTCGCTATACACTAAATTTACACTAGGGGCACTGATGTATTCCTAATCCGCCTCAATAACGTTAATACCGCAGACAACATCTGAAACAATACATGCACGGACCGTTAGACTGCATTCGAGGTCGCTTTCGCGGGTTTCACCGCCCGGCAACGCGGTCACCCCGTTTTGAAACTGTTTTGTCTATGGTGCTAAGGCTGTGGTTAGAGCGGAGCGGATGCATTTTATTTATTTTTTTACAATAACAATATACATAATGGATATATACAGAGGATTACTATAACTAGCTTATGTCTAAAATAGGCCCTTGAGGCATTGTACCAAGGATGCAGGCGGCATTTTTTTATAAATTTAATATATGCAGTGATGTTAATGCAATACTTACACATTGGTCTATAATCTATAAACTGTAGAAACAATTTGATTGTGGTAGTATCAAAATGTATTTATTTTATACTGTTATGTCCTTGATCTTAAGTATATTTGCAACTACATATAATAAACTAATAACATAAACACAATATAGGTAACTTAAATGATAGGATAATATATCTAAAAACTCATAAATAACGCCTTTGGTTTCAGGAAATTATTTTAATGTGAAAAAACATTCTCACGAATATCGGTCTTGAGGGAACGATTAGCCCGCGTAGCCAATATGCCAATCGTTAACGCTCCGTAGCGAACGAAACGCAACTGTCACTGTCGCACTAATATGGAAGAGTAATAGAGAGAAATGACTACGCTACGCTATGGAGCGTTGACGATTGACATGTTAGCTACGCGGGCGGGCCCTTGTTTCACCATGCTGACAATTGTCTCCTGACATTGACAATCCATCGTACATTGCTAGTTCAGCAAGTAAGCATTGTCGTTGCGACACTTTGTTACTTAAGTGTCAAATGTCAATTGTGCAGTTGGTAAGATAGGCGCCAGCGAGTAAGTGATTTATACCAACCGCGACCTGATTGGCCACAGACCCTCAATCTGTGTTACTCGACATTCTCAACAATGGGTAGTCACGGGCAAAGTCGGCCATTTACAGACTTCAATGTACTCCATATTTGTACTAAAGAGAGTTGACATCGTGTACTGACTGAGACCTTTAACTTTGCTGTCTCAAGCTATTGAATGGCTGTTATTTGTTGAATCATAAGTACTTTGTAAGTACTTTGGTTTCCAGAGCTCAACGAGGGGGGGGGGGGGTATGTTAGGGTCGGCAACGCGCATGTAACTTCTCTGGAGTTGCAGGCGTACATAGCTACGGAGATTGGTTGCCATCAAGCGAGCCGTATGCTTCTTTGCCACACGAAAAGGTTAATAAAAGATAAGTTATTAGGTTAAACATTTAAAAACAAACTAAATGCCTGGTTATCTGTTAAACTGTTAGCATTACTTTTTTTTTACAAGCTTTTATTTAACTTGCCCTGTTAATATGTATGGGACAAATCTTGCAAGTTAAATTTGACCCACTTCCCGGTTCAAAAATTCAAAATTCAAAATTTTTTTCTGCAAGTAGGCCTCAAGGGCTCTTTTACAAGTCAATACAACATTTAAGGTAACATCATATAGTGACATGAAAAATACATAACAACATTTATAAATACAACAGCCAATACTTGGGT
Organism: Cydia pomonella; assembly: GCF_033807575.1. Classification (NCBI taxonomy): domain Eukaryota; kingdom Metazoa; phylum Arthropoda; class Insecta; order Lepidoptera; family Tortricidae; genus Cydia; species Cydia pomonella. Next base: position 4,689,340 of record NC_084725.1, on the reverse strand, counting down.
AAACATTACATTATAATAATCTTCAAATTAATCATTACTACAATACAATAGAGATGTATAGTGGCCTAGCGGTAAGAGCGTGCGACTTGCAATCCGGAGGTCGCGGGTTCAAACCCCGGCTCGTACCAATGAGTTTTTCGGAATTTATGTACGAAATATCATTTGATATTTACCAGTCGCTTTTCGGTGAAGGAAAACATCGTGAGGAAACCGGACTAATCCCAACAAGGCCTAGTTTATCCTCTGGGTTGGAAGGTCAGATGGCAGTCGCTTTCGTAAAAACTAGTGCCTACGCCACATCTTGGGATTAGTTGTCAAGCGGACCCCAGGCTCCCATGAGCCGTGGCAAAATGCCGGGACAACGCGAGGAAGAAGACAATAGAGATGTATAGTCTCTATGGTTAAAAAACACATTTGTTTAGTAAAATCTGGAGATGTAAAAGGTCCCCAATGTCAGAGTACTAATACTAATAAAATTTGGAGGTGTAAAGTCTCTCCAAGTGTCAAAATAAAATTTATACTAAATAAATAAACCGCGTCTGGACTGTTAAACTAGCAGTCTCTTAAACTAATGCTACAGAATACATAACTAGTATGTACCAATTCAAATATTTCCGATGAAGCTGAAAATTTGCATACATATGTAATTCGAGTGACAATGCAATATTATGGTACCATCAAGCTGATCTGATGATGGAGACAGGAGGTGGACATAGAAACTTTGTGATAAAACAACGCAACCTAATTGTCTTTGGGGTTTTTAGAAAAAAAGTACAGTCAGCGATAAAAGATTTGCCAAAAACTTATTATACTTCGTAATTACTTGTGAGTTCCTGTAAATTAATCTTGTTGTCCTATTGTACGTTTAAAGCTGTTGGTTCTCCTTAACATAAATAATTAAATAAACAGGAATCATTTATTTATATCATGAACGACACAATCACGCGTCTTCGGTTAGTATTTAAGTTTACATATTATTATTGTATGAGACAATTTTATGTTAACGTTTTAGGATAATAAAATAATAATATTGTATGCATTCCACAGTAACTTAGTGTCTCACTGCAATACTGTGTAATCTGTTTAAAAAATAATAATAATATGTTTATAGAAGATCTTTTGTTTTTTTTTTTTTTTTTTTTATGAAAATTAGTTATTGACAATGGTCTGAGCCTTTAAAATTGTATTAAGTGTTTTAAAGGTTGAAAACATTGTCCGTGGCTTGAACTAATTTTCATTTGAATAAAACTGGAGTTCTTTATATAAATAAATGATTTGCGTTAAAAAATCCTGAAAAGCAAGGAAAGGTACACTATGAACGTCCTCAGCAAAAATCGAACTAAACCTTCATTCCCAAATATCTACAATTTCATATAAGTGTAGAATTTCATTAAGAATAAAACCACCGTATATAAAAGCGTTTTTAAAAGTATTTACAGTAATTATGAAATACTGCCAATAGTAATACTACTGATGTGGCGCAGTGACCCGAAGTGGATCTTGGCCTTCGACACCAAAAACCGCCATGCTTCTCTGTCCAAAGCCGTTTCTGTCCAGTCGACGACGCGACGCCGAGTTTGCTAAGGTCTCTTTGCACTTCATCTCTCCAGCGGTACTTCCGCAACAGCCGCCGCAGCCATTGTGCGGTAGCGGCCCCTCATACCCCCCTGACGGGGGGTATCGACAGATCACTCAAGTGTGCTCTCCAGCGGTACCTAGGGCGTCCAGACGGTCACTATTAATATTAATATTTTATATAAAAATTACTTATGGAATTTGCTATAATTGGCAAATTCCTACTTAAATCTGCAGTCAAGTTATACGTGTTACGCATTTACCGACATTAAGCACTGCAAAATTGCATCTCATTAAAGTGTCTGGTAGACAGACAGACAAGTAAAGTACGCGCCTATTAGTAGATTTCCAGTAACGAGATAAAACTATCTGTGAAAGTCTATGGAACCTGGAGATGTGGTACTATTTAACTACTTTAGACTTATAACTAATTTCGTGCCTAGATGCGTAACTATTATGACTCATCATCATTTTTTTTAAAGATGCCACGAATATTCTGCAATTATTCGGTATTCCGCCTATCCGGCTACTTGGTCAAATATTCGTTATTTGGTCAAATATTGCGTACTATTCGGCCGAATACACCTACTTGTGAAGAAAAATTGCTTAGTTAGAGCGTATCGGAAACGAGAAGTTGTCATAATTGAAGATTTTTTCTGAGAATTTTAGCTTGCTAATCCTTTGTAGACGACCAGTTTTCAGTTTTAATATTTTCTGACTGCAGTCTTGATAAATCATTTAATCCCGAAAAAAAATGACCACAGCCAATATATCTTGACAGACTTAGAAAAATACGACCATCATATTCGTACGAGTGGCCTTTACTTCGGTAACGCAAGTTTTAGTTCATCCACAATGACGCGCAGATTTCTCGAATTACGAGTCAATGACACGATTAAACTACTGCGATTAATACTGATTTTATTTTAATATTTTGGTAGTTTATATTAATTTTAACTGAGAGAACAGTATAGTACAATTCCCATCGTATGATAACCCACATCAAAATTTATAGACAATTTCCCATCTAGACGGGTCTCATAGTCTACCTTTTTTTTTTTTTTTTTTTTTTTTGACCCAGGGGGAATCCGTTATGGATCCCACTGGCACGGGAGAAGCCGAGTGGGTATGTCCGACTCCCACGGACTAAACCCCCTGGGGTGTTCCACCGCGCGCTTTGTGGACGGGGTTTCGGGAACGCGATTGTAGACTTCCGATACCCCGTCGGCGTTGCCATTACGGGCTCGACTTTTGTGGCTGCTGCTGCAGCCTACTCCGCTGAAGACGCCTCGGAACACTTGAGGGCCTTCCAGCTCGGAACCTCTTTAGGCGAGTGATGGAACTCCCGGCCCATCACCCGCAGGTTCCCGTTAAGGCGGTATCATTCGGGCTGCGTATGCCCTTAGACGCCGACCTGGCCTCTTAGTCTCATAGTCTACCTAGACCAACCAGCTGCACTTTACCGTGGGGTTTTGAGTTCAAGATAGAAGGAAGGCGGATGCATTATCTAGGTCGATAGGCAACCATCACACGGCTGTTCGCGTTAAACGTGAGATTAGCCAAAGGTCGGTATGTGTCGAGATTCTCTTAAGGCAGTTAAGGCTTCTACAGACGTTGCAACAAATAGCATGCGATTATAAATAATTGATGACTAAGTGACTTGAATGTTTTTCTTAAATGTCTTTGATCCCCCTACGATATCGCATCAGTAGCACCCCTAGTTCATGGCTAAAGGCCTAATTCAATTAGCTAAAATTAATTCGTGATCAAATTGGCAATTTCATTGTCCCGTCTGGCCTGGTCAAGGCTCTACAAATTGTCACGATATATCTATCGTTTAGAGTAGGTACCTGGGAAGGGCAAAATTCTAAATTTAAGTTTTTCGTTTGTACTGTATTTAATCCAGTGATATATGCCATACGATAAATAAATAAGCAAGTAGGTAATGTTTAATAAGTGAAACTCCGATAAAAGTGTCCCCTAAGATACAAAGGCCCCATGGGCAAAGTTTCACATAGTAAAGTAACAGTATATAGTTACTACTTTTCTCTACGTTGTTCCTTTGAGTTAAAATACAATGCTTAAACATAAATATTGCGCAGTTTCTGTAAATAAATCATGTAGTGTAGACATGCCTTGCAAAATTAATGTAAATAGAGTCTGTCGGGACTTGGAACGACGATAAATTATGTCCATTACTAGACACTTGATGAAATAAACGTCGAATAATTGAGTAAACAAGACAGTTTTCTTTTCTTTCACTATATTCTCATGTTACAAGGTACCTGCTGTTTTAAGGCCCCGTAGGTTTGTGTTCTTCTCTCACTCTCGTTAAGCGTAAGCGGGACCGCGGATATGATGATTTTGAATTTTAATTTGTAGTAAGTTTTAACAAGCTCAATGACGGGGTTTAGGGTCGGCAACGCGCATGTAACTCCTCTGGAGTTGCAGGCGTACATAGGCTACGGAGGCTGCTTACCATCAGGCGGGCCGTATGCTTGTTTGCCACCGACGTAGTATTAAAAAAAAAGTAATCGCTAAGTTTCCTCAAAAAAAAATTGTGGATTTTGAGACCTATTTTCGTGTTTTTTTTTCCATCGAGTGAAAGGCAAAAAATCAGGGTACGAATCGCTTAAGTTGCTAGAGAAAATCCTCAAGATAGCTAATTAAATTTTTGGCAACGGTATCACAATCTAAAAAAGCGGAAAGATTTTTCAAAAAATCCTCTTTGTGAACCTAGGGCAACTTAACCAGAGCCCTTATCCACAGAGCAGTGTCCACTGGTATATTAAAAAAATCTGGGCGCGAAACTGCTTTTCTGTAGCCATTTTTTTATTTCCCGCCTTTTTTAGTGATACTATGTTTGCCGCCTTCTTCAAATTTACCTACTTTGTTTGCCAGAACATAAGTGGTTGGTAATTCAGTATCCAGACATTACTAGGTTAAAATATTGATGAGAATATTCAGAACAACTGAAATTTAAAAGGAAAGCGGCCGTCCCCTTTCCTTTTAAATTTCAAAAGGAAAGGGGACGGCCGCTTTTCCATACAAACGTAGTCCCCATTTTCCTCTCTGGATAATGACATTATGGTTTTTTTTACATAATACGATGTATATTTATATTTTATACCATAGCCATTCCCCTACGTTTGAGTTGGTTTTTCGGTTATGGTAAAAATTAGGAGCGAAAAATCGATTTCATACAAAATTTTAAATGCTTCTAACGCTTATAATAATTAAAATTTCAAAAAAAATCAAACGTACGGGCATAACTGTGGTTTGATTTACAACAAATTGGGTCCAAATATTTTCAATTACGTTAATATCCAGAGAGAAAAATGAGGACTACGTTTGTATGAAAAGTCTATTTCGCGCGGGTCCTCCACATTCCACTTAAGTACATTTTATTGAACTTTCCGCCGTAACCCTATGAAATAAGCAACCACAAACGTCTCATTACTCCAGCTGAAATACCAATGCATTAAATTTCTTTCATTATTCAACACGACAACTGCATTAAAACAAATAAAAGCAATACAAACAAACAATGCAATCCCATTGTCGCTTCCACTTTTCCCGCGCGTATTGTCTATGACAAAAATGGCGTTCGGCTGTCAATATCTCAATTAAAGAAAGTGTCACACGCTACCAACGTAACGACGGTAACTGTGACCTGCCGCGGTCCCCTTTCGCCGAACTTTCACCGTGTGACCCACATTGCAGTGCGTCATAAAACACCGCTTTATTTGTGTTTACTAATATTACCGCTGGCAACACTGTTTAATTTTAATGAGCTGTAATGGCGTTTCCCGCGCAGTGACAGATGAGCTGTGGATTAGAAAATGAGGGAAATCTCAATCTAATGTCGTTGTTTTAGTAGGAAAAAAAAGAATTATAATAAATATTTTTCAAACTTCAAATATAATTCAGTTTATCCTAATTTTCGGGAATAATCATTTATTCAAGCTATTGAGAATAGCAACTAGTCAAAAACATTATACCTACACATATATTCAGTTAAAAATGATAAACATATACCGTTTATACATTTAAAGCTATAAACATACATGCTTGGGCGCTTTTTATTATGTGACCTACTATTAAACCTTTCTTTTATAAAAAACAAGACCAAATAACTGTCGATAGTGACGTCAAGCTCAGCCGTCTGCGTCAGTAACATTCGAAAGAATTGCACTGGAAATATTGTACGGCTGTATTTTTCCGTTTATTTATTTCTTGATAAATAATATTTATAACCAAATTGAAAGTGTTTTACCTGCATGTATTTTCATTTTGAATTGTCAATCACCAATCTGGAAATTGATTCAACAAAATTAACTGATAATATTATATACATAATATGTTATTTAAGTTAGTAATGCAAGGTATGCTTAACGGTAACCTACAACTGATTATAGGCCTATAATACCCCTTAAATCAATTAATGAGACGGAGTTATGCTAATTCAAGCGAACTTTTAGCTTCCTACATTTACGGTTGTAATTTTTATTTTATTTTTAGCATTTGTGCATAATATGTATCAAATTTTTAATGGGCATTTAAGACTATGTTCGGGATTTTTTTCTCTCGACCAAAAGTCAAAAACTCAGGATTCGAATACTGCACCTCCAACAACACAGAAAAACCGCCCAAAATTTCCTATAAACATTGCGGTCTAAGCACCAAATTCACTCAGTGACAAACACAATCTTCTACCGCGATTAAGTTGACACAATTCGTCTGCAAATTAGAAAGAGCTGCAGCCCCAGTAATTGCATAATTTACATAGTCGGTGCAGCGGCCGTGGCCGCCACTTTCTCCATAACGGGACGCAACTGGGACATCCGCTGCAGCGTGTTTCTATGCTAATCGCTTCTGGCACGAGATTTGATAGCTTTGAGATTATTTGAATGAGATTCTATAGAAACATGTCGACCCGTTTTGATAGCATTATAACTTCTTTCTTGTCTGGGAGACGTGTGTTAAAGTATGCTGACATTGTATTTACTCTCTATTATACTCATTCTGTACACAAATTTAAAACTAAAAAGAAATTAAAACTTAAAAATAACTTTGCTTTGGTAAAAAAAAAATCTCGTAACTATCACTACTACTACTATGTACGTCCTTATGTACGTAGTTTATGTTCAGCAAACATACTATTTACAATATTTACATAATATCATAAAAACCTTATTTCCCATAACTCACATACATGTATTAAAAAAAAGTACTGTGGTGTTCTACAATCTTCAAAAGACATTAAAAATACAAGTAGATAACGTAAGTACGAGATTAAACCAAAGAACATTAACGGTTAATATAAAACCACACCACAGAACACGGCAGAACGACCATGAAAAAGCATTTCATTACCAGAACAAAAAAAACAACCGCAGAAAATCCAGCAGAACATGAGCGATTACAATTACATCATTTCTCTTCAGTGGTGTACAGTTATGCGACTCCGATTCCAAAGCAGAACAGCTTTCGAACATCTAACAAGAATGATCTAACGTGACAAAGCGAAAAAATAATGCCACCCGCCATATTAGTGTAATGGCTGCCACAAAAAAACTAACGGAATAAAATACCTAACCAGAGAAAGGCTTTCGATTGTCCCACATTTCACCGCACGCGAATCGCGGCTCGCCCGCCAACCGGCAACACTGGCTGTTAAAAAACAAACAGTCTTGTGTCTATGCGCGCAAACTGTCATGTCGTTTGGCGGGAAACCGGGCAGCTCTACCGCTTCTAAATTCAAATGTCGCTAACATTAGCACGCAATAACATAATATGGCACATCTCTTTCCTTCCTTTGTCAGTTTTGTTTTTTGTTTCGCTCGACATTGAAAAAGAAAGCACTAGATTTTTTTACCGGCCATTTTACTTGAGAGTATGCCGAGGAAAGCTGAAATGCATGTGTGTAATATTAGAAACGGCGGTTTTGTTGCATCGCTCGTTGCATAAGTGCGTTTCGCCGCGACACTGGAAAATGCGCGATTTCCCGTAAGCAGAAACGCGATTGTTCGCTGCGCACGCACGACCAATGTCCGGCTTTGATGAACCTTTCTCTATTTGTTTTTATTTACGCCGATATTGGCCATGCAAGACAGTGGCGGCGTCTGGCGGCTACGGGCCATATTATCGATTTAACAGTCGACATACTCGTATGTCAAATGGTATAAAAATTGTAAGCCCATAAAAGTTCATTATTTTTTCAACGATGTAGATTTTAGTTACTTGCCATGTCGCATTTAGCCGAATAACACCTAAACAGCGATGGAATTGCACCATGGACACCTGCAACGCCAGACGTTGCAAGTGAGTTGCCAGCCTTTAAGATGAGAGAACGCTATTTTCTCCAGCGAGCCTCTTAAAAGTACAGTTAGCCAAGTATATTGCGCGTAACAAGCCATTCAGTAATAAACGTGCAGATTCTCTGATTTGGGTCGGCCGACACAATGCGGTGTTTGTATACGGGACATTAAATTCACTATATGTACCTACTGGTACGTTTGTTAGAAGAAGGGCGTATATAAAGTCAATGTACGTCTCAATTCAGTTCATGAAAGAATACGAGCTTTGAAAACTGTCAGTAAAAAAAACTGTCTATTTAAATATTATGGCAAAAAATAGTACATAGTTATAAAAGTGGTAAAGTCAACGAATTATTATTTTCTCGGCTTAGTATTCTGCCTTTGATTGGAACATCAAGATGATCAAGAGATAACATCAAGATATTAATTTGTATTGTTTATTTTATATTTATGACACCATAACTGGGCTCATAAATATAAAATAAACAATACAAATTAAAAAGTTTTTTTTTTCACCTCTGTGTTGCCGCAGATTGTATAATATCAGCCTCGTTACGTCGTTACGTGGCATTTCTTTTCGCTGTGGTGTAACATTTCCGCGCACTTTCTTTGGCCGGCGCGCCGCGGCGCTGTCGAAATAGCGGTAAAACTTTCTTTACAATAATCATCGCACTACTTAGATTTTCATTGTATTGCGAGTTGTATTTCACTTGGATTATAAATATCATTCTTAGTAATATATATTATCGACTGAAGTAAGGTCTTGGAGTTAATTAAGAGGGTGCACTTTTCATGTGTTTAAGCTCCATTGTTGTTAGACGATTATAGGTACTTATCTTGAGTAATCTTGAACCATTCATGAAATTTGGTGGAATTTTCATAGTTTCATCTGATTTCTTATCTACATATATATTTTATTTAATATACGTTCTTTACTTATAGGTATATGTATTTATTTGACGACCGGTATATGGTGTGATGAGCATGGATATTTCTTCCTGAGTCAAGGGTGTTTTTAAGTATTTAAGTTGTATTTATAAATATTTATATATTATATATATCGTTGTCTAAGTACCCTCAATACAAGCCTTATTGAGCTTACTGTGGGACTTAGTCAATTTGTGTAATAATGTCCTATAATATTTATTTATTTTATTATACCTATGTATTATTTATATTTCTAGTATTTGTTTAGTTGTATAAGTTGTGTAAAAGTCTGTCGAGACCTACCTAATTTGTTTTGTTCGCCTACGAGTTATCTGCTTTGCCCGAAGGTTGACTGGTAGAGAATGCCTTATAGCATTAAATCCGCCCTTTGTCCGTTTGTATTTTCTTTTGTGCAATATCTGTTGAATAAATAAATACATGACCGATCAGCAGTTTGAGGAGTCTCAAAAAAAGACACGAGCTTATGCAAGGTCGAAGAATATAAAACCATTCATTCACGTAAATCGAAATTTCATTCGTCGTTTTAGGGGTTCGCCCTAGTAATTGGGTTAGTAGTTTAGAGAAATAGGTTATAAATTTTAGTTTACTTTACACCATATGAAAATAAATCTAGAGCTTTTATGTAGGTAGGTACATAATGTTTTCCTTCACATCAAAGATAAGCCTTTTCCGGGCCGGTGTGAAAAAACTGGGGGCCTACCGCGATACCGCCTAAATTCGCAAATTGCGTGGATCTTTCTCTTTTACTCTCACTAAGACGTAATTAGAGTGAGAGAGAAAAATGCCCGCAATTGACGAACTTCGATTATCGCGGTTATCCCTGATCCTTCGTAAAGCTTTTTGCAACGATATTAAGTATACCTACGCGGATAATCTAAAATCTAAATCAGCATAACTTCACCAGACAAATAGGACGAATCGCTTATCAAGTCACGCGTCTGTTTCGCTCTTAGCCGTAGATACATAGATACTTGTTAGAACGGGACATCCTCGGTGACATCGGCCATCCCCAGGTCACGAACTGACGAACCGTGCCATACCTGGCCCCGAACTTGACCGCAACTTTCGGCGCAAGTAGCACGCGGCCTCGAATCGCGGCCCAGATGCGTTGGCGTTAGCGCGTGCACGTTACTCAAGACGGGGGAAAGGTGGCATGAATTTCGGTAACGTGATGATATGGTTCAAGTATAGTCAGCAGAAGCAGCGAAGCGGGTTGGATGCATGATAAATATGACCTGAACAGAAGCCCACATAATAACAGTCATGGCAAACACAAGTTAAAAACCCTTATTGAGCTTACCTACTGTGGGACTAAACGATCTGTATAAAACTGTTTTATAGCATTTATTTATTTATTAGAAAACCAATAAGCATCTAGAATTTATAATGCAAGAATACGTACATATACTTTGTAAATTTTCTTGCACCTTAGGTGCAAGAAATATTTATATTATATAAGCAGTAATCTGCTTGTTCTCAGTTTGGCCAGAGGGTTATCTGGTAGAGGATGCCTTCTGGCATTAAGTTCGCCTTTTATACAATTACTGTGCAATAAAGTTTAAATAAAATAAATAATACGAAAAACAATGTTATGAGTTTTTCAAATGTTGTGTGATTCTGCAGCACCTCTCATGCTTTTAACCCTTCGCAAAGTTCACGGTTCTTGTAAATGAAATGAAAAATATAGGCTCGCTCTGCATATCAGTAACACAAGAGTTACAGCAAAAATATTCTCTCTTGTTCAAGTTCAAAATATACCTATACCTACACAGTGTGTATTTTTGATAACCGCAAACTTAAATTAGACGTCGGTTTTAGAGCTGTAAAACAATTTTGTTTTTTTTTTTTTTAATTTAGACTTAAATACTAGAGCATAATTAATTTTTGAAAATATTTCGAGTGGCAATGTAACTCGTACATCATGGTCACTTGTGACAGTTGTGACGCCGCGTCATTAAATGCGACGTTTTGAGTTATAACAAAGTAGCTTGCTGAATTATTATTAAAAATTAAAGTTATCCATTTTTTATAAAACCTATGAAAGTGTGTTCATTAAAGCTTTAACTAACTACCCTTTGATTATGCGGTCGTATCAAAAATACACGCTGTATATTAAACTGTTTGTATTTGGTTTGGTTATCATTATCATACTTACTGTGACGTTAGAGCATTCCAATTGTGTAATTTTTGCCATACTTTTGAGGTCATTTTTGTTTATTAATTATTTATTTTAAAAAATATGACAATGAACAAAGCCCCCCTAAGGCTTAACTATATGGCTATGTAGGCTTCAAAAAATATCCTAAAAATTACTTACTTATTTTAATTCTGGCACTTCGGTCAGCTCACACTTAACACTGAAATCTGCTTGTAATTGTGCCCATTTCAAACAAGATTCAAATTATTAACAACTCTTAATAACGTTCTACTGACATGAAATTTAAAATGATTTGAAATAATCCGTGTAGTTCGCTTAAAAACGTCACAATTCAACTATTTGTATCAAGGTTTCTCCCACTAACTCAATAATATTTCTTACATTCTGCATTGTGCTGCCATCTAGTGGGACGCGGAGAAAGTCAGCGCTTCTGTAGAACTCACGCGAATGTTCCAGATGGGAAAAGTACTACAGGACAGCCTCTCAGACTCGATCAACAAGCGACTTATTATATCTACCTTTTCGTCAGACACTTTCTGATATCTTACCATTCATAACATATACGTGTATCTGTCCTTCTCGGTAAAGTTCTGAAAAAGGATAGATGTAGTAACCCCTTAATCTAGATGTGGGAAAAGTAGTACAGAGTAGGCATCGCGGGCTCTGTCAAGAATAGTACATTGTGCAACGATCCCCTCGTTAGGGAAATTTTGCAAACGACAGCCTCAGGCTGGAGTGCATAAAAGACTCGAGTTTACGATTTTCTTACCCCCGGAGTTACACACAATGTTCGTCTCGTCATCACACATGCGGTCCGCCACATTGTCATTCTTTGACAGGTTAGGCATCGAATGCACAGAGCTATCCGGCATCGGCATTCAGCCACGATTGAAAATTCTGTAAAAATATTTTAAATTGCTATTAAATTAATTATTCAAATTAAATATTTTCATCATAAACAATAAATATAAATTATAAACGTCAGTATTTTAAAATTAAAACTCTTTTAAACCTACTTGGTTCATATGAATTGGTGTTACAATTTAAAAAACCGGCCAAGTGCGAGTCGGACTCGCACAGGAAGGGTTCCGTACCATTATCTATAAAAACGGTCACCCATCCAAGTACTGACCTCGCCCGACGTATGGAAAGAAATATTTATTTTATTCAGTTTTTAGTATTTGTTGTTATAGCGGCAACAGAAATACATAATCTGTAGAAATTTCAACCGGCTAACTATCACGGTTCATGAGATACAGCCATAAGGCACTCCCTCGGGAGTTATAGATATATTAATTTTATAAATTTTATTTTTTTGTTTATGTTTAAAAATATTTAATTTGATTAATTTAATAGCCATTTAAAATATATATACAAAATTTTCAATCGAGGTTGAATGCAGCCGTGCCTTCGATGGCTAACATGCGAAAAAATACAATATGACGGACGAATGTCTGAAATGTCACCGTTTTAAGAATTGTTTCGCTTAGTTTTTTCTCCGCAAGGTAAGAATATTGCAAACTCGAGAATTTACTTCACTTCAGCCTGCCCGTAGCATACGAAACGCAACTGTCACTGTCGCACTAATATGGAAGAGTGATAGAGAGACTACGCGACGCTACGAAGCGTGAACAATTAGCATCTTGTCTACGCACCCTGGCTTAAAGAGCATCCAACTAGGCTAATATGGTCGGCTCTTGATCATTTGTCACCATGCCTGTCATGTTCTAACAAGTATGTAAGTGCGAAAGTGACGCATAACATGACAGATGATAAAAATGCGACCATGATACCGCTGCCAGCCAACCCCATTGCTTGCTGAATTAGCGCCCATCAATTTCAACTTCTGTCAAACCTCATCACTCGCGTGACTGCGATTTTTTTCAATCGCAATAATTGTAAACGGTTAATAGCGATTGATCATCTCGAACCCGCTTATTATTAGTTATACCTCAACGTGTCATCACCGTTACACCTAAGTGGGTTTTTTGTGTCGCAAATCAACCCAATATTTCTAAGAACCGAGACACACACAATATCAGTTAAATAACACCAATACACACAATACATCAACATAATACAGTTACGGAGCTTTAGTATGAACTGAGTCATACATTGCGCGCAACGATATAACATTAATCTCCAAAGTATATGTCATAACTGCATATGAATTTTATAGGCGGTTACGGCATTTTTCTTCTGAGTAAATATTGAAAAAGCCTACGCTATTTGGGCGTTCCGTTATGCGTAAGTATATTTGTCAGTGCGTTCTATTTGAATTTTTATCTACCAATTTGCATAGTGTTGTGCTTAATTGCTGATGTTTTACGAGTTTATTAAGCTGAATATGGAGTTGTTCCTGTTAATGTGATAACGGATTAATACCAATTAAAGTATTACATAATTTTTTACCGTTGCGAACACCGAAAAAATAACGTGCTAGTCAATCAATGCTAACCCGCTATACTAACTTGCGTATTTTTACATGCAAATGTTACCGCTCCCACCGCAAATAAATATAACAACCCACCACTAAAAGTACAAAACTCGACACGTATTTCGCCTCCATCCTCAGGAGATGCTAGAGATGTTGACGGTCTGACGCCCGAGAACTGAACCAACAGTTTCAGTGTCAGTTATCGGACATCAGTACCCCTAGTGTAAATTTGATCGACATCATAACGTGACGAACGCGTTTGCGTTAAGTCTCATTTTGTATAGGATTTTGAGTTTCCAAAACGTCCCGCTTGGCGCGCTCTTTCTAAATCCAATACAAAATGAGACTAAACGCAAACACGTACGTCACGTTTCAAAATCGAATTTATTTACACTAGGGGTACAGACCGTCAACATATCCATTGGCCCGAATTCGTGAGTGACACCGCTGAACTAGCTCAACCAGCACCATTATTAGTGCCTGTAAGGGCTGTCTTTAGATATATATATGTCAACGCCTCATAGACTAACATACAATACATATCATAAATTTAAAATTAAACACTTTTTATGCAATTAAACGGCGTGGCTCCGTTGAATCTGCTGCTGTCGGATTCAGCAGCTTGCCCTGGAACTCCGAAACACGACACCCAGAAGTGGCCTCACTCGATTGTCCCCTTCGGCCCTACACTACATTACGATATAGATAAACTGAATCGATTTCATTATGTGGTACTGTGCTTCATACGGAGAGTCAGTAAATCTTTACTGACTCGCGATTATCTAATCGCGATATGCTTTTAAACGTGTGACACTGATGGCATAGAAAATAATAAAAACGATAGTTATTATTCAGACCAGTGACATGAACCATCTAACATAGATGGATCAGATGGGCCTGGGTCAAAAACTTATAGTATTATTTAAGGTATTAGATCGTGTCATTCACGAAGACGCGTGCCTTAACTCGTAATGTCATGTTATTAAAGGTTAGATTTGACAAATCTGCGCGTCATCGTGGATGACACCAGAATAATTAGAAGAGAGAAATAAACGGACTTTTTGTAAGTCTAATTAAGCCTAAATAAAGCCAATTTTTTGTGTTTAAACCTTCTGCTTCTTAAAATTTGTATGGAGAAAGTCTTGCAATTCTAATACCTAATGTCCAGGGCTGAATTTCCGCCTAGACCCATAAGGCCCGGGCCTAGGGACCCAGGTAACCTAGCAATCATTTTAAGATAGAGAAGAGGCCCCCATAAATTTTAAGTACAATCTGAATCTCTTCAAGGCTAGAGTAAATAGGTTTTTCATAGGTAAGCGTGCTCCACCGTAGACCGCATCATCACTTACCATCAGGTGTGATCGTGGTCAAACGCCTGCCTATCCTCCATAAAAAAAATGCATTTTACAAAAAAGTGCCAAGAAATTATATACAACAAAAAGTACAATGTTTCCAGCTTTACTTAGCGAACAGCCATGGCAAGAGAGAGAGATAGGATTATATAAATATTTCCACAGCTAAACTTAACTTTCATATACCTATGTACTCAACTGCATTTCACATAGGTACTTATTAGTAGCAGAAAAACTTTTACTCACTGCACCCGAGAGCATTAAGTTCTTACAAAACTTGTATCATTAGCGACGAATAACGCACTTTCAAGCTCTAGCAGAAACCCTAGACTAAATGAGAATTAAAGACGAAGTATTTTTCATTTCATACAAACTATTTCTTAAAAATTTGTTTTTTTTTTTACTTACAATTATATTATAATTACCTAGCTCAAAAAGTTACAAAAGGGAACTTTAGCATGTAGAAGAAAAGAGTCAAAAAATATTTAGATTCCACGTTTAGTCCCTCAGTACATCTGCTTATGTATGTATGTTTTTTTTATACTACGTCGGTGGCAAACAAGAATACGGCCCACCTGATGGTAAGCAGTCTCCGTAGCCTATGTACGCCTGCAACTCCAGAGGAGTTACATGCGCGTTGCCGACCCTAACACTCCGCACCCTCGTTGAGCTCTGGCAACCTTACTCACCAGCAGGAACACAACACTATGAGTAGGGTCTAGTGTTATTTGGCTGCGGTTTTCTATAAGGTGTAGGTACTTTCCACGTTTGGCTCTGCTCTAGATCTGGAATGACATCCGCTGTGCTGTGCCCTGCCACACAAAGCGAGATGACATTCACAATGCCCATACCTCTCTTTTGGACGTAGATTAAGGACGTACCCGGGTCCAGGTACAAGAGGTCATTCTTGTTACAAATTTAAGTATCCTAGTATTACGTTAAATGCTCCCCCAGCCCGAGTCCAGTTTTCCAGTGCTTTCCAAATAGATAGTAATAAATATCTAAATACACTGATCTATTACCATGATCCATTTGTTACAACTTACAACCTATGATTCATAGCGCCAACATAATAAATAGCCAAAGCGTCCTACGTAATAGCAGATAAGTAACTACGTGACTTTGAAATGGCTTCGACAATTTCTCGGCAAAATCAGAAAGCGCAGCAAACCAAGCCTTTACATTCTAAACATTTCTAGTCTATTCCACAAAACAACTTTACCTGCACACTTATTCATTGCTGCTCTGATACACTTTTGAGCTGTAAAAACTCTTGCGAAGCTGGTAGTGTATAGTGCGAAGAGAGAAATTTACATTAAGGTTAGTTCAGAAACCAGTTGCAAGATCACAGCGAAAATGTACAAGTGTTATGTAGGTCACTGCCGCGCGTATAACGGCCTGTGCTGGATGGCCGCCCGCGTAACGTTACGTGTGGGAAATTATTTGAATTTGGAACACCACTTTTTTTTTAAGCGACTTTTATCAAGCCAGTTGCCATTGTTCTTTTATTTTACGTTTATTGTGTTGGCTGCACTAGTTTGCGGTAATGATTACACCGATTCGAAGCGTTTACAGTTAGGGAATACATTGTATGTATTCTAGGTCTGTAGTTCAACCTGGTGATTCGGCCTATTAACGGAGATAATTGATTGTTGATGCGCTTAGCCGGGTGTATGTGGGGTAATACGTTGAGTAATTTCATGTTTTTGCAATAGCATAGATTAATTTTATATTTTAGCGGAGTTTACGCCTTTTACACATCACAATTTGAATTTAAACGACGAAGAAGCTACGGCAAAGGAAGCTGCACATGTAAATATGAAAAACTATTAAAGTTTTTGAATCCAAAACTACACACTAGGTATTTGAAGTGTAAGTTTTTTCATGGATTATACAAACTACGATCTGATTAAAATTAAACAAGGCAGCAGTTTCAAGGTACGAAAGATATTAGACGGTTTAGCGCAACGCTGAACTAGCCCTGAGATAAAACTTTCCTACAAGTACTAGCTACTCGTACAAAACGACACGTTCTTACTACTCTTTTGATGCATTCGAAATTGTCTGCCGGTATCTCGTGCCCCGTACAAACCATTAAGTAATTAACGCGAATTTTCTGAAGATTTGCACGTTAGTATAAGGTCAGGTGGGGTAAGGAAAACGTACTTTATTTTTCTCAAGGTAAGAGAAACCGTATGAGGACAGTCATGGCTGTAGGCAGGTAGGCAGGCAGCTGCAACGCCCCGAGATCAAATTTTAGATACAATCTATGCCACTCTGCTGCTTCGCCCCCCCCCCCCCCCCCTAGGCCACGGTGATATCAACTTGCCCTCCTCCCCCCTCCCTAGTTCACTGGCTGGCCATGCCCTTGAGGAAGATCCTTTAACATAAGTATTGTACATTTTAACATAAGATTTAGCATAAGCAAATATATGCATTAGCTTTATTTTTAGTATTATCATTTAATTTAGTTTTTGATTTCTTTGAGTATCACTAAATGCTTGTTTTTCCATACAAGTATCCCTCTTTTCCCATAGTTCCCCTTACCCCACCTTAGGAGTTTTTTTTCTGACACAATGGATGTGAAACATGTTCAGTACGAGTAAAATAATCATCGACTTGAAATGTTGGAAAAATCTAGATAATATACGATAGATTTTGACGACCGGTTTGGCCTAGTGGGTAGTGACCCTGCCTATGAAGCTGATGGTCCCGGGTTCAAATCCTGGTAAGGGCATTTATTTGTGTGATGAGCATGAATATTTGTTCCTGAGTCATGGGTGTGTTATCTATGTATTTAAGTATTTATATATTATATATATCGTTGCCTAAGTACCCACAACACAAGCCTTATTCAGCCTTACTGTGGGACTTAGTCAATTTGTGTAATAATGTCCTATAATATTTATTTATTTATTTAATATACTAAAAAAATCGCAATCGGGGCTCATGACATGCCTCTTTTACCAATAACACACAAAACATAAGTTGAACTTTTTAAAGATATGTACGTAAACTGAAACGATCAAGATCAATTTTAGATCACATTCCTACTACGCTACCAACACAACTGTACCCAGTCCCCATCCTATAAAGTCTAGATACAGATCTAGGTATTCTAGCCGGTGGGCTGGCCCAGTAATTGCTGAAGGGCTAACGGCACGTTACACGCAGAACTTTCCCCACTTTTTGATCTCCGACTAGCTATCAAATGTTAGCGGGGATTGAGCAGGTTTGGTATTTGAAGTATGTATAAACACCCCTATAATGGAACAGGCACCAGTAATGGGGTGGTATAGACAAATCCTATAAAACAAGTATTTACCATCAGCGTTTAAACGATAACTACATTTAATCATAAACAAGAGCCAAAGAGCTGCTTAAGTTTAATTTTTAATTGATATTTGTTAGTTTGAAAATTAATGACGCCATACATCCCATGACTGGAGCAAAATAACATAGTTGTAAGTGGTTAATAATATTGAAACCAAGTAGTAGCTTTCATTAAATACATAGAAAACATAGAGGACGAGTTGGACATTCAACGTTTAAAGTATAAAGCCGCAGGAATTTTATAGATGTCGGTGAAATATCAAAAATACTCAATTTTTTTCTCTTAAATGTCCCATGATTGGTCCCGTTAACATATGTATGTATATACTTTATTGTACAGTCAGCGTCAAATACTTCGTAGCAGTCAAAGTAGCCAAAAAGTTCGGTACACCATATATTTAGTATGGTGTACCGAACTATTTGGCCACTTTGACTGCTACGAAGTATTTGACGCTGACTGTACATATAAATAAAAACACAGTTACAGATCTCAAGATCCTTAAGAGAGTCTTAAGATTAAATTTTATTTATATCTCTTACGTTGTATAAGTTTACGCAGATGTTAGAGAATATGTCAGTGTCAGGTCAGTGACAAGCTCGTGGTAGTCGTACAGGACGCAAATGTTACTAGTCAATGTATTTAAATGGACATCAAAATCTTACAATTGAACGACTATTTTGTCATAGAACTTTAAAAAGAAATCAAAGGTTTGCAGACAATCTTCAGCTTGTTTTATTTATTTGCAGTCCATACCACTCTGTCACTCTCTCATCATTTATTCGTAGCAGACTGTATAAATAAATCAAGTATCAAGACTAGCGTGTGCACTCGCTGCACTAGACCGATGCAGCTTTCACTGCAGTTGGAGCTGCAGTGCTGTGGATATTGCGGACAGTACGAAAGCTACAATATCCTCCTACTATCCTACTTTGGTAGATCGATCGAAGTGGACGTATTTCGGATGATACGGTGATGTTGATCTAGTTGACAAAGAGACTCCTAAATTACATTACTGAAAATAGAAGGGGCAGAGTCCGTCCCTTTACTACATGGATGGGCATCGCTCCTCGCGCTGCCGCGATGTTTCCCTCTCTGATCACACACTGCTCTACTCGCCCAATTAATCGCGACGTTCCGCAGTCCGCACTCGTATTGCCGGCCCTATGACTCTCGCCAAAAAACAGACTAAATAGGGAGCACGTACGGCATGACAATTAACGTTCCCATTTTTCTCGCTACTTCCCATGCCACTCGTCGAGTGTGTGGTAGGGCTATATATTAACGGCACCAATCATGGGACATTTAAGACAACATTTGAAATATTTTTGATATATTACCGAATAATTTCTACCGCTTTATGCGTTAAAAGTTGAATGTACGAATAGGACCCTTATGTATTCTATGTATTTAATGAAAGCTGCTGCAATTGGTTTTAATATTATTAACTAATTAAAACTATGGTTACTAGCTCCAGTCGGATTTATAGCGCCATTAATTTCCAAACTAACAACTCCCAATGAAAAATTAAACTTAAGGACCTCTTTACCTCTTGTTTACGGTAAAAATTGCCAGCGTTTAAAAACTGATGTTAAATACTTGTTTTAGGGCTCTACACGATGGCCCAGCGTAGGCCAGTCTAAGGTTGCGTCCCTTAGACTGGCCTACGCGGTGGAATGAGATAGCAATATCACTTCCCCCTAACGCATAAATGAGTCCCTTGGACTGGCCTACGCTGGGCCATCGTGTAGAGGAGCCATTACAGGATTTGTCAATACCATCCCATTACTGGTGCCAGTCCCATCATAGGGGCGTATCGTGCATTTCACTCGTACTTGTCCGTACATGTATTGGCGGGGGAGAAACACGATAACTAAATAACATGCCAGTGTACGTTCAAATAGGCCGGATACTGTCGTAAACCTGTGTGCTGTGTAATACGGACTGCAGTAAGCGATATATCTGCTCTATTACTAGATCCGGCCAGTAATGGTGAAATAACTTAATGCCCCTATTACCCGGCTTATACCTATGCAGCCGTATCGTAACATTAATTATATCATAGGACAAATACTTTAATTACATTGTCCACTTCTTGTATGACTTTTAAATACACATTAAAATAACTATTTCATCCCTATAATCAGTGCTTCACCCGAAAGAGAGGAGCCTATTTTTATTTTATTTTATTAGTCAAAAACTCTTGCAGGCTTACAGGTGACCGCAAAACGCTCACAAGGTAATACAAACAATGTCAATGTAAATAAATTAAATAACACAATTATACATAGCAAAATTAAATTATGAGCAAGAGCCCAAGCTTTTATCTAACTTGCCCTGTTCATTTTGGACCCGGGTATGTCCTTAAACTACGTCCAAAAGAGAGGTATGGGCACTGTGAATGTCATCTCGCTTTGTGTGGGCACAGCACAGCGGAAGTCATTCCAGATCTAGAGCAGAGCCCAACTAGGAAAGTACCTTACAGAAAACCGCAGCTAAATAACTTTACACCCTACTCATAGTATTATCACTCAATACGTCGATGGCAAACAAGCATACGGCCCGCCTGATGGTAAGCAGTCTCCGTAACCTACGGACGCCTGCAATTCCAGAGGTGTTACATACGCGTTGCCGTCCCTTTAAAAACGTGTACACTCCTTTTTTGAAGAGCCCCATACGGTACGGTAGACTACCGGGAAAACCTCGGAAGGGAGCTCATTCCACAGCCGCAGCGCTCGCATGAGGAAATTCCTCTTTAAACCGCACAGTAGGCGATTATTTTGGTTCTAGGGTGTGGGGATGAACCCTGCCGACGGCAAGCGGTGTGGTGATAGAAAATGGCCGTTGGCATCATGTCAAACAATTCTTCAGAGCACTCTACTCAGGGCTCCGCAAAATTAAATTAAATCAACCTCTCGTAGTCATAAGTAGGTAATCGCTAGTTTCTAGAACTTCAAACAACTGAGATCTTATTTATTTTAGTGCTAAGTACAAGAATAGAATACAATATAAATAGGGAACAACTGTTAACACAGGAAAATATCCGATTTAGGTAAATCGTATAGGAAATACCCATGGAATAATTTTATTTAACTGAAACAATGGAATCTCACCAATTACAAAGGTTACAGGAAAAATGTATGATTAAGGTCATATTTTGTGTGGTTTGAAGTGGCTATGATATTGTATGGAAGATTTCGTGCGGTGGGACTCTCTTACGTAGAAATCAGAACAGGAAAAAACAATTTCAACTTGACCTCTGGACTGGAAACAGTTTAATCGTAGGTCAAGAAGATGATTTAATTTTATCCACTTCTCATGCTCGTAAAATTGACATTTAAGTCGCGTATAAGCGACATACAATTTCTCTGCATAAAATAAAATCATCTATTACGACCCTTGTTAACTAAGCAATAAAGTTCGGACCGAGTACGATTTTCTTTAGTATTAGACAAATACGGTAAAATAACCTACAATATTTGAAATTTTTGAGAATTTTCCTCGCAATCTAAGTGAAAAGCAGAGTACTCAGGCACAAATATCCATTTTTATCTATTACTATTTCATAGCGATGTGGTATTTTATTCCGGTAAGAATAAAATTATCAACTAAGAAGTGCCATTCAATCGAAAACAAAATATTCCATAGGTCGACTTTGGTATATCGGACCTACACAAAAAACCAAACGAATGAAAAAGCTCCTTTTTGAAGTTGAATAAAAGAAAGATTGCTTATCTTTTTTGGCACACACGTATGAAATTCTGAAATGAATTAAACAGTAATAGGCCAAGGAAGGCAAGGAATAGGCAAAGTGGCTGGCGAGAAGCCTTAAATTTTCCCTTTTTTCATAAATCTATACTTTCATAAAATTGTAATAATAGCATCCTAATAACTACTTTGTTCACCTTAGCAACACAAAACTGATAACGCCAGGTATTAATCATATAAAAATAGGTAAATTAATGATTTAGGTAAGGAAATAAGTTATTGTCATAACTTTCTCATGCTTACATACGTTAGAAAATGTAGCAATTGCCCTGCGTAAACCA
This sequence comes from Cydia pomonella, assembly GCF_033807575.1. NCBI lineage: Eukaryota > Metazoa > Arthropoda > Insecta > Lepidoptera > Tortricidae > Cydia > Cydia pomonella. The sequence continues at coordinate 4,667,170 of NC_084725.1, read as the reverse complement.
TTCGGTGTTGTCTGCACGGCTGGCCGACGCAAGCATAAGTGCACAAATTAGAACAAGCTTGAAAAACTTCTAAACAACATAAATGTTTTCCTACAACGTAACAATAATATAGAAAATGATAATAATATATCACTTACATCGTAACTACTATCTTACCTTCCTCCTTTTTTCCGCTCATGTAATATCAACTAACTTCTACAGTTTTCCGCAACTGCCATTGGCATTGCGTGCGTATACGCAACACGCACACATTTACACTTAGCCGCGAATCCTACACATCCCTACTACGAACCTTTTATGCACACAGGCGAACATTTTCCCATCCATGAACACTTACACTAGAGGAAACCCTGTACGGATATTGACTCACACTAATAAACGCAGTGTATGACAGTGTCATACTTTACTTGTGACTGTGTGCGTAAAGAAAGGTGTTTTACTAGGTAAAATGGGAACAAACATAATATGTTTGACGGTTCTTTAGCGGAACAGGTAATTAAACTATCGATGTTAAGTAAAAAATCTAATCGCGTAGGAAATTTATTGATGCAATTATTATATTTACATTTTAGGAAGTACGACATAATTATATATAGGTACTTTGTAACATTGATTTAAAAATATTATTGACCTCTATTTTTGCGCCGATCAGAATCCTCTAAACCATTTACCATTGACAGACGATACAGTAAAGGAAAACTAATACTGTAAATCTACATAAAAATTGTCTCAATTTGATCATCTCTCACACGCTTTTCTCATCTGAGTAAATATTATCATTACTTCAGTAGGTACTTAGGTATATGTTTTTAATTAGACAGTTTTGGTAAGCCATAAACCAACAGGGCACTCCATATGGAGTACATACATATTTCCTATACTTAATAAAAAAATTAAACTTTATATGTGTCTGGGTTAGCGTTGTTCATAAGTTTCATAACTATTCAAATTTATAGCTAAAGTAGTTCTCGAAATATTTGGCAATGTAACAGACAGACGGACGGACGGACGGACGGACAGAGTCGCGCATCCAGGGTTCCTTTTGTACTTTTTGGTGCGGAATCCTAAAAATACGTATTGGCAGCTAGTTTTGTAATTTTTCTACCATACAATACAATACAAATCCTCTTTATTGGACAACCTCTGAAAATCTGTACATGGAACCACATTATACTCGTATATGTGGTTCCATGTACAGATTTTCAGAGGACATATCAATCATATCATATACATACATGCTATGTTTTTATTTTAAGTTTTTTTTTGTACTAACCTAAATAAACTTTGGATTTTGGTTTAAATAGAGTCTATAGCATTATAACATATAATACTTACATGAAGATAGAGGTAAACAACAGGCGGCCTCATCACTACAGAGCGATCTCTTTCAGATAGCCTTTAGGTAGTAGAGAAATGAACATGTTAAAATTCCCTTACTTCTAAAATATGCCCACTTTTAATAAATTATAATAGGCGCGTGTTATTTTTCTAGCCACTATGTAAAACGGAATATTTACTATGTATAATTTTTTAAGAGTTCTCGATTTTTCGGCACAGTTGAACATGCCATCTTCTCATCTAATTTACAGCGGCATAAGTTTTCTTTTGCATTTAAAGTAAACAACGTACAACGTGCTTCTCCTATTTTATTGGTGAAAGGGCAACCTAGAAATTTCTACGACTGCTCAAGCAATAACTGCAGTCGGTTACGACTTAAGAAATTGTATAATTTCTAATAGACATTTTATTATATTATTTCTATATATAATAATGAAATAAAGTGCCTTAAGTATGATTCCGGCGATTGTCTTGAATATTGGCCAATATTAAGTAAATATAATTATTATATTTAATATAACTTTGACAGTAACTGGTGGGAGACTTCTGAGTATAGGGATACGTGGAAGAATAAGAGATAGACCTTTTCCCAACAGTGAGACGATATGAGCTCATAATAGTAAGTAATAGTAATTTAATATAACATATACTACATATAGGTATATTAACAATCTGGTCGACTGGAACTTTGTTTTGTAATTAAGTCAGACCCTGTTATCTATATTTTCTTATGTATTAAGCTATAATATTAGAAATTAAGTTCATTATTTTTAACAAATTAAATATCTAGCTTAGCTTACATATTATTTTAACCTCTCCTTATTTAAAAATCTACAAAAAAATAAGCTTCATCAAACAGCTGAAGGTCTTGATCCCATTCAGCCAAGCATTTGTTTTCGTTAGTCTTCAACCATAGAGTACAACCATAGTAGTGTGCGTAAAGCGCAGACCTTTCTCTCAAGTTCTGGGTCACGTTTATGCAATGTTATGTTGGTAGTACCTATATTGCTTACTTTACACCTTATAGGTGACTAACAGCTTTCTTTTCGGCCAATGACCTGATGATCAATCAATTTGCAAATGTGTGTTTTTATATCTATGATTGATGTTCATTGTTGTGTACCTTTATAATCCCATTTTTTTCTTTAACCTCCCTCTTTTATTTAATGCCATTTTTTTCTTCAAATCTTTTAAATTATGAATATGAATTTTTATCCGCAACAAAAGCGAACTAACAGAAAAATAATAAATATAGTCTGTCAAGCCATTTTCGTCAGTAGAAAAAAGCGGCAAATTTAATAAAATATAGGCGCAAAAGGTTATGGTCCTATAGAAAATTTGAATTTTGCGCCTGTTTCTACTGACAAACTTGTTTGGCCGGCTATATTTAACCAAGTTGTGAAACTATTATGTATTAGACATTGCTAACCATACGTAAGTACCTACCTACATCATAAACAAGTAAAACTCTTTTTATGAAAGGATTTTAGAAAAAGAAGTTTTTTTAATCGTAAACACACAAACGAGACAATTTACATATATAGCCGGTCAAACAAGTTTGACAGTAGAAAAAGGCGCGAAATTCAATTTTTCTATGGGACGATAACCTACATTTTTTAAATTTGCCGCTTTTTTCTACTGATGGAAATGTCTTAACAGACTATAAGAAAAAATAATGTGTCACGAAATGGCCTCACCTCAGCATGTTGCTGGCGACTTCGAAATGTTCGAATGCTGATCTTCCGCTGAGGCCATATATTTTATTTACTATCATGATGCGTAAATACTACAGACCACTACCAAAACAATGACTCAGAATTGTACGTGCTCCTACTATTCCTAGTAAAACGATGAGCAATGTTTCGCTTGGCTGTCCAGTCATTTGATGACTGATATTTTTTTGTATCGGGAATCGGGAACTTATTACATTTCACAACCCAGTAAACTATTGTGGGAAAATGACAAATATCTAATTAAGTATTTTCACCACACCAACTGGTAAAGACCCTCTTGATTGCTCTTCAAAACTAATGAGAAAGTTACATTTTATCCACATGTGAGGCAAAGTAATCAGATGCAAATTTTGAATTGGTTCCTTATGTTAGCTGGTTGAATTGAGTTTTAAACGATGATATTGAGCGATATTTTTTTATTAGGTTCATTTGGATTTGATTTGATTTGATGTTTTTGGTATTTTATAGTTAGTAAGTATTTTCCTCGCGTCAGCGTGGTGAAAAATTGTGTGTTTCACTCGGAGGCAAAATTTGTTTAACCCTTGTGCCTTGAATCAATATTATGGTATCAATATTAGCACGAGCACTGCGGTTAAACAACAACTTCGCCCCCTTGTAAAACAAATAACTATTTATGTGTCGTACAAATTGTTCCTACTACGATAGAACGCTCTTGAGGAGATGCGTTGGATAACTTGGAAGAGGGCAGCCCATGACCAATCTCCATGACCAGACTCAGGCTTCAGGATGTGTCTGTGTGTTTTTAGTGCCTTAAATTTTAAAATTCATCTAATTAGACCGCGTAGCATGTGGTACAACTACATATACCTGTCGCGTTAATTATATTATAATAAATAAATCAATGTGCTAAACTTTCTACAAACACGTGTAACGAAATGACTGCTAATTCCATATAAACATTAAATTGTCATAGGGATCATTATTCGACGCGACAGGTATCGTCAACCGGGGTGAATAGGGACGGCTGGGGGGAATAGGGACAGCTGGGGGGAATAAGGGTAAAATGTGATTTACCTGATAATTTCTTTAAAAAATACTTACACAAATTGTGTCATTCGATTGAAAATAATAGTAGATTTTGTATGACGGTAACGGTATAGACTAAATTCTGATAATTGCATTGTGAAAAGCGCGTGGAGACTGTGATTTATAAACTGCCAGATAAAACCCTGGCCTGGATAAATGAAAAAACACCTGCCAACTGCAATTGCAGCAACGGGTATATTAGGGCTTACTTAGATTGTGTGTATCAGTCATGGAAACTTTGCTTTTAACCGCATTGGTCACACACAATTCATACAAAGCGTTCAGTGGCCTACGTCTAAAAACACGCGTACAACTTCAAGGATGTCTCATGGAAAGATTTCCTGTGCTGTCAGACACACCTTCCTCCTCCGTGGTTTCAAACGCAGGTTCCTCGCTGTTTAAATTTTAAATACTTTTTGAGAAATATTACTAAAGTTAGCAGGCAAACTATGTTGGTAGAAAAAGGTAGCTTTAAAAAAGTAGATGCGTAGAGGGCTTATTTAATATACATTTGGTTTGCGCGACTTTTTCTACTGCGAAGTTGGTTTTCTCGATGGATAAAATCCATCTAAGATAACTTTGCCCCAATTTGAATACAAACGTCATATTTTCATGGAAATTTGACTTTAATGATGTCATTGCCACACTTTGTCAATTTTGTCATTGCAAATTGAATTCAATGAAATAAAAAAAAACGAATGTATTTGAATAGAGTTGACGACGCGCAATTACTACTACAAAAATCGTACCTACGCATGTTTACCGACGGCGACGTATAATATAAAATATCCAAGAGAGCTTTCACAATGCTGATAAACAAGCTGATGCAATATTTGGCTCACAGGGCTCATTGTCACGGCCAACCATTAAAAAAACAACCGGCGCCATTTTTACCCAATTCCATTAAAAAGTAAAACTTGTCTATGGCAGCGTTCCGTTCTCTAGCCCTACGAGAAAGCGGGCCCTTGCAGCTTTCGCTTCACGGCCTGGTAATCAGGGTTGCCAGATGTATGATTTTCCTAACCTTTAGGAAAATTTGATAAATTACAATAATACAACACAATATAAAACCTGGCTACTGTATTCGAGCTAGTCAACTTTGTCAATAGATTATTCTAGCTAGTATTTGTAACAATGATAGAAGAAACTATTTATTTTTATTTATTTATTAAAACTTTATTTCACAAAAGGCGGACTTAGGCATTCTCTACCAGTTAACCATTAGGCCAAACAGAGAAGTGTCTCTATAATCTGGCACCAAATTTGAAAAAAAATGGCATCTAGGGTTTTTCATTTCGCGCCTTTTTAAACTGGAAAATTACCTACAATAGGAGATAATTGCCAAATAAGGATCAAGTGTCACATTAATAAATTAGGTCATAGAATGCATGCTTTATCAGGGTTATTTAAATTTATACATGGTAACCCTGTAGGCGTGAATGTTAGCACGACTGTGCTAAGAACATTTCATTTCATCCATACCGTTTCAGACATGAAGCGATTACCGTAGATTAGTGTTCAATAAAACTTAAGGTGGTTCGACTAGGTTACCCAAAGCTTAAACCTCACTAGATGGCGCCACAATTGCAAATTTTGAGTTTTAATTTTTTTGTGGAGTAGTCTTGGTATTTCTATTCTTTAAATTATGTTTAGCGCACTCTTTAAATAAATATTGAACTATTACAACAAACATTGAACACTTCATTGTACAAAAACTACCCCTTAATGTCGACAGAATGTTTCTTCACTCTATTTCTAAGTATCACTCACACATTCAAACCAGGGACTGAAAAGGTACCCTTAAAAGCGGTTTTGACCGGTCTTTTTAAAGGGTACCCGACCGTTAAACTAGCATTTCGGTACCGATATCAACGCTTTGGGTATCCAAATAAGCTTCCGTCCAAACGGTACCGTTAAATAAAAGTACCTTTAAAACAATTTTGAAACGGTACCCGACCGTTGAAATAGCATTACGGAAGCGATATCAATACTTTAGGTATCCAAACAAGCTTCCGTCCAAACGGTACCCTTAGACTTTAAAACAATTTTGAAAGGGTACCCGACCGTTAAAATAGCATTCCGGAAGCGATATCAATACTTTGGGTATCCAAACAAGCTTCCGTCCAAACGGTACCCTTAAGTAAAAGTATCTTGCCACGCGATCGGATACCCCAATACAAACCGGTCACTCAATTTGAATGATCGCCCGCCATCTTGGATTTGGCCATTTAAGCTCAGATTAAGATGAAAACTCAATATCTGAGGATACCAGAGGATCTTTATTATGATTCTGAGGTCAAATTTTTAGAAAATGCACGCCATTTTTGATTTCGGCATTTAAGCTCAGATTCAGATATAAATCGATATCTGAGGATCCCAGAGGATCTTTATTATGATTCTGAGGTCAAATAATTAGAAAACGCACGCCATTTTTGATTACGGCATTTAAGCTCAGATTGAGATGAAAATCGATATCTGAGGATCCCAGAGGACCTTTATTATGATTCCAAGATCAAATTTTTAGAAAACGCACGCCATTTTAAATTCCGGCATTTAAACTCAGATCAAGATGAAAATCGATATCTGAGGATCCCAGAGGACCTTTATTGTGAATCTGAGGTCAAATTTTTAGAAAACGCACGCCATTTTTGATTTCTGCATTTAAGCTCAGATTGAGATGAAAATCGATATCTGAGGATCCCAGAGGACCTTTATTGTGAATCTGAGGTCAAATTTTTAGAAAACGCACGCCATTTTTGATTTCAGCATTTAAGCTCAGATTAAGATGAAAATCGATATCTGAGGATCCCAGAGGACCTTTATTATGATTCCGAGGTCAATTTTTTAGAAAACGCACGCCATTTTAAATTTCGGCATTTAAGCTCAGATTAAGATGAAAATCGATATCTGAGGATCCCAGAGGACCTTTATTGTGAATCTGAGGTCAAATTTGTAGAAAACGCACGCCATTTTTGATTTCGGCATTTAAGCTCAGATTGAGATGAAAATCGATATCTGAGGATCCCAGAAGACCTTTATTATGATTCCGAGGTCAAATTTTTAGAAAACGCACGCCATTTTAAATTTTGGCATTTAAGCTCAGATTAAGATGAAAATCGATATCTGAGGATCCCAGAGGATCTTTATTATGATTCTGAGGTCAAATTTTTAGAAAACGCACGCCATTTTAAATTTCGGCATTTAAGCTCAGATTAAGATGAAAATCGATATCTGAGGATCCCAGAGGACCTTTATTGTGAATCTGAGGTCAAATTTTTAGAAAACGCACGCCATTTTTGATTTCGGCATTTAAGCTCAGATTGAGATGAAAATCGATATCTGAGGATCCCAGAGGACCTTTATTATGATTCCGAGGTCAAATTTTTAGAAAACGCACACCATTTTAAATTTCGGCATTTAAGCTCAGATTAAGATGAAAATCGATATCTGAGGATCCCAGAAGACCTTTATTATGATTCTGAGGTCAAATTTTTAGAAAACGCACGCCATTTTAAATTTCGGCATTTAAGCTCAGATTAAGATGAAAATCGATATCTGAGGATCCCAGGGACCTTTATTGTGAATCTGAGGTCAAATTTTTAGAAAACGCACGCCATTTTTGATTTCGGCATTTAAGCTCAGATTGAGATGAAAATCGATACCTGAGGATCCCAGAGGACCTTTATTATGATTCCGAGGTCAAATTTTTAGAAAACGCACGCCATTTTAAATTTCGGCATTTAAGCTCAGATTGAGATGAAAATCGATATCTGAGGATCCCAGAGGACCTTTATTATGATTCCGAGGTCAAATTTTTAGAAAACGCACGCCATTTTAAATTTTGGCATTTAAGCTCAGATTAAGATGAAAATCGATATCTGAGGATCCCAGAAGACCTTTATTATGATTCTGAGGTCAAATTTTTAGAAAACGCACGCCATTTTAAATTTCGGTGTAATACTAATAATAACACTTCTTTTTACTGTAAAATAATATAGAATGAAGCCTAAAATTTCACTCAGTGCATTAAAGAACCATGTATCATCATAAAGAAACCAGATATTTAAAAAAATGCTCGAATCTCGACGTTAAAGTGTCGATAATTGGGTGTTTTACCTTATCTGAGGATCCCAGAGGACCTTTATTGTGAATCTGAGGTCAAATTTTTAGAAAACGGACGCCATTTTTGATTTCGGCATTTAAGCTCAGATTGAGATGAAAATCGATATCTGAGGATCCCAGAGGACCTTTATTATGATTCCGAAGTCAAATTTTTAGAAAACGCACGCCATTTTTGGTTTCGGCATTTAAGCTCAGATTGAGATGAAAAACGATATCTGAGGATCCCAGAGGACCTTTATTATGATTCCGAGGTCAAATTTTTAGAAAATGCACGCCATTTTAAGTTTCGGCATTTAAGCTCAGATTAAGATGAAAATCGATATCTGAGGATCCCAGAGGACCTTTATTGTGAATCTGAGGTCAAATTTTTAGAAAACGCACGCCATTTTTGATTTCGGCATTTAAGCTCAGATTGAGATGAAAATCGATATCTGAGGATCCCAGAGGACCTTTATTATGATTCCGAGGTCCAATTTTTAGAAAACGCACGCCATTTTAAATTTCGGCATTTAAGCTCAGATTAAGATGAAAATCGATATCTGAGGATCCCAGAGGACCTTTATTGTGAATCTGAGGTCAAATTTTTAGAAAACGCACGCCATTTTTCATTTCGGCATTTAAGCTCAGATTGAGATGAAGATCGATATCTGAGGATCCCAGAGGACCTTTATTGTGATTCCGAGGTCAAATTTTTAGAAAACGCACGCCATTTTAAATTTTGGCATTTAAGCTCAGATTAAGATGTAAATCGATATCTGTGGATCCCAGAGGACCTTTATTGTGAAACTGAGGTCAAATTTTTAGAAAACGCACGCCATTTTTGATTTCGGCATTTAAGCTCAGATTGAGATGAAAATCGATATCTGAGGATCCCAGAGGACCTTTATTATGATTCCGAGGTCAAATTTTTAGAAAACGCACGCCATTTTAAATTTCGGCATTTAAGCTCAGATTAAGATGAAAATCGATATCTGAGGATCCCAGAGGACCTTTATTATGATTCCGAGGTCAAATTTTTAGAAAACGCACGCCATTTTAAATTTCGGCATTTAAGCTCAGATTAAGATGAAAATCGATATCTGAGGATCCCAGAAGACCTATATTATGATTCTGAGGTAAAATTTTTAGAAAACGCACGCCATTTTAAATTTCGGCATTTAAGCTCAGATTAAGATGAAAATCGATATCTGAGGATCCCAGAGGACCTATATTATGAATATAACATAATTTACTTATACTTTTCACTTTATCTAAATCCACGAATTCCATGGTGAATGTCTTGCACTCGCGTTTCGACTCTGGCCTTGTCGGTGTCAGTCTTCCTCATGGGGCGACACTTAGAAATGTAGTTAACATTAGTTAAGATGGAGGCGATTTATATTAATTGAATCGAGACATCTCTAACTTTTGCTTAAAGTCGACTTCCGATTATGCAAACTACGCCACCAGATGTCACTATAAAATTGATACAATTTAAATATGGAAGTCGGGCGTAAGGAATACAATCTCCATGTACCTACCAAAAAATGACCGTCCGTCCGTCACTAGTTAGGTGACAAAACGGCGCACGGTGGGCTGAAAATCCGCCTTCATAGAAATAGAACCCGAAGTCTTAAATTTGAACTTTTTTTATTGGAATAGCTTTTGTTGGGTTTTATTATGTCCCAAAATTAATCTTTAGTAAGTAGCGTCTAAGAATATATTATTCAAAAATAAAAAATAAAAACTACATTCAAATATACCTTAAACAAAACTACGTAAAGCTAAAAAGGAAATAGATTCAAAACTAAAACTACAACTAAAGTTATAAGTAAAAAATTGGCTCCAGCTGGGTGCCTTGTGGGAAGGTGCCTAGAAGTCTGGCGGCATTGCCGCGCTGGACAGCAATGCCAATGCGTTGTGCGAGGTAAGAGCCAGCCCTCTTGTCACCCGTTGCCTACACGAGGCGCTTCGAAAGCTCTTTAAAAATACAAAAAAAATAAAAAAAATACATCTATTTAAAAAAAAAGTGCACCTCGTAGGATAATTCTAATTATGTGGAAAAATCAAGAATAATTGGTTTTAAAATCATCTGTCAGGATATTACGGTTAAATTTTATTTTCGGAGAAAACTCGATTTTTCTGATACCCTACAAAGATTTTGAAAAAAAAATATATTATTAATTATTTTTCCAACCAAATTAGCCAAGATTAATTTTTGGACATAATAAAACCCAACAAAAGCTATTCCAATAAAAAAGTTCAAAATTAATACTTCGGTTTCTATTTCTATGAAGGCCGATTTTCAGCCCACCGTGCGGCCGCCATCTTGGATTCCAAAATGGTCATCATTTTCGAAATCTGCACTCCCTAAAACCTATAAAACGATATCCATGACGACTTTTATGACAGAGTGCACGGCCGCCATCTTGGATTCCAAAATGGTCATCATTTTCGAAATCTGCACTCCCTAAAACCTATAAAACGATATCCATGACGACTTTTATGACAGAGTGCACGGCCGCCATCTTGGATTCCAAAATGGTCATCATTTTCGAAATCTACACTCCCTAAAACCTATAAAACGATATCCATGACGACTTTTATGACAGAGTGCACGGCCGCCATCTTGGATTCCAAAATGGTCATCATTTTCGAAATCTACACTCCCTAAAACCTATAAAACGATATCCATGACGACTTTTATGACAGAATGCACGGCCGCCATCTTGGATTCCAAAATGGTCATCATTTTCGAAATCTACACTCCCTAAAACCTATAAAACGATATCCATGACGACTTTTATGACAGAGTGCACGGCCGCCATCTTGGATTCCAAAATGGTCATCATTTTCGAAATCTGCACTCCCTAAAATCTATAAAACGATATCCATGACGACTTTTATGACAGAGTGCACGGCCGCCATCTTGGATTCCAAAATGGTCATCATTTTCGAAATCTGCACTCCCTAAAATCTATAAAACGATATCCATGACGACTTTTATGACAGAGTGCACGGCCGCCATCTTGGATTCCAAAATGGTCATCATTTTCGAAATCTACACTCCCTAAAACCTATAAAACGATATCCATGACGACTTTTATGACAGAATGCACGGCCGCCATCTTGGATTCCAAAATGGTCATCATTTTCGAAATCTACACTCCCTAAAACCTATAAAACGATATCCATGACGACTTTTATGACAGAGTGCACGGCCGCCATCTTGGATTCCAAAATGGTCATCATTTTCGAAATCTGCACTCCCTAAAATCTATAAATCGATATCCATGACGACTTTTATGACAGAGTGCACGGCCGCCATCTTGGATTCCAAAATGGTCATCATTTTCGAAATCTGCACTCCCTAAAACCTATAAAACGATATCCATGACGACTTTTATGACAGAGTGCACGGCCGCCATCTTGGATTCCAGAATGGTCATCATTTTCGAAATCAGCACTCCCTAAAACCTATAAAACGATATCCATGACGACTTTTATGACAGAATGCACGGCCGCCATCTTGGATTCCAAAATGGTCATCATTTTCGAAATCTGCACTCCCTAAAACCTATAAAACGATATCCATGACGACTTTTATGACAGAGTGCACGGCCGCCATCTTGGATTCCAAAATGGTCATCATTTTCGAAATCTGCACTCCCTAAAACCTATAAAACCATATCCATGACGACTTTTATGACAGAGTGCACGGCCGCCATCTTGGATTCCAAAATGGTCATCATTTTCGAAATCTGCACTCCCTAAAACCTATAAAACGATATCCATGACGACTTTTATGACAGAGTGCACGGCCGCCATCTTGGATTCCAAAATGGTCATCATTTTCGAAATCTGCACTCCCTAAAACCTATAAAACGATATCCATGACGACTTTTATGACAGAGTGCACGGCCGCCATCTTGGATTCCAAAATGGTCATCATTTTCGAAATCTACACTCCCTAAAACCTATAAAACGATATCCATGACGAGTTTTATGACAGAGTGCACGGCCGCCATCTTGGATTCCAAAATGGTCATCATTTTCGAAATCTGCACTCCCTAAAACCTATAAAACGATATCCATGACGACTTTTATGACAGAGTGCACGGCTGCCATCTTGGATTCCAAAATGGTCATCGTTTTCGAAATCTGCACTCCCTAAAACCTATAAAACGATATCCATGACGACTTTTATGACAGAGTGCACGGCCGCCATCTTGGATTCCAGAATGGTCATCATTTTCGAAATCTGCACTCCCTAAAACCTATAAAACGATATCCATGACGACTTTTATGACAGAGTGCACGGCCGCCATCTTGGATTCCAAAATGGTCATCATTTTCGAAATCTGCACTCCCTAAAACCTATAAAACGATATCCATGACGACTTTTATGACAGAGTGCACGGCCGCCATCTTGGATTGCAAAATGGTCATCATTTTTGAAATCTGCACTCCCTAAAACCTATAAAACGATATCCATGACGACTTTTTTGACAGAGTGCACGGCCACCATATTGGATTCCAAAATGGTCATCATTTTCGAAATCTGCACTCCCTAAAACCTATAAAACGATATCCATGACGACTTTTATGACAGAGTGCACGGCCGCCATCTTGGATTCCAAAATGGTCATCATTTTTGAAATCTGCACTCCCTAAAACCTATAAAACGATATCCATGACGACTTTTATGACAGAATGCACGGCCGCCATCTTGGATTCCAAAATGGTCATCATTTTCGAAATCTGCACTCCCTAAAACCTATAAAACGATATCCATGACGACTTTTATGACAGAGTGCACGGCCGCCATCTTGGATTCCAAAATGGTCATCATTTTCGAAATCTGCACTCCCTAAAACCTATAAAACGATATCCATGACGACTTAAATGACGAGTGCACGGCCGCCATCTTGGATTCCAAAGTAGAAGTCTACTTGAAACGGTACCGTACGGTACCCTTTCAACTGTAGCGGTACCGTTTGAAAAATGTACCTATTACATTTTATTTATTCGGGTACCCTTATAGTTATATAGTTTTTCAATTGATACCCTTAGTTTAGGTATCGGTCTTGTGCGATTTTATTCGGGTACCGTTAGCTTTGGATACCTATTCAATTGATACCCTTTGTGTAGGTATCGGTCGTTTGCGATTTTATTCGGGTACCGTTACAGTTGTATAGCTTTTCAATTGATACCCTTAGTTTAGGTATCGGTCTTGAGCGATTTTATTCGGGTACCGTTAGCTTTGGATACCTATTCAATTGATACCCTTATCTTAGGTATCGGTCTTTTGCGATTTTATTCGGGTACCCTTAGCTTTGGATACCTATTCAATTGATACCTTTATTTTAGGTTACCGGTCTTTTGCGGTTTTTCAGTCCCTGATTCAAACAGTCTTACTGGGATCCTTGTAGTAGACAATTTGGCACAGCGGGAGTAGGCTTCAATAGCGTTGCGGTATGTACGCGGAAATACATGCAAGAGGATGTGGGTTCGAGACTCATTAAAAAAAATTTTGTTATCAGTATTATCAAGTACCTATTATTAATAAATTATTTTATGAGAAATATGAGCTTTTTCCATAAAAATATTAAAAATCTGATTCTCACACATCATGATATTTTTGGGTTCTTCCAACTCAGAATCACTAGCATAATCAATCCTCGTGCTAAAAAAACCCGAAAATTTGTATTGAAATTTTAGTTTTACATTGAAATTTCTTTCACACTAAAATGTGACGTAATGGTATGGATATTTTAGGATATCTTTTTTTAATGCTAGGGTGGAGAAGATTCTAAGTAGAATGAACCTAAGAAAGTCCAAATTTGTAAGTCAGATTTTCCGGTATTTTTTTCAAAAAAAAAAACGCTGTTTTGTTCTAAACAATAGCAATCCCTTACTGCCCAGCCTTTAAAAAAGTAGGTAATATTTTACAGTAGAATTAAAACATTTTTTTTACAATACATTTTATTAAATTACAGTGAGTTGCAAAATTGGATGGCCTTCTATTTATAACCATTATAAAAAGAAATGAGATATTTACCATGTTTGTTTATATTATTGATTTCCCAATATTTTGACACAACTAGAAGTTTCACACAATGCCTAGAGATAGAAAATTATTTATTTATTTTATGTATTGTCAATTTCATTCAACGGATCACATCATATCCAATTTATGTGTTTATGTATTTCATTGTTTTCTACCTAGTTGGTTATTAAATTCTGTTACTGCAATAATCTTTATCTACATAAAATATACCAACGAAAGTTTAATAAAGTATATATTAAAATGAAGTACACAAAATCAGGAATTACATATGACAATATCATTCAAAATCGCCTCCTCTGGCTTTGACACAGGCCCTCAAACGACGAGGCCAGTCATCAATAGCGGCACGCACGATTGTCATGTCTAATTCCGTCACTGTCTTAACTATGGCCCGCTTGAGGGAGTTAAGATTTGTGTGGGTTTTAGCACAGGCTTTCTCCTCAATAACCTGCTATATGGCATATTCCAGGGGGTTAAGGTCCTGGCTGGAGGACGGCCAGTCTTCGTGGGCAATAAAGTCAATTTTGTTCCTTCGAAACCAGGCTTGAGTTGTTTTTGCCTTATGTGCAGGAGCTGAGTCCTGTTCAAAGATCCATGGCTGGTTTTGAAATAGGGTGTGGCTTAAAGGCTTCACTATTGGTTCGAGAACGGTTTCCAGTTTCCGGTTTTCACACCTTTTTCACAGAAATGAATTTGTGTTAGCCCCGAGTATGATACACCCAAAATCATGTTTGGCGGGTGCCCACATTTGTGCAACGCAATAGGGTTGTTTCCATCTACAAATCTTAGAGCATAATTGTATCCCAAAAAATTCTTTTGAATTATAAGAACATGTTAAACTACTTTTAGGGGACCTGTAATGACCATATTTTTGTAAATATTGAATTTAAAATATCTTTTGGCACACGTCACGTGACCAAACCCGAAACGTCATTGAAGATTCTGATGACGTCACAACTCTCGGATTGACACTGTTGACAGTTAGACGATTAACAACAAATGACAAATATCAGTTGACAGTTCGTATCTTCTACGTGTGTATGTAGTTATGTGTCAAACCATAAACTGTGACGTCACACAATTTTCAAAGAGCGTTTTGGGCGCGAAAGCATCTGTCAAAATATATTTTGTTAATTTAACATATTTAAAGCCGTTTTTAGTATAAAAGCTGAATTTTAAGGCAACTTTTAGTTAATATAGAAAGTAATACAAGCGTTTCAAAAATTTGGAATACGATTCTCTTTTAGGCCCCAATTCATTATAGATACGACGAGATAAGCGTTATTTGTGGTATATAATTATAGCTCACAAATCCACCACATTATGTATTTTTTTTATTTTTTCGGTAGCATTTGTTTTAACGGAAATAAAGAGGTTGCAAATCGAGTAACAGAACTTCAGAACAGATATCATTTGATATTTACCAGTCGCTTTTCGGTGAAGGAAAACATCGTGAGGAAACTGGACTAATCCCAACAAGGCTTAGTTTTACCCTCTGGGTTGGAAGGTCAGATGGCAGTGGCTTTCGTAAAAACTAGTGCCTACGCCAAATCTTGGGATTAGTTGTCAAAGCGGACCCCAAGCTCCATTGAGCCGTGGCAATATGCTGGGACAACGCTAGGAAGAAAGAAAGAAATCGAGTAACAGAACTTAGTAACCAACTAGGTATAATAGTTATGATGTAAATGTCCATATCATGTTGGAGTCATATATGTATTAGCCAACTAATTATTCAAGATCAATACACTTGGCTCCCTTAGGTATTCGCCTAAGTACAATCTCGGGCAAAATTGAGTTTTATAAAAGTGAACTAGTTTCTAGGTCATATTTTCTATGAATTGGTCATTTTTGTAGACTCCAATTACAGTTACACTTTTCCTGGTTTTTCGCGGACCAGAATATCGATGATTTTTGTAACTTGATTTAGACGTTGCTATCATTTTCAATCCAAAAACACATAAAATCACAATTCAGAACATGCGGCAGCGTTGTTTTCTATCAAGTACCTCAAGCACCAGGGCGGCTACCGGGAAAATCGAAATACGTCAATTTCGGGCATTTTTCTCTGTCACTCTAATTACGTCTTAGTGAGAGTAAAAGAGAAAGATCCCCGCAATTTGCGAATTTAGGTTTTCGCGGTAGACCCCAGGTCCTGTCAAGTTTCAGCAGTGTTGCCAGGTGAGCGGAAGAGAATTATCGTACTTGAGTGTCAATATGATTGTACCGTTGAAAAAAATATCGTACGCCAATCAAAAAGGCAGCCCCTAAAAATGTCTTGCAAAATAAGCTTAAACTTCCAATTAATAATAAAAAAAAGACAATTTCCGTCTAAATTGCGGCAAAAATCTGTTTATGTTTGTGTATTTTTGGGATAGACTCAAACGGTATACAGGAAATTGTGACATTTTAAACTTTAAACTTACACCAAGGAGCCGAACACCCAAAAGATACTAATTTTAGCCTATTTCTGAGAGAAAGTGTCATATTTTGCTTCAAATTACTAGACTTTTAAGGTGGCATCATCCAAGGGCTGAAATTATAGTACTTTAGTGTACGATAATGCTCTTTGGAACATTACGTCATACCGGGGCCCAAATTATCGTACATGTACGACAATTATCGTACGCCTGGTCACACTGAGTGTCAGTGTCGACAGAGTCAGCTAAAAACGCGTCAAACATCGCAACGTCGCGCCGATGCATGGAGTGGCAACGCCGCAATGTATTTGTACACGACATTTGTCACACACACATGAGTAAAATTTATAAAAATATAACGTTGATTATTGCATGATTTCTGTATGAAACAAAGTTTTTCTATTAATTTAGCGCAAATGAATATTCGAAAGTAGATAGATGAGCAACTATTTATGTAATAATATTGTGTAATTAATTAATAAATAGCGATTGTTTTTTGTATGAAAATCGAACCACCTTAAAGGGCTTTCTCACGTCAAAATGTCGAGATGAAGACAGGCGGCGTGCAACGGTGCCATGCGTAGTCATAACCAAGATAAGTTGGCAGCGATTTTGACAGCCCAGACAGTGCAAATGTGTTAAACGTCAAACTTCTATGAAATTAAGATAAAAGGGATCTCTTCCAGTTAACCCATACCTAAAAGAGTAATTAAAATATATTATTACATACTATAAACTATATATAAATAAATATCTTTATATACATATATGAATAAATATAAATATATATAATGACCGCACACATCTTCCTACCTGTCAGTAGGTTATTCATCTGAGAGCCATAGTTTTTTTTAATTTATATTTTAGCGATGCCACTGATTGACACCGTCTCAAAGGAGGTGGTGGCGCGTTCCAAAGCTTAACAGAATTTACGGTGAATGATTTTTGATATGATCGCTGTTTATGAATCGGGATAGAGAGGGAAAGATCGGTGCTAGAGCGTAGTCGGTGGTCACTATCGTTGCTAGAAACTTGAACCGTTCAGAGAGGTAGGGTGGGGAAGAGGGAACGAATAGTAGGTACTTCAAAAAGAAGAGATAACGTATGCATGTCTCTGCGGCGGCGGATAGGGAACCACTTAAGCTGATCACGGAATGACGAAATATGGTCAAATTTGCGGAGACTAAAGACATATCTTATGCAAACATTTTGTACACGCTCCATCCTATTGAGGAGTTCCTCGTTGAGGTCAAGGGTCGCTACGTCCCTACATATGTACCTAGTAGTAAGTGGGCATGTCTATGCAATGCGTAATTAGGTAGGTAGGTATAGCAAAATAGAATATGGTGTAATGGGATAATTTCGGATATGAGATAAGATATAATAAGAAGAAAGAAGAGGTAGGTATCTCATAAACCTTAAATACCTATTAAGTACCTTCTAGAATAGAATATCAATTTTCAGCGGCCTAGGTAAAGGACTATGCGTTTCAAGGAAAAATTCAAAACTCTATAAACTTAGTAAAATGAACCCTTGAAAATTCTGGAATTACAATAAAACCCCAATAAAATAAATCACCCAGAATAACTGCGAGATAAGACAGCCTGTGTAAAGGGCGTTCCTGCCACTGCGTTATTTACTCCACCCGCAAAACGGAAAGCACTCGTAAATAATAAAAGAAAGTTTGTCCAATCCCTCAGAGAGTTTCAATGTATTAAAACATAAATAAGGCATCAAGTTACCAACATCGAGTCGGGCAAATAAGTAAGGAGTAAATTAAGTAAATAACGTTAGCAAACATCTCGGACCCAGGCAGGACGGAAATTAATGAAATTAAATTCAGCGGCATTAGTTTGACGTCATAGCGGTGCCTTGCGCCATCTAGTAGTAACTTTACAAACTTAAACGACGCATTGACAGCACTTGCGTTAAGTTTTCCGGACATGGCAACTTTTGACTTTAGGATTATTTTCAGTTTTATTTTTATAGACGATTAATACTTTAATTTATATGCAGATGATGAAAATAAATATAAATTTCATGATAGTGATATTATTTCACTTACCTTTTGTTGTTTCGTAATGTTATGTCAGTTTTTCAAGACTTTCAGGCTTTCAGCCGTCCTGGTGAATATTTTGTAACGGCAACACTGACATCCAGTCCATCAAGGAAGTGCAAGGAGGCTACTCGCCAAAAATAATACATTTTCGTTATTTTTATTTTATACAAATGTAATTATTTGTTATAAATGTAGTCGCAAACGTTACTTAGCTAGTCAACAAGTTCCGCACAATGTTTAAAATTGAAAGTGAAATTGTGTTTGACAGAAGAAAACTAGGCAGGTGTGACAGCAAGAATACCGCATAGAGGATTTCAAGGGGAAAAATATAGAATCTGACCCAATTTGGTTTTTTAATACTGAATATGGGTAAAAGTGAGCTGAGCTTGGATTCGGCGAGTGTTTCAGTCGGGAGCGCCTTGGCAAATCGTCGTCAAAACATTTGACCCAGTTAGTGGCTGTGCGTTGACCTATGCCATGGAACTGTATGCGGACTGAGGCACGATGTTATTTTTAGGATACAGCTTTGCAGATAATTAAATATTTATAGATGCTGTACGCGATACTAGATCGGAAAACAGATAACAAACGAAAGTTTCCTTGACCTTTTCCTCAGCAGAATGGTAAGTTCTTTGTTTCAAATAATAATAAATTCGAATTTGTTTTCGGAATAGTTTCACATGTTGTCATTAATAGTGCATTAAATCATAGCCGTATAGAAAACAATTGACAACACTGAAAGTATTGTTTTAATGAGTTTAACTTAATAAATGTAGAAATTCAAACATGATACAAAATATAAATGCATGCACACACATAAACTTTGTCAATTCTGTCTTTTCACAATCCTTAACTAATGATTCTTGGTTTCTTTTAGATGTTCATTTTGTTTTAATATATGATAAGTTATTGTTTTATTTTATAAAAAATAAAAGGCAGACAAAGTGATCATGAGATTCCTTTTCAGGAAAATCAGTTTTTAATTAATCAACCACATTTGTTCAAAATTGGCTTTATCTTTGTTCACTTGCACAGCAACAGTCTTGAAATATGAAATGGTTAAATCCAAAATAACATTAACTAATTTTCAGGGGAAGTTTCATTGTTCACACTTTATTTTACTTATTGTGTGCAATATTTAGTGCAATTTAATATTCTCTACAATAGATATTATCAACATTATTATTCAGCATTACAAACAATTCTAATCCACTGTATTTCAAGGTCTCTTAGTTCATTAGTTTTTGTCAGACATACCTTACCTTAAACCCAGAGCTGGATTAAGACAATGATGCCCAGAACATTTTAAGACCATGGCACATACCATGCTATCCCCAGGGGCGTATTTACCATAGGACCAAGAGGGCCATGGCCTGGGGTGGCAGGCTGTAAAGGGCGGCAAAACAGTTTTTTTTTTTTCTGAAATGAAATAACACTCATCACTTAATGGGGCGGTGAATCTAATTGACCCAGGGTGCCAAATATTAAAATACACCTCTGGCTGTCCCCTCACTATTGTCCATCAGATTCTATCAATTTATGTTGTTGATGGAGAAGTTGGTACATCCTTAGCCATAGTGCATATGCTTTATGTACTTATTGGTTATTCTGTCACTGCTTGTACCTTCTAGTGTAGACTATCTTAGGCTACAGCATAGTACTTACAAGTGTTCACACTTGAAGAAGAATAGGGTTGAGCTTATCACTTACATTTAGTTGGAGCATTAGATATTGATTCCTAATATTGTCTTAACATAAACACACACAAAATAAATAATGAACATTTTTTTTTTATTGATTCAAAAAATGTACACAGCATTACAGCGAACTAATACACTGTGAAGTTTATAATTGACAGTATTTATACAACCTTTTTCTTATACTACGTCGGTGGCAATCAAGCATACGGCCGCCTGGTGGTAAGCAGTCTCCGTAGCCTATGTACACCTGCAACTCCAGAGGAGTTACATGCGCGTTGCTGACCCTAAACCCCCCCCCCCCCCCTCGTTGAGCTCTGGCAACCTTACTCACCGGCAGGAACTCAACACACAGGAGTAGGGTCTAGTGTTATTTGGCTGCGGTTTTCTGTAAGGTGGAGGTACTTTCCCAGATGGGCTCTGTTCTAGATCTGGAATGACATCTGCTGTGCTGTGTCCTACCACACAAAGCGAGATGACATTCGCAATGCCCATACCTCTCTTTTGGACATAGTTTAAGGACGTACCCGGGTCCATCCAACTACTTGCAAACATCACAGAACAGAATATACAATTCACTAAAATCATTTTATATAGCTGACACTGACATCACAGTTAATACTAGAGTAAATCTTAATTGCTAGGTTTTTTTTTAAATGTTGGTGTCAACTTAAAGAGTTGAGACCTCTTAAGAGTCAGATGTTATTACATTGGTGTGTCACCCTTTAAACTTACAATTTCTTTAGTGTAATAAATGAAAATGTCATGTACCCTTGGAGGATTTAACAACTGGAGACGCCTTTAAGAGGTTACCTCCTGTTGAAAAGCTCGGCCAATGGTCATATGTATTGTATGGACTGACGTTTATCTGACATGGCTATTTGTATGTTACGTAGAAATAGCCATACATTTGACGTGCCCCTCCCCCGCAGAAATCGGCAGACTGTTTTGTACAGAAAATTACAGTCAAGGCGTCTCCAGTTTTTAATTCCTGCAAGCAACCCATAGAAATCTGTCAGATAATGCACTTTTATTGCATGGAAAGTCTCACTTTTTATAATGCATCATAAAGTTTTAACTTTCTCTTCTCCACTAACCAATAGTTGTCTGAAAAAGATCATCAGATCACTCTTAAGGGGTCCACTGATTAACAGTCAACTGGACGGCCTGTCAGTTAGAACAAAAAGTTTACAGTTCCAAACAACTGACAGGTTTCAGCTTACATTTGTTTTCTTTGTATGCAATAAAAAGCAATGTAGTGTCTTTTTGGACGACTGGTCTGGCCTAGTGGGTAGTGACCATGCCTATGAAGCGAATGTTCCTAGGTTCGAATCCTGGTAAGGTTTTTGATGAGCTCAGATATTTGTACCTGAGTCATGGATATTTTCTATGTATTTAAGTATATGTATACTATATACATTGTTATCTTAGTACCCACAACACAAGCCTTTTTGGCTTATCATGGAACTTAGTCAATTTGTGTAAGAATGTCCCTGTAATATTTGACTTGGCCCTAGAAAAATCACATAAGTTTTATAAGGAAAATACAAGGTCTATCCCGACATGTCTAAGACTTATTCTATTCAGGTATTTCCAAAAAAGTTCAGATTGTCAGGTAATTTCGAAAATGGACTCCAATGTGACGAAATTATGGGTGATTTTCGGAATTAGCCGACATTTTGAAGTAATCGGAATTACCCAAATACACCTTATTTGGTAGTGGCTCTTGTTAGGTTTAAAAAATTGGTTTCAGAAATTACCATAAAGGCAATAATGGCCATGTGATAAAAAAATAAAACTGAAAAATAGAGCTGTATGCTAATTAGACACTCCTAAATAAATTAATCATTAATTTTTCATTAATCATTCTTTATTGCAACCATGGTACAGTACAGATGTTATACAATATGATATACAATGTCTCACATGGACCCTGCAAGGGCACAGCATATAATATCTTATTATTCATAACTCATAACATATTATCAAAATTATCTACTTATTTAAGAAAGTTATGAAGCAATTCTTATATTACACATGAGATCACTAATAAATGTCAAACAAATAAATTAATTAATGTACAATATTCATAATACAGATTTAGTTTTTGGTTATAAATGTAGGTAAGTTTGTAAATAAATTGTTTTCATGAAGTATAGTTAATTATAATTGCTTAGAAGGTGTCTGTAACATCATCATCAAAAAAGTCCTGTAAGTTGTAGTAACATTTATTTATCAGAAAGTCTTTCAACATTTTATTAAATTGTTTGTAATTTTTTTGAGCCTTGATATCATTTTTAAGGTGGTTATATATTTTAACTGCCATGACGTTTGGACTTGTACTATGGAGTTTGAGTTTAGAGGTTGAAGGCAAAGCTAGATTATGTTTAAACCTTGTTTCGAAGCGTCGGGGCTGGTCTACTAATTTTGTAAATAGGTCCGAATGTTTTCTTACGAACTTACATATTTCGAAAATATACATAGAGGTTAGGGTTAGAATTTCGTACTTAATGAAATGTGGTCTACAGCTTTCTGGACTCCATATATTTGCGAGGATGCGTATGCATTTCTTCTGAAGCAAAAATAAATCGTTTACGTCTGTGCTATTTCCCCAAAGGATGATACCGTACTTGAGCCAAGAATAGGCATATGCATAATAGGCTATTTTTGCCGAGTGTAGACTAGTCGATTTTTTTAATTCTCGCAGGGCATAGATGAATTTGAGCATTTTATTCTTGATTTTCTGAACATGTGCTTTCCAGTTTATGCCTGTGTCAATATCAAAGCCTAGTAGGGTGAAGGTATCTACACAGTCCAGTTTATAACCGTTAAACGAATAATCAATTTCTAAAGCGCGCTTTTGTGCTGGTTTAAATTGCATGATTTTTGTTTTGTTCAGATTTAATTCCAGATTGTGGTCATTGAGCCAACTTACTACTTTATTCATTGTGTCATTAAGGTCAGTGTCCAGACTGTCGTTATTTGAACATGATGTCAGGATTGAAACGTCATCCGCAAACAACACGCATGATTTGTCTATGACTTTAGGGAGTTCGTTTATGTAAATTATAAATAACAAACAGCTAATTACACTTCCCTGTGGTATAGAGTGGTTGATGGTTTGCTCGTCTGATTTAACATTTGTTATTAAGCCCGTGTTATGATCGTGGTATTGGACTTCAACGTATTGCTTACGATTTGTTAGGTAGGAAGCAAACCATTTATGTGTTATTCCTCTCACTCCTATGTCGTATAATTTATCTAATAGTAGGTTACATTGTACGCGGTCGTATGCTTTAGACATATATAGAAGGATTCCAACTGCATATTTTTTGTTATTTAGGGTATTTAGCACCTCCTGTATAAATTTATAAGTAGCAAGGACAGTGGATCGGTTCTTACGAAAGCCGTTCTGACAGTCGTCAAAAACATCGTATTTTTCGCAGAATGAGTAAAGACGTTTAGACATTGCCGTTTCAAACACCTTTGAGGACGCGGGCAAAAGAGAAAATATAATACTGTGTAAAATCAAAAAACATCCTCAATCTTTATTGTAAACATTATTTACAACAGCACAGACCTATTTAATCTGATCATCTGGGCCCTTTCATTGAATACATTTTTATCCCAGAATCTTTTGTAAACAGCCTTTGTTTGTTGCATTTACTTAATGGAATTTGCTAACACCTTTTATCGGTTGATTGAATTTAATCCTCCCTAAGCCTACAAAAATTCTAATCTTCTACAAAAATTCAAAAATATACAACATTGTTATAATATAATTTATTGAGGTAGTGAAGGAGCTGAAAAACCCATATTTACCATAGATGGTAGGATCCTGTAGATGTGCTACACGCGTTCGCCCGTGACTCCCATGAGGGTATACGCAATGCGTCCAAATTAAAAACACGTTTGAACATTCCTGACAACATATCAAAAACAACCTACATAATTTGGTCGGGTTATTTGTTGCCCACCATAAACCATACAAAAATTTACGGTGAAAAAAATGAAACTAACAATGACAAACAATAATAACGCTTTCTCTGTTACTCCTACTGAAAGATATGCAATTCATACTAAATACTAGGTTCATGATATTTACCCATACTTTCTTTAGGGTGATACTCACAGAACAAAATTGGAATTGGATTGGAACAGGATTGTTTCTCAAAAATATGTTTGTGGTGGTGACGTTCGCGTGGCAAGTGCAGCTGCATTACGGTTGCGACATTACTGCTGCGGCCTTTACGCTGGCACTTTCACTGTCAACTGCCTAGACAACATGGGTGCCATTCATTTATTACGTAAGACGAGTTAGGGTGGGAGGGGGGACGAACATGTCTTATTTTTTCTTACAAGAGGGTGGGAGGGGGTTTCTATAGTTCTTTCATAAGATCACAAAGTAACAATAGTTACACACTCTATGCTATCAAACCGAAGGTTCGGTTTTGCTCTAGTTTCGGCCGAAAGGTAGCCGATTTTATGCCAAAACATGCCAAACTAAAACTTCAGTCGGACTCTAGCATTTGTTTATTTTACAGAAGTTCATTTTCATTTACTTTTGTTTCTATTTGTTCCAGGTGAAGAATGTACATATAATGGGATAGCTATAAGGAACTCCTGGCAAGAAATACCATATAATGCACATAGAAAGAAGATGACTTCCTCTCAAGGGATCAATTTACTCATAGCACTATTTACATACACACACCGCGCAATTCTTTGACTGTAAAATGAAGAAACAATTCTAAATTCGAAGAGTCATATCAAATCCAAAAGTTATAACTGTACTTACAATGGTTACTTAGTTGATTATGGTATTTGTGTAGGGTTTGTAGCTCGCCTGGGCTGGTATAGGGCCAAGTGCCCCCACGCGGTCACGCAGGAGTTATGAAGAAGCAAAATGTTCGAACTCTATCGTTGATTGTGTGTACATTCACGTATTTGCTGGTTGGTGCGGCGGTTTTTGACGCTCTCGAGTCTACGACGGAGCGGAACAGATTTGAAGTTCTACAAGGTAAGTTAAATTCTCACAGCACTCCTGGCTTATAAAGGAGCCCAGGGTCTGCTTTTAGCAGCCTTAAGGTCTATCGGGAATATGAAAAATCGATATTTTGTTATCTGCCTCAATCGCTCTAATATGCAAGAACGGTATAGATAATGAGATTACGAAATTTTGATTTTCGATGTTCATGATAGGTCCTCTTACCCTAAGAATTGCAAGCATTACGTTTTACAGAACCGATTTAACTGTGGCGGTCGAAATAAGTTATAATGGTAAACTACTGTTATAGGTTACCTATATACTCGTACACTAGTCTTAGTCCCAAAACCCAGCTACCTCCACTGGAAAACCATCGCCTTAACAGGGCCAGATTTAGGGAAGGGCAACCGGGGCTACAGCCCCGGAGCCCCCACAATAGAGAATTCGGAAGATTGTCCATTTTATTTGGAAAATAATTTGGGCCAGGGAGCCTCCACTCCTTTGTTGCCCCGAGGCCTCCAGACCTCTAAATCCGGCATTGCGCCTTAATGAAATATAAATTGAAATATACGGATCATTCGGTTACAGTTCACACGAGCCTGAAAAATCTCTTTTCAATTCGCAAAAACTGCAACGTTTTTGCTACACGTCCATCCGTTTTTACACCTCCACTGAGTCGCGCCAAATCGAATCAAAATCTGCTGCACTAGAAATTCGCCGAGCGATGCATGATAAATTTGAATACGATTTAGTTAAGAGGCAAATAGTGTTAAAAATACTTGATTGTAGAAGATGAACTGTTAATCCCAATTTAGACGTTGCGAGAACTTGCATGCGATTTTCACGTCTGAGTTGTCCAACTTTGCCGTTTGTTTGCGTTTACTTCATCGAATCTTTCAATAATACAGAGAGGCGATGGTAAGAAACCCGATGATGCCTGGCTGAAAAGTGGTGTCGTTATCCCCGTTCGACGGCGAATGTAGGGAAAGTACGGACAAAATGACAGGGTGTTTTGTTTTTGAACCATATTTCATTATTTAAAGTAATTATAATTAGTTTCAGTTATTAATACTGATCATAGGTTCATTGACTAACATTAACACCGCCTTTTAATTGTAAATTTCAAGACAAATCAGTACGTTTTAGTCAAAATAAACACAATTTACTGTAGTAAATGTACATAATACTCATGAAAACTGAATAAACTCATATATGAAATAAACTTATTTGGGTGCCAAAAACGTTCACACTCATTACTTCGATGCGACTGAGCCAATGATGCTGCGCATCTCGCAGAATTGTAAAAATCGCAGCTGTGAGGTGCTGCTGTGTCGATAAACTCAATTTTGAAATAAGCCCACTGTGTTTTTGTCCATACATATGTCATTTTGTCCGTATTTCCCCTATGAGAATTGTAAGAAGGACATTCGACAGGCTGGTGGGGGTAACGACACCATTAGCCTAGCAAGTGAGGAACATCGGGTTTCCGGAAGCCTAGCAACACCACTATAAGGATCAGAAATCGAACTGCAATCTAATAATTATGCATACGACACAGTTTCAGAGATTTTGGTCTATACCTAACCTATGTCTATGTCTGTCGTACAAGTAAAATTTTAATATCGTTTTAGTTATGTAGTCGTGAAAAAACAAACAGACAAACAATTAATCCATGCTAATCCTATGTACTCAAGCCTCACTTGTCTTACAGCAATCGAAGGCATGATAATCCGGAAGTACAATATAACGGAAGAGGACTTCCGCGTGATGGAAACGGTGGTGCTGAAGTCGGAGCCGCACAAGGCTGGCCAGCAGTGGAAGTTCACCGGCGCCTTCTATTACGCCACTACCGTGCTTACTACCATTGGTAAGTTTTCCGTATGCATTAACTTTGGAGCATCACTGCAATTTATTGCTGCAAGGTGTGTCACCGTGGTGAAACGAGACCGCAGGTAGAACAGGTAACAACTTCAAAATACGTGTTATATACGTACATTTTTTTATGGATGTATTGAATCCTACCGACCGCGCCAGATACAATGAAAACCCGTAAACTATCTGTCCATCGGTAGTAACACCGCTCTATTAATTTGTGTATCAAGGACACTAACACGTGCCTAACATGCACTATGCCTTAATGGTAGAAAGCGCAAATACCTAAAGGGATGTATGACCCAGCAATTCGTTAGACAACTGACAGGGACGTAGTTGGTTATCAGTGCGCTATCGAAGAATGATAATCCGGAAGTAAAACATAACGGAAGAGGACTTCCGCGTGATGGAGACGGTGGTGCTGAAGTCCGACCCGCAAAAGGCCGGCCAGCAGTTCTATTACGTCAGTACCGTGCTTACTACCATTAGTAACTTGTTTTAGTAGTGCCTTCTTAACACCTGAGAGTCTCGCACGAACATCGAACATCGTATTTTCGTTGTCTAGTGGCATTCCAGGAAAGTGCCATTATTATGTCTAAGACTTTAAACATCTTATACAATCAAATGAATCTTTGGTAGTTACAACTAATGGCTAATATTACTAACACCAACTCAACAAAACACCAATGTGATACCTATTTAATATTTATTTAACTTTACTAACCAAACTAACCTTTACTAACAAGGCTACGGGCACTCGACGCCCGCAACGGTCGGCGGCAAGTTGTTCACGATGTTCTACGCAATCGTCGGCATCCCCCTCGGCCTCATCATGTTCCAGAGCATAGGTGAACGGGTCAACAGGCTTAGCAGGTAATTAACGTAGCCAAAGCCTTTGACACTGTTTCTATGAAGTTTCCTTCGGCATCCCGCAAGGACCAGTTTTAGGACCAACGCTGTAACTCGAGCACTATGTGTGTATGACGAGCCTTACACATTCAATTTAACAAGCTGTTCACGATGTTCGTTCATTGTTGAACAGGTTAACAGGCTTAGCAGGTAATTGTCGTACCCAAGGCATTCGAAGCTGTTTCTATTAAGTTTACTTCGGCTTCCCGCAAGGAACACTGAGGACCAACACTGTAACTCTGTGACGGTACACTATGAAACATACCACATGTTTTTTTTCCAGTGTCATAATAAAATCCCTAAAACATGCGATGAACTGCAAAGCCACCAGCGCGTCTGAGGTGGACCTCATATGTGTGGTGACGACTTTATCATCGCTCACAATCGCTGGCGGAGCCGCGGCGTTCTCCAAGTTTGAGGGTTGGAGCTACTTCGACAGCGTTTACTATTGCTTCATCACGCTTACTACTATCGGTAAATATGCTTATGATTTATTATTATGCGATCTTACCTATCTTAACTCAATAGCTAAGCTAAAGAGACTCTTGGCCTTCGACATAAAACAAAAACCGCACACTTTTTTTTTTCTTTGTTGGCGTTAACAGTGGATCGATCAGTCTTTCGGAGATTGATCTGGTTTTTAGATCGTTTTTTTTTGTAATATGTGCCATGACCACCCCGCAACTCGCATCGCATCAGCGGAAAAGTTACCTATACATCCTAGGCAAACTCAGGTGCTTTTGAGTCCTGCGTTCATGCAAACACTAATTTCTGTAATTTCACCAATAGGTTTCGGTGACATGGTAGCCCTACAAAAGGACAACGCGCTCAACCGCAAGCCCTCTTACGTGATGTTCGCGCTCATCTTCATCTTATTCGGACTGGCCATAGTTGCTGCCTGTCTCAACTTGTTGGTGCTGCGGTTCGTCACCATGAACACGGAGGACGAGAAACGAGACCAGGCGCAGGCAGAACAGGTAAACTGTTTCTACAAGAACACGTATTAAGGCTGTATTGTATCCTACAGACTGCGCCACTTAGTCATCTGTTAGAATGAGTCTGCTCTCGCTGCCTCATTTTAGTAAAAAGTTCACTGAAAAAAATAGATAGCCGAACTGGTTTTGTAACTTTACTAAATAACTAAACTACGGTTATAAGAAAATAAACTTTGCATAAATTTACAAACTTATTTTGTAGTGTATACCCAGTACCTGAACACTGATAGCCAAACACGGTTTTGTAACATATAACACATAGTTCGCAAGTCCCAATTTTTGTGTAAACAGTAACCAAAATTTTGTTACAGTTATGCAAACATTTCTTTCCGTGTTGCAGCTCAGGGCACAACACGGAGTATCTTTTTGTAAATTTATATACAAATCTGCTGTGCGACGCTAAAAATACGATCGTAATAAAATAAAATCTCTCGTAAAATACACAATGCGTGTTATCGTTGATAAATATTAGTTATATGGATTAAAAGTGTTATTTGCACAGAAAAAACCGGTCAAGTGCGAGTCGGACTCGCACAGGAAGGGTTCCATATCCATTATCTATAAAAACGGTCACCCATCCAAGTACCGACCCCGCCCGACGTTGCTTAACTTCAGTGATTGGATGAGAACCTCGAGATTGGAAAGAAATATTTATTTTAATCTGTTTTTAGTATTTGTTGTTATAGCGGCAACAGAAATACATAATCTGTAGAAATTTCAACCGGCTAACTATCACGGTTCATGAGATACAATCTGGTGACAGACGGACAGACGGACAGACGGACAGCGGAGTCTCAGTAATAGGGTCCGTTTGACCCTTTGGGTACGGAACCCTAAAAATACTTCGAACAATTATTTCATGAAACCCATGCTGCTAACAATACAGGGGTGCGGGGGACGCGGTGAGCGTGTCCTGTGCCATGATTGGCCCGTTCAAAGTCACGTGGGAGACAAAAATTTCTGCCGGCCGCTAGTGATGTGACACGCCATTGTCAATCACTGTCAATAAATGGTGCCAAGTATAGACAATGGACGAATTACATGCAAATATATGACTTTAGAATGCTATGTTGATTCTTTATTCGCGATGAATATTTTTTATACAGGGTGACATTTATTTATTTTAGGACTTTTAGGATTACTGGTCTGTATGTAAGTTAAATGGTGTCGTTGACGCTAGCTAATGAGTAGTTACACTGGCAGGCGCAGCAAGTGGCGGTGCGGCTGGAGGGCGACGTGATCACGGCGGACGGCGCCGTGCTGCGCGGCGTGGCGCGCGGCACGCGCCTGCCGGCCGCCGCGCAAGGTACACACTGCCGTACGTACTGCACACTGTCGAGTATGGACTCCGAGCATGGCCACGGGAATTATCAACTGTGTTGTATGTCATTTCCTTCATAACCGGCATGCACAGACGATTCAATCCAAATAGAGGTCCTACCGCAAACATCGAAAATTTTAATTTCCTTATCTACTTCATTTCTGTCGTTCTCACTTGGTGCCCTTGGTGGTATCTTCGGAAGATCGGCGCTGGAAGTCGCCAGCAACATGCTGAGATGAGGTTATTTCCTGGCACTTTATTCTTTCAATGTTTTTGTTATATGTAAATTGTTTTGTTTTTGTTTACGCGAATAAAGTAAAAAAATATTTATATTTGATTGCTCGCGAAACGCTAACGAAAATCCGACCTCTCAGTGTGGATCGCGACATTAATCCTTCCACCAAATTATGCTCATACATAACGGTTTGTATGCCTTCCTAAGTATTTTTATCTCCCAGATTGTGCGCTTTTTCCCTTCGTGTGAACCAGAATAACCACCTGTTCTCTACTGTTCTAGAATTTTTCAGGTTTTTAGTTTTTGTCTCTTGTAGTTTGGCAAACGTTAAGAGGCCGTTATCGATTTTAGTCGCAATAATGTCAAATTGATAGATTTAGCGGATGAAATTGTACACCTTTTGTTAACTGTTGGAAATAACAAGTACTGGATCCTATTAGCATGTCTTGTTATCTTTCATTTTATTAATACATCATTTTTTTGAAAACAGACTCACTTAATTAGTAATGTTTTTTTTTCTGATGGACGTTTAGGTAAACGCGCGTCAAGCACTGATTATGATGATCTTATTTGTAAATTTCGTAAAGTTTGGACTGCTAAAAATGGTAATTATGTATTACACATATCCTGTACTTCAACTTTAATAAACTACATTTTTGTTATTATAAATTTGAAGTAGTGTAAATGAAAGTTAGACTTAATCAATTTTCCCCAGAAATTACTACTATACTACTAATAAGAAAATCGACTTAATTTCAACGTAATTTTGATATTTAAACAATCTACAACATTTGCTGAAACTGTTCTTTTACATCATTTTGTATAATTGAACACCATAATTTTTTGATGAATTTTTAAAAACTGTCCCTTCTCGTCATATATTACCGGGGACGCACGCTTGCGACCTCATTATTAAAAGGCAAGATGAGAAAACGTGCAAATAGAAACCAATACTTGTTATTTAGATATTATGTAACAAAAGGTGTACAATTTCAACGACTAAATCTATCAATTTTACATTTTTGCTCTAAAATCGTTACCGGGCTCTTAAGAATATAATATTGTATTGTATTTTTATTTTTAAAACTGTTGTATTTATGACTTTCACTATTTATTCATTTAATCTTTATTGCATGAGACATAATAATACAAATGGCGGACTTACTGCCGTATGGCATTCTCTCCCAGTCAACGAATATGTTCACTATGTTGCAGGCGACACGTCGATGATGCCGCTGTACGTGGACGACGAGTACCCGCCGAGCGTCTGCAGCTGCTCCTGCAACTGCTTTGGACCTAACAAGTACGTTCTCTTTCTTGTTCTTTGATCGCCAAAGACTTCCACTGACGAGCATGGCGACAGCCCAATATCAACCTTCATGCATTCCGTCGTAAGCGTAGCGTCCAAAACGTTAACAATATATTAATTAGGGGAGTCGGATTTCCTGACACAAGAATTCATACTATGCTTACAAGGAAATACGATCCTTGATTTTATAACCTTAAAACGAACAATTTTTTTTTTTCAACTGATCTTTCTACCCAGAGGAAATCCTAGGACTTATTATGATTAAAACTAATCTTTTTTCACATTTTCCTTAGAAGGAGAAGAGTGACTAGTAAATGTGATAATTTCTTATTAATGTCAGCCTCTCAAATTCACTGCTGTTACTCGTATAATTATATTTTATGTAAAAAAAATATTTCCAGATCGATGGTGTACCGGGACCCGTTGTCGCCCTTGCCGCCGACCGGCATGAAGCAGATCACGAGCAAGAGCTCCCGCGGGCTCGGCAGCCTGCCGCGCCACATCGAGAAGGCCTCCGCCAAGAACCGCAGCCAGTCGCTGCGCCTCAACTCCGCCTCCGGCTACCTCTACATGAACGCCAAGACCAACAGCTTCCAACTGGAGCCCGACGACTTCAGGGAAATCGTCGCCAAGCGCAGGGAACAGCTCCGCAGAGGCATGATGATGTACGAGATGAGCTGCAACAACAACGAACAGTACCTCCATCCGTACAGACATAGCACTAGCACCAGAGTCGAAACCAGCCCGCACAGCTCCTCGCTGTACTCCATGAACATGAGATCTGACAACCGAAGCAATGATCCGCTCGTCGATGACTATGATTCTGAAAAATCTAGCTATGCCCGAAAGAAATTGCTTAAAAATATAGCGAGAAACACTTGCAAGCAGGAGAATTACTTCTACGATGATGCGGTGCTCCATTTCGACGATGAATACGCTTTCGATGGCTCCATACTGTTCGCTAAGCGGAGAAAATCTGTAGATAGAAACTGGGATTTTGCCATGCCGAAGCAAGATCCGGACCAAATATCCAACGAAAGCTTCGGGTACTATCTACCCGACGATGACGACTTAGAGCAGTACTACGCTAATGATACTCTGACGTTCAACCTGCCACCCCATCGTGCGAGCATTTAGTGATGTGCAAAACAGTTGTGCCAAAGATAGGTTAGTGTTAGTTCCAAACTAAAAATGGGCCAATTAATACTACGGTTAAAGTAGACTTTTACAATTTTGCGGTAGAATTTGAACGTTATAGCTTTTACACATAGTGTGTAGTCGCGTTTTTTATTCGTGTTCTATGGATTGAGCTTGGCTTCCTGTAGATATTGTACAGTGTTTCAACGGCTTCTTAGTGTGCGTGGAGAACGAGCGCCGGCCTCTCAGTCTGGCAAGTACCTACTGTTTTATTTATTTATTAAGCATTGACTGAATATAATGACTTCCTTGTTTGAATGTTAAAAATAAGGAAGTTCACTCTTACCAATTTGCTAAATCTCTTTGCCAAACCATAAACTGGTTGTCTTCCATAAAAGCCAAAGTAATCAAAAAAACATTATCTTTTTAATATAAAGTGTTAATTGTTTCAAAGAAGTAAAGGTACCTATTTCTTGTTACTTATCTGATCATATAGATATGATTGAAAATTACATTTTATTATTCTCTAAGAGAAAATCAGTAACAAATTTCAGGCCAGTATAATCAGTTGCCAAAACTTGTTATTTATAAAACTCAAAAAACAATATAACAAAATTAATGGCCTAAAGTCCATTACAAATTTATGAATGGCCTAGCCATTCAAATAAATCAGCTGATTGGCGAAATATTGTTTTAAAAACATCATTATAAAATTATAAACATTGTATTATATACAAAAAAAACTACAGAAATATATGTAACTTGCAGTCTGGTAGTTAATATATACACTAGGAGCCCAATGAAAACTTACATTTCGGCATCTAATTGATGTAATATTGTTATCATTCGCCAATGCATCTCACTCGCGACAACGCATGTACGGAGAAGTGAAATGACATAATTTAGATATCATTTTGATGTCAAAATATAAATTTGAAATTGGAATCCTTTGTTATGTTATCAAAAATTGTGTATAAGGTAAGATGGGGTAAGACAAACATAGTTTATTTTGCTCGGGGCAAGACTAACAGTATGAGGATTCCCCACAATTGTTTGTCTTTCCCTACAAACTGGATTGGTTAGAGTAGCGTTACTTCGTTTTACGCAAAATACGAACGGTTGTCAATTTGTAGAAAATACCCAGAAGAACTAACTAAATAACCAGGTGTTAGTCTTGCCCCGGTATTAGTCTTATCCCATCTTACCTTAACTAAAACAACATTCAATGACTTGATGTCATGAAGGTATTATTTTAAAATGTACCTTAAGCGAATACATTTTCAGGAGAGGGCCGGCCCTAGTTATGGATGTAAGTAGCGCTATCAAATGTTAAAGCGATTAGCTTCAATAGGTCCCAATTCAAATTAATTCCAATGGTCCCCTCTTTAGACTGGTCTTAACATTATTATACATTAATTCTCTCTGATTTTAAGGTGAAAATCTTTGTAAATAGGTATCTAAAGGAAGAATACAACACGAGGAATTACGGACATTGACCCGCCAGTCCCTATCTCTATCCCACGCACATAATGATATTGCTGTCCCGCTCGCACAGTGTTATCGCCCGCCGGCATCATGAGCGAGACAGCAGTATAATTACGCACGTGAGATAGAGATAGAGACAGTTGGGTCAATGACCAAAATTCCTCGTGCTAAGCGTCCGTTTTTAAAGTAGTTAATTTTTGAAATATTGTGTAATATGTATGATACTAGCAACCTATGGCAGAATTCCCTGGCTCCGTTTACATAGAATTTTTAAATATATAAAATAATATTACACAACATTTGAAACTAATCACAAGATCTTTTTAAGCCAAACATCATTAATATATGGGTCATACACATTTTATAGCAAGCTCGTTTGCGTCTTTCCTGTAAACATCGCAAATTTAAGCGAATCTAAAGCTAATTTTTACGCGGCCCCTTTACATATAAATTAATAAATATTACATGGACATTCTTAGACAAATTGACTAAGTCCCACGGTAAGCTAAGAAGAAGGCATATGAGATACATTTTCTCAGTACTTCAGATTCAAATAAGAAGAACGGGATATCTATGTAATCAGCTGCAGAGAGAGGTGACCTCCTCTGCGTACAATCTATGCAGGGGAGGTCACCTCTCTCTGCATCTAACTGTACCAGAGCCGTGAACTTTTATATTGTATTGTCCACAGAAGTGACCTTTTTCTAAAATGTGTTTGACCCAGTTAGTCATTTCATGTTTAATACCTAGTCTATTGAGGGATACGCCAAATCAAGAGTTGTGAAAAAGACCACTTGTTAAGTGTAACGCATCAGTGAGTGCGTATCTAGTGAGGTACACCTTCCTCTTTATCCAGAAATGAAAATGTTAACAATTTTATGTTCTAAAAATTTCTAATAAATGGAAAGTGGAAAAGTTCACTATCATGGGTGAGACTCGAACTCGCGACTCTGGAACACTCGCCCATAGCTCTTACGGTAATCTCGGTCGATCAGAATTCAGTTCTCTGTATGTGATATCGCGAGCCTTCCTAAGGCGCATATTTATTTATTTATGTATAATATTTTCGCTGTCATCGTGTGAAGTCTCTGTAGCTCAGTTGGCAGAGCGATGGGCTAGTGATCCATAGTCGCGAGTTCGAATGTCGTCCGAGATAATGAATTCTTAAAATTTTCATTTATTTATAAACTTTGTGGTATCGTTTGCACACGTTTTTGCTTAATGCAAAATAAAATAATATCTATGTGAATAACATTTTAAAACATTTAAAATCTGGTCTATCGCGAATTTATTTTATTAACTCGGGGTCTACCGCGAAAACTGAAATTCGTAAATTGCGGGGATCTTTCTCTTTTACTCTTACTAAGAAGAAATTAGAGTGACAGAGAAAAATGCCCGCTATTGACGACTGCGATTTTCCCTGGTGGTGGTCGCCGGTAACTAGTGTCAAGTGAAACCTGCGTCGAAACTACGGAAATGAAGGCAACAAAATAAATTCGCGAAAACCGGGCCTGGTTTTAAATATGTTTTAAAATGTGAACAAAACGCGAAAGTTTTAAATTTGAATAACTCGTCCCCCGTTTATAGGACATAATGATAGAGGCCGTGTACCTCACTTTCAGATAATGTGCATACGGGTGCTTAGTGATGCCGATTTGAACTGAATATATTCAAAAAAAGCCGGGAGTCACTAAACTATGTACATATATTTATTTGGTTGGCTGATATCATTTGATTCGTATCCTGATGTCAGCTGTAGATTCCAATTGCGCTTAAGTACGTAAAAAAATAATTAAGGTGTAATTCCAATTCTGAGCGCAAGCGGTCTCAGCACATTCCGCCGCACTCTAAAATAAGCAAGGCTCGGAAATCGGTTAAATTTCCAACCCGTTATCATATACTTGACTCCATACAGGGCTAAACATCTCGGATCTCCGAGAGACCTCCCCGAGGTCCTACTCAACATCAAAGGTTTGATAGGATTCCTCGAGGAGCTGGGCTGGCAGGACTAGCCCACCCCCAACATATCACGCAAAATAGGCGCAAGTCGTCGAGTTGCGGAAAAATCGCCCGAATACAATACAACAACAATACATATACTTGGCGCAAAACCTTTTAATTTTGGTTTTGCTCGGTAAACCGTTCTTTTTAAACCGGTTTTTATGAGAACAGTTCTCGTCAAATTAACCAGTTTAGAGCAATAAAAACCGGTTTCTTCCTATGTCGGTGTCTACGTTTACGTAGCACACCACCAAGCTGGCCGGCCGTTTCGTCGTCGTCGAATAAACCATTTTAGGTTACAATAAAGTTCTTATATTTAGCTAATAACTAAGTTAGTAGGAGTAGAAAATATAGAAAAATATATACAAGAAGTCTCAACTTATTTGGCCCTTCCGATGGCCACTTTGACCCAATATGTAGTCACAGGGCAATCAAGGCTCTCTTAATATGTTCGCGTTCTTA
The DNA here is from genome assembly GCF_033807575.1 of Cydia pomonella. Lineage (NCBI taxonomy): Eukaryota > Metazoa > Arthropoda > Insecta > Lepidoptera > Tortricidae > Cydia > Cydia pomonella. The sequence goes on along the minus strand of NC_084725.1, from coordinate 4,629,995 downwards.
TAAAAGTTTAGAGGAAAACTGAAATAAACCGGTTCCTAGCCTTGAAAATAATCTTTAATTAAAAGTTACACCGCGTGGTCTCTTCTCCATTTACTTCGAATAAGCATACCAGTGAGGTCAATGTGACATACAAAATTAATGCATCGGCATATAAAATTTTGGGTTGGGAAGACCAACCAAGAACCAGTGCTGGCTGAAACGTTTTATGCAATTGACCATTAACCATTACAAATTGAACCGTAAACTGTAACCGACCGTTATGGTTTACGGTTAATTGTCAATTCTAATTAACGTTCGGCCAACACCGCCAAAAACTCGTATTGGAATACCTGCTTCGCTCAGACATAGTCAAAAAAGAAGAATCTCGCTACTTCTACTCTGCTGACCTTCTGTAAGTGGAGTATGTGAACAAACGCAAGAGTTAGAAGCGACGAAGCTTTTAGACGGTCTTACCTGATAGACGGTCTTCCCCTTCTAACCTTACGGTTAAATTTGGAGTGCTAGTGAAAAGTCCTGCTGGTTGCAGTCGGAATTAGAATTATACCTTTACTGTTTCAAATGGTAGTTGCTATAGCAACCGTGTGCATAAACCTCTAGTTGTTATGTACATGTAATACATAATCCCAACGCACTCTGAGTTATGTTAACTCATTGCTTAGATAAGGACTACGGGTTCAACCAACACAAAGCAAGGACCGCTAAGCACGAAGAAATTTGTACATTGACCTGCCATTTTCTATCTCTATCACACGCGCATGATTATATTGCTTGGCCGCTCACACCGCATTGACCGTCGGCATCATCGGCGGGACAGCAATATAATTGCGCGATAGAGATAGTTAATGACGGGTCAATGTACTAAATTCGTCGTACTTAGCGTCCTTACTTTAGTAATGTTAAAATTTCCAAATCATTTTAATACTAAACAGTCAAACTGAAGAATTCATTATAAATGCGGATAGTTAACCTAATTTTAAATATTTAAATATCGCCTTCAGGGCCTTTAAACTATGAAAAATAAACTACATATGTAGTATCTAGTCAAACTATGTTTTAATTTACTGAAACTGGGATTGTTATAGTTTCAAAAACGTTTCGAAATTTTATTAAGAGTTAAAAAATTTTCTTGCTCGGAAGTTGCAAGGAGCTAACATTTTCTAAATATCAATTACTGTCAGATCTCATATTCTAAATGATACTTAACAGCCCAAATGACACATGACCAAATAGGTCAAAAACCTGTAAGTATAGTATGAATTTTGATGCCAATGATTTTTACGCCTAGGAACCTAATCTGTTAAAAGCCATTGTTTCTTTTGTGCGAGTGGTTGGCTCTCGTGTTGGGCGTGTGGATGTCGTTTAAAAAGTGGCTTATCGTGGTGGTTTTAAGGTCCAAATCTATGTAATAATATGAGCACATTGAGGTGGTCGATCGTCCTACATTACCAAAACATTGTTACATGTACATATGTTTCTTTGCCACGCGCCCAACACGAGAGCCAACCGCTCGCACAAAACATACAATAGCTATTGTTTAACAGATTTGGGTCTTAGACGTAAAAAAAAATTGAGAAAATTCATACTATTTAGATGTGCAAATTGCGAATAGTTTCCAAAAAATTGGAATGGTCCTCGGAAACTTTAGGAAAACATTCACAGGGAACAAACGAAATTTTCATTTTGGAAATAGAAAATTTCGATTCTCATACAAAAATACGAGAATTCCGAAAAAAATTCATGTGGAGATTTTGCAATTTTGGGAATTCTGCGATGGCACATCAGGTAGACCTGTAGAATAAACTGAAACTCGTCTTACCTACTTACCTACGTCTGTAGGGCTAAGATGGTCGGTTTTCTATCATCTGTCATCATGCCTGTCACGTTCTAACACGTATGTAAGTGCGAAAGTGACGCATGACATGACAAGTGATAAAAATGCGACCATAATGCCGCCGCTGGTCTGATTAATCTATATGTATATTCGAAACGGTTATAGATTTTAAATCTTGCAAGTATTAATAAAGTGATATTAAAAGTAATTATTTAAGAAGCTTATTAGGTTTATTCGCACCAGTGAAAAACATTCATTTCTGTAAGTGAAATAAATGAAGTCAACATTATAGTAAGCAGATAACAATCAAACCACTTTTTAATTATAAGAAAATTTAATTAACTGTCGCTATTTACATTACATTTATTTATTCATGAACAATAATATTATCCGAATGTAAAATTTTGTCTTATATGTAAATTGTGAACAATGTATTATTATCTGACTTAACAATTATTAAATTAATTTATCGCATGGTTAACAACAAATATAACCGGAAGCAAATTTTTAGATTAACTGACGTTTAAGTCACTCGCGCGACATGTTTCAAATAGCCTATAGATCTCCATTTTCAAGCACAAACTTGGGCGTGGGCCGGTACAGGCCGCTTAAATTTTACATACAATGTATGCCCCTCTGCGGCATTTGCAAATAACATCTTCCTACCTCACCACGCAGTTGGTTAGCTCAACCCTCAAGCAATCAAGAACCGCATAGTTTTCGATGAAACACTTTGAGGTTTTAATATTTAGGTTCAATTTGTAGGTTTGGTCGTTATCTGCTTACTGAAATCTAAAAGTAACTTGGCTGAATGACTTTCAACTTTGAGTTGCATCAGTATTAATTGTTCTGTGATTCTCAAATCGTGGCGCGGGGGGAAAGGTGATAGCTGCAAAGAAAATTAACAATTATAATAGACAACAAGCTGTGCCCCAAAGGTTAGCACTCGTCAGGTTCTGTCTGTGGGGAGGATTCCCAAAAATAAAGTCCTTGTCCATCCCCAGTAGACTTAAGCCAGGAGCGCCCCGATAATATACCCCATTTCATTTACCATGGCGGGCACTTAAGACGGTCATTAGGCGTAAACAATACAAGTAGTGACAACAAAAGATACCCGGAAAACTTTTTTTTGCGCCATCGTGTCTAACACGTTTGTTTGTGTTATTATTTGACCACACGCTGGCTTTGAAGAGCAGAGTAAAGCAATTGTTAAACAATAGATCAACATTATGGTTCTCTTTGTGCAGTTTCAAGTGGAATCCCGCCAAGGTAAATGAAAAGGGTTATATCTCGCGCGCGAGATAGAACGCCCGTCTTTTTGTATAGTCTAGTTTTTAAACTGAGCTGCTCCCAAGAATCAGTTTTTAAAAACACAATTCGGAGGCGCCATATAAAGTGGTCAGAACGGTGTTCAATGTTTATCACATATCAATTCTAAGGTGTTAGCCAGTAGATTCATAATTAACAATCAGATTTGGCGCGTGGCACGCCAGGTAGATGCTGCCGCTGGGTAGTACAATCCATTATATATCTACTGCCTACGGCTATAGAGATGATAATTGACAAACATGAAATAGCGCCCTATTTTTATGGCCAACCGTTTGCGGTTTTAGACACAACATACTAAATATATTATTTTGATGAGCTCAGTTCAAAAATTTTAGAGTAATAATTAGAGCGAGACGCATAGTCTATTGCGCCAGAGAGATACTGTCGCGACGCTCTTCTGCTAAGCCTACAAAGATGTCTATATATTTTTATTGCAGCTTGTAACCTCTAGATCTCCACCACTACGTGCCAATATCTTTCATATAGATAGAAAATAAATGTCTGTTACGTTCAGTCCGCGCGTACAGTGATCAACAAAAGTAGACTGAGACCCTGTAAATATTAAATCTAAGTATAATAGTTTAACAAATATTAATTCAGATTAAATTAAATCATGCGCCATGTGAATGTGATGATACTTCGTATTTTTGTTGGTGACTGTCCGTGTATAGGGCTTTGGCTGAATTGTTTTCTAGACCAGTCAATGAAGTTCCAACGATAATTCTAGACCTATAAGTAAAACTGCCGAGTATGCGTAAAATTATTCCAAGGTAAAAAGGTATATTTAAACGGGATAGAATTATCGCGTATACAAAATTCATTGATTAAGGTATTCTAGATTTTCTTTAAGGCTTAGCAAATTGTAAATTTTATTATAATATTGTTTTATAATCTGTGGTCATTATGGTCTATAATGTGCATTTATCTATGATTATAATGATTTCAAATGAGTTATTTTTCGTGTGTTTTGTACAGTCAGCGTCAAATACTTTGTAGCAGTCAAAGTGGCCAAATAGTTCGGTACACCATACTAAATATATGGTGTACCGAACTATTTGGCTACTTTGGTTGCTACAAAGTATTTGACGCTGACTGTACTCTGGTGGATACACAAATGCAGCAGGTATTTTACTGGAGACAAAACAAAAATAACATAACAGTTACTAAAATATAATAAAACGAATCCCTAAGAGATTGTTCAGTGACATGAACGAGTAAAAGTTATCAAATTACAGAAAGAAAGAAGCATATTTTAATATAACAAATACATACCTGTAAGAAAAATAGGTCCCTTTGTTCAATAATATGGTCATTCAACATATTTAAATGCATAATATAAACAGTGTAATGACCTATCTGTTATCGATTGTAAGAATTTTGACTGATATTATATTAAATATGTCGGGCATCTGTGAGTTGTGATTTCTTAAATTTGTGGCTAGATCGGTACAATTCGTGTTGGGGTAGATGTAAAACTATTAATTTAAAAACGCTCAGTTGCACAACATTCATTAGAACTAAGACGTGTAAATAAGTGTAATATATTGTATGAGCATTCGGCATTCCATCAAAAGGTCTACTTTGTCGAGAATGTGACGCATATGGCGCATGGCAGCTACATAATTAACCTGCAGAAATCTGTATTATATACCATTAAATTTAAAGATTGATATCTTCTTAGGCTTAGCCAGATATCGGCTTTTTTTATGATACAGGAGGCAAACGAGCAGACGGATCACCAGATGGTAAGCGTATACCGCCACCCATGGACACATGCAACACCAGAGGGCTTTATCAGAAGTGTGAATAAATATCATCATCAACTGACCGGACTGGTCTGGCCTAGAGGGTCTGGCGAATCCCGGTAAAGTCATGTGTTTATGTGATGAGCATAGATATTTGTTCCTGAGTCATGGATGTTTTTCTATGTATTTATCGTTGTCTGAGTACTCACAACACAAGCCTTCTTGAGCTTACCATGGGACTTAGTATTTAGTATTTATTTATTTGCATAATCATGTACATTACATTACACAGATTATAATTGAAAAGTAAGAGGTATTGATACCCTGGTAGGGCATAGCAAATATCTTACATACCTACTAACATTAAATTTACATATTAAAGTCGAAATAATAATGAATCAAAACATTCATATAACAACGTAGTCACTTTGTGTGAGAATGACCCTATAATATTTATTTATCACGTACCCGCCGCGTATGTATAAGTTACTCTAAGATTTACAATTTGTGATATTGCTGCTCTCTGGTGGTAGAACATTGCAGTAATGCTCTCGTCAGTCAGTAGTCAGTGATCCCTATATGACACCGCTGAAGTTAGCAAGTAGTAGATACCCTACGCTATTTATCACTAGCGTGTCTCGAGAGTCGGCGTCTAGTCAACTCTATGGCTCGACGCTATGTTAGCGAAACTGCGCAGCGACGCCATTTTCCATAGCGCTTAGACCAGACTTGGACTAGACGCCGACGCTCAAAAGACCGCGGATCCACGTTATTAAGTGTTGAACTCTAATTATTAATTAATTAGAATTCAATACATACTGCGCGGATCCACGTTGCGGCATTCGATAAATTAATGACACAAATTATGGTTAAATTTAATGAACAACTTGTGCAACTAACGCGATCTAGCCACTAGATTGGAATATCAGTCACTATAAATTGTGTATAAATATTAATTTAATTCCTAGTCATTTTTATCTGAAATCAATAATTTCGGAAATACGTGCCAATTCATTATGTAAATTAAACCATCGTCTGCTACAGCTAAGATCAAAGATATCGATGCGGTCAGGGTGCCAGAAAATATATATACATCCTGTCTAGATTTACATTATTGTTTAGAAACCTGGGACTCAATATCTACACAACTATTTTCAATTACAATTACAATAATCGAGTCAAAAAAATCAGGACTGCCATCTTGAAATAAATTATTTATCTAAGGTTTTATGTACATATTTTCGGCATTTTGTTCCCATAGATATTTTTGATCGTGACTATAAATAATGTATTTAAGTATGTATAATAATATACACTGTTACGATCGAAGTGTGAACGCTATAGTTAACGTCTGAAATAATGTAATTTAAATGAGATTGTACCATAAATCGAATTTCATTAAAAAATACGGACTATGCCAGATTTTTATTACCTTACCCTTTTCCAGGCCGCACCATTCTATAAGGTTTCTCCAAATAATCCGAATATGTTTCAATCAATCCAGATTTTTTTTTATGATAGCGACAAACGAGCAGACGGATCACCTGATGGTAAGCGATTACCGCCGCCCATGGACACCTGCAACACCAGAGGGGTTGTAAGTGCGTTGCCGGCATTTAAGATGGGAGTACGCTCTTTTCTTGAAGGTTTGAAGGTCGTATCGGTCCGGAAATACCGCAGGCGACAGTTCATTCCACATTTTAGCTGTGCGAGGCAGAAAGTTCCTGGAGAAACGCAGTTTAGGACTGCCAACCATCTAAGTGGTGAGGATGGAAATGCTGTCGCGTAGGGCGATGGCGAAAGGAAGCGGCAGGGATTAATCCGAACAATTCCTCGAAACACTCCTCGTTGTACATGCGATAGAAAATGCAGAGCGAGGCGACATCTTTACGCAGCGCCAAGGAGTCAAGCCGATCCGAAATACGCTGGCAGTCGACAATTCGATTAACACAAACAATTACTTAGAAAACTGAATCTTGGTTTCTTTATAATAAGAATGAAAATCAGTTGTGCTTATTAAAGATATGACTTTTAATGTATTCCTCAGTGCATCATAAATATGAGAGTGCACCTTTCATGTAGCATATTTGTATGATTGAGCTCTTAACTTCTCGTCTATATATGTAAAATATCCAGATCTTGACCAATTTTGTAATTTTTTTGCATTTTCTCGGACAAATTCCATCATAATTAGTCCCTTTTCGGAATTATCCGACGGTTATCGACATTCGGAATTACCCGAATACACTTTTTTTTATATTCGATTTTTTTATCGAGCGTATTTTGTCATTGTGTAACACAGTTAACCTTTCATGTGCGTGGTGATTTAAAATCATGGATTCCAACCTCGGTTGTGCTGTATAGGAAAGAAATCGTCCTCGAAAAAATTCAAAATTCAGTCAGGATACTTATATCATCGCAGATAAGGTTATTTTGCGAAACAAGGTACGATTCGGCACGTCCGTGTGTTAGGGCCTTTAAAGTTGTTTGACGGTCGTTTTCTTTGCTTATAGCAACACTTGAGTAAACGTCAACGTCAAGACATCTAATTATGGAGTGTTTAATTAAAAGGAGTGAAATCTCTTAAGGGCCCTCCACACTCGTGCGCGAAGCCGCGAACGCGAGGGTGGATGGCCCTCGCTTCGATTTCGCAGATTGTTCACGCCTTCGCGCCTTATTCCCCGTTTTTTGTCGGTATTTGGCCCGCGTCAAAGGAGACGCGAAGCGCGAACTTGCAAGACTCCACACTCGCAATCGCTTCGCGTCGCGATTCGCTCACGAGTCGGTTAAACTGTCATAACCTTCTATGGCGCCTACTTGGTTATATTGGGTGCGAACTTGATCAACCAAAAATCAATTTGACAGTTCCCAGTTTGACTCATAGCCTTGCCGCAAACTAAATCCGATCAGCTGACGCTTCGGCGCCATCTTGCCGCGAACCAAACTGCGAAATCGCCGTGAAGTTGTGCGAGTGTGGAGTCTACGTCAACGTCGCGGTATATTCGCTCCGCGAAGTCGCGCATAGTCTGGACGGGGCTATATGGTAGGGCTGTCAGCTATAAATAATAGTTCGAAATCTCTCCAGAGTAGCGCTAGAGTAGCTAAGAACCTAGGCGTTATTGACGGAGTGAAGTGTGCTGTCTATGATTTGTTTTTTTTTGTTCAAGTATTCTAGGTATTGTTGCGCCACCTATTTAAGGTTTTTTGATGACACTTTTGGTACATGGAGATTCCATTCCTTACCTCCACCTTCCTCACATCTAATGTTTTTCCTTTGTGTTTTTCTTCCAACAGGCTGACGCAACGCAACTAGGAACAAAAAAAGTTTTGTACTATTTTGTACGGAGTTTGTTTCGCAGATCATTGTTAACGAAGAAAAAGAAAACGTCAGTGCTATTTATTCTGTCAAGTTTACATCCAGTCAACTGTCAGCCTAATTGTATGAAGGCTTGAATGTTTTGTTCGGGTATTTCGTTCAATTTCTTTTTTAATTAGTGAAATAATCGAGCGAGCGAGTTTCTTACAATGCCATCGAGGAAACGGTTTACGAAGTGTGAAATATGTGGCAAGCGAGCCACTCGAGAAAATCACGAAAAAAGGGCTTTTATGGCGAAATTTCCCTTGGATGAAGACCGGTAAGTATTTAGATACTTTTAACAGCAGGCTAGAAACACATCGAAATTTTACATTTTATATTCTTTTTTTTCGTTGTTAATTAGGGATGCACAGACTGGTATTTGACCCTAAAAGTTGGCCAAAAATATTTTTAAGTTCCAATGGCCTCTTAACCATTTGTTATTTAGGTTTTAGCGTTAAGAAGATAAAAAAAAGACATTATAGACTTTCATCTTTTATTGGTAATTTTCTTCAAAGCTTAGATTGGCAATGTCACTTTCTATCAATAAATTCAGGACATCAGCAGAAAGTGGGTGTTTTTTATTTATTTTTCCTGGTTCTCATGCCTGTCAGGACAGGATCAGATGTTAATAGCAGTCTGTTCAAAACATCTGCGTTGCAAACCCGGGAAAACTTCCGTGTATAGTTCTGTCGGACACACGGAGAAAAAAAATCACCAAAAATAGAGGGGTGCATTAGGGTGGCTATTTTGGACTTTATATTATTAAGGAAAGTCTATTCAATAACATACCATTCAAATGTTTGCTGGGAAATGCTTGGAATCTAATTAAAACTTCCAATGTTCTTGAAAAACTTGTCTTTTCATATAAAATTTCTCGATACACACTTCTGAAGAGTATTAATAAAGAAAATCAATTAATTATTAAGTAAAATTTAGTGTTAAATAAAATACATACCTGGTTCTTCATAATCCATATTAAAAACCAACACAAAACTGGCCGATCAAGGAATAACAAATATTTGAAAACAATGAAATTTGAGCGCATCGAACAATCACGCGGACACTTTCGGCGAACGGTAACTTTCAACTAAGCCTTGGCGGGTGGTGGATGGCCTTAGCACGTGGTATTTTTTTAATGTGTGGAGGGGTTATCCTAGTTTTAAGAAACAATGGTTTAGATGGGATACAGCGGAAATAAAAAAAAATGGATTTTGGCCAGCTTTTGAGGCACAATACCTGTCTGTGGGATGTACTAAAACTATCGTTAACTGTATGTTTATTTGGATATCAGTGTAAATAATTAAATAAAATATGTGAAATTTCCTGAGAACTTGCATGAAATATGACCATAATTAATTTGTCGAAGATTGTCAGTGGAAAATTATCTATCTATTTTGTGTTGCCGACCCTAACATCCCCCCCTCCCTCATTGAGTCATTATTATATGAATGGTAATATTAGTATATTAATGGTCATTGCTTGGAAATAGCTTTGAACAGAAGCAAATGGATTGAGTTGGAGGAGGCCTTCACCCAAAGAGGGGTTCACCACTAAGCAAAAGAAATAAATGTAAACATAGAAATGTTAACCAAATTTAGTATGAATAAATGGCTTATTTATAGTTAGGGAGGCGAGGTAGCTAAATGGCGTAATTCAACGGCGCCGTCGAGACCTATCAAAATCGAAAGATAAAATAATTTCGAAAAGAAAAGCTCGTATGGTAAAAACCATTTTAGCGGTGGGTTTGGCGTGCACGGTTTTTCAAAAATGTTAAAAATAATCAGTTACTTGGGCATTCTCGAGCGCGTCAGATATTCATACTACGTATGCCCCAAGTGCCTCTGATAACAACGGTATACTAATCTGCCGGTTTGCGTGGTGGGGGTAGGAATATAAAGTAGTCAAAAATGCAAAAAAAAAAAATTACTCGAGCGCGTCAGATTTTCGGAAGGGGTGTTAAGTAGGCCCCAAGGAAGCTCCCTTTAAAAAAACTGACGATTTCGGCGTGACGATAAGTTACGATGAATTTTTGAAAATGCAAAAAAAAAAAGTTTTTTTGAAATACTCGAGCGCGTCAGATTTTCATAGGGGAGGTTTATCTCGGTATCCTGAAAGCATATTTTCTTAATCTGACAGAAATGTTGGTGGGTTCTCTTAATCTGACCGAAAAAGGTTTTTTGGTCTCTTTTTTTCCTTTCTTTCTCCTTGATAAAACGGGGATTTTAAGAATGACAATAAAGCGATAGATGCAACCAACGTAAATGTAGATGAAATGTAGATGTAATGTTGTTTGGATATCACAACGATCGGACCCTACATCAGCGAGCGCTTTTTGAAAGATCTCAGATTTTCTCAAAACATCAAAAGGTCTCTTTTTGCCTCGTTTATACAATGCTGGATTAAAATCGCATCCTGTTAAAGCGTGGAAAGCAGGCAGTGCGCGTGAAAGCATTGAGCCTAACTGAACTAACAGTGCCGAAACATCTATATAGCGACGTGCATTACCGACTCCGAGATCCATCCACACTTTAACCGATTCGTTCAAATGCTCCACATTGGCCAACACAATGACCAGAATATCTGTGTCTGATGTTCGAATGATTGTTGTAGAACCTTGTAGCAATTGACATGCAAGGAAAACTGTCTTCGTGTCGGCTTCTTCGTGACTTGAGCATGAGAGCTTATCATCGATTGTTCTCTGCACTATTCCATCGACGACTTTGAAGACGTAGCACAAGTCGTGGTTCAAATAGATTGTTTTGTTGCGAATAATAACGGCCATCTCTTGACTATTCCAATAATCAATGAAAAACTTGACTAGAGCTTCTTTGAACTTGATATTTTTCAAGTCCTTCGCAAAGTCTACTAATCGGATTTGCTGAGGACCGCTGATGTGGTAGTCCTTATCGTCATTCATTCGTATTCGTATTCATTTATTCGTATTCGAAAATTGTCGAGAAGCTTTAGAAAAAAAAAAATTTGACATATAATAAAAGTCACATAATTTAATCATCGTTATTTCATATCAATTCTTTTAACACCCTCAGTTTTCGAGATATACTCAAAAAGCCGGGAGTTTGAGTTTTTATGATGCTTCAAGTCAAAAAGTTTTAACTTGGGACAAAAATGTAAAGAGACCTTTTTTGTGTAAAATAAAATTACCTTTTTTGTTTATTTAAACTTTTTTTTTGTAAAATGTATCGTTCGCGACTTATATGCCGCAACGCGTTTTTCGGAAGACGAAATGGCTCCTCCACACTTCCGGTCATGCGGAAACCGGCAGATTTTGTATTTTTAGTAAGTTTTAGATTATATTCTTCAAAATAAAAAAAATAAAAATCGCGCTCGAGAATGCCGGATTAACGTTTTTTTTTTACAAGTTCGCGACCCTATAACTCGGCGGCGTCAAGGACTTATCGTCAGATTAGTTAAATTTAGTCTTAAAACACTAAAATCTACCCCCAATATCTTAATCTGACGCGCTCGAGTATTTCAGACTATCGATTTTTTTTTACTAATCTGATCGTCTATCCTAGGCGCGCGTCACTACATATAGAGCTAAATACTTTACAAGGTTGTTCTATTAGGTCTAAGGTATCTCTCATATCTTAAACTGCCACGCTCGAGTATTACCGAAAATTCCCCTATTCGCCTCCCTAACTATTAGTTATTTAATTGGTCATTCTTTCACATTTTTTTTATCTAGTAATATTTTAACCTAAAATGTAAGAAAATTAATCTCTGTTTTTAGGGTTCCATACCCAAAGAGTCAAATGGGACCCCATTACTGAGACTTTGCTGTCCGTCTGTCACCAGGCTGTATTTCATGAACTGTGATAGCTAGACTGTTGAAATTTTCACAGATGATGTATTTCTGTTGCCGCTATAACAACAAATACTAAAAACAGAATAAAATAAATGTTTAAGGAGGGCTCCCATACAAGAAATATAATTTTTTGCCATTTTTATAAATAATAGTTCGGAACCCTTTGTGCGCGAGTCCGACTCGCACTTGGCCGGTTTTTTATGATAAATAAAAAATATATAGGACATTATTACACCAATTGACTTAGACCCATAGTAGGTAAGCTCAATATGGCATGTGTTGTGGGTACTTAGACATCGATATAGGTATATACCTAATATATAATATTTATAAATACATATAAAAAAACACCCATGACTCAGGCACAAATATTCATGCTCATCACACAAATAAAGGCCCATACCAGGATTTGAACCTGGGACCATCGGCTTCATAGGCAGGGTCACTGCCCACTAGGCCAGACCGGTCCTCATGATTAACACTTAACAGACATATAAATACATAAAAAGTAAGAGCATTGATAAAGGGTTGTTGATAACTGGATGCCAAAAAACATGATTTATAGATGCATATTAGCACTAAATAATCAGTTCATCATCTCATTAGCAAACTCTTGGAATATAAACTGTAGATAACAATATACATAATGGATATATACAGATGATTACTATAACTAGCTTATATCTAAAATAGGCCCTTGAGGCATTGCACCAAGGATGCTGGCGGCATTTCCTCGTTGTATCGCAATACTGATACGTTGTGCGAGGAAGCCGCCAGCTCTTCGGTCACCAGTTATGTCAACCAGACGTTTCGCGATTTCTCCAAAAAACTTGTGCGCGCTGGGACCCCATGGACCTAGAGTTTCAACGCCAAATGGTACAAAATGGTACTCTCTACCGAGGCTCTTATATTTATTACGTTTCAAAATTTCGGCGCTTTCCGCCGCTGCGCCCGCTTTTACATTAGTCCGTTGGAGGTGGGACGGTGCCAGTGTGTCTACGCAGGTAGCATCCCACACTAACATCCGTCCCAAGCTCCAAGGAACCAAGGACACCCCATCAGGCCTCTTGCCATCATCCCTGATAATGCCAGTTGGCTCAAGAAGAGCAGGCACATTGATGGTGGCAAGAGATCGACGGATTATGTCATTAAGCGACGCATGTTTTGAAAAACGACCTGCACTTTTTTGACAAGATAATCCATGGTGTCCCAGTCGGTCCACGTCCGTGCCACAAGAGCATGTATGTGGTGTACATACCGAAACCCCGAGTCGCAAACCAGTCGCCAGTCTTAGGGAGATCGGATCCAAGAAAGTACCAGTATTAGGTGAAGGATGGGCATGTAGCCAGTAGCCGGCTTCCCGGGCTCCGACCGCCAAAAGTCTCACGTGATCTGGAATCTGGACCTGTACAGTTGTTAACTGTAGATAAAGTCATATTTGTCTAAAGCTGTACCTATGTTTTCAGATGCAGGCAGTGGGTCAAATTTGTTGGGAATGAAGACCTGATACATCTTCCTATAGAAAAGCTACATTTATTGAAGCACGTATGTGCAGATCATTTTGAAAATAGAGATTTTAATAAAATAAAATCTCGACTTAAAAAGTCTGCCATACCTTCAAAAAATTTAAAAGCTGTTCCACTTCCTGATGAAATGCTGCTTGATTTTCCTAGTCATGTTTATTCAAACATTGGCATTGCCACGAATCAAAACCCTCGGGCGATATGTGACAATGAAGTTTCACTATCCCAAGTAGAGGCCATTGCTGGACCTAGTAACTCAGGTAATTGTTAACTTTTATTTGGACATTTTACATTTAGATAAAAAGGATTTTATAAGGTTATATGTAACTTGCAATGTATGTAAGTATGTACCTGACTATGTTTGTACAGGTCCAATCCCCCCTCTTCCCGCTTTCCGATGTAGCTGAAGATTTTCATACTTACATATGTAAGTCTGATGGCAATGCCATATTATTATATGGTACCATCGAGCTGATCTGATGATGGAGACAGGAGGTGGTCAAAGGAACTTTGTGAAAAAACAACGAACATAATTGTGTTTGGGGTTGCTAGAATTGTCTCAATGAGTATTAGTTGCCTGTGGAAAGAAAAGTACAGAGAGTGATAAAAGCTTGTATCAAAATGAAATTTTTGACATATATCGTAATTCTATTTTTATACTTTAAACAGCATTTCCCAAACTGTGGGTCGAAACCCAGTGGTGGGTCGTGCGCGAATATTATATGCATATATGCCAAATAGTGATATTGTTCAGGTGGGTCGCTGATGAATATCAGCTGAATTTTTCCAAATCTTATTGGACCCTATTAGATCCACAATTACCAACGGGTCCCGACGTCGGGTCCGATGTCGGGCCCGATGACTCTTGCAAGGTTCATTTTCCGATTCACGTAGTATTGAATATTTATGAAATATCAGAACATCATTAACAATATTTGAAAGGAAAAAGTTTAAGTATTTAAATATCAAACGTTAAATATTTTTGGCACTAACTTAGTCTCAAATATTTTTTACATTTCTATCTTTATCACATTTAAATGATGTTATCGTTGTTCTACTACTTCGTGAAATAGAAAACGATCCTTGCAAAAGTGCCGGTGACCACGTGGATCCTATAAGCCCTATAATGTTTATTAAAAAATTGATGAAACAATTAGAAGAATAAAAAAAAGAATAAAAATTTATTCAGGACGCTTGAACAACAAAAAAAATTAACAATAATATGTCATAAAACGGGTTAAAACGTCACTGAAAAACTGAAAAATAGGTTTCCAATCAATTATAGACAATAAAGATTCACTACCCCAAGTAGAAGCCATCGCTAGGCCTGGCGTAAAAACATTTTCAGTATTTTTACCAGACTTCGTCAGAAGGAGGATAATGTTTTTCGAGCATATGTATGTATGTCCATTTCTTTGGCACACCCTACAGGCCAAAGGGTTGGACGGTTTTTTACATATGAGGTGTTAAAAAATTCGTCAGAATACTGTTAATTAAAATACCGGTGTCTTGGATAAAGTTACAAAATTTAAACTCAGGAATGCACCGTTGGAATTAACGGAGTTTGAAAAAAACGGTGTAGTCTGCCAAACAAAATTGTCTGTAAATAAGAAAAAACCTTCCTTTTGAGTTCTAGTACTATCTACTACTATATTTTCTCTGTCTGTGTTGGAAATGTGACAGTCTATTAACAGATTGTAATTTTGACACAGGCATAGGGTCGAAATTCTTTTCGTTGTCTTGTTTTGGGCCACTCTGACACGCTTGTATTTTTGTATTTTATCAAGTAAATAATTAAAGACGAGTGCTATTGCATGTCTTTTTAGCTGTAGATAACATTTACCATGATAAAACATTAATTTCATCTCACACAAAAAGCTACACTCCGTCACATTTTTGGGGACAAAAAAAAAGACAACGAAAAGAATTTTGACTCCCTAGGTGAATGCATAATTTTACTCTGTTACCCGTTGAGCGTCGAAACGCCAGGATGTAGATATTTAGAATTAATTAAATAAAATCCATATAATCCGTTTACATATTTTTATTTCAACAAAAAATTGTAGATTGTGTGACAAGGGAGCAAAATGGCATATTATGAATCCTGAACGTAGCGAAGCATTTAATAATTACATTCTGAGTGTAGCGAGGTATTCTAAAATGGAATCCTAGCGTAGTGACGGATTCAAGTGTTAACGTCTAAGGGTGGTATTCCACCTATTCAATTTATTTGTCCAATGTGTGTTGCGTCTCACATTTTGCTTAATAAGAGAGTGAGACGCAATGACATTGGACAAAGAAATCGGATAGGTGGAATACCACCCTAAGGTGGAAATATTTTTTCTACCACGTGATAAATGTACAAATTTAATGTAACCTAAAAAGTATGCAAAAAGAAAAAAGAAGAAAAGTGTCACTTTGATCCCTCCTAGTAGGGAAGAAAAGTGCTACTTTGATCCTTCCTAGTGGGGAAGAAAAAGCCCCTTCCCAACGAGGTGTTGTAAAAAAAAATTGGGTCCACATTAAGCCCGACCACGTATTAGTCCACTCATAGAACTATCCACTATATAACATACAACTATATTTTTCCAAATCCTGACAAGTATCCAGAACAATTCAAGTCATGGGTCATCACTCTTGTTGGTGGCAAGTTGGAAAAATCATCGGATTATGAACACTACAAGCACAGGCTCATCTGTGATAAACATTTCAAGTATGCAGACAAAAACCGCAACAACCCGTTAAAAAGAATAGCAGTATAAGATGCCCGAAGGACAAACTGTCCAGAAATAGGAGGAGAAATTTGATTATTTGGTGGATTTTACGATGGCCGCCAACATATAGACTGATAGGCAGGGGTCGGACAAAAAGTGCGGATGACGTAAAAATGACGTAATCTTGCACACAGGTGATGTTTGAGTTTGTATTTAAACTTCCGTGTGACATGTAGTAACAAAGTAGTATTAATGAAGTAACAAAATAATCGTAAATAAATCCATGGAATTAATAATACAGGTGGTAGGGTGATGTAGTGAATAAAATAAATTTCACGAAACTGTTACCATAAGGTATAATTATTTGAAATTAGTTAGAACAAGTCTGTGGGATTGCCACAATATTCGAGTAAAGATGACATTTTAGAGCGTTTTCTTATACATTAGTAAATATAAATTTTAGCTAAATATAATCGTGAAGATACAATAGCTAAACAATAACGAAGTCAATTTATTGTTCATCTGATTGACAATGTGTCAGTCAAAAACGTACTTACTCATTTCAAGTGGCGATATCGTTTAATAAAGAGGTTGATAAATGATAAGTGATAATTGTTTATGAAAATCAAAAATACTATTTGAAATCATCCTATAAGTGGTTTGACGTCATCCGCACTTTTTGTACGACCCCTGCTGATAGGTAATGGACAAATCTGTCAACATAAGTAATGGACAATGATGCATATTTTTACAGAACCACGGAATGTTGATGACTTGGAAATTTCGCAGTCTAGTCAGCCAAACAGTAGTGAACAAGCCTCTACCTCAAACTTCCAACATGTTTCTAATAAAGCACCACAGCAGGCTACATTACCATTATCTAATACAGGTAAGAAATAATACTTATTAACAGTAAAGGGCTCTTCCCCCTCTTCCTTCTCTCCATACAAACATTCGAAAAGGGGAAACAAATAACGCTACCATAGCTTTCACTTGGAAACCGCCGGACGGAAGCCGTGGCGGGCGCCCTGTACACTCTTGGCAACGGACTGTCCTAAGTGAGCTACGAATGGTTGGGTTGAGCTGGAGTGAAGTCAGAAGACGAGATGAAGATAGGAAGGCGTGGCGCGAGCTGGGGTGCTTTAGGACAATAATAACAGGTATCCCCCTTCACTTAACCCTTTTTGATTTTCTAATTATTATAAGTTAAAAATTCGTTAAAAGTTAAGACGAAGAGTATAGCTGTGGTTAACATACATCAAATCATGTAAAAATATTTTTCATAAATATTATCCAGAGACGAAAATGGGGATTATGTATGAAAAGACAGTTTCTGGGTGGTCATTTACTTTCGTATTACGATTGTCAGGATAGGGGCATGTGTATTTTAGTTACATTAAGTTACCTATATTCTGGCAAACACAATTTGTCAGTAAGTAAGAACAAAGAAAACGATAAGTACTCCTACCTTTTCTTTTGGGTTCTAGTACATTTATTAAATTTACAGCCTTTTTCTACTGATAGAAAAGAAATGGCTTGCCAAATTATAGTTTAACATTGTACTTGACGCGGGGAATGATCATCCCTATGAGAGTTTTTTTTATTCCCCACCGTGAAGTATGTTTTATGGTGGGTAAACAATGAACCCGACCAAATTGCGTAGGTTGTGTTATGTTGTCAGGAATCTTAAAACCATAGAGGTAATAATAATAAGTATAAGCAGATGTCAGAAAGCACTATGATTGTTTGTCCTTTTCACAGTTTTTTTTTAATGAGTAACAAACAGTCATTCATTAATCAGTAAATTAAGCAGCAGTAAATAGACCTATAGTTTCCTTAATTTACATATCAAACATTTTAACTATTGCACTTTTAAATACTTACAAAAAAAATCGTATATAAATTCATCTTTAGGGTTCCGTACCTCAAAAGGAAGAAACGGAACCCTTATAGGATCACTCGTGCGTCTGTCTCTCTGTCAGTCTGTCACAGCCTATTTGCTTCGAAACTACTGAACCAATAAAGTTGAAATTTGGTACATATATGTAAATCTGTGACCCAAAGCGGGACATGTAACTTAAACAAATGAATATTAAACCTTAGGGGCCACTTTTGGGGGGTAAAAGAGAAAATTAAAAATAAAAGTTTTTAAAAATGTATTGTGTTAAATATCAAATTAAAGGGTTCATTGTAGGAATCTCAAATATATATATTTTTTATAGTTTTTAGAGAATTAATTTCGAAGTTATTCAAGAAAATGGGCAAATAATGACAATACACACACCCCCCCCCCCCATTTCCGAAACTACAGGGTCTAAATCTTTGAAAAAAATACACAAGAACAGGCACACATTAAGGCAACCAACACAAACAACAACCAACTCTCGTGAAATTGAGTATGTTTGATAGTTACATAGAACTCCTCTGTTGTTCCGCTTTTTAGGAAATTGTTAAAAATAGCAATGGTTGGCTCAAAGGACTTAAGCGCCTTTAATGTCTATGGCGCTTAAGACTATTGGGAATTCGCGGTGATGACTTAACGAAGTCATTTTTTTTTTTTTACCCGACTACAGCAAAGCTAAAGCAGTATATTTGTAGATATATATGTATGTATATATGTTCATCTGTTTCCTCAAAAACTTCTAAGATAATCGAGCTGATCTGATGATTGGAGATAGGAGGTAGGAGGTGGCCATTAGACCTCTGTGATAAAAAACAATAAACCCGTCTATTTACTGTGGAAAGAAAAGTACAGTCAGCGATAAAATCTTGTGCAGGTTTTTTTTTCTACAAAAACCTTATTTTCAAGTAGACATTACAATGCCCTTATATTATGAACGTCAGATACAGCTACGCCGGCTCTAACACTCTCTCTCTTTCTCTCTAAAATATGTACCTACTTATTATAATTTCACAAACGAGGTGTCCTGCGAAACGCTTTTATTAGGCTGAATAAATAATCATGTCGTGCGTCATGCACATTTTTTGCCCTTATGCTATCCTAAGTCATGCATGAATAAGAAAATGTAGTCGGACCAAGATAACTCCGCATGGCAATTTTTTTAAATATGATGTGCTTAAAAGTTTAATGACACTCCTACTCTTTGTGCTATTAAAGGCGATGCAAAGTTATTTTAGACGACTCTAATAATTAAAGAATTTAATAGTACGATTTATTTTATCGACAAATCACCCCCCATAACGATGTTTTTTCTCAACCATTTTAAAAATGCAGCCCTTCAAAATATTATGGCGCCAAACACGACTGCACTTGGTTAATTCAAAGTTCAAAGTGTTTTTATTCGTGAGTATAGGTATTTCAAACTGATTACAGTGGTGGTAAATAAATATGTGTATCACTATACCCTGCCTGATAGCGTACAAAAACTTGAATAATTTCCTTACATACTAACATGCGAAATCTACATAAATACCTAGTTATTATCAAAACCCTAGTTAAGTCATGTCAAATCATAAGCATTAAAATTATACAGCAAAAATTCAGAAATAGTGTAAAAACAATTTTTAATTTAAAATGTCAATAGTTTATGCTTAAACTGATTTAGGGATAACATTCTAAAATGGACAGGCAATTTGTTATAAATCTTACTAGCTAAGCAGAACACACTTTTACGCATTAGGGCAGTATTTGCGGAAACAGGAAAGAGATTCTGAGGGTACCTGGAGTTTCTAGCAAATACCTCAGAGACCATCCTGAATAGTGTTGGGTTTGTTTTGATATACATCGCAATTTCAAAAATGTTGAGGCAAGGGAATGTAAGTATGTTCAGGTCTTTGAAATGTGGCAGTGGCACACAGCTATCTGTGGGGTGAATCCCCCCCCCCCCCCCCCCGAATCGCTTTCACACATTTCTTCTGTGCCATAAAGACGGCTTCCCTGTTGACTGAATTACCCCAATAGATGATCCCATAGCGCAAAGTAGAGGCAACGAAACTGTGATAGGTCATCATCACAGCCTCCGTACTAACTTGCTTGGACAGTTTGTACAAAGCAAAAGCATATTTATTTAATTTTTTACAAACTATCTCAGTATGAGCTGTCCAATTTAAATGATTGTCAATATGGACTCCTAAGAAATTTGTATTGCTTACTGATTCTATAACTGTTCGTTCATAATTGCAATCAATGGGTCTCATTACTTTTCTTTGATAAAAATGCATTACTTTCGTTTTATTTAGATTTATCATTAAATTATTTACCATATATGATAATGTACAGTCAGCGTCAAATATTTTGTAGCAGTCAAAGTGGCCAAATAGTTCGGTACACCATACTAAATATATGGTGTACCGAACTATTTGGCTACTTTGGTTGCTACAAAGTATTTGACGCTGACTGTACCATTATCTGTCCATTTACCTATCGCACATTTAAAAAATAATAATCATTCGATAGCTTATGAATTAGGGCATAAATTTCAAGCATAAATGTTACAGAGAATTTTCCACAAATACTCGAGAATTAATAACGAAGATAAAAATTGTCTTCTAAAATTTACTTTTTTTTTCGCTTTTTATCTTTTTTTTTTCGAAAACGAGGTCGTTGACCTCTACTTGTTTTATTCTTAAAAGACAGTACAAGTACAAAATGATAGCCCTAGTTAAAACATTTCACAAGTTACACTAGTCCAAACAAGACCTTCTGTAATGAGCATAAGCTTAGTTCTAAAGAATAATTGCCCGCCGCCCGAATTATCATTTGGAACTAAAGCAACTTAGTTCGGCGTACATTGCCACGAACTAGTCGGTCCACGGCCTATTCGATCGTGTGGATGGTAGTTTGGTAGTCCGTCTTATGTTCGTTAAGGACGCAGCTGTGTGTGACAGCGAGAAAGAGATATGCGGACCAAGGCCACGATCCGGTACACCCGTCTATTGTGGCCTTTAAAGTTGTTTGGCGGTTGTTTTTTTATTATGGTAGCAACACTTGAGTGAACGTCAACGTCAAGACATGTAATGTTTTACTTCCACTGGTGGAGCGAACAGACCCCCTATTTTAAAATATTTTAGTAATTGTTCAGTCTTGTTCTTCGTTTTGGTGCCTTAATAGCGATGCCCTGTTGTGAAAACCACCAGAAAATGCGTTGAGTGGAACCCTGTGTTCCTCCGCCTTGCTGTTAGAAGTAACTCCAGCTCTCTGCATTCGCTGTGTTCTGTGTTGTTTTTTGCGATATAGACGCTATTTTAGAATCTACTCTATTATATTTATGATACTTTTAATTAGGCAAGCCACTCAGTAAATCTGCTGCAATGCCTAAACTATGTGCATTTGGCTGTAAAAACAATAGTAAGTTGAAGTTGTACAAGGTATGGTAATACATTATTAATTTACAAAAAATATATTTAAAAGAAAATTAACGTACGTATAGTATAAAGTTCCATATCTACTCCATGCATGGTATTAAAATATGATATATAATACTTATTTTGACATTTTACATGTAAATAAGCCAAACACAGATAATACCAGAAGTGTGAACTATTTTCAGAAGTAATAACCCATCGTTTTCCAAATCCTGACAAGTATCCAGAACAATTCAAATCATGGGTTACTCTTGCAGGAGGCAAGTTGGAAAAATCATCAGATTATAAATACTACAAGACCAGGATCATGTGTGATAAACATTTCAAGGATACAGACAAAAACCGCAATAACCGGTTAAAAAGAATAGCTGTGCCTTCACTCTTTCTAACTGGTAGGAACATATGTAGCGATTAGGGTCTTAACTTTTTTACCACCATTCAGTGGCGTAGCTTTCTGCACCGGATGCCACCCTTGCTAGCTATGCCACTGCCACTATTGACTGGATAAAAAAAGTCAGTATATTCTTGCTCCACACACCGTGACTTTATATCAAGTCAACACTATGGCTGTTTGTCTACATGCTTTGTGTTGATGACACCTTATTACTTAATTGACATGGTGGCAAAAAGATTAAATTCTTTTATATAAATTTACCTTGTGGGCAAATTTATAGACAATTCCATATAGGCATTGAAAGAAAAAAATTATAAAAAAAATAATATGGGGTCCTTCAAAACAGGAGTGTACAGGTTTTTAAAGGGTTG
The DNA here is from genome assembly GCF_033807575.1 of Cydia pomonella. Classification (NCBI taxonomy): domain Eukaryota; kingdom Metazoa; phylum Arthropoda; class Insecta; order Lepidoptera; family Tortricidae; genus Cydia; species Cydia pomonella. The sequence continues at coordinate 4,607,579 of NC_084725.1, read as the reverse complement.
GCAACGCGCATATAATCCCTCTGGTGTTGCAGCCTATGGACGCCTGCAACTCCTCTTCTTTCTTTTCATCCTGTTACCTCCTGCGGGGGTGTAGGGCTCGAACCAGTTTCTTCCACTGACTCCGGTCCTGGGCAGCTTGGGTAGCCTCCTCCCACCCCCTCCCCAATCCACCCAACTCTTGCTCCATGGAATGGCACCAAGTAGATTTAGGGAAGATTCTTCAGGATTTTTGATCGAAATAACTCGTTTTTATTTACTTTGACAAATCTTGATCTCGAAAGTCTGACGGTCGAGATCTCGAAATACCTACTCAATTGCTATTCAGATTTTTGGCGCGAGATCTCGAATCGCCAATTTTGGCTCGAGAATTTCGAGATTGCTTTCCCTAAGTGGGACTAGGTCGATTTGTTTAAGACCGTAATATGTAATTATTCATTTTCTACTGATAGAATAAAAAGATTTATCATGTATTTTTATTCTGAACGAATGCGCTACTTGATACTGAAACAAGACGTTAATACTGACGGCAAGGGCGTAGCCAGCCAGCCGCAGAGGGGCATACATTGTATCTAACATTTGAGAGCTCAAATGTTAGATACGATAGATAGAATACAAGCCCCCTGCCTGTACCTGCCTACGCCCATGACTGACGGCCTACCCTACCGCGAAAACCGATACTCACTAATTGCGAGCATCTTTCTCTTTCACTCGAAGTAAGGCTAATTAGGTGACGGAGAAAAATGCCCACAATATGTGAACTTCGGTGTTCGCGGTAGGCCCTCTGTTTATCTGCCAAATCAACTGTCAGCCACTTGCCACATGACATTGTTTTCTTGGCAATCTTATTGTCAGCGTTGCCAGTGCGTATTATTTGTCTGAATTCGGAGCTTTTTAGCCTTTATCTTGGCGAATCTTTGCCGATTCTTGACAAAATCTGATCTTTCGGATCTTATGAAACGGTCTCCAAAAATTGGTATTTTTTTTCACATTTTCCTCCATAAATCAATTTTTTTCACTACTAAAAAATAATAAAAAATTGTTTTGGGATGGGCAATTAGAGCTCTTTTAAATGATACCCCACTTGGCCTACTCACTAAACTTTGAAATTTTGCCCTCTCTTCATATTGGGCATTTCCCATAGTAATTAAAAATAAAATAACAAAAAAATGATACTTTCAATGTGTTTGGGTTAGCGTTGTTCATAACTATTTCAAATCGATAGCTTAAGGGGTTCTCGAGATATTTAGCGGTGTGACAGACGGACGGACAGAGTCGCACCATAAGGGTTCCTTTTGTACCTTTTTGGTACGGAACCCTAAAAATCATGGAGGATGGAAAATATTTAGAAGTGGAAAAACATTTTCTCTATTTGTATAGACGAGTGTGAGCTATGCTTCCCTCTTAATCTTCGGTTCATTTTCGGTCTTTGTTATTACAATTTTACTATCTTTTGCCTGCAGCCTCGATTGGTACAAATAAGACGACTGCTACTCTTTCTCTCGAAAGATCTCTAGCGAAATTGCAGACTGAGGTTCACTCCGACCATCCGTATTGTAAGGAAAAATCACTGCAATCGCCATTTGGTAAGTCGTTTAAACAAATATATAGTTCGTGTCATCCACGATGACGCGCAGATTTGTCAAATCTAACCTTTAATAACATGACAATACGAGTGAAGGCACGCGTCTTCGTGAATGACACGATATATATTACATTACAGCCTACTTTCCAGCTTTGCTGGCCTGCCGGAAAAAAGCTATATCTTATACACAGTATTTATTTATTTTATTTAAACTTTATTGCACAATATAACAAATTAAGTACAAATGGCGAACTTAATGCCTAAAGGCATTCTCTACCAGTCAACCATCAGGCTAAACAGAAACAGTAGTACGTGCAGGCATTAAACAAAAAAAAAACATATTATTATTTATATTTACTTATTATGTTTATACTCAAAAGTGTTTATAAGCGCTGGTGGCCTAGCGGTAAGAGCATGCGACTTGCAATCCGGAGGTCGCGGGTTCAAACCCCGGCTCGTACCAATGAGTTTTCGGAACTTATGTACGAAATATCATTTGATATTTACCAGTCGCTTTTCGATGAAGGAAAACGTCGTGAGGAAACCGGACTAATCCCAACAAGGCCTAGTTTACCCTCTGGGTTGGAAGGTCAGATGGCAGTCGCTTTCGTAAAAACTAGTGTCTACGCCAAATCTTGGGATTAGTTGTCAAGCGGACCCCAGGTTCCCATAAGCCGTGGCAAAATGCCGGGACAACGCGAGGAAGAAGTTTATACTCAAGAGTGGCAAAGTAGTTTAATGCAAAATTTGAGATGAGAATAGATTTAAGTGATGACTTTGAAATTTGAATTTTAAATATACACCGTGTTTTTTTGATTTCCGTTAATTTCAAGGGTGCATTCCTGAGCTTAAATTAAGTAACTTTGTCAAAGGCACCGTACTCTAATTAACTCCATTTCGGAGATAATCAATAATTTAGTTTTATCTGATAAGGCCCTTACAGGCGTGTACACTTGTCTCAGGGCCTGTTTACATATTGAGTAGTGTTTAGTACGAGTTTATACATTTTGCTACTACTAGTAGACGTTCATTGGGGCCTTATAAATATTATTATAGAACATTAAATAAATATTATAGGACATTATTACACACATTGACTAAGTCCCACAGTAAGCTCAATAAGGCTTGTGTTGAGAGTACTTAGACAACGACATATATAATATATAAATATTTATAAATACTTAAATACATAGAAAACACCCATGACTCAGGAACAAATATCCATGCTCATCACACGAAGACATGCCCTTACCAGGATTTGAACCCGGGACCATCAGCTTCGTAGGCAGGGTCACTGCCTACTAATTTTTATAAAATGTTTTTCAACAAAGAGACACATCCAGATTGTTTATTACCTTTACAAGCTTTTATTTAACTTTCCCTGTTAGTATGTATGGGAAAAATATTGCTAGTTAAATTTGACCCACAATTGTCTCGATGAGTATTAGTTGCCTGTGGAAAAAAAAAGTACAGTCAGCGATAAAAGCTTGTACCAAACATGAAATTTTTGCCAAAAACTTATTTTAATGCTAAAAAAACGAAATATAGGAATACCTGCCTAGGTAGTATTGTAATAAGTTTTTTGTCAACAGACGTACAACCTGCAATAAAAGATGATTCTAGCAAAATAGACTGTGATGTTATGGAGACTGGTGATCCGGATACAGATGCAGATGCATTTGATGATGAGTTGTCGCCCTCGCCTGTACCAGGTATGTTTTTTTCATCACACTTGCTCGGAAAAGGTCTTATTTCATGCAGGTGTACTGAAGGACAAAGGCTTATTTTGTTCCCGTGGGAGTTACGGATTGTGAAGACAAAAATATATATATTTTCTTTAATAATGTCACTTATTAATACAAAGCAAGTAGTATAAATGAGTTTTAATTGTAAAATACTCACGTTTATAGTTTAATATTTTTGTTTATGTTTCAAATGATTTATTCTGATTAATTTAACAGCCGATTAAAATATTTTCAATCGTGGCTGAATGCCGAATAGGTCTGTGCTTTCGATGCCTAACCTGTCAAGAAATTATAAAATGGCGGACGAATGTTTGATATGTCACCGTATTTAAGAATTTAGTTTTTTCTTCGCAAGTGTGATGAAAAACATTGTGTGTAACTCTGGTAGTAAGAATATTGCAAACTCGGGTCTTTAATGCCCTACTATTACATCTAATTCATTTACCTAACCGTAAAGGGAAACATTCAGTGATGCATAAATAATCAGAGATAAACACAACATTTAAAAGAAAAACAGTTTGGCTAAATAACAAAACGAAGTTATACTGTAGTTATGGATCTATTTGATTGTTTCAGAGATTGCCAAGACACACGAAAAAGTTTTCTCGTGGCAGAGAACAGAGTTGATAGAAGCAGGTAATGTTAGCTTCACATACTCCTCAGATCATAGAAAGTACTAGATGGCTGACGGAGGCGTGGCGCGTGTCGCCGCGACATGGCCACATCGTGGCCATACCGGCCCGCCATAAGACAGTAGCAAATTAGCTGTCATTGAACAATGTGCGCGTCAATTTTATTGAAATGCCGAATTATAGCGTTATTTTGTGTCGAAATAGGAGTGCATCCAAAAACTATAAGGATCATGGAGTTACATAGTACATTTTTTTTCACGTATTAGTCAATAAAACCACACATTTTAACAAATAAATCCAGTGACATATGATTTTTCTGAGTCAGACCATGTTGTCATACAAACGCGTGGCAATTTGTCTATGCATTCTACATTGACGCTTTGGCATGGAAAACTATTTGTAGTGTCCTAAGCAACGGCGCAATGCATTAAACCGCTAACGATATTCACAGGGACATTATTGTTTCTTGGTACGACCGCCAACCGCTCCTTTCAATGACGCCGCGAAGTAGAGTGGTGCTCGTGCATATAATTGATCTTTGAGCGTTATCGATAAAAATGTTTGGATATAGTGTATACACACATTAAAAATAATTACTTTCATACGAAAGTAATTATTTTTCAAGTAAAATTTTACAATTATTTTATATGCACCTAATGTTTAATTTAATACTAATTAATTTGGATTAAAAATCGAAAAGGTAAGCCAAAAAATAAACTGATTTAATTAAGTAGGTACAATTGTACAAATGTTTTATTTCAGAAATAAAATAATAACAGTATTACATTTATGCTGGCCCCCCACACTAGGCATAGCCTGTCCTGTGGTGGATAATACGGTTTACAAGTAAAAAAAAAAACAATACTACAATTGAAAATATTAATATACAATTATTTAGAGTAAACAATTGAAAAAGAAACGGTGGTGAATGGAATTTACAGAGGTACAGTTTACAGTAAGTCAAAAAAGAAATATGTTCATGGTTGCAATTTTTTTCAGTTTCCCGAAAAATCCCAGTATTAACGAAAAATGGATAGATGCTACAGGAAGAGGGCCCTGACTGGTTTACTAGCGAGAAAAGTGTTATTTGTTCGGATCATTTTCAAGAAAAATGTTTCCAGTTACAGTTACAGATAGAATATAAATATGTTTAAAATAATAGTATATTGTATACTTAGTCGATCCAAAAGTTCTATCAGAAAGATTTTTACTGATAATTATGATTACTGTTTCCTTATTATTCGTACATTTGATATAAAAGCTTATTTAATGGTGCATTATACTTACTATATAACATGCTGGAATTGCTTTCAATTGGTGACGAAATATGCTATAATAAACTGAAACTTTTTTTTTTAATGAAGCGCTCGTGTCTAACGACAATCCGAAAGTAAACAATTTAAACAAACATTACATCAAATAATGACTAAAATTTAAACCAATTTGATTAGTTAAGCATAAACAAGCTTTCGCATCATGGTACATGTTTTTTTTTTTTAATTAAAGGCTTTGTATTACATTTTATCAGTAAAAACCTTTGTGAGAGAACTTATGGCTCAACTAATATACCTTACACGTACCTTACAATTCTTAGCTCGTAAATAAGGTCAAAAATTTAAAGGAATTACAATTAAGTCTATGGCAATTATTACTTAAAATAAAAATGTCAAAACTCTTAGGTCATTTTCAGAACATGTAAAATATCGATAGCTCTATCGAATTGTCCTCACTCTAGTGCCGCCGCTCTAGGCTCCTACACCGCGCGGTTTGGCCAATCACAGCGCGTGAGTTGGTTGTCTGGCCACGCCTTTAATGATGTGGTGGGGGACAGTTGGAGACAGCGAGACTCGTTGAAATTATGCTTCGTTATAAATCTCCTTACTTCTTATATCTATGACATACTCTCTCGTATATTCATATTCATTCATTTTCCATTCATTTAGGTACGGCAGGCGTGGCTCACTCCGCGATTTCGTTGTGTCGCTAAAGCTTGACCAGAAATAAATGATCATTGTCAAAAGGGCGCTGTTATTCTCATGTATAGAGTGACAGTTCAGTTTAGTATGAAAAATTTAGTTCCAATGAAATTCCGCAATATGGCGCGTGATCATATATTACTGGTCAGCCTTTGCAAGTACATGCGGCCCACACCAGGGCTATAACGGCGAATATCGAAGTTCGTTAATTGCGGGCATTTTTCTCTGTCAGTCTAATTACGTCTAACAATTAGTGGGAGTAAAAAAGAAAGATCCCCGCAATTTGTGAATTTCGGTTTTCGCGGTAGGCCTCCTGGTGACTAGCAGTAGTAGTTGCCGCGCACCGCTACGGACGCCTGCTCGGGCTGCGCCTTGTTAGGGAGTGAACCTTCTGTACGTTATATTATTTATTCCGTGAGTACGGTCAGCTGCAGAGAAAAGGGAAATGTATAGAAGTTTTGTATCCAAAGGTGCTAAGCGAATAGTATTGCTGACTGCACATTGTTCGTATAGTCACAGATATATTTATAAAGCATAGAGTGCCCTTTGGAAAAATGGAATATCCTAAGTCCGGACACAGCCAAAAAGCGCTTAAATCCGTAATTTAAAAATGCACGGAGCGCGCAAGCGATTTAATGAAAAATAGTGTGTTAATTGATGCGATGTTAACGCCGCTAATGCGGATGCTGACGAATGTACGACGGATTTAACCTACAATGGCACCCGCGTGCGTGCGCCCGCTTCGTGAATCCGCGCCAGCCACCGGACGCTCTTAATCATAATCATAATCGTTTATTGCACCATGGTAAAAAAGTAAGTTGTTACAAAATAATAGTATCTCATGGATCCTAATAAGGTATGGCAAACATTTGCTTAAATAAAGCATAGTGGGTTAGTACCCATTAACTCATCATATCTATTTCTTTTGCCCAACTCCAAACTTTTCGCTAGCTTCCCGTTAGTGGTTATTTGAGGTTCTTAAAAAACCCGACACTTGCCAAAAGCTATTCTGAAAATGGACCAAACACCCTGAGACATGGCAAGGGAACTAATGACGCATGGAAACCCCCAAATAAGGGTGCGTCTACAACAAACACAAACAACAGCAATTAGTAATACATGAGAGAGAGAGAGAGAGAGAGAGAGAGAAATTATTTATTGCCACAAAAACCTTATGAACAAAGTACAATAATAACCTTAAATACTAAATACATCTATCACATACTGACGCAAAAGTACACTGAAGGGAAGGGATTTGAAATTGCTATATTACGTATATTTCAGATGTTCCCGAAGACCCGACACCGGTGCCCGAGAAACCAAAATTGCCTGACGACGTCCAGACGCTGTCTTTGTTCTGTGACGACGAACTGCCCATACAATCCGAGCCGAGTGTACCAGGCAAGTCACATCTCACTAAATTAATCACGCTAAGCGCCAAGTTTTTTTTTTTTTTTTTTTTAATACTACGTCGGTGGCAAACAAGCATACGGCCCGCCTGATGGTAAGCAGTCTCCGTAGCCTATGTACGCCTGCAACTCCAGAGGTTACATGCGCGTTGCCGAACCTAAACCCGCCCCCCCTCGTTGAGCTCTGGCAACCTTACTCACCGGCAGGAACACAACACTATGAGTAGGGTCTAGTGTTATTTGGCTGCTGTTTTCTGTAAGGTGGAGGTACTTCCCCAGTTGGGCTCTGCTCTAGATCTGGAATGACATCCACTGGCTGTGCCCTACCACACAAAGCGAGATGACATTCACAATGCCCATACCTCTCTTTTGGACGTAGTTTAAGGACGTTTTCGTTGATTGACCCTCCATTTCCTATTATTATCGCAAGCATATTGCTGCCCAGCTTGCGCAGTGGCATTTACCGCCGACGTCATGGGTAAGACAGCAATACAGGGTGGCTAAAAAATAACTGCATTCCCGTTGCCAGGCCAGGGAGGTTTTGGGATTATACTGTGCTCAGTATAATCCCAAAACCTGATGCGGTGTTAACGCCGCTAACTGATGCGAATGCGGACGAATGTACGACGGATTTAACCTACAATGGCACCCTCGTGCGTTGCAAGTTGCTACTTTTACTATGGGACAACACTGAAATTGCGAAAAAAAAATTTGGCTGTTTCATACATTTTGGCTGGTCCATTTTCATCAAACATTTATTGAGCAAATAGGCCACAGGGGCACTTTTACATGTCATTTTTTGCAAACAATAAAAATAACAAAATACAAATATGGAATCAATGCAATATTAGATACTATTATCTACTTATTAGATCTATGGAAGGGTAATAGTATTTTATACAATCGTAACCGTTTCGTAATCGTTTTATACAATACAATAGTTGTGTTGTTCTCGAGAACGTTCTCCGTTATGTATGGGAAGTTTCCTCGCGCGAGAACATTCCCCATACTAATCTGAGAACGTTCTCGAGAACGGCACAAGTACATAATAATCTCGCGTAATAAAGTATTATTTTTACTTGTAGCTGCAGCAGTTACTGAAGATTTCAAACCCCGGTGTAAGGATTGTTCAGCAGCCATTGACGGGTGAGTGTCATTCTTCTTCCTCGCGTTGTCCCGGCATTTTTGCCACGGCTCATGAGCCTGGGGTCCGCTTGGCAACTAATCCCTAGAATTGACGTAGGCTCTAGTTTTTACAAAAGCGACTGCCATCTGACCTCCCAACCCAGAGGGTATACTAGGCTTTATTGGGATAAGTCCGGTTTCCTCACGATATTGTCCTTAACAGAAAAGCGATATATCAAATGATATTTCGTACATAAGTCAGGTTATGTTAGTTATAAGTTTGTAAAATTCACTATATTATGTTAAATAACTTTGTAAGTTACTTAAATTGTTTTGTATTTGCTACACCCTATTCAGGGTCCATGTGATATCGTAAGAAATGTGTAACTACTACCTAAAAATGTACCATGGAAGCAAGAAATAAATGAATACTGAATACTGAAGTGTCATTATAGCCTCATAAGGCCCATGGTCCTATCCGTTGTAAAATTAACTTCAATTAAATTTATACCATTTTCAATTATAACAGGGTTGCGTTTCTTTTATTTGCCGAAAACGCTAACATTTCCATACATTATAATTAGCGTTTCGTTTTCTGCAAACAATTGAAAAATCGCATCAAATTGTACTTTGCCACGCTTGTGGATACAATGCAACTTTCTCTTCCGTTTTTTTAAGAATAAAGAAAGCCCTTACTAGCTGGTGTGGTGAAAATAACTTATAACTCTGGCAAACCCACTTACTAGGAAAGGTACCCAACTGTCCGGTTCCGATTTGCTTTCATATTCATTGATATATGTTATAGAGTAGTCTAAAATAACAGACACGTATTTTTTTTAGCTGCCCAAACTCAACATATTGGTAGAAATCGTCGTCCAAAGCACTAAAAAAATACTAAAGCTTCTAACTCCTATAGAATGTGATGCTCAAGCAACTTGCTAGTTAATGACTGGTTTGAGTATATGTTTGAGAGCAGGAAAAAATAAAGAGTACGTGTTTGTTATATCTTCTTAAACTCCAGTTTTCCTAGTTGGGTACCTTTCCTTGTTAGTAGAAAACGGCGTGAAATTTCAAAGTTTCTATAGGAGATAACCCTATGCGCCTAAATTGCTTTAAATTTGCCGCCTTTATTACTGGCCAAAATGGCTAACCAAAGTACCGGGTGGGCCTGTAACACGAGCAAAAAATTAAAACATATATTGTACTCCCCAAACGATGACACCTTTGTTCAATAACTTTTAACAATTATGAAGTCTTTTGTTTTCCTATTTTTCATACATAGTAAACACTAAACTGAAATAAATGTCATATACTAAGAAAAAGAGACCAAGGCCTCCAGTGCCCCAGGCTGGAATCGAACCTGCGTCCTCTGCTATCGCGGCAGGTGCCCGAGCCATGCGGCCACCGGGGTCAGGGTCACGGGGGCATAGACGATTTTTTCCAACTATATGCATTTCTTACTGAAGGCTTACGGCGCCCCCTTTACCTTTAGTTATTTTCAATGTACGCCATCATCATCGTAATAGGGTTGTTTCCATCTACAAATCTTAGGGCAGAATTGTATCTCAATATTTTTTTTTGGATTATAAGAACATGTTAAACTACCTGTAATAACCATATTTTTGTAAATATTGAATTTAAAATATCTTTTGGCACACATCACGTGACCAAACCCGAAACGTCATTGAAGATTCTGATGACGTCACAACTCTCGGATTGACACTGTTGACAGTTAGGCGATAAACAACAAATGACAAATGTCAGTTGACAGTTCGTATCTTCTCGTGTGTATGTAGTTATGTGTCAAACCGTAAACTGTGACGTCACACAATTTTCAAAGAGCGTTTTGGGCGCGAAAGCATCTGTCAAAATATATTTTGTTAATTTAACATATTTAAAGCCGTTTTTTGTATAAAAGTTGATTTTCAGGGCAACTTTTAGTTAATATAGAATGTAATACAAGCGTTTCAAAAAATTGGAACAACCCTATTGACGTTGCTTGTCACACTTTAAAACAAAACAATGTTAATAAATATTAGAATAAACTTTTAAGTGTACTAAAACTAATTTATGTCGCCGGACAAATGTTGGTCAGTTTCAGGAGTACAGTAATTTTTGCTCCTAGAAGATCCTACCCGGTATATAATTTACAGTACATATGGGGCTACTTTATAGCACTAGTGCGAGAAGTAGCATATTACGTTACTGTGTCGAACATTTAAAGGGCCATATGTACTGTAAAACGTTGTACGATACATGTGCGAATAGGTAATTCGCAACTCGTGTCGATTTAAAACACTCCCTTCGGTCGTGTTTTAATTTATCGCCACTCGTTTCGAATTTCCTATTTTTCGCACTTGTATCGTAATGTACTATTATATATCAGTTCGGTACTTGTGACGTGCAGGTTCTCGTTCTGGTGCGTGCAGTGCCCGCGCGGCGCGCTGTGCGGCGCGTGCGCGGGGAGCGCGGCGCACCGCGCGCACTACGTGCTGCGCCCGCCGCGGGGCGCCGCGCAGGTAACCGCCTTCCACACCGCCTGTTGAGGGATCTAGAGGTGTGCCTTTCCCTAGAACGGCCTCCGTTTACGATGGGAAATACGTTTCCCATACAACACGGAGAAAGTTTTCGGGAACGGCACAACTCTATTCTCGTTAGGTATTTATATAAAAGTGAGAAATGAAACTGTTTTCTTTTTATTACAAGCTTTTATTAAACTTCTGACGACCGGTCTGGCCTAGTAGGTAGAGACCCTGCCTATAAAGCCCATGGTCCTGGGTTCAAATCCTGGTAATCCTGGTATCCTGGTTATTCGTGTGATTAGCATGGATATTTGTTCCTGAGTCATAGGTGTTTTCTATGTATTTAGTATTTATAAATATTTATATATTATACATATCATTGTCTAAGTACCCTCAACTGAAGCCTTATTGAGCTTAGTATGGGACTTAGTCAATTTGTGTAATAATGTCCTATAATATTTATTATTTATTTATTTATTAACTTACCCTGTATGTGTTTGTGTGGTTTAAATCTTGGAAGTTAAATTTGACCCACATCCGATTGAGCTGAAACTTTGCATATATGTGTAAGTCGGGTGACAATGCAATATTATGGTACCGTCGAGCTGATATGATGATGGGAACAGGAGGTGGCCATAGGAACTCTGTAAGAACAACGCAACCTATATGTCTTTTGGGGTTTTAGAATTGACTCAATGAGTATTAGATGCCGGTGGGAAAAATAGTACAGTCAGCGATAAAAGCTTGTACCAAAAATTAAATTTTTGCCGAAAACTTATTACAGAACCAAACGCAGGCAGTGCTGGCAGTTATACGACAACAACTGGTGATGGAAAACTTGTTAACACTGTACGAGACTGATGGAGATGGGTATGTTTATGAGAGTCGGTGACGAAAGAGAAGAGTTGTCTAATATATTAGTTCCCTTATATTCACGACTCTTCTCTTTCCGCATAGACTACACACGTTTATTTATAGTCTGTCAAACAACTTTGTTAGTAGAACAAGGCGCGAAATTCAAATTTTCTATGGGACGATAATCTTATGCGCCATTTTTTTTTTTTTTTTCGCTTTTTTCTACTCACGGAGCTATAGCTACGCCATAGTCATAAAGTATACTTAGGGCCGGTACAGACGGACTGCAACTCGACTGCAACTTGTATGGGAACTGCATGCCGACTGCACTCCAACTGCAACGTCGCAGTCGTGCAGTTCCCATACAAGTTGCAGTCGAGTTGCAGTCCGTCTGTACCGGCCCTTAGTGTGCTCACTCCAAACAGACATGGATCCAAATATACTTAAAAACGCCTTATTTAATTAATGGACGCTCCCTAACCCCCTTATAAATAGACGTGTACTAAAGTTACGATGCCGCTGATCATCGTTTGTCCCTGTCCATCATACCAATACGTCGGAAAGGGACAAACGATGATCAGCGGCATCGTAACTTTAGTACACGTTTATGAATAAGGGGGTTAGTGTTTAGTGCGAGTATAGGCTCCGTCACACCGACGCGGTAGCGGAACTGACGCGGTAGCGGACCGACGCGGTAGCGGAACCGGCGCGGATTGCGCGTGCTAGACAATATTCAAGTCTATATGAATTAAGACACAAATATTAAAGAAATACGGTTTACAAATTGAGGTTCGTAGCCGTAGGTTAGTTACAACGCGGTTACAACCGGTTACCGCAATCAAAACGCTTTCAATCCGCCGACTCTGCTCAATGTAACATTACCGCCTTGCTACCGTCCCGCTCCGCGACCGCTCCGGAACGTAAGAAGTAGATGAGTAATCAATGTATAAAGCCTAAGGTGACTGCCAGCCACATTTACCCTTCAGCCACTCATGCACGTACAGAACATAACATAACAGAGACTCGCGCCTGCAGTCAAACTGTGTAAACAGTTTTGCAGGAAACTACTAGATCATAAGTTTATTCCATGAAATAATAATAAAATAATAAAATAAATAAATAAATAAATAAATAGCCCTTACTATTTTTTCGTAGATCAGCTTCCATTATTTCTAGTTGATATTTTGCTCGAAAACAAAGGTGTTATTTCAGTGTGAAAATGGAAGTAAAACAAGAGCCAGAGGAGCCCTCGCCACTGGCCGCGCCCGCCTCCCCCGACCCGCTCGCAGTGGCGCCCCACCCTGACCCGCTCACCGTGGGGCCCCACCCCGACCCGCTCACCGTGGGGCCCCACCCCGACCCGCTCACCGTGGAGGTGGAGCCCTACCCCGATGCCCCGATCAAAAAGGTACTGGGATTTTGATTTCCGTTCCACTTCATACGCTGTCACGTCAGTGATAATTGATATGAAAAATGCTATTTATTATATTCAACTAACTTCTGTGTAGAATAATTATGATCATTGATAAAAACTATCTCGGTCAAAGGATCGAAAACACCAAGCCCACACTATCCCCATACTAAATGTGTACCTAAATCTGCAGCGCTGTAGGCGTCAAGAGTCCGACCCGTCCGCTACGAGCTGGCCGTGACTCGCGCCCACTCGCCACAGCCTTACAACTACTTTTTTCTACTCGTCGACTGTAATGGTTGAATTAAAATTTCGCATACCAAACTGTAATTTGGTACTTTTCATGTATGGGCTCCCAACTCAACTATAATATTCATTTCGAAACGGTTTAGTCAACTATAATGAAATTGACCAATCACAGCTCGCCGCGGTCAAGAGGACGAAACAAAACGATAGCTCAATAGTATTTTATGCAACCGTTGTTATAAGAAAGGTCAAAAAAGGTGGCTTGGGTTACAATGTGAGCCGGAGCCGCAGGCGTATACTATTTCTGTATGTATGTATGTTCTTATATACTAATACATCATGTATGTTCTTATATACTTACATTCATGAACACTAGTTCATGAATGTATAAATGACAGATAACAGTAAAGGAATAGAAAAAAGGTATTACATAAAGTAAGCATAAAAATGTGAAATACATCATTATTTTTTGTCGATAAAAATAGTAATTGATCCTGCGACATAATCATGTAACGGCTTGCAACGGTACCCGATTGCTAACTTGAAGCGAACGGGTAGTAACACAGAGAGAAATTGTGTAGATAGCTTCAGAATGTATTCTGCCTTTCTAGATTTTTTCTGACTTGATTTATTTCTATCATTCACAGTGTGTTGACGAGGAAACAGACCACCATAATTACAAGCGTTTTCAGCGCATCGTCTCCCCAACGCTCATACCAAACTCCACAATTAAAGTAAAATACGATTTCCAACAGAAAATCTTAAAGGTTCCACCTAATGTTCTGAGAGGATCCAAAACAATCCATACACTTAGTCCTGGCGATTTAAGATCAACAGATATCATACAGGCCACTACTAGCGATTTCAGAGGGTCTCAACAAAAACATGATCCATCTGTACTTAAATCCCAAAGAGTTCACATACTTACTCCTAGCCATCTCAGATCTCGAGGTGTCAAACTGGTCCCTTCTGGCAAAACCAGAAAATCGCAAGTTCTGATTACCGCTGCCAGCAATCTCAGATCACGATCTTTAAACGTTCCAATAAGATCGCAAACAGTTCGGACACTTACTACTGGCGACCTCAAATCAGGTGTCATTCAGGCCACTACTAGCAATTCCAGAGTTTCGCAAGATGTTAGAAATAGACCTATCAGAGAACCAAGTGAAGTGATGCTGCGAACGGTGACTTCGGAAGGTAAGAGATTTTTTAGAATATTGTTGCCTAAGAGTGTAAACCAGCCAAATCCATTTTTGAAAACAGAGAAATTTGCACCTATTTTTATAGATATTATTATTACGAGCCTTATGTTTCCCTCTTCTTGCACTCGTAACATAGATATACAATATATACAATATATTCATTGGAATACACTTTTTTCATATAGCAATAACGTCAACGAAAACTACAATATATTCCATAAAATATTAGAACTAGCTCTTAATAAATGTATTCCTAAAAAAATCGTGAAAATTAAACTAAAACCTAAAAACAATTTTTTAACCAAGGGAATAAGAATTTCATGTAAAAATAAAAGGTTGTTAAAACTTCTTGTATCTCAGACCAAAAGTGTGGTTCTACGCAGTCACTATAAGCAATATTGTAAAATATTAAAAAAAAGTTATAAGTAATTCTAAAAGAATAAACAATAAAAATAAACTACAAAAGTCGAGTAACAAATCTCAAACTATGTGGAAAATTATCAATTGTGAAACGAATAAAAATAGACCACAACGGAAAAATAATATTCAAATTAAGAGCCCAGATGAAACAGTAGTAATAAATGAACCAATACAAATAGCTAACACCTTCAATGACTACTTTTCGACCATAGGAAGCACCCAATCAACAGCTAAAAACAGAGCGCCACTAACGAATGCCATAAATAAATCATTTTTTCTGAGTCCGACAGAACCTACAGAAATACAATTAATAATAAAAAATCTGAAAAATAAGACCTCATTTGGCATAGACGAAATTCCCTCCGCTTTGATTAAATCGTGCGCAGATATTTTAACTCACCCACTTACATGGCTTATAAATCAATCATTTTCGGAAGGAATTTTTCCCGATCTTCTTAAAACCTCAGTAGTAAAACCTATTCATAAAAAAGGTGACAAACAAGACATAAGTAACTATAGGCCAATTGCACTTCTCTCAACAGTAGCAAAAGTATTTGAAACAGCAATGATAAAACGCCTCTACTCTTATTATGAAAAATTTAAAATACTTCACGATAACCAAGATGGATTTAGAGAAAACCGTTCTACTACTTTGGCTATTTACAAATATGTTCAAGGTATTATAAATGAAATAAACAATAAAAAATACGCTGTGGGACTCATGCTCGATATGAGCAAAGCTTATGATAGAGTTAGCTACGATATTTTATTAGATAAATTGTACAGCACCGGAATCAGAGGAGTGGCTCATAAATGGTTCAAATCCTACCTCAGTAACCGCGTTCAATTAGTCCAAATAGAACATACCGATTTTGAGACAGGTCAAATAAAACATTTCAGATCCGATAAAGTCACCCAGACAGGCTCGATCCCCCAAGGTAGTGTCTTGGGATGTATTTTGTTCCTAATCTATATAAATGATTTACCGAATGCAATAGAAGAGCAAAGCGCTCTCTTCGCAGATGACGTTTCTGTGTTGTTCTCGTGCTCTGATACAAATGAAGCTGAAAATAAACTGACAGTAACAATGAAAAAAATCGAAAACTGGTTGGATATTCATAATCTGCAACTAAATATAGAAAAAACCAAAATAATCCAATTCAAACCTTACCAAAAACCGGCATTACCAATTATTTTTAATTACAATAATATAAAATTGGAATCTGTAGATTCAGCTACTGTACTGGGTATCGATCTAGACACTAACATGAACTGGAAATCACACATCCAGAGACTGTCCAAAAAGCTGTCCTCCTTTATATACGCACTACAACATCTCAAACGGGCGACCGACTTCCAAACTGCCCTTTCCGTATACTATGCATACGCGTATTCAAGAATGACTTATGGTCTCGTATTATGGGGGAATAGCAATGACATAGATAAGATCTTCATTCTCCAAAAGAGATGTATTAGAATATTAACAAATACTGATCAAATGGAATCGTGTAGACCTCTTTTCAAGAAACTCCAAATACTTACTCTACCGTCAATGTATATCCTTGAATCATGCAAATTTGTTAAAAAACATGCAGAGTTGTTTACTCCGACAGCAGCGAAAATCAAAAGGAACAATCGAAACTTAAATAAACTTCAATTACCCCTCTCAAAGCTAAAACTAGTTACATCCAGCCCTCACTATATGTTAATTAAAATATACAACCACTTACCGAACTCCCTAAAAAATATTGAAAAATTACCGATGTTTAATAAAAATTTAAAAACCTTTTTAGTCAGCAAATGTTATTATAGTGTACATGAATTTTTGAATGATAAATTTGATTAATAATGTTAATATATGCATGTTAGTTTTAAGTATATTGCTGTGCCCTTGCAGGGTGTCACATATGAACCCACCTACTTATAAGCTCCACCTAATAATGTGTAATATGATATGCAATAAACATTTTGAATCTTTAGAGATTAAAGTTAAAAAGAAATATATTTCAAAAATGGATTTAGCAGGTTTCCACTCTTAACCGATGGTATGTGATGTGGTATTTGTCTTTATCCCTTTAAGGCCAGTCTAGACGGGAAAATCTTTTCGACAATCTGATTAAATTGTCTGGTCAAATCAGGTGGTGCGGACACAAATGCCGATTTGGCACGCCGATTTCGACCGCCATTATTTATTTTATTTATTTATCTTATTATTCAAATTATGACCGATAATACCGATAAAGGAGGTGCGGACGCAAGAATACCAATTTGTGACGCTAATATTCGCGTTTGGGGGTGTTTTTAGGGTTTCGTAGTCAACTGGAAACCATTATAGTTTCGCAATGTCCGTCTGTCCGCGGTCTTTTGCTCCGTGATCGTTAATTCTAGAAAGCTGCAATTTGTCAATGATACATAAATCATGCATGGCAACAGAACGGTAAAATAAAAACTGCAAAAATATTTTTTAGGGTACTATACAAAATGATATTTTTTTAATTATTTTTGCGCTGACGCAATAGTATCTTTGAATAGATCTTTCAATATGAATAAGGGTCTCCTTAAACCATTTTTTGATAAAGCTAATATTTTCGGAAATAATCGCGCCGAAAGAAGAAAACTATGTGTCCCCCTGCCCTCTAACTTTTGAATCACGGGTCCACAAAATATGAAAAACATCTTGAAACAAAAGCTTAGTAAATACTTTCAATTAAAAACTATAGCGAATGATCGGTCCAGCCGTTTTTTGAGTTATTGCAAAAAATCTCTTATTAAAAAGGCGTGCAAAGCGCTGCGAAGGTACTTCCTTATGCTTGTAAATCTTGTAATGTACATGATACTATTCACTAGCCCCAGTTTGACCTGTTCTAAATGTCGGTTCAATGTACGAAATATTTCGTGCTTAGCGTCGTTACTTCAGCAACTGTATAAGTAGGTCCAGTCTGGCCTAGTTGGTAGTGATCCTGCGTATGCAGCCGATGGTCCTGGGTTCGAATCCCGGTTAGGGCATTTATTTATATGATGAACACAGATACTTGTTCCTGAGTCATCAATCATCATCATGGGTGTTTTCAATGTAAATCTATGATCATTTTCTAGAAGGCGCTGTTATGTATAGGGTGACAGTTCAGTTTAGTATGAAAAATTTAGTTCCATTTAAATTCCGCAATTTGACGCGTGATCATATATTAACGGTCAGGCTTTATTTAAGTACTATGTATATTGTTGTCTGAGTATCCACAAGCCTTCTTGTGCTGACTGTGAGACTTACTCAATTTGAACAAAAATAAGGCCACAGACGACGCAAGCGGCCCGCAGCGCGGCTAGTCAAGGCCATTTGATCGAGCGTAATGTATAAACGGCCTTGATTTACCGCTTGCCGCGCCGCGCGTCGCTTGCGCCCAGTCCGTGGCCTAATATCCAGTAATATTAAATTTATTTATCTTATCTAATGAAATCTATTGTTTGTTCCAGCCGCGGTGCAGCTGCAGCCGCTTACGTCATCAGATATAAGAAAGTGGTCGGCCGACAGGAAAAGGCGAAAAATAGACTGAAGTAAACATTAAGAATTTAAACTGCTGTTTTCTTTTTATCGCTTCCGGACTAAGACCCAACACATATGGGCTGAAATTATCAGAAATTCATCACCGGAATCTCTATAACGGAATATTACAGAAAACTCTGCGTAGAGAGCGCCACTAGCACAGACTGAGGGCCTACCGCGAAACATAAAATCTTAATTTCGTTATCTGCCTCTCTATCACTTGCATATTCGAGCGATAGAGAAGCAGATACGAAATTTCGCGTTTCGCGATAGGCTCTGTAAACAAACCGCCTTGATGCATCAATGTCATAGTGAAAACTTAAAAAAAACTAAGTTAATATATGGTTTACAAGGTCTGCTAGTGCTGCACTCTGGCGGCAGTACATTGCAGTAATTCCCCTATATCCTTATTCAGATATTGTATATCGCCCCTGTTTTTTTGAGAGAGATAAGACCGCAGTCAAAATATCTCTTTGTCGCTCTAACCAAGGAGTAAAGTAAGTCTAACTTATAGCTGTGTCTTTATCACGTTCACACTCCACGTGTACGGAACTCCAGTGACCCATATATGTGTCACGTTGAACTATCTCCACACGTCTGCCGCGCCCCACATATGGGCCAGATAATATAGGGTTGTTTCCAAACAACCCTATTTGCGAACTTCAATATTTGTAATATTGGCTGTAATCGTTTAACGTATAAGGTATGGGGCCGTATACGTACAGCGATATCTACTTCAGCTGTGAAATGCAGGCACTATTTTTACCCTTGCTTTACATTTCATCTATCGATAATTTGGTATCCCTCTAACCTTTAATATTTTAATCAGTCTAAAGTGCTAATTACATCCACACTTCCCGATATCAGGCCCGAAATCGTGCCCGATACTCGTTTTCCGTTTCACGGAATATCGTTAACAATATTTCGTTATGCTCTTGCTCGGGACCATAGCGAGTGTGGATGTAATTGGCCGATTAGGAAACTCTTATATAAGGCCTGTCGCATAGACATACAATATAACTAGACCATGCCTGTCGACTTCCTTAGAAAGACATGACGCTTCATAATTGCGCATGTGTGGTCTGACGTCTGGAAAATAGATAGGCTGTGGTTATGGAAGGTAGAGGCAAGGAACAAAATCTCCATATACCAAAAAGTGTCCGAAAAAAAAACCATAAATAGGTGGCGCTACAATACCTAGAATACTTAGGTAAAAATCGAATCATAGACAGCGCACTTCACTCCGTCAATAACGCCTAGGTTCTTAGCTACTCTAGCGCTACTCTGGAGAGATTTAGAACTATTATTTATAGCTGGCAGCTGGACACTTTTGCATCAATTCTGCCTAAGGAGTTTCTGTTCCTTGCCTCTACCTTCCATAGCTGTGGTGTCTGGTCATAGCATGGAGATACAAGTAGTGATCTTTAATAAGAAGCATTTTAGATTATGGGACATTTTTGTTAGAGCCTGGATATGTCGTTGGCTTCCAAAAACTAGATCATATTCAATCTAAAGCCTTGAGAATAATTTGTGGTGCCATGAAATCAAGCCCTATCAATGCTATGCAAGTTGAGTGTTGTGAGCCTCCGCTCCATTTACGACGCCAATATCTTTGTGATAGATTTATTTTCCGTTGCTCCCAATTCTCTAATCACCAACTCTGGATTATCTTGTCTAACCTTCTACTTCAAATAAGTACATCCAACTATTGGAAACACAAGAGCCCTCCTTGCTTAATCAAAAGTTTTCAAAAACTTAAATCTATTTCAGCTCCCACTGTTAGCTCTTCATCACTTCCCATTTTTCAGCATGAATATGAGTCTCTTATACTAGTTCCACCAGTTCTCCTGGATATAGGTATATCAAAGAATGATATAGATCAAAATCAACAATTTCTGAGTTTTATTGATACTGATTATCAGGGTGCTAACCATATGTATACAGATGCTTCTAAGATGTCCATCAATGGTTGTGTCGGTATTGGTGTGCTTCACATTCAATCTAATATTTACCAAAAGATAAAATTGCCTCCAGAATCCTCTGTGTATAGTGGTGAGTGCTTTGGAATCCTTAAAGCATTAGAGTTTATCATCATAATGCATCTTAAAAAAACAGTCATTTTTTCAGACTCTTTAAGTTCTCTTCAATCAATATCTAAATTTCCTTTCAAATCTAAATCTAATAACCCAATTATTTATCAAATCCGTAGTCTACTGCAAAAATGTCATCTTAAAGGTTACTCGGTTTCCATTGCCTGGATCCCTGGACACAGAGGGATTAAAGGTAATGAAAGGGTGGATGACTTAGCTCGTGATGCCATTAGTTCTGGAGACATGTTTCCATTTAAGAATGTTGCTGAAGACCTGTTGGCACTGCCTAAAATATACCTAAGAAAGGAATGGACAAAATTATGGGCATCTGGTGCGGGTGCCGCTGCGTTACATTATCGGAGCATACAAAGATCAATTCCTGCCAAACCTTGGTTTGCTAAAATCTCTTTGCCAAAGCCTGCAACCAGTATGTTAATTCGAATGAGATTGGGTCACGTATGTACACCGGAACACCTGAAACTACAAAATCGCGTGGCCAGTTCCGCATGTATTTGTGGAGCTGATCCCGCTGATCTTAATCATATATTCTTTTCAGGTAATTGTAACCTGTATGACCGTTCTATATTATTAAGACAGCTGTCAGATTTAAAAGTTCCGTTTCCCACATCTATTAGAACACTCTTGTATATTAATAATTCTTCTCCATATATATTTAAATCATTGTATTCATTCCTCTCACGTCATAATATAAAATTATAATATATTACCATTCCCTGATCCTTATCCAAATTCCGACATATCCGTTATAATGTAATCCTTTAATTCCGTTTCCCCGTTTTACTCGTTTGGCTGAATGCGCCAGGAGCGCGATGCCATAAAAAAAAAAAAAAAAAAAAAAAAAAGTAGTGATCTTTGCTTTCCTCACCCTTATATTATTCTGGCGAAAACTGTCATATTTTAAAAGAAAAAACTGTTAATACATTTATTTACAATACGAATTTATACCAAAGGTTCAAGTTTATCACAACCGGTTCAATAGATGTTTCTTTGCGATTAAAATGAAAAGTTGAGTTCAGCAAACTCTCCTCCATGTTTGGACTTGTGTTGTTATTGAGTTACTGACTAATGTTTTTGTGGTACCTAGTGATCAGATCAGGCCGGCCTTTGTGAAAATGGTCGGCAAAAGCCGATATTGTGAGATATGTGGTGTCAGGGAAATCAACAGAGGAGGTTTCTTTGCTTGCTTTCCGAAGAATGAACAGCGGTAAATCATCAGGTTCAGCAGTTGTTATTTGGGTTGATAGTTTTTTGTGTAGTTATTCTCTCCTGTTATCCAAGGGACAGTAGTGGTGCAGTTTGTCAGAATCTTTATCTTTAGAATTCCCTTTATGGAGATGGCTTATATCTGTCACAAAAGAGTATGTATATTTAAATACCCTAAGGTCGGGGTTTTGATGGTTGCCCGGGGGACCATAACCTTGGCAACAAGTGACACTATAAAGTTGATTCAACCATTTGCCATGTATCAAAGATAATTGATTGTAATAAAAAGGTAAAGTCTAAGAAAAAGGTGGGCCTTAGTTGGACATCCAAAACAGATGGTGCTGTACTGCACCATATGTTTTGCGGTCATTGAATTGTCAAACATCAACTTTTGGCAGTCAGAGTTAACGCAAAGCAGAGCTGTACAGCGCAATCTAATTTACCTGTTAAATTCGAAGCACAAAACTGTCTTAGATTGTACGGATCTTACTCAATCATTGTACCTTTACTACTTATGCAGAGTTTCCTATATAATGAAAGTTGAAATTGCTAATGAATGGTCTTCTAGCCTTTTCAGTAATGACCCTTCTATGAAGTAGGAGGTTCAGGTTTGAATCCTGATAAGGGCATTTTTTTGTGTTTATAACATTTTCTATTTATTTATATATATCCTACTAGTACCCATGACACAAGCCTTATTGAGCTTACTATAGGACTAGGTCAGTTTGTGTTACAGTGTGGTTTGTTACAGCACACAATCAAAATCAAAACAGATTTGCTTACAGGTGTAAAACTTGGGTTAAACTGGTCGGAAAAAAAGACCTCCTTAATGTACCCATTGAGAAACTGCATGAGCTTCGCCATGTTTGCGGTGACCATTTTGAACCGAGAGACTTTGGCAAGACACGGGGAAAGTTAAAGAAAAGAGCCTTTCCTAAGTTACAGCTCTTTGCACCTCCATTATCAGATTCCCTGTTGAGAGGATTCCCCCAACATGTTGCAAGCCAACAACAAGGTAATTATTATTATGGCAGGGCAGCCCAAGAGGAAATTTTGGGAGTAACTCAAGTTGCGGAGATTAAGAGAGAGAAAGTATACCACCACATGTTCATCCATACAAAAAGGGAAAACGTTTTTCCACTTCTAAATATTTTCCTTTCTCCATGATTTTTTAGTATGTTATTGACACAATGAAAAACTAGATTTATAGGTTTTCCTTTTTCAACTTTGCAAAACAGAAAAATGTTTTTTTTTTTTCAAAAATGCGAAACCTTGAATATATTACTCTGAAGCGATTGACATCAAAGTCAAAGTTATTTGTTAAGATTTAGTTAGTGGAAACCGTTTTCTCCCCAAATGGAATTTCATTGAAAAAGTACCGTTATTTCGTTAGGATCGCAAAGCTATTCTTCCCTCTTAACATAAGGATCCAAACTTGCATCCTGTTGAGCACCGCCATGTATGCCGAGGCGGCGCGCTTGGGCGAGCAAAACGCGCGCGCCGCCACGCCCGAGGCACGTCTACACTGGCCGTTTGTGCGTGAGGACCGCGCGTACGCTCGCTCTGTGTGGACCCGCCTAATATTGATTTGTAGTCCAACTATACCCCTTGTTTTTCAGATTAGAAAATTTAGAACTTAAAAAGTAGGTGGTAACTTTTTCTTCCATAATGAAATCTATAACTATGCACTGAATTATAGTGTCGTAATAGTCTACGGTATTAAAAATTGTTGTTCTTTTTTTGACGAAAGAGGCTGATTAATAACTGTATTCTCTTTTGTGTGCAGGTACGACTGGTACGTCTGGTACGAGTAATATTACTGCTGTTGAAAATGTACGAAAATTACAACCGGTTGACGTTCAATTTGACCATTCATATTTTAAGGGGAAAACAACGCCACCGCCAGCTGGTAAGTCAGTGCAGGCCACCGAAGGTGATTAGGGTGAATCAACTTTGTCTTGTCACCCGTTGCCATGGTTACGGCCACTCTTAAAAACCTGGTCTTATGGTATTTAAAATAACCAAACATACATTTTATGGCAGTTATAAAAAGTGTTTTTATAAGGGTAATGGGTCATCTACTAAGCTATTATTGTCGCCTGGCTAACGGGACAAAATAATTTCATTCATAATAACAAGAAAAGCTGAACCACTCAATAACATAAATATATTACATATCTATGGTGCATGCAAACCAAGCGGATGTTACAGCTTTCTTACCATTAGCCGGGTCCACACAGAGCGAGCATACGCGCGAGGCAATTTCCTTACGCATACGGCCAGTGTAGACGTGCCTCGGCCGAGGCGGCGAGCTCGGGCGAGGAAAACGCGCGCGCGGCATCCGTCGAGACACGTCTACACTGGCCGTACTGTACGTGAGGCAATTGCCTCGCGCGTATACTCGCTCTGTGTGGACCCGGCTATTCTGTATTCGTAAGATTGATTAAAAAGTTTATTCATTTAGCTTAAACCCTTGTAACGCTTTTTTTTTATACCACGACGGTGGCAAACAAGCATACGGCCCGCCTGATGGTAAGCAGTCACCGTAGCCTATGGACGCCTGCAACACCAGAGGCAATACATGCGCGTTGCCGACCCTTTAAAAACCTGTACACTCCTTTTTTGAAGAACCCCATACTGTAGCCCCTCGGGAAAACCTTTATGTCATAAACACAAACACTTAAACGCCAAGCTCCCGGGCGCAAGGGAGCTAATGTAAATCTTACTCGAAAGTGTGAAGGTTACTTTGACAGCGTCCGCCATAACACCTATCGTTGTCCTTAACGCTGTGGGTACGAATAGTAACGACGCGACGCCTTTAGGTGTTATTGGCGTTCAAAAGGTTAAATATCGCGTTCAATACGCTTATAAATACTCATTTGTTTTATTAATGCTGCGTGTGTAAATAGCCGGGTCCACACAGAGCGAGCATACGCGCGAGGAAATTTTCTCACGCACAAAACCAGAGTACACGTGCCTCGGCCGAGTGCTGATTTCGGACCCCGATTCCGATCTAACAACTTGTTACGGTTTTGATCTCATTTTGATACTTTAAAATCGCTCACGCTGATAGGTGCATGCGATATGAAGTGAACGTCGTGCGTGAGATGCGCGCCAATCACCGAGGTCGTGTCAAAACCAGTTTATAGATAAATAAATATTATAGGACATTATTACACTAATTGACTAAAGTCCCACAGTAAGCTCAATAAGGCTTGTGTTGTGGGTACTTAGACAACGATATATATATAATATATAAATATTTACAAATACTGAAATACATACAAAACACCCATGACTCAGGAACAAATATCCGTGCTCATCACACGAATAAATGCCCTTACCAGGATTTGAAGACGGGACCATCGGCTTCATAGGCCAGACCGGTAGTCATAGTTTAAAACCATAAGACTGCGTTTTCACCAAAGCTACTGTAATGATGCGTAGCGAGTGATCTGTCATGAACCGATAGAAGCACTTCTCATTTACCTATCCTCGCTCAGGGCAGCTCTAATTAACACAGCTCAGCGCAGCGGAGCGATGTTTTTGTACATACAAAACAAGTGGATGTGAGCGGAATAGGTACATACAATATAACTTCCTTTCAACCGATTCTCGTGAAATTTTTGTGAACAGATTCGATAACAAGATGTATGTTGGTAAGAGTACGCAACTGTACTCATTACTGTGAAAAACTATGAGCAACACTGAAATCGCAAAAAGTCAAGTTTCCCATACTAAAGTTAACAGGATTAGTAGGATTTATTTTTGTGATTTTTTAGTTGCTGCTATAGTTACTTTATTTGTAGCTCAGATGTCTTAATTGTAAAGTAATTGTTTCAGAGAGTGACAAGACGTCCGAAAACATTTTCTCTTGGCAGACAGCAGAGTTGATAGAAGCAGGTAATGTTGTTTATTATTTAGGAACAGTTGATATAGTTGTATTTTAGCCACAAGAGCAATGGAAAAGTAATTGAATGCAAATGTTGAGGTGTTTCCTCATGTTGGCTGGTAGAATTGACTTTAGAGTGATGATTTCGAATGATAAATATTTATTTATAATTATGGATGTCAGTGCTTAAACTCAGAACAATAGTACAAGTGCCTCCTCGTTGGCCCAGTCATCTTTACCCCTTAAAAGTGTATCAACTTCTGAATGAGCTGGAAACTCGATATAAATTCAAAGTCAAATGTCATAAAAGTCGGTTTTTTGCGGTTATCACAGTTTCTATAGCTCCAATGTTGTTTTTATCTAGGCATGAATTTTAAAGCATAAAACGTATTTGTTCATCATACCGTCATTCATCCCTGTAAACATTCATAGTAAAATAATAAACTTTACTAAAGCGATAGCTCGAGAATGAACACTTACATTTAATCCATAACTATTAAATTGAAACTTAAAGCCCCTTTGCTATACATATGCCAATGCCAAAAATGCTTTAAGTACATCATTTTGGAAAAGCTGATACTCTTCAAACTGCTTGATCGATTTCTTTTAAACATATCTAAGAACCACGGCAAGGAAACTCGCTTTCACGTAAAACTGCATCGAATTCGGTCCATCCGTTGGAGAGCTACGATGTCACAGACAGACAGATATTGGCGTTAAACATATAGCAGCTTTTGCTTTGGGGGTTACATATTTAGGTAGTAATCGTTATATTATGTACTTATATTTCAGATGCTTCTGAAGACCCGGCACCGGCACCGGTGCCAGAGAAAGAAAAATTGCCTGACGACGTCGTGACGCTGTCCTTGTTCTGTGACGACGACCGGCCCATACAATCCGAGTCTATTGACTTGGGTAAGTCACTTTATAAAACTAAAATTAGCACTTTCAGTGCCACGCCAAGCGTCCCATGTCCAACACAAAATGAACCGACTTGGTGGGTTCTTGGCAGTGAATAGGCGTTACATACGCGCTCTCTCAGTTGAGACAATCTCAACTCAAATCTAAAATAACATCTAAATATCACTAAAAATCTTACACCTTTAAACGAGCAATTCTGATCTCGAAAACGGCTCTAACGATTTCGCAGAAATTTGGTATATGGGGGTTTTTGGGGGTATACAATCGATCTAGATTAGTCTTATGTTTGGGAAAACGCGTGTTTTCGAGTTTTCATGCGTTTTTCTATCGACGCAGAATATGGTCGCTAATTTCGTGTTGCCGGCCACTGTCCGTCTGGCCCAGCGGGTTAAGACGCGGACGGCTAGAAACGAGTGTTACGGGTTCGAATCTCGCTCGGTGACTAACTTTTGTTTTTTTTTTTATACATGTTCAAGTTTATATATTTTTTTTAATTTTTATTGTCTTAGACAAGTTTAATTTAGTAAAAAAATGCAGTTAAGATTATCACCTATACACCACCATATGACAATAAATAGTTATAACCGAGCAAAGCTCGGTCGCCCAGGTACTAATAATAAATAATGTCAAGTCACAATTCATCCCCAGACTTGGACGCCCGCTTGGCCCTTACTCGAAATAATCACTTCAGACAGAACGACTTCATGTTTGTTTCTCTGTTAACAATATGACGTCAGCAACGTCAATAGCCACAATTAGGAAAACATTACAATACTTTTTAGTAGCTAATTTGCCTTGTTCTCGCACAATAATGTTTTTTTTTTACTTGTAGTACCATCAATTGATCTTGAAGATGTCGAACTCCGGTGTAAGGATTGTGCAGCAGGTATTGACGGGTGAGTGTCGTTCGTTATATGTAGAATACATTTTTTTTTATACCACGTCGGTAGCAAACAAGCATACGGCTGGCCTGATGGTAAGCAGTCACCGTGCCTATGGACGCACGCAACACCAGATATTTCATGGGCGTTGCCGACCCTTTAAAACCTGTACACCCCGTTTTTTAAGAACCCCATACTGTAGCCCCTCGGGAAAACCTCGGCAGGAAGCTCATTCCACAGCCGAAGCGTCCGCGGGAGGAAATTCCTCTTAAACCGCACAGTACGCGACCACTTAGGTTCGAGGGTGTGAGAATGAACACCCGCATGAACAATTATGTAAAGAAAAATTCTTTCCCATCGAATATTCTCGAAAACGTTCTTAATTATCATGCTGATTCAGTCAACTTCTTTGCTTTTTTTGAGACTGCGCTACGCTAATATGCTCCCGAAAAAATACAATTACTATTATTATTATTATTTGGATTATTTGGTTCAAAATTCTTTTCGTTGTCTTGTTGTCGCTTCCCTCAATTCCTCCACCCATATGTGTACAATCACATAGCTAAAATATTCAACGTGCAAAACGTGACACTCAAGGAATTTCAAATTGTTGTCCGAAGGTGGTTAGCCTCTCTCTTACAGAGTACTCTAAACTAACATGCGAGATATGTCAAAATTGTATGCAATTGACGTTTAATTTCGAACAAAAAGGCATCTCCACTGATACCTCTATTCTAAGAGGTCAAATCGAATTGCTTTTTTTCAGAGATGTTCCAAATTTGAAGTCATAACCAAATTGTTTTTTTATGTAGTTATGAAGCAATTACAACATCATCACCGATAAGAAAGTTGTTGTAACAAAACAGTTTATCGTAATGTTGGCCATTATTTACGGATTTAGATGGCATTATAGAGGGTTTAGTCTTAAATGGTTCCTGTATTTTTTTAACACTTAGACCGTATTCAATTTACCACATACAGGTACTCATTCTGGTGCGTGCAGTGCGCGTGCGGCGCGCTGTGCGGCGCGTGCGCGGGGAGCGCGGCGCACGACCGGCACTATGCGTTACGTGCGCCAAGGCGCGCCACGCAGGTAAATATCACGTCACCCGGTGGTGAATCCAGGATTTTGGTTTGGGAGGGGCCTGCGGTAATGCGCGTTTAGCTAAACACCCTCAAATTTTTCATGGAGGGACTTAGATGCTTTTTTATTATATAGATATTTCGGGATCTCTGAAACGGCTCTAACGATTTCGATGAAATTTGCTATATGGAGGTTTTCGAGGGCGAAAAATCGATCTAGCTAAGCTCTGGGGAAACGCGTATTTTGAGCTTTTATGTTTTCCGAGCAAAGCTCGTTCTGCCAGATATTAGATAGTAAGTGGGCCGATAGCTATTCCTGAATTATATACTTACTCTGTTTGACGAGCATGGGAAGTGAAAATTTACTTTGTACACACCTCTCTCAATCACCTCAGTCAGCTGCAGAGAAAAGGTACCCCCTGCATAGAAATTTTGTATGCAGGGGGTACTTTTTCTCTGCAGCTGACCGTACCTGAAGAGTGAAACTGTTTTATTTTTGCACAGAACCAAACGCAGGCAGTACTGGCAGTTATACGACAACAACTGCTGATGGAAAACTTATTAACACTGTACGAGACTGATGAAAATGGGTAAGTTTTTCTACACAACTTCATGTATATTACTTCTATATTATGTGATACGGGTAAGTGTGGCATGCAGGTATTTATTGTAAGTTCATACTTGCAATAAACATTAAGTAATCAATTTATAAAGAGGCCGCAAGGCGAAGGCAAGCCAAACATATTTGTACAGACCTTATATTTAATTCATATTTAATCCAGGCACCAAGCCTCAGCAGCTTTTCGGGAAAGTTTTCGCTATGCCGCGTCGAAGGTCTGGAATAATATCCCTCCCCCTTTGAGAAACCTGCAAAGTATTCATAGTTAGCTTAAGCAGTATTTACTTGTTATGAGTACGCGATGCTTGTTTTGTATGAATAATCCTTATTCAATTTAGTCGTTATGTTGTATCTTCTCGCTTAGTAACTTTTTCCCATTAAACCATTTGTTCACTCCATGTTATTGTATAGCAAATTGGCTCGGGTGAGGCAAACGTGCTGAGGCAAAAGTTACACCAGCACGCGGCCGCGCGAGGAAATTTCCTCGCGAGGCTCCTCGCTCTGTGTGGACCCTATTGAACTTAATTTGTTCTAGTATTAGGACCTTTGGAAGCTAGGGTAGAGGGTTATATTGACTGACAACATTATAAATGTGTTAATGCAGCGTGAAAACGGAAGTAAAAGAAGAGACACAGGAGCCCGCGTCACCAACCGCGCCCGCCTCCACGCCCGACCCGCTCGCAGTGAAGCCCCACACTGACCCGCTCATAGTGGAGCCTTATCGTGACCCGCTCACCGCGGAGCCCGACAAGGTAATTGAGGTACCATCGCCCACACTGTTAACTGTCCATCGGTGGACCTTATTACAAAAGGTATAAGGTGTACTGATGGACAATTAAGATTGATGGTGTTAAGGATTTGATGTCTGAATCTTCGTATGCTGTCAGTGACAATCAATATGCAACCCGCTAGGGATTTCATATTATCGGATAGCTATACGCGGCCGGCAACCCCGTTTCTCGCCGAGATTTGTATAGTGCTTTTCTCAAACTTGCAATGAAATAATTAAAAAATAAATAGGATGGTGATGATGATGATTGTTTCATGTCCTAATGTGATAGGTTATTCAGTGCGTGGGGTATTGAAGGGGAACAAAAATTTAATTATTGTAGAGGTACGACGCACGCCATTACGCTTTTTTTGTTCTTCTTTTTTTTTGTTCTTTGTGTTCTTTTACTTACTGAATGGGAAACGAAAATTTGATTATTTTTACGCTACGACGCACGGTTTAGGAGATACATTCCTATAAACATTTCTGCATGACTGAAAAAAAACTTTATGGGGCTGTATCTCCTAAACCGTGCTTCGTAGCGCAAAAATAATGAAATTTTTATTTCCATTTGAAACCTCGAAATAATATTTAAAAAACACAAAAAAGAAGAAAAAACGCAAAAAAGTATGATGGCAGGAATTTGCTTATAGGTTTTTTATGATTGAATGACAAGACGTGCCATAATTTGACATTTAAAAACAAAAGAAGGTTGCCTTGCAGGCCTAGGTGTGTAAGGCTGTATGAAATTCCTTTACATATCATCTTCACTCATCGCACCTGATATGTGGTATTTCCGGACCTAATTTGAATTAAATCATGTCAACATTTCATTACAAGTTTGAGAAATAGTTATTTACGATATAAGTGCAGAAAATAGGAAATTCGCCGTGTGGTGATAAATTAAAACACGACCGAAGGGAGTGTTTTAAATCGAAAAAGGTTGTCGGTAAGTCGTTATCACCGAACCAACAAAAGACTCTAAAGCTGCCATTGATATAATTGATTACGTAGAATTTTTCTACAGCGCATCGCATAATAAAATTATAAGTAAGACCTTTTATACCAATTCGTACACCAGCACGGATGTCCTGCCACTGCCAGTACTTTATATTATTTAAATCTTTCGTATTTGTGTATTTTGTATCGTAAAAATTCATTTAGCGTTACAAATGATCAAACTAACACAACACCACATTATTTGATTTGATGTCGATTCAACCGGTTTAGGACCGATTTATACCCTTATAATGAATAAAACATGCAACTTAGGTAAATAAAAAAAACCCGAATAAAACCGAAACCGGTTTTTTCAAATTCCAAAAACCCGGTTTTGGGTTTCCGTCAAAAAACCGGTTTTAACCGGTTTTTTCGGTTTCGGTTAAAACCGGTTTGCATTCCCTATCCCACAGTAAGCTCAATAAGGCTTGTGTTGAGGGTACTTAGACAACGATATATATAATATATAAATATTTATAATTACTTAAATATATAGAAAACACCCATGACTCAGGAACAAATATCCATGCTCATCACACGAACAAATGCCCTTACCGGGATTTGAACCCGGGACCATCAGCTTCGTAGGCAGGGTCACTACCCACTAGGCCAAACCGGTCGTCAAAAATGTTTGGGTCCATACCCAGTAAAATAGTAATTCCCGGCAATGACAAATCATATCTGAAAATGGAAAAAAAAAAGCAAAATTCAATATATGTAAGGGAGATCGATACTTCCCCCTATATTTTTAAAATTCCCGCCTCTCTCTGGTTACAGATTTGGCTTGCCAGCATATGTTGTTTAACCCCTCTATTCCCTGCACTTCAAAATTCCAATTGTTTTTACATAATAAAATATACATATACAATAATTGAATTTATTCCTTGATTATAAAGGGTAGAGATCTCGGGTCTGAATTTCTGATAATTGCAACCCATGTGTGCTGCCAAATAGAAAGCTACAAAATGTAAGCTGCCATTTAATAATGAATGTAACTTGATATATTTGTTTAACTTACAGTGTGTCGACGATGAAAGTAACGGTGACCACCACCCTTACAAGCGTCCTCGACTCATGGACGACAGCAGAATGGGCGCCAAACCAACCTCTACAGTCAGTAAAAAAGAAGGTGATGTCTCACAGCAACTCCTGTTAAATGTCCATATACGAAGAGGATCGCAAACAGTCCAGATATTCACTCCTAGCGATCTCAGATCACAAGATATCATACGAACCACTACGTGCAACCGCAAAGGGTCACAAGATGCTCTGGCAACTAATATCAATCTCAGACGAACACAACAATCCCTTTTAAAGGTCCCATCTAATGTTTTAAGAGGATCGCAAACGGTTCAGGCACGCGCTACTCGCGATCTCAGATCACAAAACATACAGGTCACTTCTAGCAACCTCAGAGAATCACAAATCGTCGTAACGCCCGAAAAGGTCCAAAACATTCACAAACCTGTACAACACGATTATTCCAAAGGTTCAAACCTACAACCAGCACCTCAAAATGTTCTCAAGAGCTTCTCTACTCCATTCAAAGAAACTTCAGAACAGAATCGCACCGAAACAGGAATGAATAATTTAGACGATGTGGTAGATGAGGAACTTGTAGAGTTTTTGGAGGAAGAAATATTGGACGATAGCGGAGAAGATCAATTAGATACTGAGAATTGGGATGAACAAATAATAAATGACGATTCTTCTAGCGATGTTGAAAGAGAAGTAAATTCAGGTTTAGGTAAAGAAAGAAGAAATGTTAAAGATCTAACAGATAAAGCTAATTGGAATGAAGATGACGAAATCTCTGTAAGTAATAGAGAGAGTGAATCACAAGGCAACATACAAATCACTTCTAGCAAATTCAGAGAAATACACGATGTTCTAATGGCTACTACTACTAGCAATCTCAGAGGCTCACAGAATGATATATTGGCTAATAACGATGTCAAAAGAACACAAACTGTTACACAGATTGATCTTAGTGATTTAAAAGATTCAAAAACGAAAGTAATTGTTGATAATAATGATTTAGGGCAATTACGAACTGTTTTACAGATTGATCCGAGCGATTCACGACTACAAACGGTCCAACAGGCCATTAGTGGTATTAGAGGATCACAAGATGCCACGCAAGTCACTCCTAGCGATCTTAAAAGATCGCAAGATATATTACAGATTCCTAGCCGTCTTAAAAGATCTCAAACTCGTTGTCACTTCCAGCGATCCAAGAGTATTGCATATTCTTCTAACCCTAGCAATCCCACAGGGTCACAGGTTTGTCCTAAGGGGATACCTAGCCATCTTAGAGAATCAAAACATGCCCGTGACCTATTACGAATTCGACAAAATTTCCTACCCAGTGATCCCGGAGGGTTAAAAACTCGCCAAAAATTCCGACCTAGCATACTCAAAAAGGTCATTAGTGATCTGAGCGAATCACAAAATGTCACCCAGGTCCAACAGGTCATTAGTGATATTAGAGGATCACAAGATGCCTCACAGGTCACTCCTAGCAATCTTAGAGGATCGCAAGCTATATTACAAATTCCTAGCCATCTTAAAAGATCTCAAACTCGTTGTTCCTTCCAGCGTTCTAAGAGTATTGCAAAATCTTTTAACTCTAGCGATCCCACAGGATCACAAGTTTGTCCTAAGGTGATACCTAGTCATCTTACAAAATCAAAAAATCGCCGTAGCCTGTTACGACGACAGTTACAACAACTACAACAAAAGTTCCAACCCACTGATCCCAGAAGGTCAAACACTCACCAAAAATTCCAACCTAGCATACTTAGAAAATCAAATATTCTCCTAACGCCCAAAAAGGTCCAAAACATTACCAAAGCTGTACAACACGACTATCCCAAAGGACCAAAACCACAACAAGTATCACAAAATGTTCTCAGGGGCTTCTCTACTCCACTAAAAGTAACCTCAGAACCGAATCGCACCGAAACAGGAATGAATAATTTAGACGATGTGGTAGATGAGGAACTTGTAGAGTTTTTGGAGGAAGAAATATTCGACGATAGCGAAGAAGATCAATTAGACAATCGGGATGAACATAGAATAGATGAAAATTCTGTTAGAGATATAGAAAGGGAAGTAAATATAGCTTTACGTGAAGAAAGAATAAATGAAAAAGATCAAACAGATACAGGGGATTCGGATGAAGATGACGAAAATTCTGTTAGTGATGAGAGTGAAGTGGTGGACAAAGAATGTAATAGTCAGGTAGAGAAAGAAAATCGGATAGATGAAAATTCAATCAGAGATGTAGAAAGTGAAGTAGATGACAGTGATTTAGATAAAGATTATAGAATAGAAGAGGACGTGATAGATGAAGATTCAATAAATGAGACAGATGAAGAAGATATTGCTGAAGGCGTTGGCAGGAGAACGCGAAACGTAACAAATAGGACTATGACTGATGAACAGATGCTTCGAAAGCTGACTTCAGAAGGTAAGAAGATAATGTGATGTTTTTATGCAAAACTGTACACTTTGAAGAGAGTAATCAGGTTTAAAACTTATATGAATTATACCTATGAATAATGGGTCCGATAAAATACAAATAAGTATGTATCAGTAATGTCATTTTTGACAGAAACATATTCCACTATAGTGTTCTGCAATCATGATAATAAATTATGTCAAAAAATCATCTTCCTTGCGTTGTCCCGTCTTTTTGCCACGGCTAATGGAGAGATGAATGAATTGACGGGGCACTTATTTTTACGAAAGCGACTGCCATCTGACCTTCCAACCCGGAGGGTAAACTAGGTCTTATTGGGAATATTCCGGTTTCCTCACGATGTTTTCCTACACCGAAAAGCAACTGGTAAATATCAAATGATATATCGTACACTAATCAATCATTTTTTTTCCCAGTTGTAGCTTGTAATATGCAATGGAAATTATTGTTAATTTGTTCCAGCCACGGTGCAGCTGCAGCCCCTTACCTCATCAGATATAAGGAACTGGGTCCACAGGAAGAGACGGAGAAAAAACTGAAATAAAAATTAGGATTTTATCTGGTGTTTTATTTTTAACCCACTTTAAATAAGTTTTTGGCAAAAAAATAATTTTTGGTACAAGCTTTTATTGCTGACTGTACTTTCCACATGCAACTAATACTCATCGGGACAATTCTAACAACCTCAAACACAATTAGTTTGCGTTGTTTTATCACATATGACCCACCTTCTGTCTCCATCATCAGATCAGATGTCATCAATCATCATAATAGTGCATTGCCAATATTGTCATCCGATATACATGTTTGCAAAATTTGAGCTCAATCGGAAACCAGGATTGGGTCAAAGGGTCTAGCCGCAATCCTATAGTGAAACTGCCCCTGGCTGAAATGTATACCTTTCTTAGAAGCGTTAATTGGTCTTATTATAAGATATCATTTTACATTTCAAGCCTGGAATCCCCTTGGTTTGGATAAAAAAAAAATATATATAAAATCTTTTTTAATTTTTCTAAGCTAAACTAATGGTTAGATTTCTTTGAAATTCGGATTATACATGGCACTATAGCAATACATTTAAAAAAAAAATCAAGGTTCTAACTTATTTACAAAGGCCTAAAAAAATATTTTCAAACAACCTAAATTTTTAGGTATTTAATGCACAATACAATATTGTATAAAATATATTTTTTTCATAAAAATCCATCTGTGGCAACAAGATAAAAATGTCTTACTAATGCAGGCCATTTGGAACCGATTTGCATTTTTTTGTTTAAAAGTTTGATACTATGAACATTTTTGTTAAACAACTTGTAGTTGGTTCTAGTTTGGTCCCACTTTTGTCAAGGTCCAGTTCTAATGATGAGCTCGATGAGATTATTGAGGGAACTCTGGGAAAGGGATTCAGATCCAGACCTTGAAACTTGAATGTACCTATTTGAAACGTATCCAAAGAGTTTTTATTATTGTTAAACTGATTTGGGAAAACAAAAACTCGCAGTAGTTAACTAAATATTGGAAGGTGGGGTAGGTTATGTTGTCGAGGGAGCGCGTTGGTGATATGCTTCCTATCGTTTCCATTTCGGTCTAAAATCTTCTATCAAGCAAGATCGATATAATCTTGCGATATAGTTTGTTCGTCGATTCGAGGTGTTGGTTCTTCTTCATCTGATTCGCTGCCGCTGTCAGTTTCGTCCAGTTGATATATTTCTCTGGCTGCTTTGAGAATTCGCCTTTGTCGTCTGCCATGTTGAGCCCCTCAGAGGGTTGCCTGGTCTAATACTCCATGTCCTGTGTTGGTGAGTTTTCCCATGTGTAGTTTAGTCTGCTAATTTTACGTTTACTGGCTATGGAGTGAGTAAACTTAGTTATAGCTATAGAGCTATATGCGGTTTTGGGCGTCTTAGGATGTGTGATGTAGCACATTCGAAGGCATTTTATCCTTTTGTTTATTGTTTTGCCGTTTAATATATCACGAACCTTACCGGGTCTCGGCGTTGTTCCTGACTTATTTAGCATGGCTCTTTAGAATTATTCGTTCTTATCGTCTGAGTTCAGGGGGCTTACCGCGATAACCGAAATTCGCAAATTGCGGGGATCTTTCTCTTTTACTCTTACTGAGACGTAATTAGAGTGACAGAGAAAAATGCCCGCAATTGACGAACTTCGATTTTCCCGGTAGGAGCCCAGATCTGTTAGAGCCGCACATTTGAGCTTGTGATCTACCATTGCATACGCGGCTCTTTGGTGAGGTTTGTGAGGATCTTGGCGTTCCGGACAGCCTGTTTGCATCGCGTGTGAACTGTGTTGTTTCTACATAGATATAATGTAAGTTCCTATATATCTAATTTCATATTGGTGCGTTACTGAGTGTGACAAAGTTTCTTAGACCTTGATCCGTATCCGGGTCTCGTACTTATATAATTTAGTTTTAGTTTCATTTACTCTAAACTTTAACCCTTTTCCAGGCATAGTACCACATAACAGAATTTAAACTTTAGCATTCCGATTTAAGGTTCAAATTAGATTGC
Organism: Cydia pomonella; assembly: GCF_033807575.1. Lineage (NCBI taxonomy): Eukaryota > Metazoa > Arthropoda > Insecta > Lepidoptera > Tortricidae > Cydia > Cydia pomonella. Next base: position 4,570,420 of record NC_084725.1, on the reverse strand, counting down.
ACTTTCGGGAAATGTGACTTGTCTTCAATTGAATCATTAAAGCTTGACTAATTGGAATATATTTGGATTTTTTGGGAAAACCTTGTAGATTGGTGCGGCCTGGAAAAGGGTTAACTGCTCTGGGGTCTATATACAAGTTTCGATTTAATTTTGTAACAAGTGAATTTTATGGATGAATCAACATTTTAGTGTCTCTTGTCAACATGATTACGTATTAAGTTACGTTCCCCTGGACAATACTTTAAAACATTGATTTTATGTTAAAATTACCATATATATTATATATAGTTATTGTTTTCCCTTTTGTAGAAGTTATGAGACATTTATAAAATGGAAACAAACAAACAATAATTTATTTGCAGAAAAAGGGTAAAGATTACATGTGTTAGTGTAAAAGAAATACGTTACACCTTTTCAAACTGTTTTAAACAGTATGCAAATACAAAGGGTATTCATTAGAATTTAAATTCTTACTAAGCATGTTAGTAAAACATGATACAACATTTTTATTCCCTGTTACCACTAACTTGTTACCGGTGGTAATAAATGGAATTTTGGATCGCGTCATTAAGGATATATTAAAAAGAACAAAAGTTGATATTCAATAATTTTATTTCAGTCTTCTGTTGGCCTATTCTTTGCGCCGTCTTCTTATACATATCTAACGAGGAAACGCGCTGCAGCTGCACCTCAGCTGTAACAAATAATTTTAAATCGTTTACCCGTTCAATAGGGAAGTGCTCCGAGGAATTGTTCGGAATAAAGGTTCGTGTTCTTTCATTCTCACTGAGCGTAGGTGTGAGCGAGATGGATGTGCGTACTGGAGTTACTGGACCGTGACGAGACCACGGATAGCATTTTTTTTTAGTGTGTGTGTTTAAATAATGAAAAAGGAATCGCGGAGTTCCCTCAACCATAATAAATATATTGCTAATTTTTAGAAATATTTTTTTATATTTTTAGTTATTGTGCAGAATTTATTATAATATTTTAAAGCTCATTTTAGACCTAGTTCGTGTTTTTTCCTATCGAGCTAAAGTCAAAATCTCAGGATTGGAATCGCTGAAGTCCCTAAAAAGCGGCCAAGTGCGAGTCGGACTCGCCCTCGCCGCTGGAGGGTTCCGTACCATTTATGACGTATTGAAAAAAACTACTTACTAGATCTTATTCAAACCAATTTTCGGTGGAAGTTTGCATGGTGATAATGTACATCTTTTTTTTTTGTTTTATCATTCTCTTATTTTAGAAGTTATAAGGGGGGGGGGGGGGGGTGACACATTTTACCACTTTGGGAGTGTCTCTTGCGCAAACTATTCAGTGGAGAAAAAAATGATATTAGAAACCTCAATATCATTTTTTAAGACCTATCCATAGATACCCCACACGTATGGGTTTGATGAAAAAAAAAGTTACAGTTCTAAGTATGGGGAAGCCCCAATATTTATTCTTTTTTTTTTCTATTTTTGTGTGAAAATCTTAATGCGGTTCACATAATACATCTACTTACCAAGTTTCAACAATATAGTTCTTGTTTCGGAAAGAAGTGGCTGTGACATACGGACGGACAGACAGACAGACATCACGAATCCATAAGGGTTCCGTTTTTTTGCCATTTGGCTACGGAATCCTAGAAACTTGGCTGTTTCATACATTCCGGCTGATGTGATGCCGCCCATTTGTATGGGATCTAAATGACGCTGTACAGGACGGCGCAACATTCCATGTTTACAATTTAGAAACAACCGCCTTGACCGCCAACGACGTCCCCTGGCGCGCGACTATAACCCAATATCAGTATAGGGACCGTGCGCGTTGGAGGGTCTGCCATCTTGTGGTCTGAATTGGAACCATAAACATGCACATTTACACGTCAAGTGTTATCTTGTGCATAGTAGGTTCTGCCATCTTGTGGGCTACATCGGAACAATAAACCTCACATTTACGCTTCGCGCCAAAAATCTGACAGCTCCTGTGCTGCCTCCTACAGTTCATGCACGCTCCCTATTCATGCATTCCGACAAGATTCACGATGACGCGCCGCGCCGATAGGTAACGTTCATTGGGTTAAATGTGTAGAATTATTAAAAACTAGCCAAGTTACAAAGGGGTTTATATATTAAACAAGACACTTACCTTCTGAAATCAGCATTCGAACCATTTCACTTGGACGTCACAAGGGTCTTTGTTGCGTTCTTCTACTAACGTCAGAATTAACTTCTACATCTGCCTTAATTATTATTATTATATTCAGAGCTAGTATTCGCTGGGTGCACCAGTGCTGCCCTCATTTGTGTTATAACTTGTGGAGTAACATTCCATAAAATTACGTGTATTTGTGACAAACAGCGACACTTCCCTCCACCGACTTCCTCTCAAATGTTCCGCCCCTCTTTGGTCCTGTGCTCTCATCCATTACCTGCTGTCCAGCAAATATCTGACCATCTAGTCGATACTCTCCACACCGTTATTTTTGCCCACTTTAGCCGCCATTCAGTGACTTGTCTTGTCCATCTCCGTTCCTTCTCGCCCAATGTCCCACCTCAATTTCTGTGTTTTTCGTTTACCGACATCCGATACTTCGTACGGCGATTTCATTTTTTATTTCACAATTAACTCTCCATCTATTTCAAATAGAATATACTTTCATCTCTATTTTCTATGTCTAATCTTCTTCGTAATCGTGCAGTGCTTTAAATATATATTTTTTTTAACTTGAAACTTGCACGATAGAAAATTGTACAAATGTCAGACTTAATGCCTTAAGGCATTCTCTACCAGTCAACCATTGGGTCAAACAGAAACTTGTAGTTAGTGCATGATTGTACACAACGAGAGGGAATATGTAACACAAATCAAGTTATCTATAGTGATTGTGCCGTCCTAGCTCCTAGCGGCTATAGAACACATTAGTTTCCAGACGTCTCTCAAATAGTATGATAATCTTGACCCTCGAATCAAACTATGCCTCGCAAGTGAAAACAGTAGGTACATATAAAGGAATTATAATTTAACCCTTTTCCAGGCCGCACCAATATTTTAAATATTTTCCAATTCATTCAGCTTTGGAGACGAGTTACATTTCCCGAAAGTCCAATCTAACTTGTACTTAAATTGAATTACTAAGATTGAAATTATATTGTAGATAAATCGTATTATGCTTGGAAAAGTATTAAAAATGTCGCTGACAATTTCATAGTGGAAAGTATCACTTTCACAACAAAAGCTCATCGTTTCAATTATTCACTGTTTCGAGGGGGTTCTGAGGTAACTTTCAGGGGGGTAGAGAAGCCCTTGAGGACATTATGAAGTTTTTGCCCTTTAGGATCATTCTGTTGAAAAGCTGTCCCTTTGAGAATCTTTTGGATCTTTTCAAGCTTCAAAATTTCGCCTGGTTTGACTTTCCGTAGCGTTTTCAACCCACTAGGGTTCTGGTGAGTTTTTGACGTTGTGAGTTCACTAAGTGGAACCTTTAAAAGGGTTCTTTTGATTTTCAGTTTGCCTGGTTGGCTTTCTGTTTGTGGCTCTTTAATATCGCTTGGTTGGTTAAGGATATTCTGTGTTCCTTCAAGATGGTTAGGAGTGACTTGTAGGAGAGTTTTTGGTTTCGGGTCATTGGGAATAATTTTTAAGACAGTCTGTGACTTTCTGGTTTTACTAGACGTGGCTTTTGGGACATTTTGAGATCTCTTGAGACTGTCAAGCGTGGTTTTTAAAATTGAATCGCTAGGAATGCGTTTTAGTTTTAAGACAGGTCGTGAACCGCTAGGAATAGGTTTTAAGACTTTTTTTAGACCGATAGGTGTGGGTTTTAAGACAGTTTTTAAACCGCTGGGCGTGTCCTTTACGATAGTTTGTGAGTTAAAAGTCTTAGGTTGAAGCTTTGCCAAAGACTTTGGCTGTGTAGCGTTGTTTTCTGTAGGCATGTTTCGCCGACGCTTTGTTAAATAGTGATTGTCATGTTCAACCTGAAAAAAAAAACGAGCTTTAGCAAGGGCGTCGCTAGCTGGTGTGCTGGGGGGTGTGGGGCAGTTAATATGGCCGTTCGTGGAGTGGGTGGGCGGTGGGGCAATAGTACATTACTATAGAGGATGGGAAACGAAGGGTACCCCGTTTCTCGGCGAGATTTGTATAGTGCTTTTCTCAAACTTGCAATGAAATAATAATAATAATAAAATAGGATGATGGTGACTTTCATGTCTTATTGTGATAGGTTATTCAGTGCGTCGGGTATTGAAGGAGAACAAAAATCTGATTAGTTTGCCGCTACGACGCACGCCATTATGTTTTTTTTTTTTCTTTTTTGGAAACCCTGAAATAATATTAAGCAAACACAAAAAATAAAAAAAAAATAAAAAAAATAAAAAAGCATGATGGCAGAATTTTGCTTTTAGATTTTTTATGATTGAATGCCAAGACGTGCCATAATTTGACGTTTAAAAACAAAATAAGGTTGCCTTACAGGCCTAGGTGTGTAAGGCTGTATGAAGTTCCTTTACATATCATCTTCACTCATCGCACCTGATATGTGGTATTTCCGGACTTAATTTGAAATAAGTCATGTCAACATTTCATTACAAGTTTGAGAAAAATATTTTTATTTTATTCGACGCAAATTAATCACACAGCTATGCCCCTTCGTCAGTTTTTTATTATTATTTTATTATAGTCAGAAGCATTTAAAAAGGGTTATTCCCACTAGTTACTACTAAGTTATTTATTTATGTATCGTATGGCATATGTATGTCACTGGATTACATAGAGAAACTTATAGTTAGAATTTCGCCTATTTTAATTATATGGAAAATGCAGAATACATGTGTACGGAGAAGCGGTCATCCACTGTCCTCCTTCTTTCAAGAAGGTTACATTAGCTCGCTAAATCAAAGTGACGTTTTTGTTTAAGACGTAAAGCGTTCAAAGAGGAAGGTCACTGATGTATGGAGTGAGCACTCTAAGCTTATTTATTTCTCTATTGGTTAGGCGTACCTGTTCGCCTGTGTCAGGGTAGTGCGGGGCTAGCGGGTCCAGTGGGTCGGGCTCCGTTGCGGGCTCTGCGAGCGACGACTCCTCTGGTTCCTCCTTTATTTCCACTTTCACACTACGATCAGAACAGACCCGCCATAAAGTATACTTTTCAATACATTATTTGATACGAAAGTCGACGACCGCCCCAAAACTGCCTTTCCGTACAAACGTAGTACCCATTTTCCTTTCTGGATATTATAATTACTATTAGCTCTTAAAATAATAAAAACACAAAACGAAAAAAACAGTATAAATTGTATAAAAATATTTTAATTAATATGGAAAATTAGGACTACGTTTTTATGGAGAAGTGATCGTCCCCTTTCCTCTGAATCGAGATTAATTCAAAATCAATTGTGTAATTGATAGTACTAGTAGTGAATAGTAATACTAAGTATAAGAAAAAATCTAGCATTTTTTTTACCCACTTTGTCAGCGACATTATTGTATTAAACCTACTGTTGCCAAATTGCAAAGAGCTAAGCCACATTTAACGGACAAACGAACAGACAGACGGGCAAGGTAAAATTCTAAGGGTTCCTAGTAGATTCTGAAACCCGAAAATTAGGTGAAAATATTATATACCTAAGTATATAGTGTCATTTAAGATGACGCGCAGATTTGACGAACTTAACCCATAATAGCATGGCAATACAAGACATAGCACTTATCTTCGTGAATGAACCGATCTACTATATCAAGGAAATACATACCCATCGTTATCAATTTCGTATAGTGTTAGTAAGTTTTCTGTCCGCAGCTGTTGCCTTATGACTGCTAGCACTGCCTGGGTTTGGCTCTGTTGAATGCAAAATAATCGTTTTTAATCAGAAACCAAAAACCACGCTAAAGGGGCTCACTGATTACCAGTTCGCCGGACGATATCGGCCTGTCAGTTATTCGCGATTGTCAGCTTTTGCGAATAAGTGACTGACCGATATCGTCCGACGAACTGGTAATCAGTGGGCCCGTTAAAACATCAAAAAATGACAACCGGGTCACAGATTATATAATAGTTCTTACGAACAGATACTTATCTCTAAAAGAAATGGCAAATACCTACCGTTTTAATACCTACACAAAAATACAATGGAGTGACCTTCAACGCACCGCTCCCCGCACCGCGCGCGTACCTACTGGCACAACGCTAGGGTTGCCGACGCTTGGAAATGATTTTACAAATAAGTACCTAATACTTAAACTATAGATTCTGTAGAATATACCTAGATAATTATATTATATCTACCTACTTAAGTAGGTACAAATATAAGTTTTAATTGTCAAACTAGTATTAGAACTTGCCATTAGGTGGATAAAAGGATAGCGTTAAATAAGTACGAGCTAATTTGTCGCAAAAAATATTACATCTTTAAAGAAATTCAATACCACCTACGTAGCTTGAAAATATGGTAATTAAAAATAATAACAATCGGTGTACTTATATTGAGAATATCTACTTAGTTTTCCTATCTATCGGAAGAGCAAAAATGATATTTTTTTATTAGTTTTGTTGTTTTTGCATCCATCCACACTACAAGCTGTGTTATTTGTTCGTGACGAAGACATTTCTTTCGCAAACGTTTTGGCATATTCGAGCGCGCGGCGACACGACGTGCGTACGCGAGCGCGTGTGGCAACCAACTGGCTTGCTTTTGTACCGTGAACGGGACGAGATTCGTAGGCATAAATCCGAGCTCGCGCGGAGAGTTCCATAGGCCTGACCGGGTGCAAGTGACTTTTTAATCGTTTCATTACAATTATGTCTATGGTTGTGATTTGATTGTGCAATAGAACGTGACGTCAGTTTCCGATTCACTTTAATTAGCGAAATTTCCAAAATAAACGAATAAAAAATCAAAAGTACACATGTTATCTAGATAGTTACCTACTCCAAATATTTTTACCGAAATGAAAATCTTTCAGAATATGAAATGTCGTCAATATAACCACTAGTGTCGACAATTAGAAAATATGAATAAAGTCGCAAATCAGGTGCGTGGCGCTTCTTGGCGCGGGCACCAAGTGTCCGTCCGCGACAGCACTGCACGCACAGGCCCGCAACAACACTGCACGTACAACGAGAACCTGTACAAAATAGAACTCACGTACGTGGCGCCTCTTGGCGACCTTGGCGTGCGTAGCAAGTAGTGTCCGTCGTGCGGCGCACGTCACGCACAGCGGCCCGCAACAACACTGCACGTACAACGAGAACCTGTACAAAATGGAACTCACGTGCGTGGCGCCCCTTGGCGTGCGTAGCAAGTAGTGTCCGTCGTGCGGCGCACGTCACGCACAGCGGCCCGCAACAACACTGCACGTACAACGAGAACCTGTACAAAATGGAACTCACGTGCGTGGCGCCCCTTGGCGTGCGTAGCAAGTAGTGTCCGTCGTGCGGCGCGCACTCAGCGCACGCGACGCAAAGCGGACCACAACAACACTGCACACACCAGAACAAGAACCTGTAAAAATGCAAACGTAAACCTTACAAATGAACACAATAGTAGGATTATCTCATTAGGGAACAAAATGACATTTACGGCGTGAGAGTTGAATCCTCAACGAAGAAAAGAAAGAAGAAGATAAATAGAAAAATCATACTCACCCATCAGTAATTGCTGCACAATTCATACAACAATTATCAACTTCCTCGGGAATAACTGAAAAAAAAATACTTCGTTTTTTACTGCTTCCAGATTGATACCCAAAATAATAAGACTAAAATTGAGGTTATGATTGTACGTGAACATAGTCATCGTTTTCGTCCCTGGATATTGACATTATGAAAAATATTTTAACACAAAATTTGATGTAGATACTTTAAACAGAGCCATGCCCTTTCTTTTGATTTATTCGTTTTTTTTTATAAGAGTTAAGAGCGAAAAACAATTTCTATACAATTAATTAAAAGCTCCTAAGTCCTAACTCATACAATAATAATAGTATAATAATAGTTTGAATTTTAGAGTTATTGTTTGAACAAATTTTGTTTGGCAAATAGGCTACAAGGGCACTTTATACGTCAAAATGCATTTTACATCCAAATAAAAAAAAAGCGGCCAAGTGCGAGTCGGACTCGCCCAAGAAGGGTTCCTTTATGACGTATTAAAAAAAACTACTTAAACTACTAGATCTCGTTCAACATTTTACCACTTTGGACACACATTTTACCACTTTGGTAGTGTCTCTCGCGCAAACTATTCACTTTAGAAAAAAATTATATTAGGAACCTAAATATCATTTTTGAAGACCTATCCATAGATACCCCACACGTATGGGTTTGAAGAAAAAAATTTTTTTTTAATTTTATGACGTATTAAAAAAAACTACTCACTAGATCTCGTTCAAACCAATTTTCGTTAGAAGTTTGCATCGTAATGTATATCATATATTTTTTTTAGATTTTTCATTTTGTTATTTTAGAAGTTACAGGGGGGGGGACACACTTTTTTTCACTTTGGGAGGTTCTCTCGCGCAAACTATTCAGTTTAGAAAAAAATGATATTAGAAACCTTAATATCATTTTTGAAGACCTATCCATAGATACCCCACATGTATGGGTATGTTGAAAAAAATTTTTTTTTTTTAATTTCATGACGTATTAAAAAAAACTACTTACTAGATCTCGTTCAAACCAATTTTCGGTGGAAGTTTACATGGCAATGTATATCATATATTTTTTTTAGATTTTTCATTCTGTTATTTTAGAAGTTACGGGGGGGGGGGGGGGGGGACACACACATTTTACCACTTTGGAAGTTTCTCTCGCGCAAACTATTCATTTTAGAAAAAAATTATATTAGAAACCTCAATATCATTTTTGAAGACCTATCCATAGATACCCCACACGTATGGGTTTGATGAAAAAAGTTTTTTTGAGTTTCAGTTGTAAGTATGGGGAACCCCCAAAATTTATTGTTTTTTTTTCTATTTTTGTGTGAAAATCTTAATGCGGTTCATAGAATACATCCACTTACTAAGTTTGAACAGTACAGCTCTTATAGTTTCGGAAAAAAGTGGCTGTGACAGAATCGGACAGACAGACGGACATGACGAATCTATAAGGGTTCCGTTTTTTGCCATTTGGCTACGGAACCCTAAAAACAGCAAGATAAAAGGGTCCTTCATAGTGCCGGGTTGTCTTTATGAAGTTCAGTGCTTAAACACTCACATGGTTCAATGGGGACTACTTGCAGAGCCGGGAGCATAGAGAAGGTGGGCACATCTTTAGGCAGTTCTGGCTGCTTGGGCACCGGGGCTGGTGTCAGATATTCATTATTACCTGAAACATACATGGTACTCAGTAGCTTATTGGCAAATAATTTCGGACAAGTTATATGTATTATGTATGACTCACATCAACAAATTAATCTACTGTTTGATACTAAAATTATAGTGACAGGCAAATGAGTAGACTGAGAAACGAAAAAAGATTAATTTTTTTTTGCTATTACAATTTTTTTATGATTTTTTAAAGTTTTTTTTCGCAATTCCATACTACATGTAAATAAAACGTAACTGCTCTTAAACTACATGGCCTATTGACCCGAAACAAAAACAATAATGATCAAGGATAACAGGCTAAGGACATAAGAAAATAATTAAAAAAAAAAAACACCCTCAATTTATTATTACAAGATTTTTAGGGAAATTTTGTTTATTGTTCCTACTTTTTTTTTGAAAATTTAAATTATCTCAATAAAATGTCGCATTTACCTAACATTATTATTAATTCACGTCATTGTTCACCGTATTATCTTTCGAACAGTAAAATTACCACGTTTATGACTTGGATAAAACATTTGTTATCAGCGGACAAACAATGGCCTTACCAAGTGCGCAATGGGCGCGTGCAACAAAGGCGCAGGTAGAGACCGTAATCTGACAGTTACTGTAAATGCTACCGAGGGTTTGAAACTTTTGAAAGTAGGAAGTTTTTTTTGGGTTATCAAATTTTAATAAATTACATCAAGTTTTGCAAAATGGCCACCAAATTGTTGAAGACACAAAGCCGACCGTTGAGAAATCTGATGTATGGCCCTCCGTCCGTATCATTGCGGGATCATTTTTAATGACGTTCGTACAGTTCATAATGCGTTCTTGTAAATCCGCCTCATTGTGAATAGGGGTGCTGTAGACGCGCTGTTTCATTGTGCCCCACAAAAAGTAATCAAGGGGCGTCATATCGGGCGGCCGTGGCGGCCAACCTACAGGCCCTTGCCGACCAATCCATTGATTAGGATAGGTGTTGTTTAAGAATGCCCTCACATCTAGCGCGTAATGGGCAGGGCAACCATCCATCTGCAGAAACATCCTTCGGCGTAATGCGAGTGGCACGTCTTCCAGCAGGTCCGGCAAATCATCCCTTAAAGAGTTCTAAAAATCTTGCTCCGTTCAAGATTCTCGGCAGTATTACTGGCCCAACCGAAATGTCGGCAATGAGAGCCGCCCAAATATTAACTGAGAACCTCACTTGAAAACCAGAGGGTCGTTTTAATTTTGGATTCTCGCCCTTGGGACACCATCGGTGCAAATTGCGATAATTTGTAATTCCGTCTCTTGTAAACGTAGCTTCATCCATCCACAGTATTGTTCTCATAAATTCAGGATTTTCTCTCATTTTAGCCAGGATTCAAGTTGACATGACGCACCTTGGACGCCAGTCGTCATGAAGATGTTTTACTCTTCGGTAACGGTAAGGATACAAACCTTTTCTTAAAATCTGCCACACCGATTTCTGTGATAATCCGAATTGCAGGGCCAGACGCCTAGTACTAATGCTCGGATTTGCGAATAAAGCATTTAGTACTGCTTCTTCGACAGCGAAATCGATGATTTGTTGCGGCTCGCGGCGCTCTCTGCCGTTTCCGAGACCAATGCGGGCCAATTTTCTGTGGATTTCTTGGAAGTTGCGTTCAGACGGCACCGGTATCCGGTTTGGAAATGCAGCAATCTAAAGCACGCCACGCGTGCTCTTCTAGCAATTCCATAATAAAAATGGATGTCGGATACGTGTCTCGCAGGAATCTCACTTAAACGCGGCATCGTAACACGAATGAATGAAAACGGCAAAGAGCAGGAGAGAAAGTAGTAGCACCGGACTGGACGTTGTTCGATACCCCCGTTAGGGAGGTATGAGGGGCCGCTTCCGCCTTTGGGCTGCGGCGGCTGTCGCGGGACCAGTAGCAGCGGTGAAAACTTCAGAGCGACTGTCAGTAGATTAGCCTTAGCCTACCCTTATGTAGTCTTAGCCTTATCTCAAAACCCTGTGGTGTTTTTAGGTACAGCGCCAATACTACTTGCACCTTTGTTGCACGCGCCCATTGCGCACTTGGTAAGCCATTGTTTGACCGCTGATAACAAAAGTTTAATCTAAGTCATAAACGTGGTCATTTTACTGTTTGAAAGCTAATACGGTGTAGAATAACGTGAATTAATAAAAATGGGACATTTTATTGAGATAACTTACATTTTCTAAAAAAAAATAGGAAAAATAAACAAAATTTCCCTAAAAATCAAAATAATAAATTAAGGGTGATTTTTTATTATTATTATTATTTATATCCTTAACCTGTTATCCTTGATCATTATTGTTTGTTTCGTGTCGATAGGCCATGTAGTTTAAGAGCAGTTTATTTGCATGTAGTATGGAATTGCGAAAAAAACTTTAATACTTAAATCATAAAAAAATTGTTATAGCGAAAAAAACATTTTAACCTTTTTTTCGTCGATGAAATTTGTCGTAGTTTCTCGTATTTTCCGATGTGCACATTAACCTTTTGAACGCAGGCGATCACGATTATTTAAGCGAAATTGAACTTTACGGGGTCCCTATTGCATTGGCGAAACTGTCGGCTGTAGCCGTCGTTGGCATCCTTGGCAAGTCTTTCAGAAGTCGGCCATAGCCGACGGTGGCGGTCAAAAGGTTAAAAAGACTCGCACTGTATTAAAAACAGAGTTCAGTATCTCTACAGCAACTATGTACATATCAAACATATTTACCAGCAAATATTTTAGGAATGTATGCCGGGTGGTGAGGGTTTTCTGATTTCTTGTTGCCAATAAAATGAATGTTGCATATTCTTGTGCCTCGAGATGGTTCAAATGTATCTGGATTTCTGCTAAAAAAGAAAATGACAGAGATTATGTTTACTATATGTGAGTCAAACACTCGCTGCACATGAATATATAGTCTGCTCTTTGTTACACCTACCTGCGGCCGGTAGCATTCTGTCTGATTAGCTGGGTCCGCACTGACCGAGCGTGGCAATTTCCTCACGCCGTATTGTGCCAGTGTAGACCTGCCTCGGCCGAGGCGGCAGCGGCGCGTGAGGAAATTGCCTCGCGCGTATGCTTGGTCAGTGTGGATCCAGCTAATCTTAATTGCTTTATGTGCAGCGAGCGTTTACCAGAACTATAACAGAAAATGTATTGTATTGGCCAGGTGCATGATGTTTTCAAACTTATTTAAACACATTTGGTCTTTAGTTTTACTGAAAATAGTAGGACTCATCTGTTGTATTTAATATCATGTTAATTTACTTCTTTGTTGTTTTGCTATAAATAAAAGGAAAAATTTATGTTTTACTATGTTTGTGCATCTAAATCATCTTTTTAAAAAAGCAGATTTGATAAACTTTTTTGATGCATACACTGGCGAGAATATAGTAGGGATATAACTAGGGCTGGCTGTTTCATCTGACTTTTTTCCACCGATAAAATGTGCACTGCATATAGAATCATGCTCTCGAGGGGTCCATGGAGATCCATCAGTACCAGTACTAAAACAACAAACATTTGCAATTATATACATTTATATTTTCATGGAAACATAAGTCATTGGATATTTTACTATGGACTTCAAAAATAATCGTCACAATAAAACACAACCCTCCAAGCTTTTTTGTGACAATAGGGAATATTACTGCAATGTTCTGCCACCAGAGTGCAGCACTAGCACAAACCGTAAACCATACAGCAACTTATATACATATGTAAATGTAAATAGCTTTTATTATTGAAGTTTTCCGTTATAAGAAATACATTTTGGTTTCACAAGTTTAACTTCAACTCGTCCTTTGATGTAGGCCTCCTCCATTTATTTCTTTCCTTTACTGTTGGATCCATTTACCTCCACCAATTCTACTTAAATCATCCAACCATCTAAACTTTTGTGGACCACTCTGTCTTTTATTATATCTAGGGCAACACTATAAGGTCCGTTGTCCACTTATCTAGTTTTTCTCTCAACATGTGGCCTGTCCAGCACCACTTTTGTTCTTTTATTATTGTTTTTGTTTTATATACATATAATATGACATAAACAGTTTTGTGACATGTTTTGTGGTTACAAATAAATATGACTGTGATGCATCAAGGCGGTTTGTTTATGCTAGTTGCACCCCCTGTGCAGAGTTTTGCGTAATATCCCCTATGAAAGCTAAAAAAGCTAGGACATGTAACTTTTATGTAAACACTTTTTATGTGCAAATAAATGACTATGAATTATGAATTAAAGTGGCAGACATCAAAGATAAGTTATAAAAGTGTATATTCTCTACCAATATTACTTATTTTCAGTACGCTGGCAAACTAATAGACTTAAAGAAAGGTCAAGATGTACACTTACTTTACTCTTCTTACAGCAGCTATCCATTGTGTTCTTTGGTCGAATCTCCAACTTGATGTTGGAAATCTATAAAATTTACAATTACTGTTTCGTCCAGTATTTTTGCAGTTAACCACACAACAGTTGTTGTTGTGAACCATTTTTATCGTTAATGTGATTATCAAAGCAAAAAGCGTATGATGTAAATGACGTTTGAAAGAACACAGCCATCAACTTCACCACTTTTGGCTACATCAAGCGCTGCGCTGATATTTGTTTTTCGTTTTTTTCTACAAGACCTCTGCACCTGGCCAATGGAAATTACACAGTCAGTTTTTAAACTCTTACTTACGTATGCCGCTTCACTGCGTCTATCCATAGTTTCCTTTTTTCGTTTTGCCATGGCAAAAAAGAGCTACGAGAAGGAAAACTATAAAATTGTATACCATTCAATTTATGTCTATTATCCAGTGATTTACTGGCGCACCCATTTATGCAGCAGTACATTGATATATATATATATATAGTAATTCCACTAAATATTTCACAATGTTAAAATGAGCATGAATTACAGTGATGAACGATGGATGGAGTAATAATAATTAATAAATAGAATAATACAAGCATCACAAATCACAAGGATAATGATGACATGACAGCTCAGTCAGACAGCTGTCACAAGCTACAGGGACCGTGCGCGTTGGAGGGTCTGCCATCTTGTGGCCTGAATAGGAACAATAAACATGTACATTTACACGTCACGTGTTTTCTTGTGCATAGTAGGTTCTGCCATCTTGTGGGTTACATCGGAACAAAAAACATCACATTTACGCCTCGCGCCAAAAATCTGACGGCTCCTGTGCTGCCTCCTACAGTTCATGCACGCTCCCTACAGCAACGGATATTGTCAGGCTTTTTTAAAAAACCAAGACCAAGAACCAGGGGAGCGACACCATGAAGATATTTAATTTTAATAGGCCTGTCGACTTCCTTAGAAAGACATGACTGGACATGACCCTCTAATTGCCAAAAATGTTTAATGTTTGATATTTTTGCATATGAACCATTTCAAATATTGTAAACTATGTGCTGATATTTGGTGAAACGGAAAAATGAGTATTATTATTTTTCCGAGAAAGAGTTTTCTCGGTCTCGAAATCGGACCAGACCTGATAAAGTGTGGATGTAATTAGCACTTCAGGCCTGATAAAATTTGGATGTAATTGGCACTTAAATGGCCGAAAGGGACAGCATATTCGTCTGAATCGCTGTCAAACTTCGGTTTTGTATGGCTCAGCCGAATGGAACCGAGAATGCCCGAAAGGATCAGTTTCGCCCCCCCGCGAAAAAACATTTTAAAATTGTTTAAAGACATATTTAAAGTTGTTGAAAATGAGTGGGCATGGAAGAAAAAGGCGGTCTTGCCTTTTCGGCTGTGAGGATTTAGGAAAGTAGTTTTTCATTTCTTGTATTTACGTTGTAATATTAAGATTTAAAATAAACGTAAAACTATAGAATAGAACCACACGAATTGAAGAATTTCGGGCAGACCCCACTACCCCGCGGAGATGCATGGTTCTGGAACTTCAGATATTCACGATTTAAGTTTTAAGGTTACTAGTATGCATCGGAGTTATTATCGCACGGTAAGACTAATGCACTGACCTCGTGCCAGGTAGACGAGCGCGGGGGCGGGGTGCGGGGATCTCGATTTCATCACTCAAAAATCTAGAGAATACGGCGAAATGCTATTTTTAAAATACGAACGATAGAATTTGGAAATCTAGTGGTATTGACCACTCGTTTTCTATTCTATTAGTAAAATTTAAATGCCTAGTAGTAGAGATATTCAACATAACACGAAATTCAAGAATCGTCGCCCCCCAGAATGCTGGGATACATTAAAATTCATCCTCATACTCATACAGTATTTTTTACATATTTTGCCCTGCAATGATTTTGTGTAATGTCATCTATTATATGAAAAACTCGTCTTATAGAAACAGGCATGATGTCAGATTTTTAAAAACTGCCTTATTTTATTAAGAATCATATATTAATTACTATGAATATTTATGCATTTAATAAAGGTTTAATAGGAAAAATTTACATTTTAGTTTTTATATTTAAAATTCGCTCCAATACGCTTGTGTGTCATGGCGTCCCTAGCGAGTGACAGTGATGACGTGACGGTCATATAAACAAAACGTACTCACTAGACGTTCCTTGGAAGCTTATTAAATAATTAGTTTATTTTGTGATATTGAATATGAATATCAAAGTGTACAAATATTGTGCGGTGCCTCAGTGTAAAAACACATCAATAAAAACTCCTAATAAGTTGTTTGTGCACGTTCCAAAAAATAAAACAACACGATACAAGTGGCTTAAACTTGCAAAGCGAGATCCAACGAAGACATTGCCTACTTCTAATCTTTATTTTTGTGAAGATCATTTTGATGTAAGTATTTAATTTAAATGCTTATACTTTCTAAAAGTATCTTGTATGAGGCGTACATTTAATATAAAAGTAGCATGAGACCAGTTCTTTTCAGGTTAGGTTTCACATTACACCACTCTTAATAGGTAATTTGTTGAAATTTCAGATGCCAAATGACATGGAAAATTATATGGAATATCATTTGATGGGATCGGTGTCACAAATCCGCATGAAACCCGGCTGTATACCCACCAGATACCAATGTCAACCAGATAGAATAAGAACATCTGATGCTATAGAACGATCATATATTCTCAAAAAACTGAGTAAGACAATAATTAAAGAATGTGAAAAATTTGTAGAAGATAAAATTCTTGCTATGAAACAGGTGGAACTTGGAGAGACTTCATCTGGAAGTTATGGTAGGTAATGAAATGACCCCACATGTCATTATTGATTATATGCATAGTTAACAACCTAGACAGGAACCAAGGACGATAGATATACACTAACCCCCTTATTCATAAACGTGTACTAAAGTTATGATGCCGCTGATCATCGTTTATCCCTTTCCATCATACCAATACATTGGAAAGGGACAAATGATGATCAGCGACATCGTAACTTTAGTACACGTTTATGAATATGGGGGTAAATAAGTAATCATAGTGTCTTCCCTCCATACAAAGATAAAATAAAAGTTTTTACTAAGCTTTAAGCTTTATTCAAGGAATTAAGTAAAAGGCTCATTGAATCTACTGGTGACCAGAGAGTTGGCAGCTTTCTCTCGCAGCGCATAAGTATTGCCATTCAGTGAGGGAATGCTGCCAGCATCTTTGGCACAATGCCGCTGGGGCCTTATTTAGATGTATTTTAATTTAAATTCGTTTTTAATTTTAATATAAGAAGGTATTTTATATGATTGTATGTACCATTAATTTTACATTGAGTTAAAGCTTTGGGAGAAAACATAATTACTCATACTCATTTATTCAGAAAGTCAATTTAATTATTTTAACTCGTTTTTATGTATTGTAATATTTGTAATTATTGTCTCGCAAACACAACTTGCCAGTAAATAAGAACAAAGAAAACTGTAGGTACTCATCGCTTTCTTTTGGGTGCTAGTACTAGCGTTAGAGAACTATAAAAATCGGAACATTTATAAATACTTAATCAATATTATTTTAGCATGGATGTTTAAAAACATTTTAGAATTCTTAGGTTGTAGAATAATTTAAAAGTTATCATTGCATGAAATTTCGATACTTTATCGTTAAGCCACGGTTTATGGAAGGTGTCTTTTTAGACCTAGTAGTCCAACTTCGAACATTTTATAATACTCGTTCGAAATTCAAAATCTCGGACGCAGGGCTGTGTAAAGGCATTTATTTTATTTTTAAATTCCTTGATAAAGTATTATAAATGTATGTATATAATAGGCACCTATGATCATTATAGTAGGTGTTACAAAAATATTGACGGAAAAATTAGGAAAATGAAACAATATATATTTTAGCGTCAATTCAAAAATCTGAAAGCTGCGCCACCTGCCGAGTCTAAAAGTAACAAATAATTCATATATAGTTGGTCAAGCAAATCTTGTCAGTAGAAAAACGCGGCAAATTTGAAAAATCGCGGGCTAGCAACACTGTGTTCGAATAATTCCAAAATCGCGTGTAATCTGTGTTTTATCTGTAGAATGTGGATCGTCCATCTTGTTTGTTTACATTCCGAATCGGTGCTAATTCAAGAGAAATTTCTGCTCCCAGCATTAAAATAAATATCAATATATTAAATAATATTGTGCATGACCATAAGCAAAGTCAAGATGCCTACAATGTAAGTAAAATCATGCTCGTTGATCTTAACCATTAGAAAATTTTGAGGTTATGATAATTACTTCAAGATCCCGGAGAATTTTTAAGATAATGTGCAGTTTTTTCTGTTTCAGGGTTAAAAGGCTTAAATAAAGATAAAACGTATGCCTAAATATATCCAATAAGACCACGAATTGTGCCCTCGAAACCGCAACTGATTCGATTGTTCCCAATATCAACAGACGAAGTCCTCAAATATTTTCAAAGGTAACTTTTTTAAACAATCTTAAGACGTTTAAGAACCTTGATTATACCTACTTTCTTTCGCAACATCAACCTAATACTTCCATATGTTTGTTGCAGGATTAAAACTCGCCCAATATAAGGCGTTCGTAAAAGTTTCTCTTCATACAAAACTTACCTACGGCGGTTTACGTACATACGTGTACATGTACAACGCAAACAAGACGAAAAATAAACTTGTTAATTAAAAAAACTAAAAAAATTGGGACAATAGTTTAGATTATTATTGTAAAAGTTGTCCGTTTGTTAATCATCACGAAAATATATTATTTAGGCTGATTTGTTTCATGCACTCAGCTATTGCACATGTATACCTATGGAAAATCCTAGTTTATACTTTCTGAAGTTGGTATGTACCTATTTAAAAGAAGTTTTAAGTCGCTTTACCTGTTTGTTCAATAAATTAAAATAATTTATTCAGTGTGCATAATTTTAGAAAAATATTTTAACATTTAAATCATACCTTCTTTTATCCAGAAACAATATAACTCCATATTACTCACATGAGTGGAAGTTGTTAAGTTTCCATTGTCAAGGTATCTTTGATTAATATTTTGAGTACCTGAAATTGTGTCAGTTCCTGACAAGTCTTGAATAGACTAATGTGAAAGTTAATAAAATTTCTTAACAGCATTCTCCTGATATCTAAATGACTTTTTTAAATATCTACATATAAAATATGATCTAGCCAATACATATACCTGTATAAAAACAGTAGTGTGAGCAAAACCTTACCAAGCTAGCATGTAAGAGTGGTCTCAGAGATATTGGAATATCTCTGTACTATAAATTAGGCAAATTGCTTTAGACTAAGTTTTATGTGTAACTACTACTATAAGAATACATTTTGAAACTTGGAATGGAAACTTTAAACTTGAAATTACAAATTTTCAAACAGATCTGTTTTATGCTTAAGATGCAATAAGTGACTAGGTACAAAGTATTCTGATGCTTGGAGTGGACCAGTAACATTGGTAACTTAATGATATTTTTTCAATGAATGGCCTGAATTAAGTGTAAGTAAGCTAAAGTGACCCGTATCTTAATTGCCTTGAAATTAAATGAACACCAAAATATCTGCAGTTGTGTTTTATTTATTTTTAATCTGTATATTTATATAAATATATTGTAAAACCATTTCAAAATTACACTGGTATGTGAATGTGACATTGTTCAAGAGAAATACACTAATTTACAATTAACAAGTGGCATAATTATTTTCTTTGGGCTTCTTCAGTTTCTGAACTGATGTTAAAAACAGCTTTCTACCGTGGTGCTCATGTTCTCTTTGCTCCCTATTTGTCTTCTAAGTTAGCTAAAACAGAATAAAACCATATCAAAATGATGTAAATAGTCCAGATATTTGATATTTAATAAGCCCTGCAATTGTGACAAGAATAGTTACAGTGATACCCTACCAGGGCTACCGCTGCCAGTGATGGCTCAGGGGTTACTTACCTAGGTTTTAATATTTACCTATATAAAACAATGGATTGTTTTATTCTAGTTAAATTCAGTAGTATAGGTACCTACTAACAGATCGTTTGGTAAAAAGTACTCAAGTGCAAATGCCTTAACCTTTACATTTATTTAGCTATGACATCTTCATGTTTAAGTTGAATATATATGTAGCAGATCTGCTCCTAAGCATACCAAAGGTTAAGAATGCGAGCGCTCGCCTTTTGCGTCCACCTTTTACTAAGCATACAAACCTTTATTTTAATTCAATCTATTGATATATTTTTCGATTGTATCTACCTAAATATGTCTAATTAGCTTTTGAAGGTTGCATAAAGGAGCATTTGTATTGCATTTTATCGTGATATATCTTTAATATTGAATTCCAACCGAGAAATCTGATAATATATTAAAATCCAGCTACCTGCGGAAGCAATGACTTGATTCAAACATTATTTTCTCCAGCATAGTCCGTTTGCAAATAGGTATTTTTTGATCTCGTTTATCATATTGATTGACATCGTTTTTACTCCAGTTTAAATTGTCCCTCTCATAATAATAACAATTTCCAAATGCTTCAATAAACCGCGAGCGGCAGTTTTAGTTGACGTACGAAGAGCGCGCTCAGCGGAAAAAAAATGTTTCGGTTCGATGTACATTGCTGCTTTTCTTAGCGCAATACTGCTCTGTGAGTGTTGCCATACTTCAGTTTGCTTTACATTGCTACTGACAGACTTTGCTTGACAGACTATAAATGTATTTAGTAATAAAAATATAACTGAATAATATTTTTTGCTCGCTGGCAATGGCTGTCCACCTGGGCGCAACCCTTTTATTTACAAACAAACATATCTGTCGCTGTCACTGTTTTCACCCGAGATCTGGGGGCCTACCGCGAAAACCGAAATTCGCAAATTGCGGGGATCTTTCTCTTTTACTCTCACTAAAACGTAATTAGAGTGACAGAGCAAAATGCCCGCAATTGACGAATTTCGATTTTCCCGGTAGCCGCCCTGCACATTCTTTTTATAGTTTTTATTCGAAGTTGGACTAAACTTTATAAATCGCTGTACACACACTGGTTAAGCGCACTGCATTTGCGTTGCTTGAGTTGCTTCTGTATAAAAGCCTAGCGGCTACAATGTCAGCAGAGGGCCTACCGCGACACGCGAAAATCGAAATGTCTGTGGCACAGAATAAGTAAGTAACAGTATTGTCATATCTGTGGCCTTGTTGACCAATGTTGCCAGGCGTACGATAATTATTGTACACGTATGATAATTTGGGTTCCGGGCTGTAACCGCGAAAATCGAAGTTCGTCTATTGCAGGCATTTTTCTCTGTCACTCTAATTACGTCTTAGTGAGAGTAAAAGAGAAAGATGTACGTTCCAAAGAGCATTATCATACGAAAAAGTACGATAATTTTAGCCGTTGTGCGATGCTACCCAAAATGTTTAGTTTTTGAACCAAAATATGACACTTTCGTTCAGAAATAGGCTACGATTAGCATCTTTTGGGTGTTCGGCTCCTTGGTTTACGTCAAAAAGGAAATTTCCTGTTAACCGTTTGGATCTATCACAAAATACACAAATATAAAACTGAATTTAGACAAAAATTGCGTTTAGGCAAAAATAAATTTTGGGTGAAGTGCCTATTTGATAGACGTACGATACTTTTGTCATCGGTACGATAATTTTTACGATCAAATACGATAATTCGCTCCTGCTCACCTGGCAACACTGGTCTTGATAGATGTCAATGTCATTATTCTCACCTAACTTTATACTGGACTGAACCATCAAGGTTAATTTTATTCATAATAATTACAGGTACTTTGACTTGTAAAAAAGGAATCCAAGTGCTGTGTGTGTATCTGTAATAATAAGTGACAAGAAGCATTTTTACATTACCTCCCAGTGAGTGACGAGAAAAAACTTATTTAGCAGTTGAACTGTGTAAATAAACAGAATCAGGGCTATGAGCTCAACTCCCAAAACGGCCGATTTGGCGCTACCATCGCGTCGTGCCTCGCCCTCGCTCCCGCCAATCTGGAAGCCATGATATATTTGAAAAGTTTTGAAGACTTTCAAAATCGATTCATTAAATGTTTAGTGTAAACAGTGTGGAACAATACTTGTTAATGTGCTGCGATATCATTTAGTGCAATAAAAATTACCATGAGACTAAAGTGTTGTGTTGGTGGTTGCAATGCAACAAATGACACCCATCGACTTTTTGCATTTCCTAAGAAGGATTTTCTCAGGAATTTGTGGATGTCTTTCCTTGTGCCTACGAATTCTCTTCTTCTCGGTCTGTCAAAAGAGCAACTGCTCAGGAAACGTGTGTGTGAAAAACATTTCGACAAACATCAGTTTGACAGATTAGGCAAAAGAATTCGATTTTCGTATCCATGCCTATTTACAAATGACGAAATTACTCACGGTGAACCTCTTGTAGCAGATGGAACTGGTAAGTACCCACTTTCATGTTAATTCTATGTAAATAAATATTTACTTCCACATTACACTAGCATAAGTAAGCACTTGAATAGCCCATTACGTTTAGGATTCTATTTTAGAATTCTTCGTTTCGTTCAAGATTCATATACTCCCATGCCGCAAAAATGTCATTTTGTTCGATTGTGACACAATCTAGTGACACAAACTATTTTTATAGTTTATCCTTATTTATCATACCTACTGACAATTCAAAAACAACATACCTGTTTAATATTTATGTTATTTGTCGAGTCACATCATTAAATAATTTCTTAATAAAAAAAAAATGTATTAATTTTTGGGGCAATTTTATTTTTTATTTAATGTTGACGAGTATTAATTTGACTGTTGAATTAAAGCTAAGCATAGATTTTGTATCTTAGTTTATAACATTTGATCTAATTCTGTTTTAGTGCGAAATGCTCTGAGCGACCACAATTATTTTAAAGTCCAAAATGATGAGGAAGACACATTGATCATATTGGAAAAAACATTGGTCATTGGAAGGCCAGGTATGTGTAAATGTCTATGAGTGCTATCACTTAGGAATGAAGATAGTCAATCTTTTTTTATTAACTCAATGCCATTATGTCTTAAAATCAAATTTCAGTGACGTTTGTTTCTAAGAAAAACATAATTTTACTTTAATTTTCTGTATTTTCAATTGATCACCAATTATTTTCCAAAAGATTGAAAATTTATTGAAAAATAAACTTGCTGTTATTTTTATTTTATTGCAATGGTCCAATTTTTATTTAGTGTACATATAAATAAAGATAAGATAATTTAATTCATACTAAATACATATTAATTTATATTGAATATTACATTTCAGGCGAAGACTTCCATGAACATCCGTCATGCTCATATTCTCAAGTTGAGCCCTCTGTCTCAGATAATAAAGGTACTTATATGAGCTTGTGTAAAGTGGCTAAAATATGTGGTATTTTTTTAGTTATGACCAGGGGTCGGACAAAAAGTGCGCATGACGTCAAACCACTTATAGGTGATTTCAAATACATAGTATTTTTGATTTTCATAAACAATTATCACTTATCATTTATCAACCTCTTTATTAAACGATATCGCCACTTGAAATGAGTATGTACGTTTTTGACTGACACATTGTCAATCAGATGAACAATAAATTGACTTCGTTACTGTTTAGCTATTGTATCTTCACGATTATATTTAGCTAAAATTTATATTTACTAATGTATAAGAAAACGCTCTAAAATGTCATGTCATCTTTACTCGAATATTGTGGCAATTTTCCGTTTTTGGAGGTACGTGACAAACACGTATACTGCTAATCTTACCTACTGTTCCCACTTTTGACTATTAAACCTATTTATCTGAGGATCCCACAGACTTGTTCTAACTAATTTCAAATAATTATACCTTATGGTAACAAGTTTCGTGAAATTTATTTTATTCACTACATCACCCTACCACCTGTATTATTAATTCCATGGATTTATTTACGTTTATTTTGTTACTTCATTAATACTACTTTGTTACTACATGTCACACGGAAGTTTAAATACAAACTCAAACATCATCCTGTGTGCAAGATTACGTCATTTTTACGTCATCCGCACTTTTTGTCCGACCCCTGGTTATGACATTGTTACTATTGTTAGCACCTTATTCAATAAAAGCAATAAGCTAGGTACCCTCTGCCATGTATTTTTAAACAAACCTAGTCATAGAGAAATAAGAATTAATAGAGTGCTCACTCCATACATCAGTTTTGGTACCAAAATGCTTATTGCCGAAACTCTATTTTCAACTCCCACTTACTTGGTCCTTGGCCCCTACATTATTCAGATTTGCCGCGTTTTTCTACTGACAAAGCTGGCTTGCCAGAGTATAATTTTGAATTTCAACAGAAAAAGTTTATTTCATTTCGTGTCCACTTTCCACATTTAAGTCCAACCATGTATTAAAAGTTAAATATTTGTCAATAGGGTTGTTTCCAATTTTTGAAAAGCTTGTAATACGTTCTACGTTGCCCTAAAATTTAACTTTTACCCTAAAAACTGCTTTAAATATGTTAAATTAACAACATATATTTTGACCCATGCTTTCGCGCCAAAAACGCTCTTTGAAAATTGTATGTCGTCACAGTTTGCGGTTTGACACATAACTATGTACATACCAAAGAGTAAGAGTACATACACACGTAACACTAAGGCCCCTCGTTGTCTATTCTCAGTACAAAAATTGATACTCAACCCGTAGCCATTTAGGTGGTGGGCAAGCTGTTTAGCTGTGTATGCGTGCGTGTGGGTTTTTAACCAACTAATAAAATATGTTCTGTAATAATTGAGTTATTATATATCGTAAAGTATTCATTATCCATTAGCATTTCGATGATGTTAATTTTTTGTGCAGATATCGAAGCTTCAATTAATTGCCCACCACCAAAATGGCTACGGCTTGAGTATTAAATTTTGTACTAAGAACAGACAACGGGGGACCTAATTGGCCTATTTGTATAAAAACCCTCAATAAATTAATAAAGATTTAAAAAAAAACGGGGGCCTACCGCAAAAACCGAAAATCGCATATCCCCACAGGATCTTTCTCTTTTACACTTACTGAGACGTAATTAGAATGACAGAGAAAAATACCTGCAATGCCGAACCTCGATTTTCGCGGTTATAGCCCACTAGCCCAGTGTCAAACCGTGAGTTGTGACGTCATCAGAATCTTCAATGTCGTTTCGACTTGGATCACGTGACGTTTGTTAAAAGATATTTTAAATTCAATATTTACAAAAATATACTCATTAGAGGTCCACTAAGGGTAGTTTAACATGTTCTTATAATCCATAAGAATTTATTGGAATACTATTCTGCCCTAAGATTTGTAGATAGAAACAACTCTATTTAAAGAAATATCTACTTCAAACTATAAGGGCCCTCCACACTCGTGCGCGAAGCCGTGAACGCGAGTGTGGAGGGCCCTCGCGTCGATTTCGCAGATTGTTCATGCCTTATTCCGGTTTTCTGTGCGTTAAAGGAGACGCGAAGCGCGAACTTGCAAGACTCCACACTCGCGATCGCTTCGCGCCGCGATTCGCTCACGAGTCAGTTAATCTGAACTGTCATAACCTCCTATGGCGGCTACTTGGTTATATTGGGTGCGAACTTGATCAACCAAAAATCAATTTGACAGTTCCCAGTTTGAATCAGTGCCTTGCCGCAAACTAAATCCGATCAGCTGACGCTTCGGCGCCATCTTGCCGCAAACCAAACTGCGAAATCGCCGTGAAGTAGTGCGAGAGTGGAGGAGAGGTACAATAAGTATAGAGATAAAATGGTAGAGCCCGCAGATGACCGAACGAGATGCTCTTATGGAACTTCCAGTAGGAGAAGCAAAGAAAGCGCTATGATTGTTAGTCTTTGTCACAGTCTCATTTTTTTATCCCCCCTCTGTAACTTTTAGTATGGCTTATGGTGGGCAACAAATAACCCGACCAAATTACGTAGGTTGTTTTTGGTATGTTGTCAAGAATATTAAAACTTATTTTTAATTTGGCGCATTGCGTATGTATGTTCTGTCCCTTACGGGCGTACGCTTGTAGCACATCTAGTTCATCCTCCCATCTATCTTGGTCTGTTATATTGGTACTATTATTTTTTGGCGTACATGTTTAATTAACATGTTGGTATTAGTGTGCCACTGTCATGCAAACTGACAGAAAAGTGTATTTTCTATTTTTCTCTTCGGTTCGGTTTTCTTTTTCGGTTGTTTATTTTACATTCGTTCTAGATATATTGTATATTTTGTGGGTGAAATGAAATAATGCGGATCCCAAAGTATTGTGTATGTAATAATAAGCGAGATTAAGCATTTTTACATTACTTTCCAGTGAGTGACCAAAAGAAACGAATCGTGTGCCTGAGCTGTGTAAACTTAGAATTAATAATCAACTTACCTAAAGAAAAACTCGAGAGGAATGTACCTATTTCACATATATTTTGATAAGTTTTCCACCAAGTCAAATAACCGACTCAGATATGGTGCCTACCCATCGTTGTCTACCTACACCTGAAGACTTGAATAGTTAAAAACTTGGAGGTTGGAGTAAAATAAGAACTGATTTTGACAGTTATGAATTATTGATGTGGCTATAAGTATTTACAATAATATAAATGTGCATACTTGCTTTCTTAATAATTATTGTCATTTCAGTCATTGAATGCCATGGTAGCAACAAATAATTTATAAATTTCAGAATGGGCCCAAGAGCCATTCAGAAAACTGCTATCTTAAAGATGAACCAACTGTAAAAGTTCTAAGACTCACTGGTAAGTACTTTTGTCAAATTGATGCTGTAAAATACTTTTTTATTTTAATTTCCTCTAAAACTATGTTTGTTGCAGTAGAAGTAACATTCAAATGGAGAGAAAGGATTATGTTAATGTCACCAATCATGGGACATTTAAGAGAAAATTTGGAGTATTTATGATATTTCACTGACTATTGTAAAATTTCTACTGCTTTATGCTTTAAAAGTTGAATGTCCAATTCGTCCTTTGTTTTCTATGTATTGAATGAAAACTACTGCAATTGGTTTCAATATTATTAACCAATTAAAACTAAGGTTTTTTGCTCCAGTCATGGGGTGTATGGAGCCATTAATTTTCAAACTAACAAATATCAATGAAAAATTAAACTTAAGCAGCTCTTTGGCTCTTGTTTATGGTAAAATGTTGCCAGCGATTAAAAACTGATGGACTTGTTTTACAGTATTTGTCTATACCAGGGGTGGCCAACAGGTCGATCGCGATTAACTGGTCGATCGTGACTGTTAGTCCAGTTGACTGCCTGTTCCATTATAGGGCTGTTTACTATATTATGACATTTTGGAAGTTAAAACAACCAAATCACTTTTTTTTTTTCAGTTTGATTTTTGCAAATGCATCTGTATTAAAGGGCAAAAACCGTTTTAATTGAAATTTTCACTAACATTTATCAAAGAGTGGTAATCCACCTGTCCAATTCCTTGGTCCAATGTGTATTTGCATCTCACATTTTGCTTAATAAAAGAGTGGGACGCAATGCACATTAGACCAAGACGTTGGACAGGTGGAATACCAGCCTAATAGAAGATGGCTGAATTCTGAGACTATAACTTATTTATATATTATGTTTTTTTACACTTAATATAATACAAATCAAATTCATGCAGCCTTATACTTCATTTTTTTAGTATTAGAAAGAACTCTACACAAGTATGCATGTAATTTTTATCAGAGTATTTGTCATTGTTAATTATAACAGTATTATCTATAGCATGGCCAATACTTATAATTTACTTCAAAATTTTACCATCAAAAGTGCCCAATGTGCTACAACTTCAAGCACACTTCTGTGAAGTTTTTTCCCATGCTAAAAAAGAAGTATAGCTTATTATTTATTTATATAATGTAATTTGTTTAATCCAGAGCACAGGTTGGAAGACTAGCTATTTAATCTGTGTTTTTTGTGGATCTTTTGTTATATGTATTCTCATTAGTCTCCACTCCATGTTCTCATCTGTGTCTGGTCTGGTGAGGACATATGGAAATAGTTTCTTTCCTATTTTGTCTTGTCATATAAGTATTATGAAATATATCATATCAAATACTTAGACCTAGGATCTATGTATGGCATCATTGGCAACTAATCCCAAGAATTAGCATAGGCACTAGTTTTTACAAAAGTGACTGCCATTTGACCTTCCAACCCAGAGGGTAAACTAGGCCTTACTGGGATTAGTCCGGTTTCCTCACGATGTTTTCCTTCACCGAAAAGGGACTGGTAATTATTAAATGATATGTTGTAAATAAGTTCCGAAATACTCATTGGTACGAACTGAGGTTTGAACACGCGACCTCCGGCTTGCAAGTCACATAGTCTTACTGCTATTACAAATTACAAAATTGTTTATTTCTTAATAATATACATTTTTGTGATGCAGGGGATGGAGCCGCCCGGTAAGCAAAACAATGCTTGTGTTGGGAGGCACCGCTCGTCCCTAGATTTACAACTAATACATATATATATTATATTATAACTACAAGCTATGCCACCAGCGCTTAGGATCTATCTATGACAATTGTTTTTTTAAAGCATAATGATTATCAATTATGTATTTTTAGCTTCGAGCAAAATTTTGACATCAGGCTGCATCGGAATGACTTCTAGAACATGCTGCATACCAAAGTGTGAAAGTCACAGAAAGCATGCCCGGCTTTACGAAATGTCTACAAGAAATGATCGCCGCAAAAAGTGGATAATGGCGATTCTGTCAAACTGTCCTGACATTAATACTAAGGAATTGGAAAAGCTAAAATCTAGTAAATGGCTATACGTCTGCCACAAGCATTTTGAAAGGAAATTTTTCAACAGAACAATGCGACTTAGAAATGGCTGTTTCCCGACGTTATTCACAGAGAGAGAAATAGCGACAGGAGTACCAAAGGTTGACCCTAAAACCAGTAAGTTAACTCGTAAGAGCCCATGGTGAACAAACCCTATAGGGGTTGTTAAGGGTATTTCCACTAGTTACTATAAGGTGGTTACCAGTGGTAACAACTGAGATTTTTTAAAAGTATGTGCATAACAATATATTTAATTTTTTCCTTGATTTTCAGTCATCCAGGAGGCTACCCGAATTTCAACAATTGATCACATGTATTATACTATTAAGAAAATCCATATTGACCATACCTACTCAAAGAAAAATGAGGATGAAGACGCTTGGATGGATCATGTATTCTTTCCAACCAAATCAGGTTTGTATGACACCCACTGAAATTCACAGAAACAGTTGGGGCACGAGAGCCGTGGATTCCACGACTGAGGAAGCGAGTGGCTGTGCGCTACGCCGATCACGGTGAACGATAAACTTTTCATGCAGAATTTGCCGAAATCTAAATGGTGTTTTGCCCTACGTGAATGGGGCGGAAACAGATGGGAACGATTAATTCCCATCTGACCCCATCGAGCACAGATTAAGATTATTTTCAGCGGTGTATTTGTCTCCGTAGGAACCAGATGGGAATAGGCGTTGCTCACAAATAGTACCCATTTGTCTCTGGTCAGGGACTAATGGGAATACACACTTTAAACAGGAGTTTTTTATGGCGTTTCTTTTGCAGTTGTATAACGATCTTATTTTTTTCGTAACGCTTGATGTTATGACTTACATTAAATTAATAAAACTATGGTACCCATATAAATATTGATGTTTTATTGTTGTCCTTTATATACATCATCCTAATTTTATGAAAACTGTTTGTTAATTCATGTGTGAAAGAATATTCGACAAAAGTCCGAAAATCACTAAAAATCATTACCTGGTCGGTCATTTCACTCAATCAATAGACCACTAACCCATAGGTCGCCACCATATGCTGTAGCTACAGCATAACCTTCCCTTTCCTCCCTGGCACTCACCAATTCCTCCCGCAATCCTGATGTAAGGCCAAAGATCCTGCCATATGGCAACCTTATGCCAGGGCCCAGGATAGACTTAAAAAACCCTGACACTCGGTAATTCTTCCCGCAATCCTGATAAAAGGCCGAAAATCCTGACGTAAGGCAACCTTAGGTCAGGGCCCAGGATCGACTTAAAAAACTCTGGCACTCGGTAATTATTCCCCCAATCCTGATAAAAAGACCAACAATCCTGACGTACGGCATCCTTAGGTCAGGGCCCAGGATCGACTTAAAAACCCTGACACTCGCCAATTCCTACTGCAATCCTGATAAAAGACCTAAAATCCTGACGTATGGCAACCTTAGGCCAGGGCAGCATCGAATTTAATAAATCTACAAGTTTCAATACGCGTATGGAAGTTTTCTCCTCTTATTTGCTATTCAGAAATTAAGTAAGTGAGATTAAAGCTGATAACTGATAACTAATTTTATTCTCTTTTGTCTGCAGGTAAGGCCCATACACTGTTCGAACCAAAGATAAAAAGGGGTGAGGTCCACTCTGACCATTCATATGCATTAAGTAAGTCATTATTATATTATACAGGATTTTGGCTCCTGGAGACCCTAAGGATAATTTGATGAACTTTATAATCTTTTAGTTTTGACATTCAGAGACATTTACACCTGTAAATAATTTTAGTGCTTTTTGTATCTTTTTTTTTTCATACTTTTACTATAGTTTTATTTGTAATTCGATATTAAAAGACTATTCTCGTAATTATCTCTAAAATATAAAGAGGGGGCAAAATTTCAAAGTCTAGTTACTAGGTCAAGTGGGGTATCATTTGAAAGAGCTCAAATTGAACATAACAAAACAACTTTTTTTTCACAGTGAAAAAAAAATACCTTTGAAGGAAAATGTGAAAAAATACCCCCCCCCCCCCCCTCCAATCACCAAAGTTTACGATTGAAAAATAATAATTTTTTTACATAATAATAACATTATCATAAAGAGTACAGGAAAAATTAAAGTAGACCTTTATCTTGATAACTTTTTTTATTAACAAAAAACATTTTATTTAATTTGCAATTTAATCTCATTTGCTATGCTAAAGGCACCATCTTGCAAATAAAAAAAAAAAAATTGTAATCGGTTCACATGATAAAGAATTATCCCTGAAAAACCAAAATACATACAGATCGCACAAATTAGTTAGCCAATTCGCCCATAGATGGCGCTGTACACAATTATACTAATAGTATACTTTTGGTCAAAAGTCTTTCATGAGAAAATTGAGAGTTTGTACGGAACCCTCGGTGCGCGAAGTAAACGAACCCGCACTTGACCGTTTTTTTTGCTTGTATGTTAATTTCTAATTGACTAAATCAATATTGCCGTCGAAAGTGCCCTTGTGGCCTATTTGCTGAATAAATGTTGAAGTTTGAAGTCAGTTCAGTAGGCTTAGCGCAGGAGCGACGCGAGAGTAGGTATCTCGCCCGCGAGACAGACTGTGTGGGGAAAAATTACAAAACACGGGTTGTCTCGTGCAGGCAGAGGAATACATTGGGGTAACTTCGATTGCGAGATTATTTTTATTTTTTTATTTATACTTTATTGCACATAAAATATTAAGTACAAATGGTGGACTTAATGCCTTAAGGCATTCTCTACCAGTCAACCACTAGGTCAAAAAGAGACTTTTGTTAGGTGCAGGCTTTGTATTTAAATAATTTTTAAAATATCAAGTATCTACTAAACCAGAAGCACTTCATACTTTTAGAATATTTACGCCATACGTAATATTTACGTTGTTGGCTGTACATAAAAACAACACTTATAATGTAACACCATTTGTAGATTGTATTTGTATAGTTGTTTGTTATCCCTTAAAAACAATAAAATAAAAATAAAATAAATAAATTGCAACGCTTCTTGCTTACTGTTGCTGTGTTGCTACAGTAGAATAATTTTTGGCAAACATTTAATTTTTGGTAAGTATAAGCTTTTATCCCTGACTGTACTTTTCTTTCCACAGGCAAGTCAGGCAACTAATACTCATCGAGACAATTCTAAAAACCCCAAACAAAATTAGGTTGCTTCGTTTTATCACAGAGTTCCTATAGCCAACTCCTATCTCCATGATCAGATCAGCTCGATGGCACCATAATATTGTATTGTCACCCTATTTACATATGTACGCAAATTTTCAGCTTTAACGGAAACCGGGTAGTGGGTCAAATTTAACTTGCAAGATTTGACCCGTACAAACATACATTCATCATCCGAAGGGCCCTTGTCGCAGCGTCAAATTCTGGCCATACTTGAGCCCGTTGGTCTGGCAAGAGGCCCGACGACATGACCCTGGTGTTTTGAAAAATGGGACGGCCTCTAATTTGGGATGCCACTTGCGTAAACACACTCGCACCGTCTCACCTTCCGGGCACTAGCATTGATGCTGGTCATGCCGCGTCCGCAGCGGAGGACCTCAAACGCCGCAAAATACGCAACCTTGGCAGTTGCTATATTTTTGTGGCATTTCGGGTCGAAACACTGGGGTCGTGAGGGCCAAACGCGCGTCAGCTATACAAGAGTTTAGCGACGCGCCTCACACACACCACAGGTGACCAGAAGGCTGGCCAGTATTTCGCTCAACGTATAAGCATTGCCATTCAACGTGGCAATGCGGCTAGCCTTCTGGCCATACTTCCTATCGGTAGCGATCTTGAGGACATTTTCTATTTATAAGACCCTTATTTTAAGTTTACTTTTATCATTAAGTTTATTATTTATTTATTTGGAGATCCAACAGCTGTGACATTATACATACATACATACATTATACATTATGTGTGTGTGTGCTGTGTTTATTATAGTCTATTTTTATTAACTTGTCTATAACATTGTATATCTTATTCCAATAGTTGAATTAAAAACCATTGCAAGTTAACACGTTCACTGACCCAATCTGAATTGTTAAAATTACGACTTTGTAATAGAGGCATGCCGTGACCCATATACGGGGCACGGACAGTAAACGTGTTAAAAAAGAGCTGGTAAAATACTTTTAGTACCTATTATAGACAGATATTCGCAATTTACAAAATTACTTTGCTTTAGAAATTATCCCGATGTATTTATTATCATCGATTTCTTTCTAATTCAGCTCTGTTTTTAGGAAACTTACCCACTGATACTGCTAATGCCGATGGCGCTGCTTCAACCGGTAAGGGAATACTATTTTTTCGGGGGTTTTCCACGAGTTACCTCCAAGTTGTTACCAGTCCAGTGTCCCCAGTGGTAACAACTGATTGTCAGAAAAATAATTTTCATTAGTAACCACCAACTCACTAACTCACTTTGGTGGTAACTAGTAGGTACTGTTTTCAATTTATCCCTTATGTAAATCTTTCGTCCGCAGTAAGTTCCGCCGAATTTCACCTTCCCATATAGACGGAGTTTAAAACTACGTGTTGGATTGTAATTAAACTTTGCACATACAATGACATGAAGTATATTTATGCCTGTAAATAGTTTATATAGTTCCAGCTTATAAAACAAACGAAATAGAGCAAAAGGAAGTTTTGTATGAAAAACATAAATACGCTGTATTTTTTCAACTAGGGGATACCCTACACACAGAAGCTACATAAACTAATGACAGGCATAGATATACCACCTATTGTAAATACAAAGTTTCAGAGCAATCTAGCTAGTTGTTTAAAAGTCGTCGTCGTCTAAAATGAGAGCGTAACGTAGGAAAACGCGCGCGCCGCCTCGGGTGAGGCACGTCTACACTGGCCGTTTTGTGCGCCAGGAAATTGCCTCGCGCGTATGCTCGCTTTGTGTGGACCCGCCTATTCAAAAGACAAAACCCCTAAATCTGTAGTTACATTACAAAATAAATCCTATTATAATTTGTTTGCAGTCGGTAAATGTCGATATACGGTAACGTATTGCTTGTTCCTCAATCAAGTTTATCATTCGATATCATAATGAATGAACTTCAGTAATTTCTCATAAACTGAAATATACTATGTCATATACTAAATGGGTACTGTACTCACCCTTGCCTAAGAAGCCGGAGGTCCTCGGTTCAAATCCCGGTAATGTTATTTATTTGTGTTTATCACAAATATTTGTTCTTGAATTATGGATGTTATGTATGTAGCTTTATATCGGAGAAGGGTCCTTATGTACATGGAGAGTAAGGAACCTTTGGAACGCCACATATGCAAGTATGTTTATCGTCGCCTGTTTCCCATTAGTATAGTCGCCACCAGATATATAGGAGCGGCCCCGGCGCTCACAAACAGACGCCTCTATTGCCAAGGCGTTAAGAGTGCGTGTTCAGGTATTTTTGATCATCTCGCCCGTTCCGATATATTTGATGCCGACTCTACAACCTTTGCTTAGTTCGGGGCTAAGTAGTTCGATCTGTGTAAGATTGTTCCCAAATATTTATTTATTGTGTTTATAATTCACTAGTATCAATGAGCGCTTTCTTTTCCAACAGACGTGCAGTCTGCATTGCAAGAAGACGAACCAGCATTTGAAGAGGACAATGACCAGATGGAGAGTGATTCAAGATTGCCAAAGGACGAAGTCATGATAGATTACATAATTGAGCACCCGGTCTCGCCTGGACGCGGTATGTTTCTATTTCCAAAAATAGTCCGTTGCGCAGGATGTCATGGTAGGTGTTCGCGCAAACACAATCACACTCTCTTCTCCCTCCTCATGCTCCAGTAGAACGGATAGCTGCTATATGGAGTATATATATTAGGAGATACGTTACAAGAAAAAATTGTCTGCGGAGTCCCTCCGCGCGGAAGAAGTTGAAACTTCGTAATGTGGAGATGAAAATAATGCTCTAAAATACATATGGTTTATACTAAGAGGTAAGTGATACGAAGTTCACCGGGTCATCTAGTAATGAATA
Organism: Cydia pomonella; assembly: GCF_033807575.1. Lineage (NCBI taxonomy): Eukaryota > Metazoa > Arthropoda > Insecta > Lepidoptera > Tortricidae > Cydia > Cydia pomonella. The sequence goes on along the minus strand of NC_084725.1, from coordinate 4,535,890 downwards.
TTATAAATTAAAATACGGAGGGACTCCACACACAATTTTTGTTTTATATTAAGATTTATAAAATAGATTTAATAATACATATATTTAAATATATATATTCTAAAATTCCTAAATAAAAGAAAAAATACAAAAAGTCAGGTTCCACCGAGATTTGAACTCGGATCGCTGGATTCAGAGTCCAGAGTGCTAACCATTACACCATGGAACCGGGTGAGCTAATCGACGAATTTACTCATCACAAACTCTTACTACTTTATGTTACCGATTATAGCGTTAAACGTTTAACGCAACCTTGTTGGAAGTCGCATAAGAAGTTTCACCCTCATCTGTTATTTATTTGTGATAATAAATAAATGATAGATAATATTCACATTGACACATTGCAAATAGGTTGCCTAGTAATATTGCGTACGGACAGAATAAACATTTGTTTGTAATTTAACGCATTCACTGCCACGGGGCGTGGCCTAGGAACAAATTTGTATGACGAATTCGGGGTTGTCCCCATAGTAAAAGTTGCCGAGTATGAGCTATATATTCACCCCTTAAATTATTGCACGTGACTTAATAAACACCTGTATGACAAATGAAAGCTATACATATAGCTTTTTTTCATAATCGATAACTCCCGCAGGAACAATTCACGCCTTTGTCCTTCAGTATACCTGCATGAAATAAGATCTTTTCCGAGCAAGTGTGATGAAAAATAATTAGTTGGTATTTTTGATGATCAAAACTTGTTTTGCAGATATTTTCGAAACTATTGAACCTGAAGATAAAAAGAAAGACACAATTTTCTCGTGGGAGAAAACGGAGTTGTTAGAAACAGGTAAAGGAACATTAATTTCCAAAATTATTCCGCCTTCTAAGTTGCCCCAATGTTGACTTGGAAGGACTAGCCCATGGAATTGGTACATTTTACCTAACATCAAATGAGGTAGTTCTGTTTTTTTAATATGTTGGTAGTGATGAAATGGTATTAACAAATACAAGTTTTCGACCTCAAAAGCCCTTGGGATGATTGAAAAGTACATGAAAATCGATTAAATTTTAGGACTTTTTTCAGTTGTTGTATTTATTTTCCACCAAAATCAGGAGTTACGGCAAAAATCACTATGCACACTTTTAAGAAGAAGAAATTTGCAATTAATTGACTATATTTTTTTCTTAGTAAGCCAAATAGTTGTGTAACTGTGGATTCAGAGGACCAGCCTGATTCATCAAAGATATACAAGAGATACGAGTTATAACAATTTCCCTCGCTGTACTGTATATTATACACACGAAAACTTGGATTTGTCATTACTATTTCATCACTACCAATATGTATAAAAAACAGAACTACCTCATTTGATGTAAGGCAACACCCCTTTTTTGGTATGATTTCCATGTATTAGACGTCTCGAAAAATATATTTCTTAATTCTCACTTACTTTTACATTCGAATGTTAAATGCAAATGATAATAAATTGGCCAAGAGTATGTCGGGCATGGCTATGCTCAGTGTAGGGTTCCGTAGTTAGTCACCATTCTATCAGAACAGGCTAAACGGGGGCTGTTAGTAAGTATCATGTTCCCTCGCAGCTCTTTGTACGTTATTTATTTACTAATAAAAAAAAACCTTTTTGCTATAACTCGAAAGCGGCTGGACCGATCATGTTTGCTATATTTTTCTTTAAAAGTACATATTTATTAGGCTTTTGTTTTTCGTTTTTTTTTTTCATATTTTTTGGACCCACGGACGGAAATGGCGAATCTATCAGGGGGAACTAGGAATAGTTGACTACGGAACCCTAAAAAGAAAACAAGCTTTGAATATTAATTTGCTTAATGCCCCTTGACAAAAGTTTAGTAGTATAGAAGTAATCTACCTACACTCAGGATTACATTTTTTTTTTCAAGACACCAAACCGGGCAAACCTTCTTGGACTAAGATCGGACTTATAGCTAATTCCAACCCTAAAGCAAGGAGAATAAGTTGCATACGTCAAAACCGTCCATTTTTTTCATTAAAAATTTACTTTTTGACACTTTTTTTTTCAACGTACATAATAACACACGACTGAGCGCGGTTACTAATGTAGCGAGGGGCGGGGAGAAATGGAGTCACAGTCGTCACACATTGTATTGCTAGTCATGTAAAATAACTACTATTTTGGTAGCAATTTCGATCATACGATCTTACCCGGGTGTACCTTAAGTTAGTTTGACTTCTTCCGTATCTGATCCTGCGTAGAATGAGATGGTTTCCGGGATGAAAACTTTTTTCCCGGGACTTTATAGACTGTCGTCTGTCGTATTTTCGAACCGATACGACCTTCAAACCTTCAAGAATAGAGCGTACTCCTATCTTAAAAGTCTGCAACGCACTTTCAATGCAACCCTCTGGTGTTGGCGATTCGTCTGCTCGTTTGCCTACTATATAATTAAAAAAAACCCGGACAAGTGCGAGTCGGACTCGCCCACCGAGGGTTCCGTACTTTTTAGTATTGGTTGTTATAGCGGCAACAGAAATACTACTAATATCAGGGTTCATGAGATACAGCCTGGTGACAGACAGACGGACGGACAGCGGAGTCTTAGTAATAGGTTTTACCCTTTGGATACGGAACCCTAAAAAAAGATCAGGCGGACTTCACGGAAATATAATCCGCGAAATAATTTCAGATGACCCTGAAGACGAGCCAGTGCTGGTGCCCGAAACGAAGATACCCGAAGACCTCCCGACGCTGTCCTTATTCTGCGACGAGCCTGAAAAACCACCTGTCGAAATAGCGCTCAGTAAACCAGAAGCAGGTCAGTGAGTGCACTTAAAAGGGTTGGCAACTATCGGTCGTATACTTCGAATACTTCCTCTGGCCAACCTCAAGTGTGTATTCCCATTTGTCCCCGTCTTGATTGGTTGACGAGAGGGCAAATGACAGTGTAGCCTCATACACGTTTGTGTCCAGCATTGCATTGATTAATTTTTAATTCTTCCCGCCAGGAGGCAGGTAAAATCTATGCTGGCGCCACCTGCTACTTCCACCGGCCAACCTCAGTGTGTATTCACATTTGTCCCCGACTTGATCTGTTGACGCGAGGACAGATGAAAGTGAAAACATTCCTTAATTCCCGTTTGTCTTCAGCAGAATTGGAATGATTTATTTCTAACTCTCCCCGACATAAGCGGGGACAGAGGGGAATACATAAAAGTAATGTATTAATAAATGATCATCTTTACATCATACTACCGGAACATTGACGGGAATGAGACTTATTGCGTTATTTTTGTCTAATTTGTCTTAATCTGACCATTTGACTAATTTATTTGTAAGAAAGCATAAATTAACTAATTGAGGCTTGTAAAAATTTGTGATTACGTGTAAAATCGAGAAATTGCGCCCCGGAGAAAGTGATATACACGTCGACATCTAGCCTTGCGAATCTCTTTTTATGAGATATATGAATCAGAGTTTTTATTTGGGATTTTCTTTGTTGCAGCAGTTGTTCCCATGGATGTCGTATACCGGTGTGTGGACTGTGCAGTGGTCGTTGATGGGTGAGTAGTAGTCCTGATCCACATAGTAAAGGTAAGGTAGGTATTCCACTAAGGAGGACAAATGGGAATACATCCTAAGTCCTCCACTGGCGGATTTGAACCGGCGTCTTTAGCTATCGCGCCTAACACCCTGGACCTCTAGACCACCTCGTCACGGCGGTACCCGTGCCAATTTCTCGACGGTCATATGTATGCTTTTCTTTAGTATATCAAGTATATGCAATCTATTTCAGTATATTATCTGTATTTGTTATGTGTAGGTTCACGTTTTGGTGCGTGCAGTGCTTGTGCGGCGTGCTGTGCGGCACGTGCGCGGAGATATCGCCACACAACATACATTATGTGCTGCGCGCGCCAAAGGGCGCCACACTTGTAAGTATCATTATCCTCGTGTTATCCCGGCTTTTGGTGTATTCTCATAGATCCCCGCCGCCATACATGAGGTAGGGACAATTGGGAATGCCCGGTGCTGACAAATGGGACCACTCCCGTTATCTCGAATTTTTGCCACTGCTCATGGTGTCCGTTTGGCAACTAGTCTCAAGAATAGCCACAATTTTTACGAAAGCGACTGCCATCTTAAAGTATATATATTTCAAATATTTTTATTTTAGGAAAAAGTTACGACATATTGAGATTTATCCTCGCCGCTATACAATATTAATGATCACCTCATGTGTTCCTATCTGGAAATAATTCATATTTATGCACCTATTTCAATCTGTGCCCGGCGGGGACAAATGGGAATGAGTCGTCTCCCGGACTTCCCTTATCTTTTTTTTTTTTCAACAGAGTCAAACGCAGCCAGTTTTATTAGTCATACGAGAACAGTTGCAGAAGGAAAACTTACTTACTCTGTATGGAACTGATGTTGATTGGTACGTTTTTCTACATTTTCTTTACGAACAAAGACTAAAGTTTTACCTTTTAACTGAGTTGGTTAGTATTGTTAGTAAGAAGTTATTATGGTTGGGTACAGACTGGCAATATTGTCTGCATGAAGCCGTTTTGAATGGGTTATTCCCACCGTAACCGAGTTGGTGGTAACTAGTGGGATTTTTTTTCCGTAGTTACCAGTGGTAAAAGGTGGGAAAAAAATCTCAGTAGTTATCACTGGTAACAACTTGGTGGTAACTAGTGGGAACAACCCTTTTGAATTAAGTAAATAAAGGTCCTTCTTCTATGGGCCTTTGATGACTGTCAGATAAATGATTTTTGATTTGATAAACTAGTTTCGAGTCTGAAACTCGGCTATCTTTTACTGATGTTTAGCGCTATCTTTTATTTTACCAAATGTATTATATTTGCAGTGTGAAGGTGGAAGTGAAACTGGAGCCGGAGGAGCCTCTGTCTGTGTGTGAGGACCCGCTGGCCTGCGCGCCGCGCGCCGCCGCGCCGGGGCGGCGTCACGCGGAGCCCGGACCCGAGGACGCCGACTCCCACTCCGAGGCCGGCCAGTCCTCTGTCGAGGACGTAGAGCCCCGACCCGCAGTACAGATCTCTCTCGAGGGCGCGGAACCCCACTCCGAGGCCGTGCAATTCTATCTCGATGGCGTAGAACCCCACCCCGAGGCCGTGCAGTTCTATCTCGAGGCCGTAGAGCGAGGCTCTGATGCCGTGTTGCTTCAAGTCGAAACCACGAGTCCCGGCACCGAGGAGCTTCATCATGAGGCCGCGGGTCCCGATAATGAAGCCAGGGAGCTCCAACACGACGTCAGAGCCGAAAAGGTACGCTTAGCACCGGAAACACATCACGTATGGTGTCTGCAAAGTAGCTCAATTTTTTTTATTGTTTGAGATATTATGCCTTTGGTTGCCGCGCGGGGCACATAAGACCGATTTTAGTATGCTAAATAATTAATGTTTACGTGTCATGCGTTCCATGAATTCTACTAAACAACATTATAATAAATGACTGAAGTTTGCTGCCCACAATTTACATTTTCCTCCTTAATTTCAAAATCGAATCGGCAAATGATATTGGGTTTTTCCATTATGTTTCAAGTAAAATTTTTTTCGGAATATCTAAACTACATTATTCAGTTTGGGTTTAAAAACGATTTAACCAATATTTCTTTATCATTTCATTTACAGCGTGTCAACATGGAAACAGTCAGTCATCACCATCCTTTGAAGCGACATCGGCTAATGACAATCCGACCAGGCGACAAACTAAACCCCACCAGCCCAAAAGTTAGCGATGTCCAACACCAAGCCCTTAAAAGAATTCCACCGACCATAATATCACAAACTGTCCTAAGACTTCCAGATGCACCTAGCAATCGTACAGGGCCAAAAATTCAACCTAGGGATCCCAGAAAGTCAGAAACTCTTTCAAAGTGCACACCTACGGAACTTGTGGTGCCACAAAATGTACATAAAGGACCTAATATTCTCAGAAGATCAAAAACAAATAAAGTCGAAATCAGAAAATCAACCCTCCTAAAGCGTGACATGCCCAAAAGTTCATCTCTTATGACCCAACAAATCAATCCCAGAGGGTTTCCACTCCAAGTATCACAAAACATAAAGGGTTTTTCTGGACTAAAAGTTACTTCAGGACCCCGGCGCTACGAAAATTCAGATGATGGCGATGTAGAGTTTTTGGATGAAGAAATATTGGACACAAACTATAGTGACAACGAAATAGATAGATTACGTAAAGAAAACCAGAATGAATATAGAATAGACGAAGAATTTGTTGGAGATATAGAAAGTGAATTAGGCAACGATGATTTGGAAGATAGTAGAATAGATAGATTAGATAAAGAAAATCGGGATGGCAATATATCAGATGAAAGTGAAAAAGATGATGAAGAATCAGATAAAAATTCTAGTAAAGACAAAGAAAGTGAAATAGACGACGATGATTTAGATGAAGATTTTAGAATAGATGAACAAGACCGAACAGACGAAGATTCCATGGATGAGAAAAATAGCGCTGAGGGAGTTTGCAGGAGAACAAGACATGCAACAAATGCGACTGTGAGAAATCAAAGAAAAAGAGTCCAAAAGCTGACATCAGAAGGTAAGCGTCTTGTTTCAATGAGTCCATGTTTAGTTGATTTACATATGTACGGAAATTAAAACACGCCGCGATAAGACAAGCACACTTTATTTACTTGCCGTTTAATATTCTTGGACATGTTGAAAAATCCTTTTTGCAAAGCGGTTCTTACATGTAGGTTGTTACCACCAAGTTGTTACCAGTGGTAACTACTGGGATTTTTTTCCCATCAATAGTTATCACCAAATCAAGTTGGTGGTAACTAGTGGGAATTTTTTTCCCAGTAGTTACCACCAAAATTTGGATAGCGTTCAATACTAATAAAAACAGTCTAAATATAGAGTGCTTTAATCATTAATTCATTAAGTCGAATCAATTATAAGTTAATTTGTTATTAGTTTAATTATAAGTCGATTACTGTTTCAGTAAACTGCCTTAAAAGTGATAAAAAATAGTCGATCTTTGACCGATTTGTTTGTTTGTTCGTTCGTATAAATGTGACGTTATTTATTGAAACGGACCTTATTGTCGATGGCGCTTACGCCATTATCAGCGATGCTCCTACATAAATACACCGCTGCGCTACGCAGTGTGGCGTAAGCGCCCTCGACAAAAGATTCAGATTTCATAGCTAACGTCACAATTAATTCAATTTACAATTAATAAGATAAATTTCAACCAAACTTTCTCTTTAACTTTTAATTTTATGCACTTGCACCGGTTTTAAAATTTTTGATCACTTTTAAAGCAGTTAACTGAAACACTAATCGACTTATAACTATTTATTAAAGCACTCTTTATTTATACTTTGCTATTTCTACTGTTTTTATTAGTATTGAACTCTAACAAATTTTTGGTGGTAACGAAAAAAAAGAAATCCCAGTAGTTACCACCAAACCGAGTTGGTGGTGTTTGGTGGTAACTAGTGAGATTTTTTTCCCAGTAGTTACCAGTGGTAAAAGGTGGGAAAAAATTCCCAGTGGTTACCACTGGTAAAAACTTGGTGGTAACTAGTGGGAATAACCCTTACATGTTGGCTAACTAGCACCTATACATATATAATTTGCGGATCTTTTAATTTAGGCATTATCGGGGACATTCGCGGTGAACCAGTTCAGAAAAATTTTGCCTCTTTACGAGCGAGCTATACTCCGCCTTCCAGAGCCTAACCAATTACGATGCATTTAGAATTCTTTATCTTAATAATGAAAAGGGTAAAATCAGGTAATGAGACAAGCAATAGGTAGTAAGGACAGTATTTTAGTTGTTGTTTAGGCTAAACTTCGCCTAAAGATAAGCAATTAGGATGCATTTAGGATTTCTTATCTTAGTTTGCAAATACTACGAAGATAGTTATATATTGACTTGGAAGTTTTTCAGTTATCTCAAATATATCCCGAGCAAACAGAACAGCTTGGCCGCGAAATCCATATTGCCCAAACGTACCGCTTAATTTAATAACTTTGACGAAGGGAAAGCGTGTTTTTTAAACTATTAATTTATTAAGTACCATATTATTGGTTATGTTTTGTGTTATCGCCTCAGCGCCTGCAAGCCTTTAAAAGATTTTCGCCCTTAAGGTGGTTCACCGCGAATGTCCCCGATAGTACCTACTTTTCGAGATAACTACTGACCAAAGCATCGAGGCATTGATTCCCTAATATTTTTTGGTCTTAGTCACATTTTTTTTGCTTATTTTTTGGCTTTATCACCTATACGGTAAATGGTGTCCACTTTTTCTCGTTTAGGTGATGAAGTCGGAAGCAAGTAATATAAAACTATATCACATGTATCAAAAATTGGGGAATAAATACGACAGCAACTTTAACATACAGAAATGAATTGGTTTATAATAATAATTAGAAAACCCAATCCCCATAATGAGCGCGCCACTGGACGGAGTAAAGCTAAGTAAACGCAAGCCTTGGTCAGTATTTTTCGATGGACATCAACTTAAGACTGTGGTCTTATGGACATATGTACAGTCAGCGTCAAATACTTCGTAGCAGTCAAAGTGGCCAAATAGTTCGGTACACCATACTAAATATATGGTGTACCGAACTATTTGGCTACTTTGACTGCTACGAAGTATTTGACGCTGACTGTACAAACATAGGAACAAAAATGCCCGTACATTAAGGTTGTGTATACATAATTATTATTCCATGCCGATATTTGTCTCGTTTCCAAGCAAAAGTTCCGCTTTGTCGCTTGCCATAAGGACGCATTGGCAAGTTATTTGTATAAAGATACAAGCAAATCTCGTCCTTATGGACTTTGACACATTTAATACCTTGATTTTACAAATGAAGTTGATCCCAAATATCAGTATATTTGTCAAACATGCGTGGATTATTTTTAGGTTCGTTCGTAATATCTAAATATATTTCGCATCCTATCATTACTACCTTATTAACAATATTTCGACGCATGTTTGATAAAAATACTTATACTAAAGTAAGGACGCTAAACACGCAAAATTTCGACAATTGACCCGCCTGTTCCTATATATCGAAGAAAAGAGCGTACTACCATCTTAAAGGCCGGCAACGCGCTTACAACCCCTTTGGTGTTGCAGGTGGCGGTAATCTTTTCCCATAAGGTGATCCGTCTGCTCGTTTGCCTCTTCTACCATAAGAAAAAAAAAAATATTGCCAATAGGCGACACAGATCGAGCATATCGAGACAATTTCCTCACGCACAAACCGGCCAGTGTAGACGTGCCTCGGCCGAAGCGCCGTGCGCGTTTTTCTCGCCTGAGCGCGCCGCCTCGGCCGAGGCACGTCTACACTGGCCGGTTTGTGCGTGAGGAAATTGCCTCGCGCGTATCCTCGCTATGTGTGGACCCGCCTAATGATGTGGTGGTCAATGCCACTGTGCCCGGGACGGCATAGTTATTTGTGTCTCAAGGGAGGAAAAGTAGGAAATTGCGTGCCGTGTGCATAATTGGTACCCGAGCCGAAGGCGAGGGTGGCAAACACGCGGGATGGAATGTCCTACGGTTCCTCCCGTGGTGTGCATACTATTTTTCTGCCAGAGAATATAATTACGCGCGTTAGATAGAAATAGGAAATGACGGGTCAATGTAAGAAATTGTCCCCGCTTAGCATCCTTTATAGATTATATTTACTTTATAGGGTACCTTCACATATGTTTTATGAAATCTGTCGTTTGTTCCAGCCGTGGTGCGGCTGCAGCGCCTTACCTCATTAGATATAAGAAACTGGACGAATCGCAGTAAATCGCGAAGGAAAGACTGAAATAAACGTTAGAAATTTATCATTTTTTTTGTATTGTACCCTTAACAGGAGTTCCGGGTTAATCCCACTAGTTACCACCAAGTTGTTACCAGTGGTCACTACTGGGAATTTTTTTCCCAGTAGTTACCACCAAAATTTGGTTAGCATTCAATACTATTCGTTATTCGTTATTCGTATTCGCGGGCTGGGTTTCCGCAACTCGACGTCGCAATTCGCGCCTATTTTGCGTGATGGTGGGTTGACGGCACTACTCCTGCCAACCCAACTCTACCAGGAAGCCTAGCAGACCCTTGATGTTGCCGACGACTTCTGGGAGAGACCCCGGGGAACCGAGGTATTGTGCCCGGTATTCTGCCACCCCTGGGCATTCAAGAATGACGTGGGCGGCTGTCTCCTCCTCCTCCATGCACGCTCTGCAGAGGGGGCTATCTGTAACACGTAGGGTTAATAGGTGTTTGTTTAGTGGGGCGTGGCCGGTTATGGCCCCAGTCAAAAGCCGGAGCTGTGGCCTCTTCAGCTGTCTCAGCCTCCTCGACAAACCGGGGTCGATTGTCGGGAGGGCCTCCTTCGCCTGCCTGCACGTGCCTAGGTTAGACCAGTACTGTTGGTGTTTTACCTTGGTGTTGCGTCTCAGCATGTTCCGGAGCCAGGCATAAGGCAGAGGTATGATTGGCTCCGGTCCTGCCACCCTCAGTTCCGAGCCACCTCTCGCCAATATGTCGGCTGCATCGTTCCCTCGCGAGTTGCTGTGTCCCTTAATCCACTGCAGAGTTACGCTGGTGGTGGTGCTTACCTCTGACAGAGCCTTGTGGCATTCGTAGATTAGCCCTGAGGTCAAAGTATAACTTTGCAGAGCTTGCAGTACTGACCGACTGTCGGAGAGTATGCGGATGGGGTAGTCCTCTACTTTCCTTGAGACGATTGCGTGTGCTGCCATTATGATGCCCATACATTCCGCCTGGAAGACTGTGTTGTGGGCGCCTAGTGGTGTTGAGATATGTATGTTTAGGTCCTCTGAGAATACTCCCGCGCCAGTGCCTGACCTTGTCTTTGATCCATCCGTGAAGATTCTCAGCTCTCTCGGGTTAAGTCCTTCACGAGGTTCTTCGTGTAACTGTATCTTGTATTTCTTGTCGAAGATGTATTGCCTGGGTATCCTGTCAGTCACCGCTTCTATTAGCGGTTCCTTACCTATCGCCTCGTAGAGGATCTCGGTGTGTGGTACCCTGGGTGGTCTCCAGAGATTCGATTTTTTGAGACGTACCGCCGAAGCTAGCGCTTCCTGTTGTATAAAGAGGTGCAGCGGCGGCAGGCCCAGTAAAGCTTCCAGGGCCGCGGTTGGTGTTGTCCTCATGCAGCCCGTAGTCGCCAAACAGGCCAACCTCTGGAGTCGTTGTAGTTTAGCTTCAACTGTGGATAGTTTGGTGCGTGGCCACCAAACTATTGCACCGTAGCTTATTATTGGTCGTATGACTGCCTGGTAAAGCCATAGAGTGATCTTGGGGGTTAGCCCCCAGGTTCTACCCACCATTCTACGACATTGCCAGAATACGACCGTGGCTTTGTCAATTTTGCCGTTTAAGTGATTACTCCAATTCAATTTGCTGTCAAGTATTACCCCTAAATACTTTACCTCTGCAGATAGTTGGAGTTCAGTGTTGAACAGTTTGGGAAGGCAGAAGTTTCCCAAGTTGCGTTTGTTGGTGAACATAACCAGCTCAGTTTTGTTGGGATTGACTGAGAGTTCGTTGTTAATACACCAGCGCTCCACGATGGCTAGTGCAGAGCGGGTAACATCGCATACCGTACCTGAATGATTGCCGCTCGTCAGTATCACTATATCGTCAGCGTAGCCGATTGTGTAATAGTGATTGTTGTTTAGTGTGGTGATCAGGTCATTCACCACCAGGTTCCATAGTAGTGGTGATAGGACTCCTCCTTGGGGGCATCCTTTTGCCACTAATGCTTGTTGTGTTTCGCCCGTCCCGAGTTTGATGGTTCGCTGGCTCAACATGTTGTTTATCCATTCTGTCATAACTGCATTCGCGCCATGTCTTACCAGTGCTGCTGTAATGCTGCTGAACCTGGTCCTGTCGAAAGCCCCTTCTATGTCTATGAAGGTTCCTAAGCACATGGATCTGTTCTTGATCGCCACCTCAATCTTACTTACCACTGCATGAAGTGCCGATTCTGTAGATTTGCCAGGGCTATAGGCATGTTGGTTTGGATGCAAGGGCACATTAATTAGCACCCTCTCCCTAAGGTACCTGTCACACAACCTCTCTAATGTTTTCAGCATGAAAGAGGTCAGACTGATGGGCCTGAAGGATTTGGGGTCCGAGTAGTCGCTTTTACCTGGTTTCGGTATGAAGATAACCTTGACCTCCCTCCATTGCTTCGGCACGTATCTGTGTGCCAGACAGGCGCGCAGAACGATGGTCAGCTTCAGAGTGAGATGCTTCCCGCCCCATTTAAGAAGCGCAGGGAAGATCCCATCCATACCTGGAGATTTGAAGGAGTCAAAGCTGTTTAGGGCCCACTGCGTGCGCTGCGGGCTGATTACCTCATATGTCTGTAGCCACTCGCCTTCCGTCGGGGTGGTTGTCTCCATCTCGTTCCAACTTACTGGGTGCGATATCACGCAGTCCGGGAAGTGCGTTTGCACTAGGACCCGTTCCGCCTCCTCCGGTGAGTTTGTGAGAGAGTTGTCTGGCTTACGCAGGGATCCTAAGGTTATGGTCGAGTTGGTAGAGAGGACCTTCCTTACCCTGTTGGCCTGCGTGGTGGTCTCGATGTCTGTACAGAATTTGCGCCAAGAGTTTGTGCTTCTGTACCTGAGACGTTTTTTGTACTTGGCCTTGGTGGACTTATAGTTGTCCCAGTCCTCGTCAGCGCCTGTGTTCATAGCTCTGTTCAGTTGCCTCCTCATCTTGCCCCTGAGTCTCTCCAGCTCAGGTCCCCACCAGTTGTTTTTCCCTCTGCTTCTGGTCGGTGGGGTCGATAAGGGGCATGCTTGATGGTAGCAATCCAGAATGGTGCTCGTGAGAATGCTTACCTGTTCCTCTATGCCCGCTGTGCCTTCTATTCTAGGGGGACCCTCCAGCTGTTTCAATGTTGTAGACAATCGCACCGTGTAAAGGTCACGATTCATCTTGCGTGGGTTCCGCCTGGGCACTGCTGCTTGTGTTTCTACCTGAATGTCAAATCGAATCCACTTGTGGTCTGAGCACGATACCTCCTTCGATACATGCCAGCCCGAGATTAGTCTCGATGCTTTTTCGGTTGCTAGGGTCAGGTCAATGATTGTCCTGCTGCGTCTGTTTACAAATGTCGGTTCTGAACCTGTGTTAAGGAGGTTGAGGTTTGTAGTGAATAGGTACTCGACGAGCTTCTTACCTCTCTCGTTACCTGCTTCCATCCCCCATAGGGGGTGATGCGCGTTCGAGTCGGTGGCCACGATGAGCTCGAGCCCTGCCTCTTCGCAGTAGTTGACCAGCCTTGCCATGTCGTGCGGTGGTGGTTCTTCAGCCTCCGGCATATACACAGAGGCTACTACCACCTCCTGCAGGCTGGAGTCTTGCGCCCCGTGCAGTTTTATAGCGCACAGGTCTCTGGAACAGAAGCTCGTTAGAGGTTGCGCATGTATGTTATTGGTTGTGTAGATGCAAGCCCGGGGGTTGTCCGGGCCCGAGTAGACTGTTAGCTTACCTCCTAAGTTGCGGAGTCCGCAGACAGAGCCCCTTCTGACCCACGGCTCCTGGATCAGAATTACGGCTGTTGTGTTGTCCTCCAACCACTTCCGGATCTGCGCCGTCGCCGTTTCGCTGTGGTGGAGGTTGGCTTGGAGGAATTTACCAATGGGCGAAGGGAGTTCCTTCACAAGGATCACCCTCCTCCGCCGACATCGGCTCCTCCTCCTCCTTGTCGATGGCCAACTTCCCTAGCCCCTGCGCGCATTCCCCCTCACTCTCCGAGGAGTCACGAAGAAGTTCTTCTTCGTTCTCCTCGGAGACGGAGGGAGGTTGCGCTGGAGCTTGCGACTCAGGCACCTGGACTTCGTCCATGGGTTCCTGCGTCGCCCCGGAAGTGTCCATGGGCTCGGACGGTGCAGCGGCTTCGCCACCAGTGGCGACAGTGCTAACAGGGGGCGGCTGCTCCCTGAATTTTCCTCGTGCCCCCTCGAACTTCACGTACACCGACCCCAGCATAAAGCCAAGTCGGCGCCCGCGGTCCACCAAGGGTTGCACCACTGTCTCCGGCACGCTGACGACAGCGAACGTTTCCGTTCCCTGCACCTCGCGCCGGTTGAGTAGCCAGCGGTCTATTTCCGCCCACGGGTTCTGGTACCGAAGGGCTCGGCCTACTTCGCCAAAGTCCTTCCAGACGCCCGGGAACAGGATGCCGCATCGTACTCGCTTTGGCACCTCGCTGAGGCGCCTGACCACCACCTTCTCCCCCTTATCGAGGGTGATGGTGGCCACGCTGCGCTTGAGCCATGCTAGCGTAGCCTGATCCTCGCACCACAATCTCAAGGAGCCATTAGCCCAGGTAGGCTTGCCCCTGAAGATCGGTCCCGCGGGAAGGCTTTCGGTCGGCTGCTTTGCCTCCTGTGAGAGCAGGGCTAGCAGTTGCCTCTGGACCTCCTCCGACTGTTGCGGGCTCAGGTGTCCCGAGGTGGCAGTGGTCACTGCCATCAGTAGGTCCGCCTTTGCAGCCTCCGCATAGTCGGCATGGGGGGTTTCACCTCGCGGTCCAGTCTTCTGCCTCTTAGGCTCGCCCCTGGGGGATATGGTCTCGTCAAGACGAGCCCTCTTGGCAGACGACCGGGCCCCTTGGTTACTCCCACCCTCGGCCCTGGTTCCTTTCGCCCCTTTCCCCTGGAGGGGGGCGCGGTTTGCTGCTGGTGGGCCAGCTGCTGCCCGCTCCCCATCCTTTCCAGGGGCGCCTTGTTGGGGCTCCGGGGCGGTGTTGTTCAGGGCCGCTTGGGCCCTTCTGTATCTCTGCCGTTGCTTCCTGTTACGCTTGTGCGGCTTAGCCGCGGCTGTAACAGGTGGAGGCGGGGGCACAGGAAGTTCAGCCCGTTTACCGGGCTTTCGCTTCCGCGCCTTCCTGGACTCGTGTACGGTCCAGCCAGCCTCCAGCTGGGCAGAGATAGGGTCCAACACCACCTGCACCGGTTCAATCACCGGGTCCTGCTCCGTAACAGGGGGTTTTCCCCCTGTTGGAACAGCACCCCTGGATGTCCCCGGTGCTGGAGGTAGGGGCCGGGTACGCTTTTCCGATACGGGGGGTTTCCCTCCCGTTGGAATGGTACCCGTGGATGTCCCCGGTGTTGGTAGTAGGGGCTGGGTGCGCTTTACCTTGGCGGGGGGTTTCCCTCCCTTCGGTATGGCACCCTTGGATGTCCCCGGTGTCGGTAGTGGAGGCGCAGTACTCTGGAGCACCGGGCCTGCTGCTTTGGGCGTCAACGCATCAGGTTTACGTGCCTTCGGTTTCCCGGCGGCTCTCCCACCTGGTGCGGACTGTCCCTTGCATGGCGGTACTGTCGAGACTGCGCCGCCACGGTGTGTGTGTGTTTTGTGTGGTGTGGTGTGTGGCGGAACTGTCGGAACAGCTCCACCATCGTGTGTGTTGTTGCCTGCCAGGGTTGCTTGTGCCTCCCTGTAGGCACGTGTTAAGGAGGGAGGAACTGTCGAAACAGCTCCTTGACCCTGTGGTGTGGTGTGTTGGGTGGAGGTTCCCGGTACAGCCGAAGCTGCTCCGTCTCCCTCCGGTGTTGGGGTTTGGGATCTTGGTTTATCCATTGTTCCTTTTGCTTGTTTTCACCTCTCGAGCTTCCCACCCTCCATGGAGCCCGCACCTTTGGGGATGTCACTTTGGACACCAGGAATACCCAAGAGGTATAGGTGTGTTGAGTTGGTTCTCCTGCGCGACATCGGGAGCTGCAGACACGTGGCTGGAAGAGACGATCCCATCTCCTCCAGTGGTTCCACGCGCCCTTGCCCCGTCAGCATGGCCGAGCCCCAGGCATCCTCCCAGAGGACGCCCCTCCCCACACCTCGCCTGCGGACCGTACCACCTCGACCGTACGGGACGCGTGTCCATTACCCTGCAGTGGCTAGTTGCAGGGCCACCGTTTCGCCGGAAATTCGGACCAAAAAGGGCATATTGGCCCACAGGGGATAACTAACCCCGACCCCCTGCGGGCCTCGGCCCCTAGGACTCCTGCATCCCCGCTGACGGCGCTCTACTGCGCAGGACAAACGCAGGTAGGTGAGTGTAGTCCGCCTAGGTCACCTACTCCCTAAGCGGAACCGGGAGATCCATAAAGCATAGCTGCCAATTAGATCGAAACCAAATTGCCAGCCATGTTCTACAGGAAACTCCAGAGTGTGTCATACCCCCTTCGGGTTTTTAGGTCCTCGTGGGTTATGACGTCGCCTTCATACTCGGCTACTGGTGGTCCGGGGCAGATGGAACGTGCGACGCCCGACCGACCACCAGCATTACCAGGGTGTGCGACCCACCCCACAAGTGGGATGGGTTCGTCCATGGCCTGCGGCGGCAGAGCCATAGACGACGGGGACGCGTATGA
Source organism: Cydia pomonella (assembly GCF_033807575.1). NCBI lineage: Eukaryota > Metazoa > Arthropoda > Insecta > Lepidoptera > Tortricidae > Cydia > Cydia pomonella. The sequence goes on along the minus strand of NC_084725.1, from coordinate 4,519,487 downwards.
TAGACTTGAGGGAGTGAGCCCGCTGGCTCAGCGCCGCACACCTGAACCCGCGTGACTACTCCCCCCTACACCCCATTCTGCATTCAATACTAATAAAACAGTATAAATATAGAGTTTTTTAATCAATAATTAATTAAACGTCGAATTAATTATAAGTTAATTAGTTATTCGTTTCATTATAAGTCGATAACTGTTTCAGTAAACTGCCTTAAAAGTAATAAAAGAAATCGGTTTTTGACTGATTTGTTTGTTCGTTCGTGTAATTGTGACGTAATTTATTGAAAAGGACTTTATTGTCGAATAATAAATACATGCATTGCATTACGTAAATATTTATTTTAACGTATAATAAATATTTTAAATTGTTTTATTTGGAATTATTACATTATATTAACTATTAGATTATATATTTTTTTCCTTTTTGCCATCAGCCTCGAGAGTATGAGAGCATTTATCTTATTTAATTAATGATTGATAAAGGAACTCTATATTTATACTGTTTTTATTAGTATTGAATGCTAACCAAATTTTGGTGGTAACTACTGGGAAAAAAAATCCCAGTAGTTACCACCAAACCAAGTTGGTGGTAACTAGTGGGATTTTTTTCTCCAGTAGTTACCAGTGGTAAAAGGTGGGAAAAAAAATCCCAGTAGTTACCACTGGTAACAACTTGGTGGTAACTAGTGGGAATAACCCGTAGTTCCTAATCTTATGGACTCATTTAAGGCCTGCACAAACCTGCGGAGTGCAGGGCATATTACATTAAATTTATCAATGTATAATTTTTCCTATTTGAATTACAATAAGATATAAATTTGAATGTTCTGAGACCAATCTCGGTGCAGTTTGCGCAGGCCTTTAGACGCGCGAAGTCGCATGCGAGTTAACATAGCGGACTAGACTTTGACCAAGACAAGTCTGCAACGATTTTAATAGCACACGCAGTGCAAGTGTTATTTATACGTCATCATTTTATAGAAGTTTGACGTTAAAAATAACAGTTGCACTGCTTGTACTATCAAAATCGTTGTAGACTTGTTCTGACTCTATTGAGGTTACATACAATTCAGCTGACCGATCAAATACGGCAATGTAATGTATTCAAATTGTGACCGCGGCCGGCAAAACGTCTCATTTTGTCGCTTGCCATGAGGACGCCTTGTCAGGTTATCCGTATAAAGATGCAAGTAAATCTCGACCTTATGGCAAGTACGAGAGATATGAGAAGTCCGACGGTAAGCCAAGAAAGCTTGTGTTGCGGGTACTCGGACAACAATATACATAATATACAAATACTTAAATACATAGAAAACATCCATGACTCAGGAACAAATATCTACGCTCATCACAGAAATAAATGCCCTTACCGGGATTCGAACCCAGGACCATTGGCTTCATAAGCAGGGTTGCCCTTTTAAAAGGTCATCAGGTTCAATTCAGCAGGTTCAGGTTCAGGTTAAATTAGCTAATACAAAAACCCCACCAAATATTTTGTGTTCCTAAAATACCGTCCCACGTGACAGGGGGCTACATTCATTCCCAGCTGTGCGCGGGGACTAGTAAGAATAATTAAAGCAAAGATAATTTTAAATAGAGGTGGATTGTCGAAGAAATCTTTGTAGCCACAGTAATTTTACTGCCATCTTTCGACACATGACAAAAACTGTTAGAACGCCATTTGACTTTGATCCTTATCCTTTCACTGATATGTTTAATTTCCACAACCTTTTGGTTATGCCCAGTAAGATAGTGCCACTTTTAGATATATAACAAATTTAACACATATCAGTGAAAGAATAATCATGTGTCTAAAGATGGCAGTAAATTTACTGTGATGACAAAATTTTCTTTGACAGTCCATCTCTATTTCAAATTCTCTTTGATTTAAAGTATCATGCAAATTTTTTCCCCACCAGGCACACAGAATAGCTGTTTAATTATTTACCTTACCTTGTCTTGAGTATTAGTAGATCATGGGCTAGGTGCTGACAAATATGGGCTACTCTATTTCCCGGCCTGTTTAGTAACCACAAAATACATTACTTACTCCATGTTGGTCTTCATACATTCATAAAATTCCAGTTTCATTATTTGACACCCTTGTGAATCATTCTGAAACTTATAAGGACAAGTGTTATGTTGGTGTTATTGTTAGGGAAACTGTCTCCTAAATATATCCACCTTAAAAAAAAACTTTACAAATATTTTTGGTAGGAAAGGAAATTACATAAAATAATATTATATAAATAAATATTTACAAAAGTATACTTACCAGAATTTTTGAGAGACTTGAGTATTCCAGTTCCAGAAACTTGACTTCTTTTAGATGAAATAATCCTTTTCTCACAAATATGTAATACTTTTGTAAACTTATTGTAAGTTTCTAAATAAAATAGTTTATCACTTAAAAGTTTCTAAAATACGTAAAATTGATCTGTAAACTGCTAAATGCAATTTTGTAGATTTGTTGTAATTTAAATGATTGAAATTTCACTATCTAATAAAAAGAATAAATACTTACAAGACTGAAGACCTGTTGTACAACCAGCCACAGAATGATCGAGTGACAAGTGAACCTGAAATGTGAATTAAGATGAGGCGTCTACAAATGTTGTAATAAATGGCATGCAATTTTAGATAATTGCTAGCTAACTAGGATCAAAGAATTCAATCAGTCAATCAAATACTACAATGTATCGCGAATTGCATGCAATTGGTGGACAATATTATGTCAGTGTGAAAATCTGGATAAGGGTTAATATTAATGCATTTACTGCTAGCAACCCGTCAGGCGCTCACTCCATAGTCGCTTTTTTTGCGAAGCGGCAATTCGGTTGTGAGGCAACTTATTCTGCCTGGACCAGCTTATTGAAATTAGCCAGGTCCACGCAGAGCAAGCATATGCGTGAGGCAATTTCCTCACGCACAATATGGCCAGCCGGCACGCGCCTTCCTCGCCCGAAGCCGTATTGTGCGTGAGGAAATTGCCTCGCACATATGCTCGCTCTGTGTGGACCCGGCTAATGATTCACACCTATTTGATTACCTGTTGTACTATTGAAGCTACTGATATTTTGGTCTTTAATGATTGCAAAATATTGGTTACAAATTCCTTTGTTCCCGGGACTGCATATCTGGAGAGACGTTTCTTGGAATCATCAATAAACATGGTATCTTGAAAATGTCTGCTACATATAACTTTGTGCTTATAAAAGAGCGAGGTCAGATCCTTTACGGAAGAGCAGTCTTGATCAGGCCAGCAATACGAAGCCCACGCCATTGCCCTACAAATAGACATTACATTTTACGATACCTAACAATTGTTGATTAAGATAAAGTATTCATACAAAAATTGTTGACCACTTTTACGTTATTCTAAAGATATTCTAAATTATGCATTAGGAAACTAAGACCGAATAAAAGTGGTTTTCTTACTTTAAAATATTATTTGTTCCCGGGAAAGGGAAACGGTGCATTGTAATTGTATTATCTTGATTACGTGTTGTTCCGCATTTAACACACTTTCTGTAACCATTGGGGTCCATTGCGAGCTATATTTGTAAAAAGTCGTAGAAGTACAATCTTAAAAAATGTACTGACTGTAAATTAAATAGACATTGAATGAAATAGCGGAGGAATCAAAGAACATTTTTTTTTTTTTTTTTTTTCCATAAATGGCTTTTACTCCTCGCTAATTTAGCAAGGTGGATTCTGCCAATGTCGAGGTGTGGACTTTTGACTTATGTGAGCAGAAAATGTTCGGTTTAATTTTGATTTTTGTGGAAGGATAGACTGGGAACCTAAAACAAACAAATATTATGGACAACACAGACAAACACATGACATGACACATTTGACATAATACCAACATTAGTAAAAAGAGCGGAAAGCGGATGACAGATTGTTAAGGCAAGCAACATAGCGGATGAAATGGAGGAAAAAACATAGAAATTAAAATATATAGATAGATAGAAATATAGTAAGAGTAAAAATTAAAGTTTTATATCATGCTCCTGTATATACTTAATAAGAATAGAAGTTAGAGGCGGGTCCATTAGAGTGAGAAGTGAGTAGAAATTTATAGGTCGTGGAATATTTTCAGGTAGCACATCATACAAAGAGTAATTGAATCTCGGACAAGAAAAGAAAATGTGATCTACGGTGCCTTCATCGAACCCGCATTCGCACAGTGAGGTATCCCGGACCCGTATCTTAGCAAGAAATACTGGCGTACAAACTGGTCCTAAACGTAATCGACAGATTGTAGACGTGGCCCATTTAGGATAAGCTCGGAATTTAAAAAACCATGGTTTACGGGGAATGTTGGGTTGAATGTGGCCATAATGCTTTCCTACCTCCAATCTGGAAGAATCCCAGAGATTTTGCCACGTGTTAAACAGATCAGTCTGTGCATGGCTCAGAAGGTCAGAGCTGTATATCTTGTCGTGACCTGGTGATCCCATCTCAATAGCTTGCCTTGCCCATAAGTCTGCAGACTCATTTCCAGCAATACCACAATGGCCTGGGATCCACCCGAGTACTATTTTTAACCCCTTTAAGTCACATTTTCTTAATAAGGTTTTGATCTGAAGTATTAAGGGAAATTTTGTCTTCATTTTAAACTGATTGCCCATAATAGCTTGCAGACAACTCCTGCTATCTGTAAATATTATCATTTTTGTTATATTGTGAGAGTCAGCATACGTTACAGCTTCTAAGATGGCAACAGCCTCGCCTGTAAAAATTGATGATTCTGGAGGGCACTTAAACATCAAGACAATGTTATATTTTGGAATCACCACTGCGGCTCCAACACACTTTGTGGGATCACTTTTTGATGCGTCAGTAAACACTGGTAAGTAGCCTGCCCACTTTTCTAAAAGTTTTTTAAATTTGCTATTAGCTCCCGGATCATTTTTAAAAATTCCTAGGTCTAGAATAATCCTAGGAGAGTAAATTAAAGTTTCAAATTTTGTTTCAAATATGGGGTTTGTTCCTGATTTATATAATATAGGGTTTATACGATTTAATTTAGAATAACTAATAATATTTTTTGGAAACTCCTTATGCATCCAATATGGGTTTTCAGTGACCAGTGAAGCAAGAGCCTGCAAGCGTGGAATCAGCAAGTGATTGGAATTGGAGATAGCTCTTATGAGGAACCTGTTGGCAAGATATTGTCTGCGCAGTGCCAGTGGAGGCTCCACACATTCTACTTGCATTGCGTTTTTTGGAGAAGACCTCATGGCACCAAGTACGATTCTTAAGCATTTAGCCTGTATTAAATCCAATCTTTCTAAGGCTTCCTTATTACATGGTTCTAATATGAAGGATCCATAGTCCATGTGGCTGCGAATAATAGCATTATAAAGTAGCTTTTGACAATATGGATGAGATCCCCACCAAACTCCTGATAGTGCTCGCAAAATGTTGATTCCTTTTTCACACTTGTCTTGTATGTATTTCAGATGCTGTTTTCCACACATTTTCCAGTCCAAGACAACACCCAGGAATTTGGTTGATTCTTCATTGGGAATGTTTTCCTCACCAAAATGAACATCTGCGATGGGCATGTTCCTTCTGCGACTGAAAGTCACGGCACAGCTCTTGGAAGGTGACAAAGACAAACCATGCTCTTCAAGCCAATCCTTGAGGTAACTCAGGCCCATGTTCAACCTGGTAGCCGCTGTATCAATGGATTTTGCAGAAGCATAGAGGACTAGATCGTCTGCATACTGTAGAATATTACAAAAGGGTAACACGGACTGCTCTAGGTCATATGTATAAATGCTATAAAGTATTGGACTCAAAACGGATCCTTGAGGGAGGCCCTGCCACAATGTACGAGGAGGAAGATATGAGTTACCATCACGGATTTTGATGGATCTTCCTATGAATAGTTTGGAGACAATTTGTACAATCTTCACGGCAATGCTCAGATGTAGCATTTTTGCTCTGAGCACCGGAAGAAGGACATTGTCATAGGCTGCCGAAATATCAAGAAAACATCCTAGTAACTCCTCATTTTTAGAGAGCGATAGTCTGATATCCGTGGTTAGTATGTTTAAGCTGTCCATTGTGCTCCTACCTTTACGGAATCCGAATTGAGTGTTTGCTAACAGTCCCCTGCTCTCAACGTACCATTCCAGCCTATTCTTTATTAAATGCTCAAGAATCTTGCCCATTGTAGCGGAGAGCGCAATTGGTCGGTACGAGCTGGCCTCTTCTGGATTTTTAGCCGGTTTCAAGATTGGGATGACAATTTGGGTTTTCCAATCTTCTGGGACCTCTCCTGTGTCAAACACGCGATTCAAAATGCCAAGGAAATATTCTTGTGAGAAGGAGCTAAGGTTTGCTATAAAACAATAAGGAATACCATCTTCCCCCGGTGAAGTGTTGCGTAGTCCATCCAAAGCTATTTTGAGCTCCACAAACGAGAATGGTTCGTCAAGGGTGGTTGACGGACGAGGGAGTGGTGGTAATACTACACAGGATAATTCTGGGGCAGTTGGGGGTGCCAATCTGTCAGCAAAGTCCAAGAGCCAAGCCGATTTGTCAACAGAACACAAGATATCTGGATTAAAGGAGCCTCTAAACCGCTTTATGTTTTTCCAAATAATTGATGGAGGTGTTCTAGGGGACAGGCTCTCACAGAACCCCTTCCATCCCTTTTTCTTGGTTTTGGACAATAGGCGTTTTGTGCGGGCCGAGGTTTTCCTAAAATTGATAAAGTCCTCCATGGAACCTGATTCATTAAATCTTTGTTCTGCTTCATCTCTTTCTTTTACGGCAGCTGTGCAGTCGGCGTTCCACCATGGTGGCGAAGAGATTTTATCCTTTTTGTGTTTTTTCCGGGGGAAATACTTATCAGCTGCTTCTAAAAGTAAATTTTTGAATTTTGAGTAGTTTTCCCTATGGTCGTTTAAGTTCGTGTCCCATTCTTTAATTTTTGTTTCGATATAAAGAGAAAATTTCGACCAGTCAGCTGATTGCAATCTGTATTTCAGAAGCGGTTCAGGAGCCGGAGATGGAAGAACGGAGGAGGGCTTGGAAATAATAATGGGGAAGTGATCGCTGCCAAAGGACTGACGAAGTACGGTCCAAGATAATAATGAGGCCAAATTGGGGGAGCAAGCTGATAAGTCAGGAACGGATTGTGGGTTTTGTCCTGGATAGACTCGATGTGTGGGCGTTCCATCGTTTATAACGCAAACGTCAATCTCATCGAAGATTTCCAACAAGAGTGATGAAAACCTGTCCGAATGGTATGATCCCCAAGAAATGTTATGTGAATTAAAATCACCTAAAACTATAAGGGGAGGTGGGACAGAGGTTAGGATAGAAGATATTTCAGGAATAAGGTCAAGGTCAGGATGAGGAATATATATTGAAATGAAATTAATGCCCATAACCTTAGCGGCTACGACATTAATTTCATCTCCATGAGGAGGGAGAGGAATTTGGGAAAAGGGGTAAGATTGCTTAATCAATAAAGCACATCCTGCACGTCCGTCAACGCGGTCCTCCCGGAGGCATGAGAAGCCCGGGAGTCGAAACCGAGATCCGGGTCTCAGCCACGTCTCCGAGATGGCCGCGACAGACACAGCATGGTCATTGATCAGCTGGGTGAGTTCTGTTTTTTTTGGGATTAGACTGCGGCTATTCCATTGTAAAAAGGTGACCTGGGGGGCCGTTAGGGAAAGACAATTTCTCGACAAGGGTCAACATTAAAGGTGCAACGTCGTTCGGTAAGCAATCACTCCATTTGGCGATGATATTAGTTAAGAGTTTAAGGAGGAGCTCCATGAGGTCCTCATTCGGAGTTACTCTATTGTAAGGGTTATTAAGGGCCTGTCCGTTGGGAATTTCAGATGGAGGGGGTCGGACAATATTATTATGGGCCTGTCTGTCGTAACCTGGGGACAGGGAAGGCCTTGGCCTAGGTGACAAAAAGACTGTCTTGCGGTGAGAGGTTCTAGGAGGGGTAGAAGGTAAATCTGTTGGGTCAAAGGGAGATTGTGATGGGGGGGGTGATTCCCTTGTGGGGCCGAACATTATATTTGCAACATCCGCATAGGGCCTACGATTTACAACTGGCACTTGCGCGGCTGCTTCAGCATATGAAATATTTCTTTCAGACATTATCAATTTTATGGACTTTTGGCGGTGATGTTCTGGGCAGTTTCTATCAGTGGCATAGTGTCGGGCAGTGCAGAAAATACAAGAGATGTGTTCGGGAGCTACATTACAACCATCACCCGGATGCTTCTGGGCACATTTGTAGCAGCGGGCATCTGAGCGACATTGGGTCTGAATGTGTCCAAATCTGAGGCATTTCCGGCATTGAATTGTTGGCAGTTGGTATACCTCCACCACTAGAGAGGTATAATAAGCAAATATTCTAGATGGCAAAGATTGGCCTTCAAAAGTGACTACCACTGTCTGGGTTGGTACCCAGGATGGGGAGCCATCTTCTTTGGTCACCTTTCTCTGTAGACGGCGCGCTTTCAGAATCCTACCTTTACCTTCTTCTAAATTCGTACCTTTTACAAAATCTGTCATGGACCAATCTGTTGGAACTCCTCGAACTAGCCCCATACGAGATGTGTTTGCCGATAGTTTGTATTTGTCTAGCATAGGGTTTTTTAGAATGGAGTTGGCATCAGCAGCTTTATCAAAAGTTACTGAAACTCTATTACGACCTACAGATTTTATCCCGTCCTTCTTAATATTTGTGACATTTGCCTGTGTTAAGAGCATACCTACATAGATAGCTTTTAGTGATGACTTGGAGTCAGCAGAGGATTCCTTTGAGATGTGAACTACAAATGGGCCATCGTCGTCAGCATTGTATCCGCGGGCTTCTGTGCTAAGATCAGGGTGTTTATACAAAAGTGGGTTCGCAGCATTCTCATCGGGTTGTTTATCTACGTGGGGGATGACGACATTCTCACATACTGTCGCTACCTGGTCCGAGATCTCTTTGTGAACGTGGATTGTAATTTTTTTAGGAGCTGGTTCTTGTGGGCTACCTACCGGTGATAAGCCTAATGTTTGCAGGTTTCTTTTTCTAGTATTATTGTCAATGTCCATGCCAACATTAGAGTTACCATCGGCTTCGTCAGGGGGCTTTTCCTTCTCATTCCCGTCCATTGGCCTAAGGGCCAAAAAGGCCTTACCCTAGCTTTATATCAGAGCAAATGTATATTTAACCTAATTTATATAAATAAACCACAACCAAGTTAATAAAAAAAGGATGAATTTGTTATTTATAAAGGAATATAACCTAAAAGTGAACAGACTCACACGGCGCTTCTGTCAAAAGTCCAAAGAACATTGACAAAATACATTGATTAAACTGTCAATGTCAAAGCTGTCAAACGTCAAGCGGTCAATTTATTTTTCGTCGATCACGTTGTGGCCATGTCGATAAAGTCATATCGATAAACTATCGGCATTTTTTACAATTTTATTAATACTTGAAAGAATTTAAACTACCTAAAATGAATAGATAACCATTATAACACAACTTTATATATCTTATCAACCAGTATGATTTTGTGAGTTTGATATTACAATAATCAACGGTGGAAATCCATGGTACACCGGCCACAACCAACTAAAATATGTTTTCCGCAATGATTGAGTTATTTTAGTATCCAATAACATTTCTATGATGTTAATTTTTAGTGAAGATATCGAAGCTTCAATTAATCGCTATTCCGTTCCGCTGTGTAGAGATTATTGTCTTACAGAGTCTGTGCGGAAACAGAAGAGTCGTGGAATGTATGGGGTCCAATACATTCCACGACTCTTCTCTTTCCGAACAGACTATAACATTAACATGATTAAAATCGATAAGTTCACATCCCTAAAACATGCTAAAAAATACACATACACATTTATATGCACACATACAGAGATTGCACACCACCAAAAAGGTTACGGCTTGAATATTAAATTTTATACTGAGAACAGACAACGGGAGGGCCTCTGCGCTTGAGTATTAAGTTGTGTATAGTAAACACCCCTATAATGGAACAGGCACCAGTAATGGGATGGTATAGACAAATCCTGTAAAACAAGTATTTACCATCAATTTTTAATCGCTGGCAACATATTACCATAAACAAGAGCCAAAGAGCAGCTTAAGTTTAATTTTTCATTGTTATTTGTTAATTTAAAAATTAAGGGCGCCATTTATCCCATGACTGGAGCAAAAAACCATAGTTTTAATTGATTAATAATATTGAAATACAAAACATAAAGGACGAATTGGACATTCAACTTTTAAAGCATAAAGCGGTAGAAATTTTACAGATGTCGGTAAAATATCAAAAAATACTCAAAATTTTCTCTTAAATGTCCCATGATTGGTGCTGTTCAATAGCGAGAGAGTGGACTGTAATTCGAAAAAGGGGGGCGATAGGGAATGAAATTTAGGGGCCGGTTGAGCAAGAAAGTTGTGAGATATTAAGATTAGAATGTTAAATTAAAACTAAAATGTGAAATAGTGTAGGGCGAAGTTACCTTTCAGTCCGGGAGTTGTGGGGCTGAATCGTTGGTCGCCGTTGAAGACCGCTGGTGGTGATTCTGGCTGTCCTTGTCGCCAGCTAGAAGTAAGCTCAGAACCGTTACCTTGAGTCGTCCAACTTAGACCTCGGATTTTCCACTTCGCGGATGTGCCTGGTGTCCTTCGTCCACACAACACTGAGTCTAAATGCTAGAGACGTGATTGGCAGTAGTGCTTTCAATAAGTTGCGAAAATTAGCGAGAACGACGAAATACGATGTTAACTAGTGGTAGGTTGATGACACACTGACGTGTCTATGACAGAGCAATATTCAAATTCCAACTGTGAGCTGATGTTGCCACAGTAAATACGAGAAAATCTTATAGAATACAAGGCCAAAGCTGGACATTCCGCCCACCAAAATGCATTTGTATTTTGACTAAGCGAAAAGAACAGTAAAAGTGAAACAAGTGCGATAATATTAAAGCTAAACGAAGAAGGGACGACACAAATGTAGTGCATTAAAGCGACTACGCAGGTAGTGGACACAGCTTGACCACAGGCCGTTTGTACAACCCTGTGGCAGTGCGCACAGTAACCACACGACAGATCCCGTCAGATCCGGGGTGTGTGTCGATAATGCGACCCAGGGGCCACTTCATTGGGCTCGTCTGCTCGTTTACAACGAGCACAAGTGTGCCAACTTGGACGTTAGGGTGTCTGTCGTGCCACTTCATCCGCTGCTGGAGAGTATGCATATACTCCTTCGACCATTTGTTCCAGAAGTCCTGGTGCATCTTCTGAAGCAACTTCCAGCGTTGGAGAGGGCTAACCCGAACGTCTGAGAAGTCTTCCTCAGGTACGACCGATAGGGGTTCCGTGGTGAGGAAATGACCCGGTGTCAAGGCCGACAGGTCGTTGGGGTCGGTGCTGAGAGGAGTTAGTGGCCTTGAGTTGAGTAAAGCCTCGACTTGGGCCAAGATCGTCGAGAACTCCTCGTATGTCAACCTTTGGTTCCCGACGACACGCGACAAGTGTGTTTTAACGGCCTTAATTCCAGCTTCAGCGAGTCCTGAAAAGTGTGGGCTACCCGGCGGGTTGAACTCGAAGTTGATTGTATGGTGTGCGGCAGCATCCTTCACTAAGCGTTGCAGGATGTTGTTCGCACCGACAAAATTTTTACCTTGGTCAGACACTAACCGGCTGCACCGACCACGACGAGCGACGAAACGCCGAAGTGCGGCGAGAAAAGCATCCGAGGACAACTCGGTGACGAGCTCGGTATGAATGGCCTTTGTTGCGGTACAGACAAAGACGCAAATATAACCTTTGTACGTCTTGTTACCACGTCCGCGACCGAGAGCGATGTCGAAAGGCCCACCAAAGTCAACCGCTGCGCTCGAGAAAGCCTTCAGCTGGGATATTCGATACGATGGTAAGTCGCCCATGAATGGCGCAGGAGCACCCGGTGGCCGAACCCGAAAGCACTTCATGCACTTCGATACGACTGCATAAATAGCCCGTTTCGGACACATAACCCAGAAATGTTGCGCTAGCAAGTTATGAAGTGTTTGGATGCCTGGATGCATGAACCGCTTATGATAATCATCAATAAGAAGGAAGGTCAGCCGATTGTCGCGAGGTAGAAGCAAAGGATGCTTCACGTCGAAGTCGAGAGAAGCTCGCGACAGGCGACCGCCCACCCTCAAGAGACCCGCGTCATCCACGAATGGGGACAGTTTTCTGAACGCTTTTGGGAGAGAGTTCGAATGATTTTTCAAAATGATTTCGATTTCCTGAGCGAAGCTGCGCTGCTGCACGAAACGTACAAGAACCATGAGTGCCTGCTTTATTTCGAAAGATGTTAAAGGACCGTGTAACAACTTCCCGGACGTTTTTCGGTTCTTCGTGTTGTTCGCGAAGCGGCAACAATACGCTAAAACACGTTGAAGTGTTCTTAACGACGAAAACTTCTCCAGTAGGTTGTCGATTAATGCATTGTCATTGGACACTACGAGGACTGTAATCTTTTGCTCATCATGGAGAACGTCCCTATCTGGCATCAGCACTGACTTAGGCCAGCTCTCAGTGGGGTGCCTGAGCCAATCAGGCCCGTTCCACCAGCAAGTTTGGTTGACTAAATCTTGGGGAAGCAAACCACGCGATCCGCAGTCGGCTGGATTGTCAGTGGTTCTGACATGATGCCAAGAATCGGGAGGAATAACGTCTTGGATATGACTCACACGGTTGGCCACGAACGTTTTCCACCTGGACGGACACGACTTAATCCAGGTCAACGTCACACTTGAGTCCGACCATGCAAAGATTCTGTCTACCGAGTGGAAAGGCTTCAAAGCCTCCACGACTGAAGCCATCAAGTCAGACAGCAGAACCGCTGCGAGCAATTCGAGACGCGGCACTGACAATTTACGTAATGGCGCGACCTTGGACTTAGCACACACGAGCTGTACGTCGACGTCACCCTCCTCAGTTACTGTACGGCAGTAGATTACGGCACAGAAGCCACGTTCTGACGCGTCACAAAATCCGTGGAGATGTAGCACGTCGAATTTCCCGACTAAACGGCGTGGCACAGCTACAGCACTCAGCGACGAGAGTTGAGTTTTGAATTCCTGCCATTCCAGCCTGATGCTTTCCGGGACATCTCCATCCCAGGAAACGCCCGAAACCCAAAGCAATTGCATCAGATACTTGGCGAGAAATGTTACAGGCGAGAGGAAACCTAATGGATCGAAGATTCTAGCTATCTCCGACAGAATGGTGCGCTTGGTGCACCGACCGTTAGGAGCAGCGGCGACACGAAACCGGAAAGAATCTGATTGAGGTTGCCATAGCAAGCCCAATATCTTTAGAGAAATATCAGTCATTTCTTCGAAATGTTTAAAGTCTTCCGAGTACAGATCAGAAGACGGAAGACTCTCCAAGAACTCACTACTATTGGAGGTCCACTTCCTGAGGTGGAAACCCCCCGACGACAATATTTTCGTAAGGTCCGCCTGAAGCGAACGCGCCTGCTCGACAGAATCCGCTCCGGTGACGACGTCGTCGACGTAGATGTCACGAGCGAGAACAGTTGAACCACTTGGGTATGCGGCTGCAGAATCACTGGCAAGTTGAGCCATTGTACGAAGAGCTTGGAATGGCGCAGCAGAAACCCCGTAGGTTACCGTTTTAAGACGGTAGTCGCGCACAGGACCGACAGCAGAAGGGCGCCACAAAATGCGCTGAAATTCAGCGTCTTCATCAGAGACCAGGATCTGCCTGTACATCTGTTTCACGTCACCTGTGAAGACGACGGCATGCCAGCGAAAACGTGTGAGCAGATCGAAGATGTTGGTCTGAAGCTTGGGCCCAGCGAGAAGAGTAGCGTTCAAAGACACCTCGTTGGCGTCCTTAGCGCTTGCGTCGAAAACCACGCGAAGAGGAGTGGTGACGGAATCGCGCAGAATTCCATGGTGAGGTATGTAATAGAAGTGGCCTTCACTTGTGGAAGGAGGTTCCACTTCTTCCAAGTGACCACGAGCCTCATAGTCATCCATAAATTCCACATACGCCCTTTTGAACTCGGGGTTGGAGTTCAACTTGCGTTCCAACGACGTGAACCGCTTGAGAGCAATTTCACGCGAATTGAGGAAGGTAGGTTTGTTCGCGGGATCGACAAATGGTAGTGGAACTACGAACCTGCCTTCTTCATTGCGATAGTATTTTTCAAGAAAATAGTCCTCGCAGCGTTGGTCCTCCTCAGATACGAAAGGTTTAGTCGGAGAACTAACGTTTTCTAATTCCCAAAATTTTTTTATAGAATCATCAAGCGACAAAATCTGCGAAGGACTCGACACGAAAAAACAATGATTTTTATTGTTACGATACGATACGAGAGCGCTTGTTGTGAGCTGACTCCCGTCACACTCACCCATAACGACCCATCCATAGATGGTTTTCAACAGAGTAGGCTGTCCAGGCTCCCCGCGCCGTATACCGGGCAACAACGACGAAACGAAGACCTGTGCGTTAAGTAACAGGTCCACCGGCGCCGGACGGGCGAAACCAGGATCAGCCAGCGATAAATTCCTGATGTGCGACCACCCCGACGAATCGACAGGTTGAGGAGGTTGGTCGGCACATACCGGCGACAAAACGAAAGCTTCGAGTTTAGTACTCAGTGAAGAGGGTTCATTTCCCATTGGCTTGACCTCACATGATAGTGCGCCAAATGTTTGATATGGCGAATTGCCAATGCCAAACACAGTGTGTTGTCCAGAAGTTTCAAACCCTAGCATTTCTGCACAGGATTTTGACATGAAATTGCATGCACTAGCACCATCCAAGAGCGCCCGCACTGGGCGGAAGACACCAGAACTGTCCCGAATTAACACCTGGGCAGTAGCGAAGAAGATTGTATTATCTCCCGCCATAGCAGCTAAAACTGTGTTATTAGTACTACTACTCATGCCATTGCTAGACGGTGCAGTGGCAATCTCTGTGCCCGTGGGAGCTTCCACACTCTTTGTGAAATGCAATAAGTTGTGGTGCGAGCGATTACACACACTACAGCGAGAAGCTCGACAAGTTTTCACCCTATGTGCATTTGAGAAACATAAAATACACAAACCCTTCTCCTTAACAAAATTAAACCGGCCATCATTATTGAGATTTATAAACTTGTTACATTTATCGAGACTATGTTGACCCGAACAAAAAACACAACTTGGTGTTGATGTAGTCGAAACGACAAGGGCCGTTTTGTTTTTGGTTAACGGTTTAACATTCTGAACTTGAGGCCTAACACTAACACTGGAGTTTTCCAAAGCCCTGCTCCGCTTTTCAATAAAGTTTTTTAATTCCTCAAACTTTGGAACTTCAGTATTGGAAGCGAGTTGTAACTCAAATGCTTCTCGGGTAGCGACATCTAACTTTGCCCAAAGCAAATAATATAACATAAAATTCTTGTCGGGGAGGTTAAATTTTGACAAAATAGTTAAATTCTCATTAAAAGTTCTAAAAACCCTTTCCAAATCTATTTTGGTTTTGACTGGCTCACAATTTAGCAGTTTTTCATAGTACATGACAGCAATTTGCCTCTTCCTATCATAATAGTTGGACAGTGTTTCATATGCACTGCTGTAATTGTCACCTGACAACGGAAAACTTTTTATTAAATCATGTGCGGAACCCTGAACGCTTGATAGAAGGTAGTGCAATTTCTCCACATTACTAATATTGCTCCGACTATGTATAAGGGAATCAAAAAGCTCCTTAAAAGACACCCAACTTTCCAGTTTCCCATCAAAAGGCGTAATCGATATTTTTGGAAGCTTAGCTAAATTATTCTCAAGCGTTAAAGATTTCACTTCAGGCTTATCACTTATTTCACTTCTAGCCATTTGTCTCAACCTACATTTTACGGATTTTAGCTTACTTTCAAATTCCTTGGTGACTTCATACTCCTCCACACGTTTTTCAGGTTTCAGTGGACGTAAAATCCGTAGTTGTGCTTTGTGAAAGTCCTTTTCTATATCCTTAATGTCTGATTCATCATACCCTTTCAAGTCGGAACCCTCAATATTTTCCAACCGAAAAATGGCGTAACCTCGCGCGACATGGAACATGTCTACTGTCGCGGGATCCGTGTCACTATCACCATGTACACTCATATTGTTTTAAGTGCAATTAAAAACACTAAAACGGCGAAAAACTCAAACTTAATTGCAAAATTAATTCAATAACAACGAAGTACTACTGACTGACACTAGTGACATTGACAGTTGACGTTAACCCTTGACAACTATGAGAATGTTGCCAGCAATATTAACCACGACTGAACGAATGATTTACTAAAAGCACTACTACACGGCCACCAACTTTCTTGCTTACCCTCGACTTTTTTATAAGTGTACCCTAAATTTTGAATTAAACAAATGATATGACCAAACAAATTTGAATAAGCAACAAACAACGAGAAACGAAAAACCAAAGGTCACTTTTCAAATTATGCGGATCGAAGGCCAAAATGTTCAATAGCGAGAGAGTGGACTGTAATTCGAAAAAGGGGGGCGATAGGGAATGAAATTTAGGGGCCGGTTGAGCAAGAAAGTTGTGAGATATTAAGATTAGAATGTTAAATTAAAACTAAAATGTGAAATAGTGTAGGGCGAAGTTACCTTTCAGTCCGGGAGTTGTGGGGCTGAATCGTTGGTCGCCGTTGAAGACCGCTGGTGGTGATTCTGGCTGTCCTTGTCGCCAGCTAGAAGTAAGCTCAGAACCGTTACCTTGAGTCGTCCAACTTAGACCTCGGATTTTCCACTTCGCGGATGTGCCTGGTGTCCTTCGTCCACACAACACTGAGTCTAAATGCTAGAGACGTGATTGGCAGTAGTGCTTTCAATAAGTTGCGAAAATTAGCGAGAACGACGAAATACGATGTTAACTAGTGGTAGGTTGATGACACACTGACGTGTCTATGACAGAGCAATATTCAAATTCCAACTGTGAGCTGATGTTGCCACAGTAAATACGAGAAAATCTTATAGAATACAAGGCCAAAGCTGGACAGGTGCCGTTAACATATTGAGGACCAAACCAAAGAATACAATACTCACACATACTTGACCCTGTCCAGGTTACTTATTGTTAATCGTACATAAAAATGTGGGTGCGTGTGGGAGGCTACGGTGACAGCAGAGCTGGCCCGAGCAAGAGTATTTTTCAGTTTCACCAAATATCAGCACATCGTTTACAGTATTTGAAATGTAAAAAAATTGTTCATATGCAAAAATATCAAACATTGAACAAGTATTTTTTATGAAACGGAAAACAACGGGGGCAGGTGCCTACCTGCCGACGCCCAAGGAAATAAGGTGACTGCTATAGTTAATGGCCAGTCCTAACAATAGGACTACTATGTTAACCACATGTTTACGGCACCAATTATGGGACATTTAAGAGAAATTTTGGAGTATTTTTGATATTTCACCGACATCTGTAAAATTTCTACTGCTTTATGCTTTAAAAGTTGAATTTCAAATTAGTCCTTTATATTTTCTATGTATTTAATGAAAGCTACTGCAATTGGTTTTAATATTATTAACCAAATAAAACTATGATTTTTTCTCCAGTCATGGCATGAATGGTGCTATTAACTTTCAAACTAACAAATATCAATGAAAAATGAAACTTAAGCAGCTCTTTGGATCTTGTTTATGGTAAAATGTTGCCAGCGATTAAAAACTAATGGTAAATACTTGTTTGTCTACACTACAATCCCATTACTGGGCCCCTACCGGGAAAATCGAAGTTCGTCAATTGCGGGCATTTTTCTCTGTCACTCTAATTACGTCTTAGTAAGAGTAAAAGAGAAAGATCCCCGCCATTTGCGAATTTCGGGTTTCGCGGTAAACCCCCTGGTGACTGTTCCATTATAGGGGTGTTTACTATATTGCCTAGTTTCTTTCTGATTTGTTAGGAGTGGCCAATTACTATACCTATACAGTTTTACGACGACGACAAAAACACGTAATCGCAAGTCCGATCATCCACAATAAACTTGACATAAATATTCTACGCGGCGTCTTTACGTAGGTTTTTTTATACTACGTCGGTGGCAATCAAGTATACGGCACGCCCGCCTGATGTTAAGCAGTCTCCGTAGCCTATGTATGCCTGCAACTCCAGAGGAGTTACATACGCGTTGCCGACCCTAACCCCCCCCCCCTCCCCCCCTCGTTGAGCTCTGGCAACTAGGGCGTGCAGTCCCGGGACCGGTTCCTAGTTTTTCATTTCCCGGTACCGGGTCGGAGCCGGTACCGGGATTCCCGGTTCTCCCGGTTCTTTATGCTGAGCTGAATTATTTTTATATATTTTGTTTGACATCATTTAACTGTGAATCTTGCAACTAACTTTAATACTAATGAAAAGGAATCGTAGGAATAATTAAGATTTTTTTATAGAATAAAAAACAGTTTTAGGAATAATACACTTAAATCAGTCTTTATAGTTACTTTAATCAGTCTTAATTGATTAATCAGTTAACAGTGTCATTGATCATAACCGTAATGTTATGAATCATGTGTAGTAAGTAATACTTACAAACACCATAATATTTTAAACATTATTATTATGTTCACAATATCATAATTATCATAATATTGTAATTAAAAAAAAAACAAATTGTGCAAAGTTATACAAATTTTAATATCTCAACCTGACTATTTATGTAAGATGTCGTCGAATTTACTTGACGTAACGCTAATCATTATTTTAATTTTAAATGTGAACTTAAATAATATAAATCAGTCTAATTATAATAGTTCAATATTTTTTCTATTTCAACTGTGATTAACTTAAGATAATTGTAACATTGCAGTAATATAATAATCAACACACTTAAAACAAATACAGTTCTTTTTTTTAACAAAAATATAATCACCTCACAAATAAATAATTTAACATAAAGAACTTATCAAATACCTAATCTAATCATTGGCTTAAGAACGGATGGAACTGGAGATCAATAACAATTAGACACAAGAATGTGATTTATAGTTTTATACATAAACATTGTAGTTTAAGTCTTGTGTATATAACATTTATTAAACTCTGAGTAAAAAGTAATCAATATTACGGAAACTTAAACGTAACATTAACAAATTATAATCAGGTATTTCAGGTCATTATCTAACATTTGAATCTTACAAAATAATAAACTTTTGCAAAATTACACCTACAAGTTCAAAATCAAAATCTGACTAGTTATGTTAATATGTCGAATTTGTTTGACGAGACGCTAATGATTACTTCAATTAAATGTCAACTTAAGATGATATGTATAAATCAGTCTAACTAAATCTAGTACTTAGTCCAATACTTTTATTTGCATCTCTTTTCTTGATAATATGTCCGAAGAAAACTAATGGCGTCTATGGTACGGTCACCTAGAGATGTTCGCAATCGATTGCATATATATGCGACGCTGCCGAATTTGCCGGTGCGTTAATTTTACTGATAATATAAATGTTTATTTGATGTTATGGCGGGAACCGGGAGAACCGGGACTCGGTGCTCAGTACCGGTTCTTTGGATTCCAAATAAATCCCGGGATTTCCCGGGAAATCGAGAACCGGTATTTCCCGGGAGGACGCCCTACTGGCAACCTTACTCACCGGCAGGAACACAACACTATGAGTAGGGACTAGTGTTATTTGGCTGCTGTTTTCTGTAAGGTGGAGGTACTTCCCAAGTTGGACTCTGCTCTAGATCTGGAATGACATCCACTGGCTGTGCCCTACCACACAAAGCGACATTCACAATTCCTATACCTCTCGTTTGGATGTAGTTTATGGACGTACCCGGGTCCAAATATTCTACGCGGCGTCTTTACGTAGGTGGAAAGAAACTAACCTTTGATACCTAAAGAAGTGACCTGCGTGGGCCATCTCGTCTCGAATTGCTGTATCGCATAATCTAAAAATCTACCTACTTTATTAAAGAGGAATTAGGTCAATATGTCTCTAGCATTAAACTATAAAACTTTTTCGGATTTTCCTACTATCAGGCCGCCTCGCGCCGTGCTCCGCTGTTTCGCGTAGTTCACCTTCGGGTCAAGTCAAGAATGTCAAGATCGCCAAAGAGATTTTGAAATAGAGGTGTACTGTCAAAGAAAACTTTGTAGCCACGTACAGGAGGATGGGCAGATTTGTATGGACACTGGCCTATGAACCAATAAGAATAAGCGACATACCATTATAAAGGTTTTTTTTATATACTCCAAGTTTTTTGTATGACGAGTCTTGTCAAATCTCTGTTTAATAAAAGATGTCAAAAAAAAGTAATAAAACGAATAAAAAACTAAAATATCGTGACACAAAATCATCGACAATAACAAAACCTTCATGATCTGCTACACAGGAACTTAGTATCGAAAAAAACTATATACTTAATCACGTTATCACGTTTCAACTCTCGCTACTTTTTGCAGCGATAATTTTTTTCACACAAAAATTTGGGACTACCAGCCATAGTAAAAGTTTTACAACTTAGAATAACCTATCCGGTGACATACCGCTTGCCCTTATTGGTCAAATAGGCCAATTTGCCCACTCTCCTTTACCGCCATCTTTTGACACATGATTAAAACGTTTAGAACGCCATTTGACTTTGATACTTATCTTCCACTGATGTGTTAAATATCAAAAAATGGAGCCACTTTTTTATATTTAAGAAATTTGACACATATCATAAAAAAATAAGGGTCAAAGTCAAATGGCGTTCTAAAAGTTTTAATCATGTGTTGAAAGATGGCGGTAAATTTGCTGCGGCTACAAAGTTTTCTTTGACAATCCACCACTATTTTGAATTGGGTTGCATATTGTTTCTAATTTATGTTATCGATTTACCAAAAATAGACTAGGCTAGACTCTTAACATTTAAGTAATGACATTTCTATATATTTTCTAGCCAAACACAAATGAAGCTACAAACACCTTGTATACTAGATATTTTTAACACAACTTCAAGATCACAATCTTAAAATAAACCATCATAAAAACTAACAGTGCAATTCAGACCACACCATAGATAAGCCTTGGAGGTTAATTATGCCTATTCGTACCAAAATGACAAACAAAAACTCACAAACACTTGCTCCGGACTTGGTTTGAATATTGATGAAAATGGAAACCGGAAAGCCTACATTGATAAAATTTCTGTTAAGTTGTCGAGATTTGCCTGTGCCCTACTCAAATAGGATATTTTATCATTTTTGAAGTCGGTTTACTTGTTTTTCGTAAAAAGTTTTTATTATGAGACATCTAGATCGTGTCCAGATTTTATCATACGTTTTAGTGCTTTTTTAAGACTGGGTCGTCAGTTTGAGTCACGTTTCCCGGTACATGCGGCAAATGTGCCCAGTACAGTCACATGTTCATGATACCATCGTCATAAACTTGACGCGAGCTGCCCTTGACTACCCGATACGACACGAGGTCACTCTCTCCTTCATTTGATCCATGTATGTCCTTCTTGACTCCTCTCTCTTCCTGTTTCCTTCGACTTTCCTTTCTACGATCTTTCCATATCATAGTATATTACGCTCCACCGCTCACTGGTAACCTTTAGTTTGGAGTTTAAAGCCTTCAAACTTCAACATTTATTCAGCAAATAGGACACAAGGGCACTTTTACACGTCAACATGGAATTTACATACAAGTACCTCATTTGACAACTGAGTTTGAGCATCGTAGGTTAGGAGGGAAAGCTTGCACATATTAAGGAGTTTGCGCGACACGAGGAAAGATGAGTCTTCATTAGCGCTTTCATCTATGTGTTACTAATCCTTACTAGTTCTGTCTGTATGTGTCTGTTAGTCACGCTTCAGCTCAAACGCTTAACCGATTTAGATGAAATTTGGTATGGAGGTATTATGGGGCCACGGGAAGAACATACGATAGTTTTTATAAATCACCACGAAGCCAAAGCTAGTTTATTACTAACTTACGAGTATGACTTAGACATTTAGCATGTTGAATTTAATAAGGTGCACTAAGTAATTGTTTCTGTCATGCAAATATCGGGCATTTACCCGACACGTGCGAAAATCTGTGTTCACAACGATACCATTTGCATAAATTTGGTGTACCTATTCTGTGCCCGCCCCACATGACAACCGCCATACAAGAGGCGGAATACACCATAAATTTCAGATAGACTTACATACATCCGAAATTTCCATAATTGCCTATGACATGGTGACATGTAAACATCAAGTTAATAAAAATAATTATTTTAGGGTTCTATTTGAATGTTAGAAACACAAAAAGAATATCTACCTTAGTAATATAAGATTGCATGTCCAAAGGGTATTTAATAAAATCGGCTCAACCGTTTAGTAAGTTAACAGGGGACATCGAGATGTATACCTACTTAAAAGGTATACTTTAAATTACTATACCTCAATGCTTAAAATACACGGTGCCCGCGAGGAAACGGAAATTTTTTAACAGTATATTCTGAAGCGATTGGAAAAGTTTTTATGAAAAAAAATATCGCACAAACATTGTGGTTTTTTTTAAATAGAGTTAATACCAATTAAAAAAAAAACATTTTTTTATTGTGTTTCTGTGCATAACGCCTTTTTGATAGCGATGTCGCTACTATGGGACCTAGTCTAGACGTCCTTATTGACAAATATCAAAGTAAATAAAAAATGTTTATTTTACTTTCGCAATAATCGTCTTAAAGTTAGTGATTAGCACTATTAGCAGACATAGAAGTTTTTGTGGCAAAATAAAGTGTTTGACAAAATGAAATATCGACATGTCTGTTATCGATGTTACCTTAACGTTACATTTTTTTTTACGTTCTTAATGTTACGTTATATTTTATGAAATGAAGATAGCTACCGCAAAATACACAGCACGTTCAATATCTTCATTAATATATTTATCGTTTTCTATTCTTTTAGCACTGTATACTACGGTTTATGTTTTTATTTTTAAGTACAAAATAAATGTAATAAAGAAATTATGTAAAGATTTGTAATAAATTTTTATTCTTGATCTTGGTAATGAACAGCGAGTAGAATTTACATCTCTTAATTATTAATTTATGACTGACTTATCGATAGCAGATTTATCGATGTTTAATTTTTCGAACACTCGTTTTGCCACAAAAACTTCTGTCTGGTGATTAGACAGGAAGAGACCCTTAGAAACAGACCAGGACAAGGAACACTTTTAATAAACTAGTTTTTACGAAACTATTTACCATTCATATTAATCCATTATTTTTACAAGAACACGGACTTATTAGGCATTTGAAAACATTTAAAAGAGAAAGAAAAAAACAAAATTTTTTTTTTGGCGGAATTGACTTAAATTTGTATAAGACTTTTTCCTTCTTATGGCCTCAGTAATACGTGGTTAAATTTTTCCTCGCGGGCACCTTGTACAGTCAGCGTCAAATACTTCGTAGCAGTCAAAGTAGCCAAATAGTTCGGTACACCATATATTTAGTATGGTGTACCGAACTATTTGGCCACTTTGACTGCTACGAAGTATTTGACGCTGACTGTATATGGACACATATCCTCCTTTTTACCTTCGCCGCGGTCGGGTAAGAAACAACTTTACACAATTAATGGTGCCTAACACAAATTTATGACACTAACTTAGTTTTAGATAGTGTCGGATCGACCATGGTCCCAGAAATATTTAAACATTCGGCTTACACTTGATAATTGGTTCAATTTGAAGCTCTTTTCTCTTGCAGCTCCTTCGGCAGCGCACGGACATGTGCAGTGGTTGGACGCCAGTTTTGGTCGAACGTTAATTGCAAATAACCATTATAAATTGAACCGTAAACCCTAACAGATTCGGTTCAAGGTATAATGGTGAATGGCCAATAATGGTTAATTGCATTAACGTTTCGGCCAACACTGTTGGACGCTCCGAGCCTTTGGATTTATGTGATTGGATTACGGATAATGACCATAAAGAAGTAAAAAAGTAAAACTTCTTTTTAGATTAATTTGTTCATTTACCTAGAGAGAGAGAGAGAGGGAGAGAGAGAGATAATCATTTATGCATTTTTTTTTAATTGTATTTCCTTACTTGGTTGGAATATTGTTTGTTGTTGTTGTTTGTTGTTGAAAATAAAAAAATAATATTTTAGGGCTCTCCGTAGCAGCTGTTATTGTGATAGGACAATGTGAAAACGCTCTTAGGTGTCATTCGCACTTGACCATTGGTTTTTATTCCAAGTTCTGCTTTCCTGCAGCTCGGCCATTGGTCGGCACGGGAACTCACCAAGGACGCTTTGGGCTTTGGCCCTTTCCACTCCAGCCTAGCAGAGCTTGACATTCGGCCTAGTTTTTTGACACATTAGGCCATTGCTGGTTCGCTACCGAGCTCAGTTCTGTAGCTCGGCCTTTGATCTGTGGGCCATTTTATTGAATACACTACTGACACTTTTTGTCTAAAAGTCAAAGTCTAGGCAAAGGCATAAAAAAGCGTCCCAAAATTACCCAACATTTTCCATTCCTTCCATTCTGTCATACAAATTCTATGAAAAATGGTACCTAACGGAATGGAAATAAAAATCTTGGGACACTTTTTTTCTCACATTAAGATCGAAAGAGCTTGCGATTGTGAGTAGAAAGAAGCATAAATATATATCCAAAAAAAAATAGTCTACAATTTAAAAAAAAAGGCACACAAGATGTTCACGTTCTCCATTGCGTTTATTTTCTCACGGTCTTTCTTATATTTATTTTGGATTACATTTTTATATGCCTAAAACCTGTTTGAAATATTTTTACGTAGGTACCTACTCAAAGTTATCTATTGTTCCTTAAAAAATGAATTTTAAGTTCGTTTGTTTTGTGGTGTCGCGGAACCCACTTTACGCGGCACCAATTTGCACTTGTCCAGTTTATGTTTCATATATCATAATCTTCACTTGGGTCACGGCAATAGTGCCATAGAAGTTTTGTTCGCGCACACTAGTGTTATATTTTTTACAATTTGATGGTAAGTTGTATTACTTAGCAATTGTATACTTACTATACTTTAATGGTTTAATTAATCTGCGACCAGCGACGACCGGTCTGGCCTAGTGGGTAGTGACCCTGCCTATGAAGCTGATGGTCCCGGGTTCAAATCCTGGTAAGGGCATTTATTCGTGTGATGAGCATGGATATTTGTTCCTGAGTCATGGGTGTTTTCTATGTATTTAAGTATGTATACATATTTATATATTATATATATCGTTGTCTAAGTACCCTCAACACAAGCCTTATTGAGCTTACTGTGGGACTTAGTCAATTTGTGTAATAATGTCCCATAATATTTATTTATTTATTATTTATTTAATAATTAATTAAGTGCAGTTAGTATAGTTGTAGTATTCGCTCTTTAATGTGTATGACATGCTGCGCATACATGCTTTCGATGGCATTCCCAACCAAAACCTCAACTTAAAATAATTATTTCATGTAATAAATGTTATCTCTTTTGTGTGCCTAATAAATAAAATAAAATAAAATGGGATATAAAATGACGATGACGATTTACAGTAGTAGTAATTTGAAATTTAATAAGTAAACTGCATTTACGCTACTAATATCCACATCAGGCACATCACATAGTGATGGAGATGAACATTTTCATAAAATCAGAGCCTGATTAAATTCAATTTAGAGATGAGCCGAATATTTGCCAAATATTTTTTATTATGTAGACCCCGGACTTTTGTCGCAATGACGTCACAATAGGGTAGTTTGGGGAGTAAACGGAGCGGTGTTAATTAATACGGTTCTGTTAATTAAAATTTAATAATCGCCGGTAGAATATGAAGCGTTTTCGAATGGTTAGGTAGTTATAATTGACCGAAGCGAAGGTTCAACTTGGGCAAAAAGTTTTTTGTATGTCCGAATGTACTCCTCTACAGCTCGCATTTCTCAACCGATTCTCGTGAAATTTTGTGAATAGGTTCTGTAGTTAAATAGATTTTTTTTTCAAAATTGTGGAGACATGGGGGTTCTCGAGGTCTACAGCTCACAGAGCCACTAGTTTCATAGATGAACCGGTAAAAACCGAATATGCGGATATTGTCTGTGGTATCCGCCTTATTGTGTGGAAAAATCACTATGTTCTCGGATTCACGCTCTGAATTTCTGAAAACAACAATTGTTATTCTTAAAAAGGATCAAGTGGTTAGTTACCTACTTTATGGGGGTTTAAAAGAATAAAAATACAAAATTACTTTTTCACCACAACTCGTCGGATCTTTATTGTTCATAAAAAAATAATTATCAAAGTCGAACTACTCTGTAAAAAGTTATGCGTGGTCTAACATAAAAAAAAATATACGCGTAGACTTGAGAACCTCCTCCGTTTTTTTCGTCGGTTAAAAAACAGAAGATTGCATTTTACTCTCTTGAGTGGCAAAGTAATTTGATGTAAATTTCGAGTTATTTCCTCACGTTTCCTTGGGATGATTTTTTAAGTGATGAACTAGAATAATTAAGTATTTAATAGATGATATTTTCCTCGCGTTAGTGAGGTGATACTTTGTATGTTTCACTCAGCAACAAAGTTTGGTTAACCTTTGTGCTTGAAAACCCTCGCAACACTCCAGATTCTACTTTATGAATCACTCGCTATGCTCGTCTTTGGAATCTTTCTTCTTTGGGTTATACAAACACTTTTCCCCTTGTAAAACAATTAACTACGTTTAGAATAAATAAATAAATACATATTTTACCAAGATCGACCTAGTCCCAAACTAAGCAAAGCTTGTAGAGTCAGACCAAGCTAAGTTGGCAGCGATTTTGATGGAAGTGCAAGTGTTAAGTAAACGTCATAATTTCATAGATGTTTGACGTTTAGAATAACACTTGCATTGTCTGGTCTATCGCTGTCAACTTAACTTGGTTTGACTCTACTATGGGTATCTATGCGATGATGTACATATTTATATTATACAGATAAAACCAAACTTAGATATATAGATAGGTACGTTTACCGCGTTTACCTTAGATTGGAGTTTTAAAAAACACTTGTTTTCAGTTAACAGATATGGCACCGTACATAGAAGAAAAAGAGATATCGTTAGCAGAGAATTCTAAGCCCCTACCTCCACAGACAGCGCCGCGGGAATACACGATAGTGTACTCTGTGGTACTGATCTTCGTGTATTGGCACATTGGAGCGCTGTATGGGCTGTATCTGGGGTTCACCTCTGCAAAATGGGCGACTATAATATTCAGTACGTATAATAATGTTATTTGTTTTTCAATAATTTTATAAGGTTATGGACTGATGCCTTCCTTTTATTGGTTTAGTTATGTTTCATAGATGTTGGGCGATCAGAACCTCTAGTGTAAATTTATTCGACGGCGTGACGTGACCGTACGCGTTGGCGTTAAGTCTCATTTTATGGGATTTAGAGACAGCGAGCCAAGCGGGACGTTTTGGAAACTCAAAATCCCATACAAAATGAGACTTAACGCAAACGCGTACGTCACGTTTCGCTATAGAATAAATTTTCACTAGAGGTACCGAGATTAGTAGGATAAATGATTAAAGAGCTCGTAACCTCACAGAGTTTAGACAAAAACTAATCCTGATCCTAAAAAAATTTTAACTTTTTAGTTATAATATTTCAGACTACGTGATATACGTGACAGGGGGCTTCGCAATAACGGCCGGAGCGCACCGGCTCTGGTCGCACCGCGCTTTCAAGGCCACGTTGCCGCTGCAGCTCCTGCTCATGCTGCTGCAGACCATGTCGTGCCAGAAGAGTGTTCTTAACTGGGTCCGGGATCACAGGTTGGTACATACTATAATCATTAAACGAGCGCGAGCGAACGAAAAAGGGCAAAAATGTTTTCGTATGTCCGGCTTTTGCTCCTCTATAATAAAATTATGAAACATCTTTATTATCTCTAATTTATTTATTGAATGAAGTGAAAATGATAATTTATCTTAAATACAGTCAATATCATATCTTGTTGTTTTTATATGTATATATATATCTTTTTTATTTATATTTGTATATGACATATTGTTTTGTGTTTATTCTGTGCTAGACTTCTTATTGCATCTGGAACACCTACTGACATGACATAAATTTATTTAATTCCGATACCTAAAGGTTGTCTGGAAGAGATCGCTTTAATAAGACCGCTTGTTGTTTACCTCTTCTTTATGTGTTGTATTGTTTCTGTATTGAATTGAGGTGTGCAATAAAGAGTATTTGTAATTGTAATTGTTTTAAACAGGTTACACCACAAGTATTGCGACACTGACGCGGACCCATACAACTCAACCAGAGGGATATTTTACTCCCACGTCGGCTGGTTGCTGGTGAAGAAACATCCAGAAGTCATTCGAAAAGGAAGAACGATTGACATGTCGGATTTAGAGAACAATCCTGTGTTAAAGTTTCAAAAGAAGTAAGTACCTTCAAAATTGACAATTTTACATTTTCGATATGTGAAAGACTGTCATAGGTTATTAAATATTGTTGGGTGTAAGGACTTTCAGGGTGTAAGGAAGGAGGAAATCATTTGGATCCGAACTTAAGGGTGTAAGATTTCTGGAATTCATAATTGCCTCGACTCGGCTAAAGAAAGTACTCAGCTGCTCGTAGGTGATTCTGTTCCCCGAGAACTCTACCCATAAGCGTTTTACCTGTTTTGTCTGCCGCTTCAAAGATACCTCTCAAATTGGGGCTGCTCGAGGGTCATGGACTATGACTCATGATGGTCATGACCTCCCCCTGGGCCCGTTCGGTCTACAATTAATAAGTTTCAATATTTTATTAGTGAAAAAATAAATAGAGTTTGACCATGTGGCTCCCCACTCCCCCTCCTGACCATAACACTGGGTCCGCCCTTTGAAGAGACTCGGCTAATTTATGCTTCGTAGAGCGTTGTCACACACTGCCTTTGAGATATTTGTCAAAATATGTCATACGTACAATTTACAAGATCGTCGGTCGGTCGTCAAGTTTCAAAAATTGCGAAAAAAAATCTTAAACTTGACATATTTTTGTATAGAAATCGAAATATTCCATTTTTAATATAAATTTAACAATTTTACATGAATTTTACTTAATTTTTAATAAAATTGATTTTACAAGCTTTTATTTGACTTGCCCTGTTAGTATGTATGGGACAAATCTTGCAAGTTAAATTTGACCCACTTCCCGGTTTCTGATGAAGCTGAAAATTTGCATACATATGTAAGTCGGGTGACAATGCAATATTATGGTACCATCAAGCTGATCTGATGATGGAGACAGGAGGTAGCCATAGGAACTTTGTGATAAAACAACGCAACCTAATTGTGTTTGGGGTTTTTGAAATGTGCCTTTGAAAAAAAAAATTAAAAATAGAACTTTTTGGAAATTTTGTATTTACTAATAATTATCTCTTTCATTCATAGCTGCGTCCTTAAAGAACGTACGGCGAACCACCTTCCACTCGATCGAACATGCTTCGAACCGTACTGAGGTCGCGGTGCGGTACGCACCACTGTTAGTGCT
Organism: Cydia pomonella; assembly: GCF_033807575.1. NCBI lineage: Eukaryota > Metazoa > Arthropoda > Insecta > Lepidoptera > Tortricidae > Cydia > Cydia pomonella. The sequence continues at coordinate 4,489,909 of NC_084725.1, read as the reverse complement.
TATACATAGCGAGTTGTCCCCTCAATAGATTAGATCTTTTTGGCTGCGAGCTGACTTTCAGTTTTTTTACTTTTAACGTTTCTATTAGATTTTTTTTTACTAAATCACATTTTGTTTCAGATACTACCTCATTTTGGTCACTCTAATGGCGTTCATACTTCCCGCGCTAATACCAGTAATCTTCTGGCAAGAGTCTCTGAACATCGCACACCACGTTTCCCTAGTCCATCTCGTCGTAGGGTCTCATATGACATTCGCTATAAACAGTATCGCGCACGCGTTTGGGACCAAGCCTTATGATAAAACCATATCACCGACGCAAAGTCTATCCTTGTCTCTGGTCACATTTGGAGAAGGATATCACAACTATCACCACGTTTTCCCATTTGATTATAGAGTCGCCGAATTGGGAAACAATTATTTAAATTTGACTACGAATTTCATCGATTTCTTCGCGTGGATCGGATGGGCGTATGACTTGAAATATGCGTCTCCTGATATGGTTGCGAAAAGAGTGAAAAGAACAGGCGATGGGACTGATTTGTGGGGACGAGTTATAGAAGATGCGGACACCTATTCGGGCCAGTAGACCACATGGAAACTAAAACTATGATGACTCGATTTTTTTTGCATCAAACATGGAAATTAAAAATACTTATAGGACTGACAAGCATTGACGAAGAGCTTAATATAACTACAACGCCTCGTTGTCGTAGTAGGCTTAAGTGTGTGTGTGTGTGTGTGTTTGTGTGTTCTAATAAGTCGTCAATCTCTATAGATATTACATTTTTACCTTTTTATTTCCATACTCTTGCACTCATATGCGCTAACACTCGTACGACTTGAAATATGCGTCTCCTAATATGGTTGCGAAAAGAGTGCAAAAGAACAGGCGATGGGACTGATTTGTGGGGACGAGTTATAGAAGATGCGGATACCTATTCAAGCCAGTAGACCACATGGAAACTAAAAAACAGGATGAGAAAATCGATATTGTAAAACTAAGTGAATATATGGACGCAGTTTTAAATAATCTTTGTTTGATTTAAAAATTCCCTGTACCTCGAACCATGATGACTAGATTTTTTTTGCATCAAGCATGGAAATTAAAAATACTTATAGGAGTGACAAGCATTGACGAAGAACTTAATATAACTACAACGCCTCGTTGTCGTAGTAGGCTTAAGAATCTTACTATATTACTAATAATTTTGAAACGTAAAATCTGAACGTGTGTGTGTGTGTGTGTGTGTGTGTGTGTGTGTGTGTGCGCGCGTGCGTGCGTCCGTGCGTGTGTGCGTGCGCGCGTCCGTGCGAGTGTGTGTGTGCGCGTGTGTGTGTGTACTGTGTGTGTGGCGTTCATACTTCCCGCGCTAATACCAGTAATCTTCTGGCAAGAGTCTCTGAACATCGCACACCACGTTTCCCTAGTCCATCTACATTACATTACTTCAAACATATCAGTTGGTAACGCATATACTTAAAAAGGATAATATTTTATTTTATACATTTTGAAGTCCTATGTCACGTACCTACTTATGTATTTCCTTAGAACTTTCATTTACATCTAATTATTGAATAAAGCGCTTTAAACATCTTACTTAAATCAGTAACTGACTACCGGGGACGCAGCTATACGTTAGACAGGTCAAGCCAGGGGCCTTATTCGAGATGCACAACTGTCAAATTTCGCGTCCACATCAAATCAACACTTGATTCTATCGCATGTTGATTGTATCAAGTGTTGATTCTATCAACTGTGGATATTATCATTTGGAACAATCAAAACTCATTCATAGAAAAAATAATCAAACAAAAATCAACTTTGTTTATTACTACTATATAGTTTGAAATGGCTCTGAACTCGAAGTGGTTCGGTTTGATTTGATTGTCACCTGACTGTGGATTGCTAATGTCAAATTTTGACAAGTGTTGATTTTATTGCTAGACTTTATTGTCCATGGGCTTGGGCACCATCTTGGATTTTTTGACGTACGACAGGGAATACCCTTCCTTTCCTACAATATATGGCATAGAGTAAAGCGTCTTTTTTTTTTAAACATAAGTTTACAGGAATCAGCGACATCTTGTATTCGATAGGATAAGTAATGCGCTATGAACAATGCGGCGGCGAGTAGTGAAACTGTACCTGACAACGTCAATCAATTAAAAAGTGACCACACAGTTGATGGTCGATAAAGGTGATTATTAATTGAATATTAACGACAATAAAGAACTATTGACATGCGATCTTTTTGTTGAACCCACACCTACACGTCGAATAATGCTCGCTCCACATATTCTCCTATAAACGCTCAAAATTGTAAAAAAAATTGATGCAATTTACTCCGCACCCAGTCTCAAGTTGCTTCTAAACCACATTCACGAACCAAGTTGTAACCTAACACATCTGTAAATATAAGGCATATGATTTAGAGATAAAGTCCGTTTTTTTTAAATTACGAGATGGTTCATGAATAACCTTTATTACTATAAAAATAATACATTTGTCAAAAAAAAAAATCTGTATTGCGCTATTACATAATGCATAAAATTGATATAAAGATAGGTACCATAGTAGCTCGCTCACTTGGTCTATCAACAACTATTTTAATGCTCTTTGTACTCGTATACGCGACCCCATTGTATGACATCGGAACGCATGTATGAGATCTCAAATTATTAAGATAAGACCTACTGTACTGTCTATATTACTTACCAAGACCTAAGTACCTATTATTTATATGTACCTACACAAAGAGAATTCCTATGTTAAAAGGAGATTAAATACATATTTTGTTATTCAACTACAAATAAAATAGAATTTATCTTTTTCAGTTAACACATTTTTTTACCGATTTCTTTAATAAAATAAAACATTAAAGTATTATGTGACTATATTTCATTGTCTTCGGTGTAGATTATTTACTGATGTTCCAACCTCCTCGGCCTCGACCTCGGCGGACTTTCTCTGATCAAATCGGGGAAATCCTGAAGAAAGGCCAGGTCAAGAGCACCCTAAACCGACGAGCGTGTATGAGGAATGTCATGAAAGTGAAGGAAGCGAAAGAGGTATGTCAGGATCGTAGCAAGTGGAAATCCGTGGTCTCTGCCTACCCCTTCGGGAAACAGGCGTGATTGTATGTATGTATGTATGTATGATGTTCCAATTTCCTATATCAGTTTGGTACCAGGAAATATAAAAACTACACCTCTTCAAAAACTTTGCTGGTAGTTCGACATCTGTAAGTTTAAATACATATAAAACATGATAAAAACACTTAAGTCAAAAACGTATACATAAAATATTTGCCCTATATTCTGGTCGCTCGGTAGGGTGCCCAGAAGGCTGGGTGCATTTCCGCGCTGGTTAACATTGCTGATCCTCTGGTCACCAGAAGCCTAAATAAGGCGCTCTCATAGAGCCACGCTAGTGCCCTAGAGTTTCAAATTCAACCCCAAGTGCCACAAATATGTAGTTAAGGGTTTAAATTCTGGATCAAGAACATGGAATACTATTCGCTAGTAAGGCCATAGGTATTAGAAAAAAATAATAGTAGGAGACGGCCGTGGTCATGGTAGGTGGTACAGGTGGGCCAGGCAAGCTCTGAAATTATGCACCTATTTTACTATAACTTTGTTCACCTGTGTATATTTACTGTTTCCATGAAAATCATTTTTAATATGTAGCCCGTGTAATCGGGCTGTATAATTGGTCTCATATTTTTTAACACAAAATCATAATTTTAATTCAATAATTAATGGTGTTTTACATATTAATCATTAATTTACCTATTTTGCAATATTTTCTTGCATATAATAATATTGTTTACTTCAATTGACGTGTTTATTATTTTCGTTACTATGTCAACGTTAATACTTAAAAAATTATAACGTGAAGGTTGAGTCCGCAGTACAGTTACAGTTTACGTACATAGTGGCATTAGCACAGTCGGATTAGGACCAAACTCGAAATGTCTGAACAGTCACGAAATTTGGTATGTATATACGCCCCTTAAAGGCCCCTTTTTCATGCCCATACCATTTGACATTTGGGGACCTCGAGGAACCGCAGCCATCTTGGAAAATGTGGACCATCCAGGAGAAATTCGCGTTTTACTCTAAATCTACGTTCTTTATTCAATAATCGTGTAAGGCAACATTCGAGCTTATAAAATTCTACATAAAATAGTTTGAGACATCTTTGCGAAAAAAAATGATCTTGCTTTAAAAAATACTTGCTAAACCCAGATTTAGCCCTTATACCCTTTCATGGGATATTCTCTTAATAGGAAACTTGGAAGAATAAAAATTCCACTTTTAACTATACATTTGTACATAATCTACCCCAATATCAATATTTTACTTGACTGCAACTTAACCAGAAAGTAGGGTTATGGGTATAAGTACTGAGGATTCAGGACATCCTGTAGCTTAGGATACTGGACGGATTTTTTAAATGACGTATTATTTAGCCCTAAACTTTTTTCTTCCGTTAATTTTAGTAACTTTGTATTGCATAGCACTTGTATACTAACTGTGGATCTACTGATGTCTGTTTTACTGTACTCCGCTCAATAGTTTAGGCGCTAGAAGAAAAAATATGATTTAATATTCGGAGTCCTCTCAAGGCGGCTGTATTGATTTTTCTTTAACAGAACAAGTAAAAGTAGGTTGGGAAATCAAGAATCAGCAAGAGGAATCTAACGATACGTCATTTAAAAAAATCCGTCCAGTATCCTAATACCTAGCTACTGGGTGTACTGAATCATCAGTACTTACACCCATAACCCTTCTTTCTGGTTTAGTCACAGTAGAGTAAAATGTTAATATTGGGGAAGACCACGTACAAATGTATAGTTAAAAATAGAATTCATATTCCTCCGAGTTTCCTTTTAAGAGAATGTCCCCTGGAAGTGTATAAGCGTTAAACTTAGATTCAGCAAGTATTCTCTATAACAAGATGTATTGTTCTGCAAAGATATCGAGGACTTTTTTGTGTAGAATTTAATAAGTTTTAATGTTGACTGTTGTGTTGATGGTACACATTTTCCAAGATGGCTCGGATTCCTCGAGGTCCCCAAATGTTAAATGGTTTGGGCATGAAAAAGGGGCCTTTAATTTATATACATAATAAATTTCATGACTGTTACAGAGATTTCGAGGTTGGTCCTAATCCGATTATGCTACATTGTGCGTCCGCAGCAAATTCGGTTCTCCATACAAATGTAGTTACGCTCTCATTTTAAAATGACTTGCTAGATTGCTCTGAAACTTTGTACTTACAATAGGATATGGTATGTCTATGCCTATAATTAATTTAAAACATAAATGTGAAATGAGAGCCAATTAAGTTCAATATTAAGAATATATGTCGTTGTTGACTCGCCGACAACGGAATTGAGATCTATATGGGTGCCATGTTCTGTGCTGTGTAGAAAATCCTGAAATTATAAAGGATTTGTCTTGGCTAGTTTTTACGTATAGGCTACGTATCACCGAAACGTCACAAACACCACGAAGGTTTGGCTTGTACGGGCCCTCGTTTTTCCTATAGGGAGCGTGCATGAACTGTAGGAGGCAGCACAGGAGCCGTCAGATTTTTGGCGCGAGGCGTAAATGTGATGTTTTTTGTTCCGATGTAGCCCACAAGATGGCAGAACCTACTATGCACAAGAAAGCACGTGACGTGTAAATGTGCATGTTTATGGTTCCGATTCAGACCACAAGATGGCAGACCCTACAACGCGCACGGTCCCTATATTCTTATACGCTGCGGAGACCTGGACTATCCGAAAGACAGAGGAGAAGACGATAGACGCCCTAGAAAAATGGTGCTGGAGGAAAATGCTGGGGATATCCTGGACCGAGTTTCGGACTAATGTCTCCATCCTTAAAGAACTCCGTATCAAGCAGCGCCTTTCGACTCTCGTAAAGACCCGCATACTCAGTTTTTTCGGTCACGTCTCGAGGAGGAACAATGACTCCATAGAGCGTCTAGTGGTGCAGGGTAGAGCAAACGGAAAAAGACCGCGCAAAAGGCCACCTATGCGATGGACTGACCAAATCAAATCTGCCATGAAGGGTCCCCTGAACGCATTTGCCAGAATGGCCTCCAACCGCGAAAAATGGCGAGAAATCGTACGGCAAGCAACATCTGCGCCTGATATCAGCAGTTGACCACGACGCTCTGCAAAGAGTACAACGACAAAGAAGAAGAAGACGTATCATATTTGTCTAAAATTTGGTTTGTTGGTACACACACAAGGGATAGTCTCTAGCTAGGTACGGGGTGCCACACTCGTCAGCGCGACGGCGATATTTTTTACCTTTTACCTAAAAATCTCAAATTTGTGTACGGGCTCAGCTCCTGTTTCGTCTTAAGCCTGAATTTAACAGATTCTGACTCACAGGGGGCTTTGAGCATGCTGTTGCGTTCGTTTTCAAATTTTGAAAAAAAGAAGTAGCCTAACAACACAATAAATGCTTGTTTTTCCGCATTCTTCACTATATCTCCCTGTCTCACTACTATCTGACCTTCTAACCCAGAGGGGAAAATATACCTTATTGGGGCTACTCCATCTTCCTCATGATAATATATTTTACTTTACTGAAAAGCAATCGGTACATGTTACAAGATGCACATTGTTAAGAGCCGGGGTTAGAACCCACGACCATTGGTTTTAAAATGAAGCTTTGTATATAATTTGTATTTTTATAATAAATCTGTTTTCTTGTTGACATTTTGTGGTATTGTATTGCTTTATGTTAATTGTCAAGATATTTCTTTCATCCTGGACAATTGTCACATGCGTCACATGTACGTTTTTATGATAGATCTACATCGACGCAACTGCATGTCATTGTCAAAGAGCATATAATCACTACGTTTTAAGAGACGGGACTTCCATACTAGCGAGTGGAATCAGTTTGTTTCGCAAATCATTACCAAAATGTACGACAAAGAACTGTCAAAGAACCATAGTACCAACATAAGCGATTTAAATAGTGTAGTACGCTACACGCTTACGATTCTTATCGATATCGATAAAATGGGGAGGGTTGAAACATAGGCTCCCGTCTACAAATTTTGTACTCGAAATCAGGTTAGCATCGAGTCCACATTTAAGTTGTATGTTATATAGTGGATAGTTCTTAATTGGACTACTATCTGGTTGGGCTTAATGTGAACCCGAATTACTTTAATACAGTTTTTAAGTCGTGTTTTTTTATTTTATTAAATGCTTGATTTTCATAATGATGTGCACATACATGTTTGAATAAATGTAACTTTTCTATGGGAAGATGTATCAGGTCTTCGTTCCCAACAAATTTGGCCCACTGCCTGCATCTGAAAACATACAGCCTTGGAAAAACATGACTTTATCTACAGTTTATATTCCATGTGTTTGCTAATGAGATGATCAACTGATTATTTCGCGCTAATATGCATCTATAAATCATGTTTTTCGGCATCCAGTTATCAACAACCCTTTATCAATGCTTTAACTTTTTATGTATTTATATGTCTGTTAATCATGAGAACGAGTCTGGCCTTGTTGGCAGCGATCCTGCCTATGAAGCCGATGGTCCCAGGTTGAAACTGGAACGGGCATTTATTAGTGTGATGAGCATGAATATTTGTTCCTGAGACATGGGTATTTTCTATGTATTTATAAATACTTATAAATTAGGTCTATGTACATATATATATATATATATATATATATACATTATTGCACAAACTGACTTAGTACTAAAGTATGAATGGCATGTGTTGTGGGTATATATATATATCGTTGTCTAAATACCCACAACACGTGCCATTCATAATTTAGTACTAAGTCAGTTTGTGTAGTAATGTCCTATAATATTTCTTTATTTATCATAAAAACAAAGATTCATTTTCTTACATTTTAAGTTAATATATTAAATAATCACTAGATAAAAAAAATATGTTAACTAATGACCATTAATGCATAAGTAATAGATAATTTATGCATTATTAATCTTCGACGAATTAATTATGGTCATATTGCATGCTAGTTCTAAGGAAATTTCACATATTTAATTTAATTATTTACACTGATATACAAATAAAACTACAGTTATCGATAGTTATAGTACATCCCTAGTTCACAACGAAAAATAATGTAAAATATCTAATTTTCGATGTGTTTATAGCCTGCTGACCCAAAATAAGGTCAAAAGTATCTAAAGCAATACTTACCAGTCTTGGCAGTCTTCATCCAAGGGAAATTTCGCCATAAAATCCCTTTTTTCGTGATTTTCTCGAGTGGCTCGCTTGCCACATATTTCACACTTAGTAAACCGTTTTCTCGCTGGCATTGTAACAAACTCGCTCTTTACTCTGATCACGGTTGACTATTTTCGATTTTTGCACTAAATAATAAAGAAATTACACGAAATACCAGAACAAAACATTGAAGCCTTCAAAACAAACAAAGCAATTAGGCTGACAGTAGACTTGATGTAAACTTGACAGAATAAATAGCACTGACGTTTTCTTTTTTTTCGTTGGCAATGATTTGCGAAACAAATTCCATACAAAACTTTTTTCTTCCTAGTTGCGTCAGCCTGATCGGAATTTGGCAGCTAACTCCATCTTGCGTCCAGTAGAAGAATCAAAATCGTACAGGTAAAACTACTCTCTGCCTTAGGATCCCCTTTTAAATGTCATAAATCCAAACATGGCAGCCATACCCATCGACAAAAAAGTCTACCGTTGATCTAATTTCATTTGACAGTTAACTAATACGTATTCGACACGCTTATATTTGACAACTAGAATCCTGACTAGAGCTGGGACTGCGTACCAAAAGTACGTCTCTGTTACTCGTACCAAAAGTACGTCTAAAATACCAGTTTTACGAGTATGACCCCCAATAGGCAGTTTACGTATTTGCCGTGCTTAGGCGTCTTACAAATAAGGATTATTTATACAAATATCGACTTATTATTTCGGTAAGGGTCGGAAATATGGTGACGTTTTGAGTGAAGGCTATGAATCTATTGTCATATTTTTGTTATATATTATTACATTATTTTTAGATACAACAGACACCCAGACGACCATCTGTTAACAAAATTTTATTTTACCTAAAGTAACGGTAAGAATGGAGGTACGAGGTGATAAAAGTTTCATATTTGTTTTATTTCAGAAATCAAAGTCCGTACTTTTAAATACTCGACAAGCTAAAAGTAGTCTATTACAAATAACCTGTTCCAAAAACTATTCCGGTACAACGCCCCGCCTCTAGTGTGGATATTGTTCACTGACAGGTGGTGATAATAGCAATTCGACAAGTCACAATATTTCTCACATCAAATGGAAATCAACACGAAACGTCACTTTTAGCATGTCGAATAAGGGCCCTGGTTTCGAAGGAACAAAATTGACTTTATTGCCCATGAAGACTGGCCGTCCTCCAGCCCGGACCTTAACCCCCTGGATTATGCTACACGGCAGGTTATTGAGGAGAAAGCATGTGCTAAACCCCACACAAATCTTGACTCCCTCAATCGGGCCATAGTTAAGACAGTGACGGAATTAGACATGACAATCGTGCGTGCCGCTATTGATGGCTGGCCTCGTCGTTTGAGGGCTGTTGTCAAGGCCAGAGGAGGCCATTTTGAATTATATTAAATAAATAAATATTATAGGACATTATTTCACAAATTGACTAAGTCCCACAGTAAGCTCAATAAGCCTTGTGTTGATATTGTCATATGTGATTCCTGATTTTGTGTACTTCATTTTAATATATAGTTTATTCACCTTTCGTTCGTATATTTTATGTAGATAAAGATTATTGCAGTAACAGAATTTAGTAACCAACTAGGTAGACGTGCGAAAATCGGAGTTCATAATCATAAACATATGCATACATTTCAGATAAACCTATTTAAAATATTTTATAAAAGATATTTCCGAAATTTACATAGGTAATTGCCTATGACGTGGTGACCTGGTGACAGGTAAAGATGAAGTTAATATAATTATTTTAGGGTTCTACGTAGATTACAGCGCCAATCGATCTTAAGGATCTTAATTAAAATCAGTTCAGTTCAAATAAGTTCAGAGTGGACATATATCATGTATAGAGACAGACAGGCAGGCACTCATACAAAACAGGACAACCATAATATTCCCTTTTTTAGCTTTGCCGCGGTCGGGTATAAATACAGCTTTAGGTAGACAATTAAAGTTGTCCACAGACATTTAAGACATTAACTAAGCTATTAGATAATGGCGGACCGATCAAGATCCCAGAAATACCTGCCTATTTGAACATTCCGGCCTCGCTTACCTACAAGTTGGTCATCGGTTCAATTTGAAGCCCTGAGTAGGAACTCTATTTATGTGGCCTCGGCCTTAGGTGACATCACACTTGACTATTCAATTCAATATTTTATTTCAGGCATGAATTGTGTTAGTAATATGCTTATGAAACGAAGTGTTAGTAGATTACATTTTTTTATAATTAATTAATTATCGGGACTAAGTGTTTAGTCCGCATGCAGAGTTATCCAGCGGGCCAGCATTGTTTTGCCCCAGCGACGCGCCAATGCGCCCAGAATGTTGTTGGGACTGCCACGAAAACTTTGCTTTCCTGCAGCTCATCCTTTGGTCATGCACGGGAATGCACCAAGGACGGCTTGGCCTTGCAGCCCTAGACTAGGCAGAGCTCGATCTTCGGCCTCGCTTGAGTCACTAGGCGATTTGTTCGTACAAAGGGAGAGGTCAGTTTGGAACCTTTGGCCTGTACACAAGATGTTTAGCTAATATTTGATGAAAAAGTTAAGACAAACATAATACCTACATTTAAATAGTACTTTAATAATGTACACATAGAATCATGGTTTAGAATAGTCAATATACAAGTATAAAACAGTTGTAAGAAAAAAATATAACTGGCTTTATTTTCTCACGGAGATACACGAGACGAGACGGAGGATTTTCTTTCCGCCTTTATGGAACCGAATGCTGGGCATCAACAAAACAACACGTTCAAAAACTACATACAACAGAGATGCGCATACTTCGCTGGTCAGCTGGAGTCACCCGGAAAGATAGGATCCGTAACGAATACGTGAGAGGTAGTTTTAAAATCGCTCCTATTGAAGAAAAGCTGAAGGAAAAGCGATTACGCTGGTACGGTCACGTGCTCAGACGAAACGAGGCCGTGGAAGACGTCTTGCTACTTGGCTGACAACGGTCCAGAATGACCTGAAAAACACAAATATTGACGCCGGAACTGCAACAAATCGTCCTGTGTGGAGAAAGAGGATGAGGAGAGCCGACCCCAGATAATGGGAAAAGGCTTAGGTTGAAGAAGAGAAAATTTATTTTATATGCCTAAAGCTTATTTTCATATATTGCTATCTACTGAATTATCATCTATATTATAGTATCTAAAAGAAATTAGAGTTCTTATCCTGTGACCGTGCGGAACCCCTTTACGCGGCACGAATTTACACTTCGTCTGGTTTATCTTACATATATATCTATCTTCGCTCGAGTCACCGGCAATAGTGCAACAGAAGTGTGGGCACACTAGTGTTATATTTTTAAGAATTATAAGGTAAGTCTATGTCATATATTATAAATTTTCTGCACTTACATACGTATATATTTTTGTCACCACACTAGCTGGTAAAAACTCTCTGGATTGATCAAAAACGAATGAAAAAGTTGCGTTTTATCCACAGGTGTGGCAAAGTAAATCTAATGCAATTTTTAAGTTGTTTCCTTATGTGGGCTGGTAGAATGGAGTTTTAAAATTATGATTTTGAATGATAAATATTGAATAACAACCATTTGGATTTGAGTGGGTTTGATTTTGTTTGATATTTTACAGTACCTAAGTATTTTCTCGCATTGGTAACGTGAAAAAAATTATGTTTCACTCGGTGGCAAAATTTGTTTAACTTTCTTGGCTTGAACCTGTCGCAACGCTCAAGATTCCACTATTCGAACCACTCGTTTGCTCATGTATTAATATTAGCACGAGCGGTTAAACAACAACTTTGCCCCCTTGTAAAACAGATAACTATAATCTTATTGTACGACTATCCATAATATACATTCTTAAAACAAAACAATTGCTTATTTTGGTCAATTAATTGTTATTTGATATTTAAATTCTTTAAAATTACAAGTTTATTAAAAGTAAAATAATACAAACCCACATCAAATAAATAAATAAAACAAAACATAATATTATACATTCTTAAAATATAAACCTTACTTACTATATTTTTACCCTATCAACTAAGAAAATTAAAATTGTATTCTGTAGAGTGGCAGAGTAATAATGTATTGTAAATTTCGAGCCTGAACCTGAGTCAGAACCTGAAATCATAAAAACAACATACTTTTACATATCATAAAAAAATAATCTCTTGAATTAAATATATATAATATATATTATATATATTTAATTCAAGAGAATATATATATCTTGAATTATATATATATATATATTTATCATATTTATGTATATATTTATATGTTATACATATATTTGTGCTGTTTTATTTTTTTCCTCTGTTCTGGTTCTCCATTTATATTTGCTACCCTTATACATATTTCTTCCTTACAGTAATTTCTACTACCTGAAGGTTGTCTGGAAGAGATCGCTTTTTAGCGATAAGACCGCCTGTTGTTGCTTAGTTTTTTATGTTAATTACTGTATTTAATCATGTTTTCGTTGTGCACAATAAAGAATATTATTATTATTATTATTAAATATTTAATGAATTAAAACAATGTACTAATAAAATCAAAAGCCGATTTTTTGGAAAAAATATCTTTGTTCGAAAAATCGGATGGTAATTAATAACTCGTTTATGTTATGTATACTATTCTTTGTTACTGTTAATTCATTAAGATTAAAGAATTTAGTAGGTAGTTACTATTAAAGTAAGGGATGGCGTGCATGGAGGCAGAGGAGACAGCCGCCCACGTCATTCTTGAATGCCCAGGGTTGGCAGAGTACCGGGCACAATACCTCGGTTCTCCGGGGTCTCTCTCAGAAGTCGTCGGCAACATCAAGAGTCTGCTAGGCTTCTTGGTAGAGTTGGGTTGGCAAGAGTAGTGCCGACAACCCACCACGCAAAATAGGCGCGAATTACGACGTTGAGTTGCGGAAACCAAGCCCGCGAATACCAATACTATTAAAGTAAAACTATTTGCCCACATCCTGTAAGGTTCGTTGTGTATCTACACTACATAAAAAGGCCAACAACGGCTTTCTTCGAACTAAAAATTATTTCCTTTGGCAGAATAATCTTTGTGTTTCTGAGATGCATACGTATGAGATTAATAACTGTTTAAGTTTAGGTTCTAAGTCAAGTTTAGTATCATTGTCAACTAAATTAAAAAGTGCTTTTATTCATCTTGATCGGTCTAGCGGTTATTGAATCCCCATACACACTTCCAACTCCCCTTTTCACACCCTTTTTCGGACATTTCGGACCCGGGTATGTCCTTAAACTACGTCCAAAAGAGAGGTATGGGCAATGTGAATGTCATCTCGCCTTGTGTGGTAGGGCACAGCACAGCAGATGTCATTCCAGATCTAGAGCAGAGCCCAACTGGGGAAGTACCTCCACCTTACAGAAAACCGCAGCCAAATAACACTTGACCCTACTCATAGTGTTGTGTTCCTGCCGGTGAGTAAGGTTGCCAGAGCTCAACGAGGGGGGTGGGGTTAGGGTCGGCAACGCGCATGTAACGCCTCTGGAGTTGCAGGTGTACATAGGCTACGGAGACTGCTAACCATCCGGCAGGCCGTATGCATGTTTGCCACCGACGTAGTATTAAAAAAAAAAACCCTTAAAAAGGGATGATTATTGGGACAAAACTATCCTGTGTTCTTCCCCGGGAGTCCCGGGACTCAAATCACTCAAACTATTTCTATACAACTTAAATTTCATTTAAATCGGTTTAGCGTTTACTGACTTTTTGGAATAAAAGCTATCGTATGTTATTTCTCGATCATTCTCATTTTCTGAGAATATTTCTCGACATCCGTCTTATTGCCACGACTCTTTTCGTACATTTTGTATGGGTCGCGGGAATTATTATACATATATTTTTTTAGTATGCAGACTATCTGTATACTAAATTTGAATAATACTCCGGCACACCCACTTTGTCAGTAGAAAAGGCGTGATTTTTTTTATGGGAAGTCAACCCTTCGCGCCTGCAATTTTTATATTTGCCACCTTTCTCTACTGACAAAGTGGGTCTGCCAGTGTACCTATAAATTGGTTCAGCGGCTTAAGCGTGAAGAGGAAAAAAAAAAACGGTATTTTTCTCATATTTTATGTTTTTATTTCGGAATGGTGTCAATACTGTCAATATGATACCATAAATCAATTCGGCATCCCCGATTTAATACGAAAACGGCACCAAACTTGGCCTAGTAGCTTAAATGATGTAGGTATCAAGATAAAGTTGAGAGCCCTCCCAACGATAAAATTTACATCAAAAACCTCTACTTTTTAAATCCATTTTTGGGTCCTAAGGACTAAACCTGCCAAATCATAGAACAAAAAGATGATAAGGTTCAACTTATCTAAAACAATAAAAATTAAAAAACTATTTATAAACTTGAACATATAAAAAAAAAAGTTGGTCACCGGGCGAGATTCGAACCCGTAACACTCGTTTAGCAGTCCGCGTCTTAACCCGCTGGGCCAGACGGACAGTGGCCGACAACACGAAATTAGCGACCATATTCTGCGTCGCAAGAAAAACGCATGAAAACTCGAAAACACGCGTTTTCCCAAACATAAGACTAATCTAGATCGATTGTATACCCTCAAAAACCCCCATATACCAAATTTCATCGAAATCGTTAGAGCCGTTTTCGAGATCACAGATATATATATATATATATATATATATATATATATATATATATATACAAGAATTGCTCGTTTAAAGGTATAAGATATGATACTTTGTAAGTAGGTACTTCATATGTTCTACATGAAATCATAATCATTTATTTATTGCAGTAGGTACTTATTATGTTGTGCATGAATGCAATAAAGAAATGATTATGATTACACAATCATAATCATTTATTTATTGCATCGTGAGAGCACGAGGGGTTAAACAACAACAACAACAACTTTGCCTCCTTTAAAACAATTAACTACGTTTATCGTTTACTTAGTTTTAAAAAGTATCTAACTTTATTTAACAGATGGCACCATATAGCGAAGAATACGAAATATTAAAAGAAAACACTAAGCCCGTTTCGCCCCAGGCAGCGCCGCGGGAATACACAGTAGTGTACTCCGTGGTACTGATCTTCGTGTATTGGCACATTGGAGCGCTGTATGGGCTGTATTTGGGGTTCACCTCTGCAAAATGGGCGACTATCATATTCAGTACGTATGGCAATGTTATTTTGACTACATCAGTTGCTAAGGGCCCTCTTATTGATGGTTAAAAAGCTGATGAGGAGGTTGCATTTTATCCACATGTGGGGCAAAGTAATCTGATGCTCGAGTTGTTTCCTTGCAGAATTGACTTTTACATGATGATTTTGAATGATAAATATTTAATGACGTTCATTTGGATTTGATTTTAATTTTGTTTGATATCTAACATCTAATATTTTCTTGGGGTTGGTGTAGTGAAAAATTTGTTTAACCCTCATGATTGAAACCCTCGCAACGCTCAAGATTCCATTTTTCGAACCTTTCGCTTGCACGGGTATCAATATTAACACAAGTAGTTAAACAACAACTTTACCCCCTTGTAAAACAAATAGGTATGTAACTATTTCACCACACCAGCTCGTCATTATCATTTATTTATCATACAAATATGGTCACCCTACTAGTCACGTGACTCAATTGCAACGGAATGTTGTGACCGGTCGTCAAAATTTATCATTAAGTTGTTTTCTTATGATGGCTGGTAGAATTAAATTTAAAAAAATGATTTTTAACGATAAATAGGCATTTAGAAAATTTTATTAAATAATCATTTATTTCAGGCATTTACAGCCCTGTGTGTTAGTAACATACAAAGTAAAAAATAAAAATTCATGTTAAGACTTACAGCTATATAAAACCTAACATGCAAAAACGAGGTAGGTACAGTGCGCTTCGAAATTGCTTGGAGAAATTAAGAATGAATTTATTGATAAAGTCGCCATGCACATTTACAAAAATATTGTAACGTTCGTTTGGATTTCATTTTGTTTGATGTTTTACAGCTAGTATTTTCATCGTGTTGATGTGGTGAAATAGTTGTTTCACTCGGTGGCAATTTTTTTAAAACTTCGTACCTAGAAACCCACGGAACGTTCAAAATTCCACAACAATTTTTAATGTATTTTTTTTGTGTTACCTACCTACTTGTATTTTCATTTCTAAATTTGTTCACAAAATGTAGGTACCTGTTTTATTTATCGTGAAAGTACTTGGTTATTTACTGTAAACTTATAGGTGATAAATAAACGACATTGAAATTGAAATGGCTCGAAACACAACGTACGTAACTGCACAGCGACACTATTTTCCACAGCGTTGACTAGACGCTGATGCTCGACACACGAGGGTCTCTAAGGTGCAGACATGTTTTAAATTTGGTATTATAATATTTCAGACTACCTGATATATGTGTCAGGGGGCTTCGCCATCACGGCCGGATCGCACCGGCTCTGGTCGCACCGCGCCTTTAAGGCGAAACTGCCGCTGCAGATTCTCCTCATGCTGCTGCAGACCATGTCGTGCCAGAAGAGTGTTCTTAACTGGGTACGGGATCACAGGTAGGTACAAATTTTATAATTATGTAGGTACCTAAAGTAACCAGCGAGGGATAGACTTAGGTCATTTCCTGAAGTTAGTTGGAAGAGAGTCCATAAAAGAAGAGAAAGAGTAAAGAGCTTTTATTTCAGTTTTATGTTTACAGACATACCAGGCAGGGCCTGTATCGCGGGGAACCAATTACAATATAAATATCAGAACTAGTTAAAATTTAAAATCTAACATTTGGTAAGAAATTACTTACTTAGTTTGTAGTTTAGTAGCCAAACTACAAACTAAGGCTAATACTAAACTCAAAAATTGAAACTAAATATCAACAACAAGTCTTCTGTCTCGGCATAATTCTGTGAGTGCAGCCGTTTGAAAAACAGTTTTTTCGCTTCCATTCCATGGGGATAACTTTGCCTTAGCATTGATGTGTAATCTCTAGGTTAATAAGGCTTGTTCTGCCAATGTGCCACCTACATAACCTACATTTGCATATTTGCCAGATTTTTACAGTTAAAAGGAAACATATTTTTTTAATGAAATATTTACGTAGGTATTACTTGGACGCCCATAGCTAGGTATTACTCGGACGCAACGTAAAAATGTATCCGTTATTTCTTGCGCCACCAGAAGGCCTCGCTAAATCTACCTTGCCCACACTAAATTTTATACCCCGCCACTGTACCTAGTCACAGTATGGGTAGCCTAGAGGTTATGGCAATAGCCGCGAAAGCTGAAGACGCTGGTTCGAATTCGACCTCAGCCATTTCGGACTCGGGTCACTTTTTATTTAGTATATGACATCGAACTCAATTTGTTGTTTGTAACAGGTTACACCACATGTATTGTGACACTGACGCGGACCCATACAACTCAACCAGAGGGATATTTTACTCCCACATCGGCTGGTTGATGGTGAAGAAACATCCAGAAGTCATTAGAAAAGGAAGAACGATTGACATGTCGGATTTAGAGAACAATCCTGTGTTAAAGTTTCAAAAAAAGTAAGTACCGTCGAAATTGCCAATTTTAAATTAGTTCTCCTTTCGGACACTACGTGCCCTACGTGCAAGACAGTCAAAGGCTCAGCTACTAACAAATCTGATACGTGTATTTTTCATACGACCACACATATTCTAAGGGTAGTCAGTATAAGCCAAAATTAACTATCTTTTATGTTTTACGAACCATCAAAACCCTTTTATTTTTCCTTATAAAATAATTCAACACGCAATGAATCTTTTTGTTTTATCATTTTGTCACCTTGTTTTTACTCAAAACGTCGCATTTACTGTCGCGTCGTCACAACTGACACAAGTGCATGTTGCGGAAAGTTGACCTCGTGGCAGTCAGCTTTGGTGTACCCGATCCCTAAAAAGGCGACCATTCAAATCCGTCCAACTACAGGCCAATAACTATAGCCGAGAAATGGGCTCGAAGATAATGGCGTTCATTTTAAACTCCAATATTTCTCGGGAAAACGTCATCGAGAGCCGAATCAGACTTGTGTCTGAAATCGAGACCTCCCTAAAAGAAGTCTCTGAATGGGGTCGACTTAACTTAGTGCATTTTAACCCTACCGCCTCTTTCCGCCATCGCCCTACGCGACAACATTTCCATCTTCATCACTTAGACAGTCTTCACCTGTGGGTTTCACCTGTTGAAAATTATTATTAAGTTCCCTACATCTACGGTAGGGAACTTAATAATAATTTTCAACAAAAAGTTACCTAATGAATTTAAAATATTTTTAACTCCTATTTTCAATTATTCGCAATTTCGATGACGCGGTTGGGATATTACTCAACTAATGAAAAGCATTTTGTTTCAGATTCTACCCCATTTTGGTCACTCTAATGGCGTTCATACTTCCCGCGCTAATACCAGTAATCTTCTGGCAAGAGTCTCTGAACATCGCACACCACGTTTCCCTGGTCCATCTCGTCGTAGGGTCTCATATGACATTCGCTATAAATAGTATCGCGCACGCATTTGGGAGTAAACCTTATGATAAAACCATATCACCGACTCAAAGTATATCTTTGTCTTTAGTCACATTTGGAGAAGGATATCACAACTATCACCACGTTTTCCCGTTCGATTATAGAGTCGCCGAATTGGGAAATAATTATTTAAATTTGACTACGAATTTCATCGATTTCTTCGCGTGGATCGGATGGGCGTACGACTTGAAATATGCGTCTCCTGATATGGTTGCAAAAAGAGCGAAAAGAACCGGCGATGGGACTGATTTATGGGGACGAGCTATAGAACATGCGGATATTCAGGCCAAGAGAGTACATCCCAGCTAATAAAAGGGTTAAATAACAAAAGATACATAAGTGTTTGTATACTCCGGAAGTTCTGTTGGTTCTAAAAATAGGAGTTACTTATATATACGGATATAACTCGGTAATACTCCCCTACAGCGCTACTATTGGGTTAGAGGTTGAAATAAGGGGTGGAAGAGCGCTATAGTAGTGCTATAATAGCGTTGATTAAGCACTTAGGAGTTAAAGGGATGGCAAATAAGTGACCATTAACTATTTGAGTTTCATGTGTAGGTCCAGACTCCAGATAATTGATACATTTAGCTTTTGATCGTATATTAGCATTTCTGATCAGCATTTGTAACACAAGAAGGTATTTGCACACAATCTTCCTTTGCCACTATCTACTTTGGTTGTAGATGTTTTCAATGTTTTATTATTGTTCGTAAGCTTGTGACACTTTGAAGTGAAATCTAATAGCGAATAAATAAAAGTAAATAGTAAAAGCGCATTGATACCGGCGTTATTTGTAGATTTATAACGGCGCAATTAATTACACTGTCAATAACTATATGTATTAACAAAGTTTTAAAGGGCCTCTGATCCTTTGTATATTTATCAAATGGTAATTACTGTAGGTAATGGCAGCTACTGTAGCTCCTACAGCTGAACTTCTTAAACACTTTTATGTCACCTCAGCCTATAGGCAAAGACCGTTCTATGTCTCTAGGTTATAAAATAGGTGCCAAGTGTCGCCGAATTGTTTGTTGGAAAGGAAACTAAAAAAAAAGTCAGGATGATAAAATCGATATTGTCGGATTACTTATACTGTGAATATATGGTCTTGGTTTTAAATTATGTTTGATTTAAGAATCCCTATACCTCGAATATTAACCAAGATGACTTGAAACAGTAAGTACGGAAAATATAAATACTTATGGAACTGACGAGCGCGAAGGGCAAATTAATCAAGAGTTAGGGCCGGTACCCCAAGATAGGGGCGGTACCGTTATTTATCTGACTTGCCTGAATGCCTGGCCGCAGTAAGAGGTATAAAACTACAATGAAAACATAGTTAAAGCAATGTAGGCATTATTTTGTAGATAGGGTCACCCAGCTGACTAACCTAACTGAATTAAATATGTCGACAAGGTAAAGCAGAAAAAGTACATGCATATAAAATAAACCGTTTTAAATTTTAGCTTTATTTTAACTCGTTACTTACTATTGATAACCTTATTTCTTACAACAAATATTTACAATATTCCATGCAATGCATGAACACTTAGCATGAGTCAGTTCCGTAACAATAAAGTATAGTTTAAGGCCAAAATTCCTTTCACACCATAAAAATCTTCTTTGGTCCCATTTTAATTTAGTGTTGTCTTTGGTGCGCTCGGGTTTGATATTTTGCTTTCGCTAGCATGCCTGGCCTTTCCTTAGTCTTACTGCAACTATGTGATTTCTTATATTTAGTATTTTCTTGTCCTGCAGTGTCTACTATTTCTGGCTTTGTGAGTGGAATATACTTTATTTGTGTTTCCTGTATTTTATTTTATTCATCTTTATTTTGTTCCGTAGCTTCCATAGATTTCATGTCTATCTGGGTTAAGTTCATCTATTGATATCTATATGTGTTTTGGGAACGTTTCTGTGTTCAGAACTGTCTGTACAATTTCGCTTTTTGTGTGTCGAATATTGCTTACGTTCCTGTGTTGTGTTGTGCTATTATCATATTCAGACTCTGTAATGTTCTTACAACTTGTTTTATTAGGTTCGTTCTTAAAATCTCCTATAGTATTAAGTAACTCAAGTTTATCTTTTTATTTTATAATATTCGAACAGCTTTGTTTCTTGAAGTACACTTGAGTAAGCGGTTACTTTGTTTCATGTTGATTATTCTGTTTTTCGGTAGTGTCTGTGGAATTTTTTTGTCGTGTATAAAGTTTACTGAAATTTTTGGTAGCTGTGTTTTAAGAGGATCATTGTTAGGATATTTTATAGTCTTTACAGATTTTTGTTTGCAATGTTTTTCTTGTGTACTGCAGTATTCTTAAGACCTTGTTTTGTGTCGGTGGCGATGATTGGTGATTGTTGCGTTTTATTGCGAGTATTCTTAAGCTGTCCTAAAGTGTTAACTGACTTTTGTTTGTTATGATAATTTTTCTGTTCCATAGTAGGTATACATACAAATTTTTCTTTTTGTAGTCGGAGTGTGCTTGAACTTCTGGTTGCTTGGTTTTATTATGATCAGTTTTTTAAATTCTTAGAGTATATTCGACACAACTGTTGCTGTGGTTTACTCAATATTGGTTCAATATTTTTCGTACATACTATTTCATCTTCTGTCAATGTTACTTCAGCGGGTTGCTGGGACATATTTTCGATCTGTGTTGCTTGGGCTGTTATAGTATTCACTAAGTCATTTTTGTACTAATTTTAACACGGACTCGCTTGTTGCACGGTGGACAGGAGTCCTCTTTTTCCGCCTAGAAATATAAAAAAAAACATTGACCTAAACATTAGTACCTTTAAGAACCAGGGATTCTGCCCAACAGTGTGAATTTGACCACTGATCTGAGTTTTTTCAGAGGTCAGAGGAGACAGGATCAGGATGATTTTTATTTACAAGGAAACATTGCTATAGGTTACGTCTTAATGCACACGGTTGAAAGTGCTTAGTCTTTATGTGAACGTACCTAATATTTTACTTTATTTAATTCATTGGACATAAAAGCTGGCATGAAATTGAAATCACAATCACCAATTAGCCTCATGCAAGAATATTTTTTAATTTTTAAAATCATTATTTATATCGGCTGAACACCTGAAAAATAAAAGTACTTTTTTTATAAACCTTCACATTATTTTATTAAATAATATTGAAAAATTTTGAGCGGTTGAAAAGTAATTCTATGTTAATTTGTTAGTTTGCGCCCGTGAGCGACATTTTGATTCTATTTACAATTACAATTTTAATTTTATTACACTATGTATATTTAATTCCTAAGTAACTATAACACAACAACTTCCCATAGAAAATAACAAGTCGGGTGTGCAGTATATTTTCAATTTGGATCCGGATTTGGCACTCGTATTTGTAGCCAACGAACAAGATTCAGGTAATTCTTCGCTAGATGGCTCCGGACTTAGAGCTCTATCAGGGCCCTTTCAAGCCGTTTTAAGGCTGGCCGAATGGCGAATATTATCGATGTCCGGTTGATCGTATGTATATAGGTCGAAGTTACAGTAAATGTTATCGAATTCCACTAAATTTTCTCTGAACTCTGAGCCTTTAGACGTCTTGCTTGAAAAAATAATACAGTTTTTATGCAGACTTTCATACTTCCTGACATCGATACAAATCTTCTTTGGTCCCATTTAAGTTTAGTGCTTTGATGCGCTCGGGTTTGATTATTTACCTTCGATATCACGTCTGGCCTTTCTTTCGTTTTACTACAACTATATGATTAACTTTTGTACATTTTTTTCGTACATTGACCGTACATATTAGTTTTTTGACTTACATGCTATGATGATTACGAGTACTTTCTTTTTCTGCAGTGTTCACTGTTTCTGGCTTTGTGGGTGGAATATACTAGAATTTGTGTCTCCTGCATTTTATTTAGATCTTTATTTTGTTCATTAGTTTTGTAGTGTTCACTGTTTCTGGCTTTGTGGGTGGAATATACTAGAATTTGTGTCTCCTGCATTTTATTTAGATCTTTATTTTGTTCATTAGTTTTAGTAGATCCGTCTTTGTGGGTTTTGGTAACATGTATCTGTTCAGTACTGTCTATACAATTTCGCTTTTTGTGTGTGGAATATACTTGCATTTGTCGTTCCTGTATAATACTATTATCATCATTTAGCTCTGTGTCATTCTTAAAATTTTGCGTTTCATGGTTGGAGTATATTTTGATTTGCGATTCTTGCGTTGTATTAGCATCGTTCTTAAGATTTTCTATAGTATTCACTGATTTTAGTTTATCTTTGTGTTCCATAGCATTCTTACAGATTTGTTTCTTGGAGTATACTTTAATAAGCGGTCGATGTGTTTCACTTTTATTATTCTGTTTTTCAGTAGTGTCTGTGCAATTTTTGTCTTCGTTGGTTAAGTTTACTAGAAGTCGTGGTAGCTTTGTTTTAAGAGGATCATTGTTAGGACCTCCTTTATTTTTTACAGATTTCTCTTTGTAAGGTTTTTCCTTCGGTACTGCAGTGTTCTTTAAACCTTGTTTTGTGTAGGCAGCGTAGATTTTTGGTTGCTGCGTCATAGAACTATTGCGAGCTTCCTTAAGCTTTCCTAGAATGTTAACAGCTTTTTCTTTGTTATGATCATGTGTTTGTTTTATAGTGTCTGTACAGCTTTGTTTTATTTGTGTTTGAATTTGTGGTTGTTGTGTTCTACAATGATAATTTTTTTGATGTATATTGTCAACTGCCTGTTTTTGGTGTTTGGAGTATACTATACACAGAGGTGGAAGCGTTTTATTAATTTTTGTTTCATAGATTATTTTCGTACAGTTTGGTTCATCTTCAGTTGCTTGAACAGGTTGCTGGGATATATTTTCGATCTGTTTAGCTTGGGGTATTGTAGTATTTATCAAGGGATCAATATTATCTGGAGAAGTTTGAACACGAATTAGCTTGCTGCACGCTGGGTGGAGCTCCTCGTCACTCAACTGTAAGTAAAATAAAAAATACTTAAATCGAAATACACTTTAAGATTCAGGAATTTTGTCCAGCAGTGTGAACTTGGCCGCTGATCTGAGCCTTTTCAAAGGTCAGAAAGGAGAGAATCAGCACGATTTTTATTTAAAAACATTGCTTTGGGTTACGTATATATAGTTAAACGTGCTTAATCTTTACCTGAACGTAATATTTACCTAATTAATTGGACATAAAAACGGGCATGACAAAGAATCACCAATAGTTCTAATTTACAACGGAGTAGTTAACTTGGATGGATGTCAATGAAAACTTTTTAATGTTCTTAATTGACAACATAAAAGCTGGCATGAAAAACAATCACAAAATTTTATCTTTTACAAGGGAGTACTATACTTACATATTAATGATAATTTATTAAATGCTCTTAATTGACAATATACAAAAAAAACTATACCCTTACCCTTTGGCCGTAAACGACATAAGTTTATTGTAAAATCTTAAAATACTTACATGTTGGTCATTTAGAACTAGGGATTCCAACTGTATGTATGATCCGTCGGATTCGTATCCAGATCTAGATAACTCCATGCCAGTTAGATTCGGATTTAAAACTGTATCTGTAGTCGACGGACAAGCTCCATATAATTCTATGCTAGTTGGATCCGTATTTGGAACTCTAACTGTAGCGAACGAACGAGATCCAGAAAATTCCATACTAGTTGGATCCGTATTTGGAACTCTATCTGCAGCCAACGAACAAGATTCAGCTAATTCTACGCTAGATGGATCCGGAATTGGAGTTTTATCAGGGCCCTTTGGAGCCGTTTTGAGGCTGGCCGAGTGTCGAATATCATCAATGTCCGGTTGATCGTATCTATAGAGCCCGAAGTTACAATAAAAGTCATTGAAGTCCAAAAACATCTCTCTGAACTCTGAGCCTTCAGACGTTTGGCTTGATCGATCGCTTGACTCATGGCATACAGATTTCTTGCTTGGTTGATAATCGATCCAATTTTCAGGGCCTAACATGTTCAGAGTTTCAGGCGTCTGGCTTTCTTGATAATCGGTAGATTCGTTGAGACATACAGATTCCTTGCTTGGTTGATAGTCGATTGTGTCTTCGCCTGAAGACTGGCTTGCTTGATTCTCTAATGATTTTTCAAGACCTAAATATTGCAAATTTCGCTGATATTCGAAAGGGTTGACCAAGCCTAAGGATTTCTCGCCAGGTTGATAATCTGTTTCTCTAAAACCTAAAGCTGAAAAGTTTTCATCGTGGGTATTTAATGAGTCATCGACGCCATACTTCTGATTTGTTCTACAGTTTTGTGAGTTGGGTTGGCGGTCTTTAGGGTGATAGTTGTTGGTTGGAATACTATTGGGTTTTAGAATGGAAGAGTTGTTGGAATATTCCGCCAGGGGGTCTTCCTCTTCTTCAGGGGGTTCCGCTTTTACTATTGGTTCTTGTAGGTTTTCTTCTATCACATCCAAATCCATACTGAAAATAGGTACAATGTCTTAATATATTAAACAATTTGAGCTGTCACAGAGAAAAATAACTTAATGAAGTGTTAATGTCTACAGGGAACAATTTTTCTTGAAATTCCGTATAATAAATCTAGATAGCATTATTGAGTTGGTAAAGAAAATATTGCCTCACAATGCTTCGGTAACACATAAAAAAAAGAAAATACTGACTCTGCTGACTCAACCTGGTCCACATATTTGTCTGTGTCGCATGAATTAAAGAAGTCCACAAGTTGCAATTCCTTTTGTATGGCTGAGATCAAAATTTGAATTTGTTCCTGTGAACAATACATACGCAATTTAGGGCGAGATGGATGTGCCTGGACAAAAGTTTGGCAAATAATGCCAAACTGACAAAACTTGGAACTCGAATTTGGCCAGAGTAGTCCAGGGTTAAATATAATGACAGGTACATTAGGAGCTCGGTGTGTACTCACAGGAGTGGTGTTGGCTGGGGATCGAAGCAGGAAGTGTGGACGGTGGACCATTCGCAGGGCACACAGGCCACAGCGCAGCCCACCGCATTGTACGCACCACCATTGGAACCCAAACCTGACCAGACAAATGCAGGGTTAAGAATAGACCGTCTTTTTTTTTTTTTTGTCATATTGTTTATTTTTAATGCTGTTTTAAGTTACGCCCAGATGGGCGTATTGAGATCAATTATCAAAACCGACTTTTGGTCTCTAGGACAATCATACATACATATACTACTGATAAACACATTACCTATTCTCCTTTGTGTCAAGCTGTCGGGCAAAAACGCCACTCCACTAGGGTTAGATTAGGTTAGTTACCACCAAAGTGAGTTGGTCACCACCAACTAACGGGAACAACACAAAAAAAAAATAACATAGATGCTTATTGCTTACCCTTTGATTGGTTTGTCACATTCCATACACAGAATTTCAACCACTTCGACATCTTCGGTAGCTGAAAATAATAAATTAAACAGTAAACTTTTATGATCTCCAACAAAAAAAAATTGGGTCACAGAGATAAAAACAGTCTTCAATTTGGTTGGTTTGGTTTTGTAAAAATACATAATTTTTGGTAAAGTGGGGGGCATTCGAAATAAAAAATACATTAAGTAAATTATTTTAATTCGTTTTGTTATTAACGAATACTGTTTGTATATAAAATGAAAAATAATAATTTGAAATCGATTATTATTTGCTAGATTCAATTCATATAACTGATACAGGACAATACTTGAACTTTTAAACAATTTTTTGATGACATGACTGATTCCATATGATAATTTAATAATGATTTTTGATTCAAAAATTATCGTCATTCAAATTAAAGAATTCGCAAAGAGCTGATTATCTCAAACAGTAGTAAATACCTTGCACTGGATCTACAGAATCAGATTTATTTTCATCATTTTCGCCGGCGATATCATTTGATTTTTCTTTTTCACATTCAATCTCATTTGATTCATCTTCACTTTCGATATCATTTGATTCTTTACCCTTATAGTGTCTAGGAATTGCCGTCTTGACTAATCTAGGTTGCTGGTTGTTCGTGTTTTTATAGCATTGATCAAAATGATCTCCACAAACATAGCGATTATATAATAATTCAGGAGCCAATTTCTTTAGTTTGGGGTTACCTGAAATATGAAGTAAAATTAATTAAAAAATATTGAAGAAGTCGTCAAATGTGAATTTTGTACACTATGTGTTATATTATAGCAGTCAATAAGAAAATGAAAATTAGGGGACACCATATCTTTAGGTCAATCATACTGGGATTTTATTGATATTATTAGGAAATTGCCTCGCGCGTATGATCGCTCTGTGTGGACCCGCCTATTCTGAATTACTTAACATTAATTTATCACTGACTATTATCTAAAGAATATTGGAAGTATAAATCGAAGCTCTAACATCGATTTAAGAATTTTCCTCGCAGAGTGTAGGTACCTACTAATTGTCCATCATTCAGAATAAGTGATTGATTTTTGCCACTATTTGGTTTGTTTACTTGCTTGAGGCTCAAGTAATAGTGCAGCCCACAAAAAAAACATGACTCTCTATAACCTATATTTAAAATTTATTTACTCAAGTTACCCTAGTATAAATAAACTGTGACTCATTCAAATGAACACTGCTATATACAGACACGTTAGACAGACTAGATGATCTAGAGACAAATAAATATTTCAATTGCACCAAAAACATTTTTAAATTATGAAACATATGAAAACAGAACTTACCACAATTTTTAATCCATATTCGTAAGCGGTCTTTGTCATTTACTGGAAATTTGAATAATGAGTGAGTATCGCTTGAATTTGAGCAGTTTATGTATTTACACTTCCTCTTGGACATTTCAGTTCACAAAACCAATCTTCAATCCAATGATTAGGCAAAGTCGTTATGTTTTAGTGAATAATGGATTTTGTTCATAAAGCAGTTGCAACAGTTGGAAGCCCGTTCAGGAGTCTGAGATAAAATTGAATGACAATCAGTTAAGAGGTTAGTGGATGATCTTCTCCGTGCAAAAGTAGTTCTTATTTTCCACCCTACCCCAGCGAGACTTTGTTACGTTTTGTAAGGTTGTCCTTTATTTTTTACATTATACACCCATTGTGCCTATTTTGCGTGAAAAACAATGAATAAAATATCTTTCATACTCATATGGACCCTGTGAGGGCATAACAATAATGCATGCATAGGATCTTTCTTAAATATATGGCTGTAATATAAAAATACGTCAATTTGAATCAGATAATTGTCAGTAGATTAGGTTCAGGTTGCTAATTGCCTCCATTAGTGTTCACGGAGTTTCTAGTTATCTGCTCCGGTATACTTCTACATCTACCTGTTTACAGTCTAGGAGAATATTTTTAGTTTTGTCTGCCTCTATAATATCACTCTTGCCTTTTTTTTTTTGATATGAGTATGAAAGACAGTTTGTTCATCGTTTTTCATGCAAAATAGGCACAATGGGTGTTAATGTAATCATCATGGGACAACCTTACAAAACGTAACAAAGTCTCGCTGGGGTAGGGTATACAAAGTAGACAAGTAGTTAACTTACCTCAGTAGTTCTCTATCCACTTAAACAAGTGTTGTTACGTTAATAAAAGGAATATAAAGTGGTAGTTAGTCTTTTCTTGCATTTGTTATGGGCCCATTATTCTTACACACGTTACTAAACGTTAAAACTTTTCCAAATCAGTTTGATTTTGTTCCTTTCACTCAGTTTACAACTACCTCTCGTTTAATTTACTTTGTGAACGTGATTGTTTTATTTATTTTCGGGATAATCCGGCACAACATCTGATATAAACTGAAATTGACAATTGATTGACTTTGACACTTTTGACAGTGACGTTTGACACATTGATAAAACGAATGTCAATATACAGCTAAAGTGTGCACAGCAGGATCTTAAAAGCTATAACAGACGGGCTTACTGGACCACGAACTTCCAGTCCGTAGCAAGGCCTGTCGGGCATAAGTGCCAGTTACATCCAAATTTTATCAGGCCTGATATCAGGTTTTAATAACTCTTAGACGGTCCGCCGAGAGTGAACTACGAGTGGTAATACGGTCGGGTGAAGTGGGCTGAAGTGAAGCGAGGCCAAAAGGGTCGCTGAAGATAGGATGGCGTGGCGCGAGCTTGTGAAGGCCCTCTGCACCTCTGGGGTGACTTAAGACAACAACAACAACTCCCTTCTTTAGGGAGCATTCCCTAACTGTATGCAAAGCCTGCTTCCACATAATAAATACTATATTAGTAAAGAAGAACTCATACTTAATTTATATGACTATTAACACAGCTTAAAAATGACGGACCACAAGTTATGGTCCGTGGTCCTGTGATCCATCATTTGGTCAAGTTAGGGCGTGAATTAAAAGTTTTAAAATAATTGGAGATAAACACTACTTAACAAAACAAATTATTTATTATCAAATAAACAATCACCACGCACCTGATATGCTTTCTTTTGTTTCTCAGTCCTGACGTCTTGACGTAATGGTTTGATTAATATAATACGATAATCATATAATACGATAATATAATACGATATATCGTAATTATATAATACGATAGGTATATATGGGGGTGGGCCCAAATATGAAAGCAACAGTGCGTCGATTTTACCTACTTACCGCTCCAGGAGATTTTTTAATTTCGACCGCTCGATTTCGTCACTGGAAAATCTGTGGAAATGCTATTTTTGAAATACAAGCGGTCAAAAGTGGGAATCTAGTGGTATTGACGACTCGTTTTCAATTCTATTAGTGGAATTTAAATGCCTAGTGGAGATCTTATTAAAGGGAGACACGAAATCGAGCGATAGAAATTAAAAAAATCGGTCCTCTTTTGTTGCACATCATAAGTAAAACAATGAACTGTAATATGTAATATAATAATATGTCTGAATATAAGTATTTTTTGTACATTATGAATTGACAATTGTTTGTGAGACAAGGGGCGTTAACCACGAGCCACGAAAATGTACAGGATGATTTATAAGCAGACATAGAACTTATCTTGGCAAAAATGAGTGATTGACAAAATGAAATATCGATATTTCAGTTATCGATATTATCTTAACCTTATACATATATATAATAACTACTTCGGTTTGCCGGGGTCTTTCTCCGAAGTCGTTTGCAACATCTAGAGTTTACTAGGCTTCTTGGTAGAGTTGGGTTGGCATTGGCTAGAGTAGTGCCGAAAACCCATCACGCAAAAGAGGCGCAATTTATTACGCCGAGTTGCGGAAACCAAACCCGCGATTTCCTATAATCTATACACCGTGTTTTTATTTAATTAAAATTAAAAAAAAAATTGTTTTTAAACTTTTTTTTAAAAGTTTTATAAAAAGTAATTAAATGATGCATATAACGTTGTTGTAACATGGGCATTACATTTAACTCAACGAAACAATTAAAAACTATGACATATCGATGTCATTTCGAACATCGATCGTCCGAGATAGTACTTACGTTTAATAGGCAATGTATCAACTCGTACTAAACTCTTGTCAATATGTAAACAGGCCCTAAGGCTAATGTACACGCTCGTAAGGGCCTTATAAGATAAAAAATAATTATTGGTTATCTGCGAAATGAAGTTAATTAGAATACCGGTGTTTTTGAGAAAGTTACTCAATTGAAGCTCAGGGATGCACCCTTGAAATTAACGGAAATAAAAAAACACGGTGTATATATAGATAATTTCTAGCATTATTAAAGAAGATAGCTAGCCTGAAGTACAGGGCACGTCCACTATCTTCTTTCAAGAGCCACGAAAAGTTCTATGTCTGTTTATCAGAATTTTAAGTCATGAAATTAAACCACATTTTCCGATAATATTTACATAGTGTCATATTTTTGTAAACAGTTACGATTCCATTTTTTATTACAATATCAAAATTAACAAGTATTTGTTTATACTAAGTCGGTGGCAAACAAGCATACGGCCCATCTGATGGTAAACAGTCACCGTAGTCTAAGGACGTCTGCAACTCCAAAGGTGTAACATGGGCATTGCCGACCCTTTAAAAAACCTGTACATTCCTTTTGTGAAGAACCCCATACTGTATGTAGCCTCTCGGGAAAACCTCGGCAGAGAGCTCATTCCACAGCCGGAGCGTCCGTGGGATGAAATTCCTCTTACACCGCACAGTGCGCGACCATTTAGGCTTTAGGGTATGAGGATGTATACCCTGCCGACGGCGAGCGGTACGATGATAGAAAGTGGCCGTTGGCATCATTGTCAAACAATTCTGCAGAGCACAGCCCATTGTACAGGCGGTTGAACACACATAAAGAGGCAAAGTCTCTCCTTAGACATAAAGGTTCAATGCCGCTTGTGAGTTTGGAATCGTCGACGATTCATACAGCACGTCTTTAAACTGAGTCGAATGGTCCAAGCTGGTCTAGGTCCAGGCTGGTCTAATAACGGGTATTAAATTATAAGTACATAAATTTTATATGTAGTTTTATGTGATTATGATTTGGAGCATTCAAATGCACATGATTGTATATGAGTAATTATTTGGACAACACAAAATGATAAAATACAGTAAACTTCAATAACAAATAAATAAACTAACTAAACTACCTATATTATAAAACTTAAAATAAAAACTTATAAATAAAAAATGCTCCCCAGGTCGTCACTATGTGTTATGGTGCCCAGAAGACTAGCAGCGTTACCCCTTTGGATGGCCAGACTTAGTCTCTGGCCGAAGTAGCTGCCAGCCCTATGGTCACCAGAGGTATCCACAAGGCGCTGGGATATCTCTTTACACAGGGATTTCGCGCTGGGCCTCCACGGTCCCAGAGTTTCGACGCCAAACGGCGCAAATATGTAGCCCTCGCCGAGGATAGCATATTTGCGCCGCTTGTATTGTTCCGCCGTTGTGGCCGCTTTGACGGAGGTCGCCTGTAGGTGGGACGGCGTAAGCGTGTCAACGCAGGTGGCGTCTCACACAAGCGTCCACCCTTACGACCATGGAATCCCTTCGGGCTGCTTCACATGGACATGGCGCCGCAGCGACAGCGATGGTTCTCATTGGTTTTGGTGCCCAATCGCAAGGAGGTGGCTAGGGTTAGGGTTGTTTTGTCCAGCAGGGTGCCAATGTTGGTTGACGGCAATGCGTGGAGCCAATATCCCGCTTCCGATTCCGCAAACGAGCGCGCTCTGCTGGACTCTGGGTAGAGTCAATGAGTTCTTTTAAAGTTGACTTGCAGAGCAGCTCATCCTACTGTTTTTGCTACTTAAGAGACACCAGAAGCGTGCTACCGGGACAAGACTGCGTCCATACGTCTTTGGCCTCGTTCACAGTGGTAATACAATCGTTACCAGTGGATGGGCAGAAAATTTTATTGGCTAGGTCCTGTGTGCTGTGAAAAGAGGCCAAAAACGCAGAGAGGGCGACACTGACAACTTGACGTATACCCAGGCCGCCATGACGAATTGGCAGAGAGGCCTGGGTTCAAGCGCGGTTATCGAGATGGATGTTTAGGATTTTAGTAGTAGTAGTAGTAGTAGTGGTTTTTAGTATGGTGTCTAAGGGTTTAATAACATGGGGATGTTTCCAAATGGGACTGCATCTGAGTATATAAATTTCGGAACGAACAAGCAAAACTTTATGATGATTAATGCCATGTGTGCGCTGATTTTTAGAAGGCGGTCCGAATAGTACGTAAAATAATCATATGTTGCTCATTCGATCGTAGTGTCGTAGTGCTGCAGCTGCTTGCTAAATGGCGCCAGTAGTCATTTGTTTTCATGAAATGTATTTCTTGATCTTATTTTTCTATAGTCTGCAAGCCAGTATAAAAATCGGCGAAACAGTAGACACGGACTGTCGGATTCCCATATAAATATTGAGTTTCGCGCCATTTCTTCTAACTTTGTTTGCCAGATTATAGTTTCGTTAGGTACACAAGAGTGTAGGTTTTTTATGCAATTTTCAAGAGGTTAACACTATAGTAAATTGTATACGATACTAAACAATAAATAGTCTTTGTCAGTTGTCTTCCGCATCCTGGAATTCAAACAAAGCGCTGGTGGCCTAGGGGTAAGAGCATGCGATTTGCAATCCGGAGGTCGCGCGGGTTCGAAGCTCAAACCCCGGCTCGTACCAATGAGTTTTCGGAACTTATGTTCGAAATATAATTTGATATTTACCAGTCGCTTTTCAGTGAGGAAACCGGACTAATCTCAATAAGGCCTAGTTTACCCCTTGGGCTGGAAGGTCAGCTGGCAGTCGCTTTCGTTAAAACTAGTGGCATAAAAACCGGGACAACGCGAGAAAGATGTTGGAAATATACTTACCTAAAAAAGGTTAGTTAACGATATGTCCGAATCAAACATGTAATAAAATAGCAATATTAATATTTATACATACATAATTATATAAATTATAAAATCGTTCTAACATAAATACATGCTTTCCTTTTTTTCTACTAACAATAGAATAGATAAGTCATAATGTAAACATTTACTTATATATTAAGTGAGATTATAGCGCGGCGCAACAACAAACTGGTTACTCCAGTTTGGCGCATTTATTGTACTTTGTAACTGTGTAATTGTTTTACGTGAATAAATCAATTAATAATAATAATAAAAAGATGATGATCCTGGAATTCAAACTCACGAAAATACCCCACATGGAAGCAATTGTCCCTAGCACCATTTGCGGCAAGCTTTGTACGTTTAACCTCAATAATGTTTGTCAGGGTTGGCCCTGACATGTTTATTACGTATTCATAATATAATATGCGGGCGACGGGAGCCTTCGGTCTTGCTTCGCTCTAGCCTTTAACACAGATTACCTAAAATATACAGATATGATACTCCAAAAAAAACCGAACACATCCCTTGGCAAGCAACGAGAGGATCCGAGTTGACAGCAATCGGGCTATCATGGCCTGAGGCGAAGCATGCAGCAGAAGACAGAACGAGATGGCGGCGCGCTGTGGACGCCCTCTGCCCCACCTAGGGGACATACGTATAAAGACGCTCTCAAAAAAAATTTCAAATGTATATGTGACAGCACCATATCATCAACACGTATAACGATAAGTTTATAGAATTTAACGCGTTGATCCAAGACACATAAGACGTTTTGTCAAAGCAATTTCAGCTAAAGGTGGACAGAGAAAAAACTGCTAAATATTAGGTCCTTAGACGTAGGTAGTCTAACCTGATGTGAGGTACAGTCAAAAGATTTAATTTGTGACCGATTTCGTACTCGTACCTTGTCACAGTGACAATAGTATAAGGTCTCTGGCGATTTTCATGTTGTTACTGTGACAAGGTACGAAACGGGTCACCAATTAAATCTTTTGACTGTACCTAATTAATTATTGACATGTCTTAAGTTAGCCATCACCAAATGTGCAGCAGCTGGTATGCAGTCTCTTTCTTTAAATAATGCGTTGAACATTTTTTTGCATTATTAGGTACCTATATTATAATTCTGCGATGTCTTTTAAGCTTTGCTGAGATCGATACTTCATAACAGCGTATCTATTCTTGTTAGTATTCTCTAATCTGTGTCTAACTTTTACTAACTTTTTATTACCAAAGTTGGCGGCGGAGAAAGGCGTTTGCTGGAAAAAACTAAAAAGAGATGCGTTGATGAACTTTTTTAATCAGCGAGTCACGAAAACCCAAACTAACCGGGAGAAGTGAGGGAAATTCGCGGTAAATTTCGAAAAAAGAACTTGATGTACCTTGTGTTGGCTGACTTGGGGGGAATTGAAAAGCAAATTAGTTTTTTTATTATTTAATAAACTGGGATTTATCGCGAGCACTTACTTTTTTCTGATATAGGAGGCAAAAAAGCAGACGAATCGCCTGGTGGTAAGCAATTACCGTCATCCATGGAGACCTGCACACGTGGGGGCTCGCCAAGATGACAATTGTACATAGACAAACGACAAACGAAAATAAATTTTTTATCAGGATGAACAGACGCTACGAAATGTCACGTATCTAATTGTATACATTATTCAAGTTACGATTATCATTTTCTAACAACAATTATCATCTTGGATCGGCCCTCCCAGGAATTACAAGTGCGTTGCCGGCATGTAAGAATGCGAGTTCTTCGTGAAGGTAATTTAATTATTTCTCATTAAAAATCCATAACTCAGGAACAAATATCTAGAAATATAAATAGTTTATTTATGGCAAAAATATACAGATAGAAAGAGGAACAAAAAGAAACTTATAAACATATTAGCCACGAAATGGTCCCGACTCAGCATGGTGCTAGCCTGGGTGGGCCAACGCTGGTCTTCCGCCGGGGCCATAAGCGAGTGAAGCACGGAAAGTACACAACATTAAAAAACCTATTAATATCTATTAACCACACAGATATATATAACAGCATTTGAACCTGGAGCCTCCTGATTCGGACGCAGGGTTACTACCACGTTAGGAGGCCGTTTTTTGAGAATTTTGACAGTTCAGTTATTTCGCGCCCTCTCTTATGAATAATACTTACATGTCTATTTTACTCCAGTCTGGCAAACCGAATCTATTGTCAGAAAAAAAGAAAAAAAATTAGACTTATTCATTATTTGGGTGCTAGTGTAAATGCAAAAATACCTTAGCGAACTCGGCGCCGTCGACTGGACAGAAAAGGCTTTGGACACAGAAGCATGGCGGTCTTAGTGTTGGAGGCCAAGATCCACTTCCGTTCGCTGCGCCACAGCAGTAAGTAAGTAAGTACTAGCATAAGACAAAGATCCACTTCGGTTCGCTGCGCCACAGCAGTAAGTACTAGCGTAAAACAAAGATCCCAGTGCCGGATTAACCATTAAGCAAAATAAGCACTTGCTTAGGGCACCACGTGTAGGGGGGCACCAAAATAGTAGGAAAAAAAAACGCGCAGGCTGCATCAGCATCGCAGTCGTAGTGTAGTACTTATGTACACGAAACTTTTTGATACGTGTGCAAGTACCCATCTAATAACGAAGGATCGTAAGAGAGTGAGGACACGTAAGCAAATCTCCAACCTTACGCGGAGGCCATCAAAGCGCATGGCCAAAAAATCTTACCGTCGGGCTTGTGGCCAACCGATTTTCTCGACGTAGATTACCGATTTTGTAGCGTATTTTGCTCTCTTGCACACCAGATGTGTCGGCCAGGCCGAGTTGCTGCAGAGCCACGATCCTGCGACCTAATTGTCAAAGTGTAATAAAGGGCCCTGCGAAGGCCGAAAAACAAAAGCATCTTATCAAGTTGCGCTTTCGAGTTAAGCCAAGGGCCGAGCAGTAGGAGGACCGTGATTACATAGGTTCGATTTCAAGCCACTCTTTTTGCAGTTCGGCGTTAGGTCTTATGCGACGCCAGGCCTTCTATTTTATGCAAACTGCCTCACTTCTCACTTTCAATTGGCCATGAATCCAAATCCATGCTGTCCTCTCTCGCAGCTGGGCTGCCGCTCACACCTCGCCATTGGTTGTATTATATGATAACGCGCCGCAATCGGACGCTCCGGACGTCCAGCCTCGCCATTGGTCAAATTCAAGCGTTGCTTTCTTCCAGCTCGACCTTTGGCCTCATCCGTAACCACCGATCGAACGCTCCGCGCGTTCAGCCTTAGACTTTGCCTTTAAAAACACTGATCTAAACTTACACGATTTAGGCCAATCAAATTAGATCCAAAAATAGCGTTTTGAGGAATTAATTCCCAGCAAGCTGGAAATTGTTTTAATACATTTATTTGGTCCTAAATGCGTGTAATCCGAGTTTGCTCTATACCAGGAGGTGTGCATACATTTTGCGATCCTTAGGAGATAACTTTGTCCTTTGGATTGCCAAACCACTCGATGTAGAAGGAACCCACTGTCAATTACAATAGCACTTGGTGGATCAAAAACTGGTAAGAAAGCGTTTTCGGATTATTAACATGATTTTACCAAAAATACAACTCAAACTCAACGATTTTTTGACTCAACGGGGGGGGGGGGGGGGGGGGGGGGGGGGGGGGGGGGTTTAGGGTCGGCAACGCGCATGTAACTCCTCTGGAGTTGCAGGCGTACATAGGCTACGGAGACTGCTTACTATCAGGCGGGCCGTATGCTTGTTTGCCACCGACGTAGTATAAAAAAAATAAAATAAAATAAATGTCGACTTTTTTTTACAATTTACTACGAATACATATTAAGGTACCTTAAATCAATCAATCAATCAATCCATATATTTTATTGCAAGAACATAGTTAAATTACATTTCAGATCCTCAGATATCAATTTTAATAATACTCGTAATTAGAACAAATTTTCCGTCGGCCGTACCGTTTTCGATTTATAAGCAAAAAAAACTGAAAAAGAGGAAACATTTATGCACACCTGGAATGAAGCAAACTCTGATTACACGTATTTTTAGGTCCAAATTCGAAAAAATCTCGAAATCGAAAAAATCGAATTTGCTAACACTTGACCTTACCTACTGTTGGAACATTACTAAGGTCCGACCGAGAACGCTTTTTTTGTCTCGGCCGAGACCGAGACCGAGATTCAATGGGATTCTCGGCCGAGACCGAGACCGAGACCGAGAATTTATAAAATAGAGAAAAAAAATACGAATTTTGCACTAAAATTGTTTTTATAATCGAAATTCGACGATTTATCAGAAAAAAGTTATCATAATCAATTCCTAGCGCTATTAAACAGTATTTTTAGGGTTCTGTAGCCATAATGGCAAAAATTGAACCCTTGTAGTTACGTCATGTCCTATGTCTGTCGGTCTGTGCGTATGTCACAGCCATTTTACTCAAAAACTATACGGTATATTTTATAACCAAAGTTGGAACGTAGGTGTAGATGTATTATGTAAGTCGCTTTTAGTTTCGAAAAAAATAATGTAAAATATATTTTCAAATATATACTCCGTATAAATGTAACAAAAAGTAAAAAAAAATTATGTGGCTCATCATTAGATAGGTCTTTAAAAATACAGAAAGGTTGCTAAAACGTTTTTTTTTTTATTAAATAAATACTTTTGACAATAATCGATTTAAAAAAAAATTGTGTGATCCCCTCTAACTTTTGAACCGGGAGAGCAAAACCATTAAAAAAATGATTATTAAATATTTAGAAATAAGCAAATAATTTTTCAGGAAAATTATTTTGAATATGGAAGAGTTATAAAAAAACTGATCTTCTTATTAAAACGACAAAAGTGCCACTAACATACGCTCTTTTGCTTGTACGGCTTTTTTGTATTATATGAAGGTACGGAACCTTCCCTTATGCGTGGTCCGACACGCACTTGGCCGGTTTTACAGTACGGATGTGCACAAAAAGAGGTAAAATAACAATAATCAAAATAAAGAGTTCTATATTGTAACACAACATATCCGCCGCAGGTGTCGTTTTGTACTTACCTACTGCTTTGCTTTTTCCCTTTGACACAAATATATTTAGTATCAAAATGTCCAGTGTCATCTTCCACTCACAACAAGTTAATCTAAGTTACATCCCGATAACAATATACACCCATTTATTCATCAATAACAACTATCACAAAACGAAAAAAACCAAATGAACAAGTCATTACTTGCAACCGCGCCTATCCGATCCCAACACTTATACTATGAAACCAATTTAAATCACAAAAAACGTCACACCAACCGGGCGATGCAATCAACGAGTGGCTTAGACCCCGGGGATCCTGCGCGGAAAATTCAAATTCACCAATGATAGCTCATTCTCGGTCTCGGCAAGAATCTCGGCCCATTCTGGCCGAGAGCCGAGACCGAGATCTCGGCCCGATTTTTGGCCGAGAATGCCGAGACCGAGACCGAGACCGAGATCTCGGTCGGACCTTAAACATTACTGCTGCAGTACTGTCAATTTCCGTGATAAAATGGTCTGACGGATTGAATATTCTATTCTCAGCAGTAATGCGGCAATAAACGTCACTCAATTTACCAAGAAAATTCAATGTAATCTTGATGAGGGGGCACCATGGTCTAGAAATGCTTAGGGCACCAAAATGTCTTAATCCGGCACTGAAAGATCCACTTCGGTTCGATGCGCCACAGCAGTAAGTAAGTACTAGCATAAGACACAGATCCACTTCGGTTCGCTGCGCCACAGCAGTAAGTAAGTACTAGCATAAGACACAGATCCACTTCCGTTCGCTGCGCCACAGCAGTAAGTAAGTACTAGCATAAGACACAGATCCACTTCCGTTCGCTGCGCCACAGCAGTAAGTACTAAGTACCTAAATAAGTACTAGCGTAAGACAAAAACTGTATGATTCTGACAAAAATTGTTTGAAATGAGACAGTCCCTTGCCAAACTATAGCACCTAAAGGATACACGTGGCTCTCGATCCGATCACAGTCGGGCAATAAGCGCAAGACAGAGTCAAGTTTCACAATTAAAACTTGCCTTACCACTAGCGGTTCGGGTAATGAGGAGTCGGGAGTGCCGAGACCCACGAATAGTAGTTGGGCTAATTAAGTACTACTAGACCGAAGTTACCCTGAAGTAACCAAAAATGTATCTGGAGTTACCAAGAAGTCACGTTTCCAATTTAATTTAGGGGCTAAAAATAAGATGCCTTGTTATAAGATATCTTTTGGTATATTACCGCTCCGTCTGTGATGGGCTTCGCGTAGTGGTACTATTCTTTTTAGGGTTCCGTACCAAAATAGACCAGCGGTTGAACAAAAATGGGTTTCGATAATATTAAAGTTTTTTCTTTTTTGATATGTCATTGGGAGTGTGTTAAATAATACTTTGGTAAAAAGTTAGAAACTTTAAGGTTGAGCTTTCGGTTATATTTAAATATTTTAATTTTTGCTAATAACTAAGTAAATATAGAATTAAAGTTACAGAAAACTTTAGCATATCGAATAACACTTCAATTTATGTACAATTTTCAGTTTTTAGAAATCTGGAACAGCTGCTTTCTGGTAAACGTAAAAACACGAGTTATTTTGTAAATATAGAATTAGAGTTGCTGATATTGCAAAATTACGATATTATCGATCAACTTAGTATTCTAGTAAAAAGTTAGACATGTAGACAATGTGCTTGTCTAGATATTGATTTCAGGTTAAGCAGTATAGCTAATATTGAATTAAAGTTTGTAGAGTTAATAATAATCGATCATCAACAATGATCTCAGTTACTAAACAAAAATTTAGAAATATAAAATCACGGCGACACTCATTACTGATATGTATGCATTCGTTGCTTATATAAATACGTTACGTTTCAAACGCGCGGCAAGTTTGCGCGCGCCGCGCGCTGTGGCAGGAGGCAGCGAACAACGGTAGTGGGGAGCGGGGTGCCCTTGACTGCGTCTACGGTCCATCAAAAAAATTCCTAAAGCGTGTTTTAAATTAATAGCAATAGAAAATTGTTATTTTGTTGTTACTATAATAGGTATTGCCCGCGGTTTCGTTCACGTAGAATTCGTTATCGCGTTACATGAATATTATTTATTTATTTAAACTTTATTGCACAAACAAAAAAAACACAAATGGCGGACTTAATGCCAAAAGGCATTCTCTACCAGTCAACCATTGGGTCAAATAGAGACAAAAAAAAAAACACATTTTCATACAGATGACCACCCTTCCTTGTACCATTTTAAAAGCCAGTTGCAGCTTTTCTTTCCCGATTTTTTTCAGATGTTTGGACTTGGTATTTTCCTCGCGATAGTTATTTGTTTTAAGGGGAATGTTGTTGTTAACCGCTAATGCTAATATTGATAACCGATAGTTATATAGAGATACGTTATAAGGTATATGCACCCTCATGTTATTTATTTCTGATAAGAAATAAATGTGAGACATAATTCACAGTGATACATTTCAAGTAGGTTGCCTTGTAAGATTGCGTACGGATAGTTTTTTTGTTTGTTATTTCATCGTATGATATATCAAATGAAAGCTTATTTGAAAGTTGCCGTATTAAAAAAGTTGGTCCAGTTAATGGTCGCCTAGATTAACCGATTTTTATATAAAATGTAGGCAACCATGGACTGGACCAACTTGTTAAAAAGGCAACCTAGTACAGTTAGTAATATAGTACCTGGGCGACCGAGCTTTGCTCGGTTATAACTATTTATTGTAATATGGTGGTGATAATCTACATAAACTTAAAAAGTAAAATGTGAACTGACAATTATTATTATTTACAATCGATTTTAACCTTACAGCACTTGTCACAGAGTAACGCCATCTATTGTCGATTTCTCTTATTACATAGGTCATTTTTTTTTACTAAATTAAACTTGTGTAAAACAATAAAAATTAAAAAATTATATTTAAACTTGAACATATAAAAAAAACAAAAGTTAGTCACCGGGCGAGATTCGAACCCGTAACACTAGTTTAGCAGTCCGCGTCTTAACCCGCTGGACCAGACGGACAGTGGCCAGCAACACGAAATTAGTGACCATATTCTGCGTCGAAAGAAAAACGCATGAAAACTCGAAAACACGCGTTTTCCCAAACATAAGACTAATCTAGATAGATTGTATACCCCCAAAAACCCCTATATATCAAATTTCAGCGAAATCGTTAGAGCCGTTTCCGAGATCACAGAAATATAATTATATATATATACAAAAATTGCTCGTTTAAAGGTATAAGATAAAATAACTTTTCTTTTGATATATCATGTGACGTTTTCGTTTACACACTAAAAGCACAGTGTAAAAAGTAACAGTGGGCCGACGCCTTTGATGTTTGCGTAAATGCCGACACTGCTCAAGGTCTCCGTACCTACCTAGGGTTATCACAGACTTACACAACTGCCCAAAAGAGGATGGAAATGTTTTTAGTTTTCATGTTGTATGATGTATGTGTACTAATTTTACAAATGACGTCCATTTTGGAAATAAAGATGGCGGACGTCACTTTTTTGAAAAAGTCGTCATGGGTGTTGTTTTCTGGGTTTTTAGGGGTGTGGATTTCAAAAATGGCATCTATTTTGAAAATAAATATGGCGGACGCTACTTTTTGAAATGGGTGTCGATGTGTGTAGCCGTGATATCAACCACCTTTAATTCTAAAATGGTCTCTATTTTTGAAATCTGCACCAACAAGAACCGCCAAAATTGACGTAATTTTTGTAATTGGAACCCCGAAGAACCTCGGAGATGACACCCATATCGATTTTTAAGAAAAATTAATGTCCGCCATCTTGGATTTCAAAATAGACGTCATTTTCGTAATCGGAATCCCGAGGAACCTCGGATATGACACCCATATCGACTTTTAAGAAAAAATAATTTCCGCCATCTTGGATTTCAAAATGAACGTCATTTTTGTAATCGGATCCCCGAGGAACCTCGGAGATGACACCCATATCGATTTTTAAGAAAAATTAATGTCCGCCATCTTGGATTTCAAAATGAACGTCATTTTCGTAATCGGAACCCCGAGGAACCTCGGAGATGACACCCATATCGATTTTTAAGAAAAATTAATGTCCGCCATCTTGGATTTCAAAATAGACGTCATTTTCGTAACCGGAATCCCGAGGAACCTCGGAGATGACACCCATACCGATTTTTAAGAAAAATGAATGTCCGCCATCTTGGGTTCCATAATGGATGTCATTTTCGTAATCGGCACCCTGAGGACCTTGGAGATGACACCCATACCGATTTTTAAGAAAAATGAATGTCCGCCATCTTGGGTTCCATAATGGATGTCATTTTCGTAATCGGCACCCTGAGGACTTTCAAAAATAATGAAAACATCAAATACTACATGATACATATACAAACAGAAGCAAGAAACAATTTCTTGCTTTTTAAAGTCTTAAACTACTCATAATTTCTTAAAATAAGTTATAAAACATATATGTCCGCCATTTTGAATTTTAAAATTGATATCATAATTATGATATATTTTTGTTTACACTGAGACAAATAATTAGCACATGTCGTATGAAATATTTTAATTGTGTGTTTTTTTTTTTTTTTTTTTTATACTACGTCGGTGGCAAACAAGCATACGGCCTGCCTGATGGTAAGCAGTATCCGTAGCCTATGTACGCCTGCAACTCCAGAGGAGTTACATGCGCGTTGCCGACCCTAACACCCTCCCACCCCTCGTTGAGCTCTGGCAACCTTACTCACCGGCAGGAACACAACACTATGAGTAGGGTCTAGTGTTATTTGGCTGCGATTTTCTGTAAGGTGGAGGTACTTCCCCAGTTGGGTTCTGCTCTAGATTTGGAATGACATCCGCTGTGCTGTGCCCTACCACACAGAGCCAGATGACATTTACAATGCCCATACCTCTCTTATAATGCCTGTGCTAAAAATGTGATTGCGAACTACCTGCAATAACTATACAGTACCTGGGCGACCGAGCTTTGCTCGGTTATAACTAACTATTTATTGTAATATGGTGGTGTATAGGTGATAATCTTAACTACATTCTTTTACTAAATTAAACTTGTCTAAAACAATAAAAATTAAAAAATTATATATAAAATTGAACATATAAAAAAAAATAAAAGTTAGTCACCAGGCGAGATTCGAACCCGTAACACTCGTTTAGCAGTCCGCGTCTTAACCCGCTGGACCAGACGAACAGTGGCCGGCAACACGAAATTAGCGACCATATTCTGCGTCGAAAGAAAAACGCATGAAAACT
This sequence comes from Cydia pomonella, assembly GCF_033807575.1. Classification (NCBI taxonomy): domain Eukaryota; kingdom Metazoa; phylum Arthropoda; class Insecta; order Lepidoptera; family Tortricidae; genus Cydia; species Cydia pomonella. Next base: position 4,446,502 of record NC_084725.1, on the reverse strand, counting down.
CGAAAACACGCGTTTTCCCAAACATAAGACTAATCTAGATCGATTGTTTACCCCCAAAAACCCCCATATACCAAATTTCAGCAAAATCGTTAGAGTCGTTTCCGAGATCCCGGAAATATGTATATACAAGAATTGCTCGTTTAAAGGTATAAGATAATTAGGCATTAAAACACTCGTGTGATCTTTTTAAGAAACTCACTTCGTTCGTTTCCTAAGCCCACACTCGTGTATTTTAATGCCTTTTATTATGTAGCAGTAACATAAACTACTAATATATGTTGAAAGTAAGTACAGGCGGCTAACACAATGATAACAAAAGACAAAAGTTTTGAAAATGTAATTTTCATCATCGTCACTTGGCTGTACATTTGAGGGCCTATCGCGAACCACGTTCGACGTGTTACCTCTCTGTCGCACTTGTAAATTCGTACGTAAGTATTACAGGGAGGCAACACGTCGAACGTGGTTCGCGGTAAGCCCTCTGATGCCACCTCCATTAGTCTTTTGTACGCCGGTATAGCCTTCGACTCAATGTATAATCTACACTTTTTATGGAAACGTAGTTCCTCCTTCCCGTAGAAATATTTAACTTTCCCATCACCAAGAAAGATTATTTGCTCACAGTTATTAACTGCTCAATTCCTCGTTTTTTCTCTGTTACTAAGTCAGTACAGTACACATATCAAACATTTTTCACTCATTTTGAAGTCTTTTATTCTATGATTAAATTCATGTAATGTCCGCATTTAATTTATGTGCACGATAAACAAACAAATGAATGATTTGAAAGAAAAGACAAACAGCGCTTGCGAAGCTGAGCGGGGGGCGCGGGCGGGGCGAGGTATCTATCGCTCACTAGGTCGGCTACGATAGGCTCCCGCGCGCCGAGCCGACATGTTGACGGACCAGCGCGGCGTGGTTATGAATTTCGCGCCTTTTTAAGTTGATTTTACTATTACAATGCAAGCTACACACAGATATTTCTACCTTTCCATAAAATGGCTGCATATATTATTTTATAGTAATAGACTTATCTCTACGGACTTTAATTCAATATTAGATCTTACAGGACAAAAAACGCATATTAATTGTAAAGCACATATCCTATTCTTCTAATTTTTTGCCTTGCCTATTAACTTAAGAATTTAGATATGATATTGTGGATTTTTCAAACTTTAATTCAATATTGACAAAATAATAAGCTAATTTGAGTTTCACAAAGTAGCACGTTGATTTTTTTTCTAAAAATTTGATAGCATAAAGCCTCATACATATTATAAAAGACGATGCTTAAATTTTGTACTTTAATTCAATATTCAAAATTCATCAATAAAAATACATAAATACCTTATTTATATCTAACGCTCGTTCTAAATTTTCTTCATATATTACAAATATGCTTAAAAATATGTCCCATACCAGATAAACATCACTTTTCACTCTTTAGAATTATCGAAACTTATAGGACAAAAATCCGGTCCCACTATTGGTCTAAAAAGGTACAAAAGGAATTTATGGTGCGACTCTGTCCCTCCGTCCGTCCGTCTGTCACGTTGTTAAATATCTTGAGAAGTACTTAAGCTATCGATTTGAAATTTGGAATAGTAATGAATAACGCTAACCCAAACATATTGGAAGTGAATTTATTTTATTTTATTTGTATTAATTATGGAAAATGCCCAATATAAAGAGGGGGCGAAATTTCAAAGCCTAGTTACTAGGTCAAATGGGGTATCATTTGCAAGAGCTCAAAAAGAACATTACAAAACATTTTTTAATTGTTTTTTTCATAGTAAAAAAAAGACTTATGAGGGAAAATGTGAAAAAAAATACAACCCCCCTCCCGTTATCTCCGAAGTTTACGAATGAAAAATTATGATTTTTTTACATATTAATAACATTATCATAAAGATTACAGGAAATATAAAATCAGACCTCTATCTTGATAACTTTTTTTAATTACCAAAAAACATTTTGTAAACGAACTCGCACTTGACCGGTTTTATTTGTTATTATAATGTCACAGTATACACCAAACATGACACAGGAATACAAATAAGAACCGACAGTAAACCGATACTTGTATTTTTTATCCAAGAAAATTAGAGTAGGGTAGAACAGATATCTTTGCTTTGAGCGGTGGCGTAGCGTAGGCATGGTTAGCTATTGTGCAGTGTTGCCATATTAAGAAATCGGTTTCCTGCCTACCCTTATTTTCTTGAATGAAATACATATAAAAGTGCCGATTATTGGTTCCTGTCTGTCATTGGTGCCACTTTGTTACTTAATGGCTCCTCTACACGATGGGCCATCGTACGGGCCCACTAAGATGGGCCAGCGTGTAGTGGCGTCGGATGGTTTATGACGCGGCCGGATGGCGATGGGATGGCCACGGAGTCAGTTTTTCGTCCGCACATCAAAGTTAGTGGGCGATTGTGCGTACGCATCTACACGTGGCCCTTTCTATAGTACATGCTCTCAACCATCGCATGGCCATCTCGCTGGTCCAGCGCTGGGCCATCGTGTAGAGGAGCCATAAAACATTATATTACCGAAATTTGTGTTATGTGATTGTTTAACGTGATATACGCCATGAATATTCATGTGTCACCAAAAGTTTAAGATGATTTTTCCACAATAGACCTTACCTCAGTAACTCGAAACCGTACCGGCTCGTTTAATGAGGCTAGACTTTTAGTAAAAGAGTGACACGGTATTCAGAGATTGCACTTTTTATGCAATTACGCGTCAAAAAAGGCATCCGAATTGTGAGCGCGGCAATTTCCTGAAGACGGGAGCGGGCGCCTCAACAATAAATATTAACAGAGATAATGTCTGAAATAAAGACTGGTGATCTCATCACATTTTCGACTTTCCGAGCTATTAAAAAACGTTCTTAGCAACCTTAATGTTATTCTTAAAGACGATCAAATGATATGCCACACGTTGGGATAGTGCCCTCCCTAAAAATATTATTTTATAAATTTTAACTGCTTAACTAAGTAGCAGCTCACAAAATACATACATTTTACTAATGTCATTACGATACAATTGCGAAAAATAGGAAATTCGCACATGTATCGTACGTAATGTGCTTATTATCGCACTAGTGCAGTAAAGTAGCACCATATGTACTGTAAAAGTTTCCGAGTAATATGTGACATACAGAGAGATAGACGGGTAGATGAACTGACGTACAGATGGACACGAAACTATATGGATCCGTTTTGCCATAATTTGGCTACGGAACCCAAAAAAATTGTGTTTTGTAGAAAACTACGAGATTTAATCAGCCGGGCAAAGCCTGGGTAGGTATTAAGGCCAGTTTAAGAGTTTGACTTAGACATTAAACTTGGCTATACGCACACATTTGACAAGAATACCCTGGGTCAGGGTTCGGTAAACTTTTGAAGAGACGAGTCAATCACAGTAAAAATCATCACCGAAATCGCCTTTTCTTAAAAACGTAGTCCCCATTTTCCTATCTGGATATTAACATTATTGATAATATTCTGACACATTTTGTTGAATATCAACCATGCCCCTACGTTTGATTTTTATCGTCTTTTTTATTATTATAAGAGTTAGGAGCATTGATAATAAATAAAAAAACCGGCCAAGACTGAGTTCGTTTTACTCGCGCACCGAGGGTTCCGTAAAAACTTTGAATTATCCCGTATAACTATAAAGTCGAAATACTTTTGATCAGAAGTACCTATACTAAGTATAATTGTGTACACAAATTGTCTAACTAATTTGCGCGATGTAATGCGCGTATGTTGGTTTTTCGAGGATAATTCTCTATCATGTAAACCAAATTCAGAAATTGTTGTTTTATTTGAAAAAAAGGTTTCTTTAATGTGATCTTATATAAATTGCAAGTGTAATAAACACACGTTAAGTTGGTAAAAATGCAAACTGAATTCGGAAATGTTTTTTGATAACTAAATAAAAAGTTACCAAGATAGAGGTATGATTATATTTTTTCTGTAAAATTTATAGTAATGTTAATATTGTAATTCGGTAAACTTTGGAGATAAGGGGGGGGGGGGGGGGGGGGGGGGAACCCTTAAATGAATAATCACAAAAAATCGAAAGAAGTATAGCTATGGTTAATATACATCAAATTATATAAAAATATTTTCCTTAATGTCCAGAGAAGAAAATGGGTACTACGTTTGTATGGAAAAGCGGCTGTCCCCTTTCCTCTTAATTGTTGAGGAAGAGCCGCAATAGCAGGTCCAAAAAGCCACATATAGCTGGCGAGCCGCGGTTTGTTGACGAGGAAATAGAATGGTGTCACCAGTCCTTATTAATTAATGGTTTCTGATATCTGCCTCGTGTGCCGCGCTCAGCTCCTCATTATCTTCGTCTTTTTAAGTCCTTGCGCTTAAAAGTAAACAAAAGAAGGGCCTTCTTTTGAAAGTATTTGTTGAACGTAATGGCGACGCCGGCTGTCGAGTGGGATGGCGGCGCGGCGTGGCGCAGCGGAGCGCAGATTACGGAATGTGGCCAAAGTCCGTATATTCGGGATGTAAGTATACTAAGTATGGCAAACCTAACCTAAAGCTTCCTTTTCTACTTTTTTGGTACGGAACCCTAAACATGTCAACGAATTTTTACATCAAATTGTAGCTACGTATGCATAAAAATAGTGTATAATGTCAGTAGAATAATGTAAAAAATTTGCTTTTTACAAATTGCCCATTATGATATCTTTCGCAAACCGTTGGAAAATCGCTATGAAAACGCTCGCGAGCTACTAATGATAACTTGGCACCGCGGGTGCAAATAAGGGCGGTGAAATTTCAATCGCCTGCCGAGGAAGGGAGAGGATAGTTTTTTAAATTGCATTTCTATCTAAATTTATCATGTATGGATCTAGCAGCATGGTTCCATTTTTATCGTCTGTCATTAAGCGCGTCACTTTCGCACTTACACCCGTCACGTTGCGATACATTTTTGACAGAATCTGCAGTGGCAGCATGGTTCCATTTTTATCACCTGTCACTATGCCCGTCACTTTCGCACTGACAGACTTGTTAGAACGTGACAGGCATGGTGACAAATGATAAAGAGCCGACCATCTTAACCCTACTGGTGGTTAAGTAGTAGTAGACAGAAACCTCTACTAAACAACTAAAAATATCATCAAAATTGATCTAAACTCTTCGTCGTATGTACATAATTAATTATGTTCAGAGAAATTATGAGGACAAAAGGGTAATCCTAAAAAAAATATGTCTACGGTCTAATTGCCACCCATACAACAAGAGTCGTGGCAATTTAGAGTCATTTATTTATATATTGTGCATTACAGGTAATAAATACAGATGCTATAAAAATGTTTGTTCTATGTATAATATTACTACTTCCTATAACATGGCTCGCGACGTATAATGATTATGGTTACTCAGCGCATGTAATATTATTAGAAATATTTTACATTAGACTTACACGCAACCGCAGATATACTCTGAGAATGACTCAAAAAACCTCTGAAATCAGACCCAGACCTCGGTACACTGGGCTTGAATCAACTCGCAACCAATGGGTACATTCTACACTGATTGACACAAATTTTTGTGTGTTCCAACATGCCCTAACTTCCTAACTAGGCCTTTCATTTGAAGCGTATTACAAAAAATAGCGATGATGACTTATGTCCAATTTTATAACTACGAGTAAATCTAGTGAAATAGATAGAAAATAAGCATTTTTTGTTCCACGCGTAGAGGAAGTTTGTCATTGCTTTAATGCTATGGGGTCATATAGAAATTAAATTATTAAAACAAATCAAATTTAAACTTGTCATCTAGCCTATTATGTACATAGCAATTAGGGGGACAAAAGCAATTTGAAATAAGACCCAGACCTCGTAACACTGGCCCTGAATCAACTCGTCACCAATGGGAACATTCTGCACTGATTGACGCAAACATCCCCGCGCCCGCATCGCTACGTTCTTCTGTGTGTTTCAACATGCCCTTACTTCCTCATTAGGCCTTTCATATGAAGCGATTTACAAGAGAAATGCGTATGTAAGTGTACCACTTTATTCAGGCTGTTTTTAAGTAAAGCAGAGATGTGTTCCATATGGATTTTTGTACATTGACAATCCTGTTGCTATCTCTATTGCACGTGTAGCTATGATTATATTGCTGTCAAGCTCGCACAGTGCCATTGACAACCAGCATCATGGGTAATGGCTCCTCTACACGATGGGCCACCATACTGGCCCACTAAGATGGGCCAGCGTGTAGAGAGGGTAGTGTTGTCGGATGGCTTATGGCGCGGCGGGATGGCGATGGGATGGCCACGGTTTCGTTCTTTCGTCCGCTATCTCTACACGTGGGCCATTCCATAGTGTGTGCTCTCAACCATCGCACGCCATCTCGCTGGTCCAGTGCTTGGACGTTATGTAGAAGAGCCATAACCATCGCATGGCCATCTCGCTGGTCCAGCACTGGGCCATAGTATAGAGAAGCTATCAGAGGAATGGCGATGGAAAGGCGACAAAATAATACTAACACAGTTGTGTCGAAACAGACGCCATACAAGAAATCCCAAAACAAAATGTACCGGGATGAATTCTATTGGCCACCAGCTCTTACTATTTGGGTTGTTATAGTATTTTGCATTCTAAGGAAGTGCAAGCGAGTGCGTTCACATGGAAAGCGACGATAACACGCGGCCACAGGCCACGAAATAATATATCCGAAACAAACAAAAGCTGTATCTTCGATTTCCGGCCCATTATCTGCCCAACGGGTCTAGCCAAGCGAATATAGAAAATGCAATTAAATAATGAATGTAGATCACGTGACAGTGATATAGGAGGCAAACGAGTAAACGAATCCATGTCTATAGACACCTGCAACACCAGAGGGGTTGCAAGTGCGTTGCGGGCATTTAAGATAGAGTACTCTCTTTTCTTAAAGGTCGTATCGGTCCATCGGTCCGGAAACTTTCTACAGTCTGATGATGTAATGTTATCCCTCAATAGGGATATATAGCTCGCAGAAGAATTTTCCATGTGTTCGTTCCTGAGCGAGCGTTTCCAGCCGAGTCCAGTTGAGCCAGCATCCGTCTCAACTGATCGCCTCCATATGGTACGAGGCCGCCCTACTCTACTGCCAGTAGATTGCCAGCGGAGACCCTGCTTGGACAAGTGGTTGTCCGGTCTAAGTAGCGTGTGTCCGATCGCCATTTCCGTACTAGGATTTCCTGGCCTATGGGTTTCTGGTCAGTTATCTGCCATATTCTGCCGTTTGAGAAAGTTCGTGGCCAGTAAATTCCTAGACTAGAATTCCGAGGCCAGAGGACGAGCTGAAGATAGGAAGGCGTGGCGCGAGCTTGTGAAGGCCCTTTGCACCTCTGGGGTGCTTTAGGACAACAACAATAACAACAACAAATTCCTAGGATTGGTACTTGTTTATAAACACCTACGGTGGCATCATGGTTCCATTTTTAGGGTTCCGTAGCCAAATGGCAAAAAACGGAACCCTTATAGATTCGTCATGTCCGTCTGTCTGTCCGATTCTGTCACAGCCACTTTTTTCCGAAACTATAAGAGCTATACTGTTCAAACTTAGTAAGTGGATGTATTCTATGAACCGCATTAAGATGTTCACACAAAAATAGAAAAAAAAAACAATAAATTTTGGGGGTTCCCCATACTTAGAACTGAAACTCAAAAAATCTTTGTTCATCAAACCCATACGTGTGGGGTATCTATGGATAGGTCTTCAAAAATGATATTGAGGTTTCTAATATCATTTTTTTCTAAAATGAATAGTTTGCGCGAGAGACACTTCCAAAGTGGTAAATGTGTCCCCCCCCCCCGTAACTTCTACAATAACAGAATGAAAAAACCAAAAAAAATATATGATATACATTGTCATGCAAACTTCCACCGAAAATTGATTTGAACGAGATCTAGTAAGTAGTTTTTTTTTTTAATACGTCATAAAATTTAAAAAACAAAATTTTTTTCATCAATCCCATACGTGTGGGATATCTATGGATAGGTCTTCAAAAATGATATTTAGGTTTCTAATATCATTTTTTTCTAAACTGAATAGTTTGCGCGAGAGACACTTCCAAAGTGAAAAAATGTGTCCCCCCCCCCTGTAACTTCTAAAATAACAGAATGAAAAATCGAAAAAAAAATATATGATATACATTACCATGCAAACTTCCACCGAAAATTGGTTTGAACGAGATCTAGTGAGTAGTTTTTTTTTAATACGTCATAAAATTAAAAAAAATTTTTTCATTAATCACACCCATACGTGTGGGGTATCTATGGATAGGTCTTCAAAAATTATATTTAGGTTCCTAATATCATTTTTTCTAAACTGAATAGTTTGCGCGAGAGACACTTCCAAAGTGGTAAAATGTGTGTCCAAAGTGGTAAAATGTTGAACAAGATCTAGCAAGTAGATTTTTTTTAATACGTCTCAAATGGTACGGAACCCTTCATGCGCGAGTCCGACTCGCACTTGGCCGCTTTTTATTATCACTTGTCACTATAGCCATCACTTTCGCGCTTACATACTTGTTAGAACGTGACAGGCATCGTGACAAATGGCAAAAAGCCGACCATCTTAGCCCTACTGCAGACGATTAGTGATTCCACAGTTTAGATGTGTGAAAAGCACGTCTTTTTGGCTTCCTCGGTCATTTTGATACATTTTTTAATTCCATTGGCATTTGTTGATCAACGATGTTCACTTTGGCTACGGCCTCTGTCATTCGTTTAATTCAGCCGCTTTGTGCACTAATGAAGAGGTTTTTATTTAAATTCGGAAAACATCTGGCATTTAGTGGATTACTGAGTTACGCGGGACAAAACAAACTAACTAACGAACCCAGCGCACAATTGGATGTGCAAACTGGAAAAAAAACTCCTCGCGTTTTATAAAGCTATGGGTTACAAGCTGTTCGCGTCTTTCTAACAAGCGTATCTGTAAAAAACCTTTACCCTGAACGAACCCTGAGGGCCTACCGAGAACTGCGAAGTTCATGAATTGCGAGCAACTTACTCTTTTTACTCCAATTAAGGCGTAATTAGATTTTAATTGTGCGGTGTTAAAAACTGACAGTGGCTTTATCACGTGAATAACTTGGGCCATCATACGCCCGCTTAACGTAAATGGGTAGCTTCGCTTATATGCACTTGGACAATTTAAATTCTGGGAAGTAACATGCGTATGTCATTAATAAATCTTAATTCAGAGACCGTGGGTGCCCAAACCGCGGCAATCGCAGCATTACAACAAGAAAAATGTGTTGAATATTCAAGTAAAAATTAAGTGACATTAAATCTTCACGTAAATCATCACCCGCCACAAAAAGAGAATAACTTTCATGTAAAAACCAGAAGGCGAAAGAAGTGTCAAATAAAAAAGGGTGATAAAACCATCTGATGGGACGCGCGAACTTTTAAAACATTAATTTGATAAGCAGGATCATAAATATTCATCTGGAGACGTCGACGAGTCGCTACCGGGTGTAAGGAGGGTGTCGCAGACCGCAGATTACAATAGACAAGCAATCTGTGTCAACTTTAAGGTACGGTTTGGATTCAGACTACACCAGCGTTACTGCTGCAGTATTGCGGTGCGAAATTCTTCAATTTTAATAAAAATGCATTGATAACACCTTTTTTGAGGTTTCCTGCAGTAATGCAGCAGTTTTGCAGCGTGACAGTACTTCTAACTGAATTACTGTCGCTAATGTCAAAATCAATGTTGATATCCGGATTAATGACATTTGTTGCACCAATGGAGTCGGCAGCAATGTCGTGCCGCATTACTGCAGAAGTAATGCTGGTGTAGTCTGAATCCGGACCGTACCTTTAGGGGGCAGCACAGGACAGTTCCAAAACCACTTGGTGGCAGACTCTTAGACTCTACAACGCGAATGGGAGTTAAGGGGTTTTTGCCCTAATTCCAACGCTGGGCAGGCGGGTTGGGGATTGCAATACATATATTATAATGGTAATAGTTTCAAAAACATGACGGCGTTGCTGCCCACTTTCACTATGTGTCCCTTAGTCGCTTTCTAGAAGCGGGAAGATATGATGTGGAATTATTCTATGCCGACACATTTTTTATTACCAACTTTAGTGAGAACGCACAAAACGGCATATTGCTCCGGTGTATGAGCAGGACAGAGCTATGCGCGTATATAGCGATGTCCCGCTAGCACACCGGAGCGGCATGCGAATCCGTATCCAGTGTGAACACCGTCTTAATGCATTGCGCCCCAAAAAAACAACACGCAAAGCACGAACACTAGCTGCGTCTACTTCAATAACGGTCTACGGTAATAATGAATTCAAACGTCGAGAAACAGCTCATCGTCGCAATTCAAAGAGAAAGTTGCGGGAAGTTTTTTGAATCGAGGGTGCAGGTAGGGGGTTGGTGGGGGGGGGGGGTAAGTTTTAATTGCGGCGCGGTAATTGCAACTGTTATCAGGTTACTCGGGATCTACGTATTAAAGGATGAAGATACTTTAACTGATGAGCTAAAGAGCGGGATTTAATTTTAATTTCGGAATTTTCACGTGCATTTGCTGTGGCGGGTGGCGAATAATACTGCAGGCGTATTCTGATTGTAATAACAGGTTAAGAATTTCCGTCTGTCTGTGAGTAGACCAAAAAAAAAAAAAAATTGACCTTGTTTGATTATTTCATATACACTACATATAGTATGTATAAGTCGGCGGCCGATCGTAAGATCAGGCAGATCGTAATGTTCTTGTGTAATGTTTTGCCGGTAGTCACATTAAAGCAATAGATAGGTAGGATAGGTTCGTTAGGTTGCTTCAGATGCCCAAAGAGCAAACTGTCTAGAACAAGATAAAGATTTTCACGTTTCTCTCAGCTTCTCAGGAGATGTTGACGGTCCGAAGTCCGACGACTGAAAGACAACAAACTGGTTTTCAGTGGTGGGAACATTAATTGCATGTTGCACGCATGCATGTAAAATATCACAAATATTTCTTCAAACTTTGCAAGGCCGTCTCTGAAACTCATCGAGACTTATTCAGGCACTATTTTCATAAACTTTTCGCCTCAATTTCTAGCAAATTTCGGGGGACGGAATAGAAAATTATAAAATTTTAATATTTTATGATGCATTCTGTCTTCAGCAAAGAGATAGTGAGTCGGCAATGAGTGAGAAGACGAATAAAACTTTTAGAATATTATCATCATTTCGTTACCTAAAAGAGAGCTAAAATACCTTGAGTGCGCTGTGGTTGAAAACTTATAAATGTGTTCTTAAAATTATAAGAGAATTATGCACTTTTTTATCTATATATTAAACTAGGTTTGTTATAATGTTCAACATGTGTAATTAGCCCAATTATACGATACAATACAAATACTCTTTATTGCACACTTCAATACAGAAACAATACAAAGAATACAGCACATTAAGAAGAGGTAAACAACAGGCGGTCTTATCGCTAAAAAGCCATGTCTTCCGGACATCCTTTAGCTAGTGGAATTTTATAAATTTATGTCAAGCCAGTAGGTGTTCCAGATGCAATAAAATAAGTCTAGCACAGAATATAAAAAAAATAAAACAATATATCATACAACTACTCGTAGATATAAAATATATTAAAATAAATAAAAAATATTAAAAATGCCAGTTGTAGGCAAAAGGAAGCAGATAAAAAGTGAAGTTTAACTTGTTTCTTGAAAGAATTAGAAGATTGTGCGCACCTTAAGTCTACAGGCAGAGAATCCCATAGTCGAATAGCTTGAAAAGTGAAACAATTATTATAAAATGATTATTATACCCACATATAACGACTGGTCTGGCCTAGTGGTTAGTGACCCTGCTTATGAAGCCGATGGTCCCGGGTTCAAATCCTGGTAAGGGCATTTATTCGTGTGATGAGCATGGATATTTGTTACTGAGTCATGGGTGTTTTCTATGTATTTATAAATATTTATATATTATATATATCGTTGTCTAAGTACCCTCAACACAAGCCTTATTGAGCTTAGTGTGGGACTTAGTCAATTTGTGTAATAGTGTCCTATTATTATTATTTTTTCACCTATAAGATATCCAAGTATAAGTTTCGGAAGTAATTTTAATATAGCTTGTGTTACTCCCACATCTAAGACGAATCCACGGCCCTGCCGCGAAAAAAGAAAATCATAATTTCTTTATCTACCTCTATCAGGAGGCATATAACGAAATTTAGATTTTCGCGGTAGACTGACAGATCATATTTGTAATCCAATAAACGCTACCGGCTATTCACGGATGGTCTAGAACGCAAAATGACTACTGTAATATTTTGTCTATATCGCTATTAGTCTACATCGCAAACGGTCTAGAACGCAAAATGACCACAACATTTTATATAGGTAGGTTAGGTTCGTTAGGTATCTTCAAATGGCCGAAGGCCAAACAGTACAGAATAGGAGCCCCGCGGAAGCGGGGCTCCGTCGACATCGCTATAAAGTTAAAATAAAACGGAAAAAAATATGTGGGCATTTTGCGTTCTAGTCCGTTAGAGCGGTAGACTATAACCGATGTAGGTAAAATATTACACTAGTCATTTTGCGTTCTAGACCGTCCGCGAATAACCCGGCTATAGGCCGTAAAAACATATATAAACATAAAACGCAAGGCCCTCCTTCGACAGTTGGGTAAAAACTGCGTAAATTCGGAATAAACTAGTGATGATAGATGCTAGAGCCCGTATCGAAAACGCGCTGTGTGCGTTACTAATGTTACTATCACTTTCCGAGCGTACGCTTCAAGGCTACCAGAGGGCTTACCGCGAACCACGTTCGACGTGTTGCCTCTATGTCGCACTTGTAAATTCGTACGTAAGCGTGACAGGGAGGCAACACGTCTAACGTTGTTGGCGGTAGGCCATCAGTTATTTATTTATTTAAGCGCTGGCAGAATAATTGAAATCCAGAACAATATAAGTAATGCTGTCAATCAATCTTCAGATGACAACGAACGGGAGGGTTGACGTCGTTGGTGGTTCCTGGGTCAAATCCACCGATTTGCTTAAAATAAGAAATGTAACGTGTGCTATGATTTTTAATCAGTCTTGTCCAGTAAAGAATGTGAGTTGAACATCGTATTTCAATGAAATCCCTCGTCCACGACTGAAGGTTCCGATGGGCTGTCTCAAAAATTATACGTCCACGTAAAGTATGGGAGTTCACAACTTGTTTTACAACGAATGTCCATACAAGGGCATAGCGTAATATACAAAATCCTGTAAGTCTAGTCAGACTAGTCAGCCGTTCTAGCGTGAGCCATCCTTCAGACTATTTCTCTGTAAGTGATAAAATGTGAACAGAGGACCTAATCCTTCCTGATCCCGTTTGAGTGATGACAAGCCGATGCCGAATATCGCTTATGGTAAGGGAAATTAGTTTTTGTGCCGAACTGGGTTAAGCCCAGGATAATCAATAATCTTAAGTATGGGTATGAGGCTAAATAGAGTATTAGAAGAAATCCAAATGAATACTTATAGTCCAGACAAATACAAAAATGAAACTGAAAATGAGTCACTCGGTCCGATTCGAACTTTAAGATGTATCAAACATTTGCTAAAGATACGATATAGATTAGATATGTCAGTGTCAAAAGTGATAAAAGTAAATTATTTAAATTTTTAGTTGACAAAGAATATTATAGTGTAAGTGAATTTATGTTAGATGATTATTAATGGTAACTCCGGTAACTGTGCACAGCATGCAGTCACAGTCCTTGAATGAAAAATTGTACGCCTTACGGCACAACATAGTGATACGATGATGATGTATATGGGACCTGTAGTGATATATACATGTTGGACAAATAAATGCTTTTGACCTATTTTTGACCTTTTGAAGTTTTTTCAAACAAAAACGTCACTTTTGGCACTGTCATAAAAAAATAAGCAAGCTTACGAGGGCTCACTCCATATATTGAGAATTGGTTTGTTTATCTGTATAATTTTATTAGTTTAAAGTATTATTTTATTGACTCGTAGAAAAAATATTGTATATAATAATGATATAATCAAGCTTTTCAATCTCGCACCTCACTTTGGCAACTCAGCAAGCTTTGTTGCAAAAACACGGTACTCGACTGAAAAGCTCTCTATTATATCACAATTATATAAAATACTATTATAATAAGATTTAAGCTATGTTCTCACAAGAGGATTACTGTGAGCACAAAAATAAGAATTACGCGGCCTTTGCACAAAAATATTTTAGGTACAATAATTATTCATTTCAAAAATAAACACCAAAGGGCAGTTCAAAATAGAGTAATGTTTAAGGATGAGTCAAGCTAGAACGGTTCGGGTCCGGGAGTGTTGGCCGAACGCTAATTAGAATTGACCAATTACCATTACAAATTGAAAAAGCGGCCAAGTGCGAGTCGGACTCGCGCATGAAGGGTTCCGTACAATTTAAGACGTATTAAAAAAAATCTACTTACTAGATCTTGTTCAACATTTTACCACTTTGGACACACGTTTTACCATTTTGGAAGTGTCTCTCGCGCAAACTATTCAGTTTAGAAAAAAATGATATTAGGAACCTAAATATCATTTTTGAAGACCCATAGATACCCCACACGTATATGTTTGATGAAATTTTTTTTTTAAATTTTATGACGTATTAAAAAAAAACTACTAACTAGATCTCGTTCAAACCAATTTTCGGTGGAAGTTTGCATGGTAATGTATATCATATATTTTTTTTAGATTTTTCATTCTGTTATTTTAGAAGTTACGGGGGGGGGACACTTTTTTTCACTTTGGAAGGTTCTCTCGCGCAAACTATTCAGTTTAGAAAAAAATGATATTAGAAACCTTAATATCATTTTTGAAGACCTATCCATAGATACCCAACACGTATGGGTATGATGAAAAAAAAAATTTTTTTTTTAATTTCATAAGAATCTCATAAGAAGAATTTCATAAGGTCCAATTTTCGGTGGAAGTTTACATGGCAATGTATATCATATATTTATTTTAGATTTTTCATTCTATTATTTTAGAAGTTACGGAGGGGGGGGGGGGGGGGGGACACACACATTTTACCACTTTGGAAGTGTCTCTCGCGCAAACTATTCATTTTAGAAAAAAATGATATTAGAAACCTCAATATCATTTTTGAAGACCTATATAAGATAGGGTTTGATGAAAAAAGATTTTTTGAGTTTCAGTTCTAAGTATGGGGAACCCCCAAGATTTATTGTTTTTTTTTTCTATTTTTGTGTGAAAATCTTAATGCGGTTCATAGAATACATCTACTTACTAAGTTTGAACAGTACAGCTCTTATAGTTTCGGAAAATAGTGGCTGTGACAGAATCGGACAGACAGACGGACATGACGAATCTATAAGGGTTCCGTTTTTTGCCATTTGGCTACGGAACCCTAAAAACCGTAACGGATGGTTACAGTTTACGGTTCAATTTGTAATGGTTAATTGTCAATTCTAATTAACATTCGGCTAACACTCCCCAGTGTTCCGGGGTGTACGACACTTTGCTTTCTATGCTGGGTGATCGGTAAACGTCATACGTCATACGTAAAAAGAAGCGTCATACGTCTCGGCCTAAACCCGGGCCATTCTAGGGTGAGTAATGCTTACTGAGCAGTGATAGTTGCAGATAAGCTTGTTACCTTTCGCGTATAATATTAGACCGGTAATGCAGTAGCCTGGCTTAAGTAAAATGTTTTTAATTCATTGTGAAAACTAGCCATTCCACTCCGACGCCGTTAGCTTACATTTACTTTGCATTCAGTGAAGTAAAGCTTATTATGCAAGCAGGCTGAAAAGTCACGTAGTAATGTGAGAAAATTACTAGGGAATTACAAGAAGATATGGCTTAGATATTAGGTAACGTTAAGAAACCTTCAAACCCACAAGAAAACAGTAGGTACTTCCTATCTTAAAGGCCGGCAATGTACTAGCAACCCCTCTGGTGTTGCAGGTGTCCATGTGTGACTTTAATTGCTTACCATCAAGCGATTCGTCTACTCACTTGCCTCGTATCGTAATGACGTGTTAGTGTCGTGGAACACTCGGTTGGAAAAAAGTATATTTTATCTACACAATTATCATAAACCCTCTATGATGCCTTCAAAATCCGTAAATAATGGCCAACATTACGATAAATTGTTTTGTTACAACAAATTTCTTATTTGTGAAAATGTTGTAATTGCTTCATAACTACATCAAAATCGATTTGGTTATGACTTTCAAATTTGGAACATCTCTGAAAAAAAAGCAATCCGATTTAACCTCTATTCTAATATCAGTCGAGATGCCTTTTTGTTCGAAATGAAATGTAAATTGCGTACAATTTTGACATATCTCGCATGTTAGTTTATATCGAATCATACGATAATAGGCCCCTGACTCTAGTTTGTCTATGAATAAAAAAAAAAACTACGAATACGCATTGCGTGTAGTCACATAAACTACTATTATTAATAAACCTAGTATATTATTGATTAAATAAAAAAAACTTAACCGACAACATAATAATTATTATAACTGCTCACAAAATTTCACAAATGCGACTTACAGTCAGGAAAACAACTAAACATAAGAAAACATTTATTGTCAAGCTGAAACTGATACGCTTAGCTCGAGCATTACACTAACTTAGTCAATCAGAAATATCTACATGCACGTCCGGGGATCGAACCCGGATCGTCGCTGTTACCACCTGTTTCTAAGCGGCTGTTTGGCAACTGCGCCACTATAGGATATACTCATAAGACTGTGAAATTAGGCTACTTATTCTCGAGAACGAATCTCCCATCCGCCTACCATTCCATATCGAACTTCGTTCCAAAATTCAAAAATTTATTCTGCAAGTAGGCCTCAAGGGCTCTTTTACAAGTCAATACAACATTTATAGTAACATCATATAGTGACATGAAAAATACATAACAAAATTTATAAATACAACAGCCAATGCCTGGGTAAACATTACATTATAATAATCTTAAAATAAATAATTACTATAATACAATAGAGATGTATAGTCTCTATGGTTAAAAACACATTAAATCTGGAGATGTAAAAGGTCCCCAATGTCAGAGTACTAATACTAATAAGATTTGGAAGTGTAAAGTCTTTCCAAGTGTCAAAATAAAATTTATACTGAATAAATAAATCGCGTCTGGTCGGACTGTTAAACAAGCAAATGGCAAAACATGTAAATGGCAATGACAAAAACATGTAAATGGGCCATGCACATATTCAGGATCTAATATGTCTTTCTAAATTCCGAAGGTTGGTGAAACAAAAGCCCCATAATTTAAAATTTCTGATACTAGTTGAAATTTTCATCAGGGCTTTTTCAATATGAAACGACGGGTAGAACTTAGACACCTTTAGTTTTAGACATTTTTATCCGACTTCAATTTCATAGAAGGAGGAGGTGCTGTATTCGGTTGTGTTTATTTTTGTTTCTTTATGTATGTTCACCGATTACTCCGACACCCGTGGGTGAATTTGAGTAATTCTTTTTTATTATTATTAGACACCTATAATAGTTACACTATTAGATACTTACCTATCCGGAATACCATCAGGTGAGATTGTGGTCAAATGCTTACCTATTCCGAATAAAAAAAAATGGGAACCGAAGAGACATTAACTAGTTATTTTCTCTGTGTATGACCCAAATTAAGTAGGACTAATTATTAAATAAATAAATATTATAGGACATTATATTACGCAAATTGACTAAATTCCACAGTAAGTTATTACTGGCAAAAAAACATTCAATACAACAAGTTAAAAAGTTACTTATTAATGTTTTTTACGCTTTTCATATGCGGATATGCGGTGCGTCGGATATAGGGCGCGACGAACATTACAATAAGAGTTATACAGTAACTTTTCGTGCTTGCCACAGCGTAGATAGCAACAGACTAGTTACTAATATGATGTAATAAATAATAAATAAATATTATACTGACATTCTTACACAAATTGTTGGCTTGTGTTGTGGGTACTCAGACAACGATATATATAATATATAAATACTTAAATAAATAGAAAACATTCATGACTCAGGAACAAAATATCTGTGCACAGTGTGCTCATCACACAAATACATGCCCGTACCGGGATTCCAACCCAGGACCATCGGCTTCATAGGCAGGGTCACTGCTTACTAGGCCAGACCGGTCTTCAAATGTGTAATGTAATATCATGATCAATGTTTTATATTTAGAGGTTACTCACATGAGGCCATAAAGACATGATTTAAAAAAAGATTATGTTCATAATGGTGACGTTCGGATGTCGAATGCGGATGTCAACTAAGTGACGTTCGCCGCCGCATTACTGGCGCGATTATGACGTTCTTGCTATCATTCATTTAATCAAGGAAATTGACAGACACAGCGGCGGCAATAACGACACCAGTGTTGGCCGAACGTCAATTGCAATTAACCATTAACCATTACAAATTGAGCCGTAAACCGTAACGGACGGTTAAATGAAATAACTAAAATACAGTTTATTTTTTGAAATTAAACTGAACGTAAATCACTTGTAAGTACACATGCAATTCACGTGTCCGGGGATAATCGAGGGTTCCCATGGATACAGTTACATGAATATCCCTGAAAAAAAAAGTTATCACAATAAAAATAATTTCCTAATCTACATTAGTACCTGTACCTTCTGCTATGAGCACTTCTGCGCTGCAACTCCCATGGATTCAGTGACCTATTTCTTTTCCATAATGAGTTCGTCTAAGTTTCCCCTCCCCGCATTGTTTCTTAGCCCTCCCGTCTCATCGTAGTATTCCCCGTTGCATCCTAAAATAAGCCCGGGGCAACTAATTTGTAGAATGAAAGTAGTTTTTAACTGACTGATGAAGGAGAGGAAATGAATATGTATATATATGTTACCGTAAAAACCCGTTTTTAGTGAGAAGTGACGTTACGGATTACGTCTTAGTGAAAACGCGTTTTCACTAGTAAAAAACAACCAACTAAGTAGATGGAATTTTAATTGTTCGATCAAACGCAAAACCGAAAATCGCTTGCAATTCATTTCAAGACCGAGTAAGGAATGACAATCCGACGCCGCACCAAGGTGTAAGTCGTGGGATACGTCATTACGAAACTAAAAAGGAGCTGGGCGGGACATGTTGTTATTATTTTGATGTGTTGTTATTTTCTGTCCTTCCTATGTAGGTATCTTGTACCTACTGTTCTATTATGTTTTTCTTGGAATGATATATTTTGTTAGTTTAAGTTTCCCGGCGTATCTATTGGTATTTTTATGCTGTAATGTTATGTAACTATAATTGCATTAAATAAATAAATGTTGTCACGTTGTCAGGCAGAGTGATGACATGTGGGCCAAAATGTTAACGGAATGGTGGCCGCTTTCAGACGAAAGGAGTGCTTGGCGTCCGTTGGCTCGTGTCGTGCACGACATTCGGAAGTTTGCGAGTCACTTCTGAATGAGGTTGGCTCAGGATCAGGATAGGTAGGCGTACGAAGAGAGGCCTATGCTTAGCAGTGGGCGACAAAAGGCTAAGATGAGGATGATAACGATGAATCCGTTTCAACTGTGACATTCGGATATCCACTGCAACTGCATTACCGTTGCGATATAATTCTCCGCCGCATTACTGGCGGGCGCGATTATGATGTTCAATCCGCCACTTATTTTATCAAGGAAATAAATAACACTTTTATTCATAAATAAAATCTAAACTGTCACAGAAAGAGAAGTCAAACTACGTTTTGAGTTGGAACCAGATTTAATGTGTTTTTAACCATAGAGACTATACATCTCTATTGTATTGTAGTAATTATTTATTTTAAGATTATTATAATGTAATGTTTACCCAGGTATTGGCTGTTGTTTTTATAAATGTTGTTATGTATTTTTCATGTCACTATAAATGTTGTATTGACTTGTAAAAGAGCCCTTGAGGCCTACTTGCAGAATAAATTTTTGCATTTTGAATTTTGAATTTTTGAGTGTGGTATTATGGACATTTGATAATCATGCCAACGTTATAAAAAATATGTTCCAGTAGCTTGTGTAAATGAGACACAACCACCAAGTCAATTACAATAAATATGTTATTCTAGATTGTCCTAGAACGTTCTGGACAGCAGCCAAGCTGTAAAATCCTCACAAATTTAGTGGAACGACCTCAGTCGTGAGTTTCCGTATTTGATGATTATTGTCGAACACGAGCGCAAATGTTACGGCTATAGCATACATGGTAATGAGAAAAATCCGGTGATATATGTTATATACTAATAGATGGAATATTGGGATGATTTTGACGTAAAGGATCACCAATCAGCCGTCATAGAAAATGACATGTCGGACGCCTCGGCCCGGGCCCGGCCCGGTCTAGGGTGAGTCATCCTTTGTTTGTTTCTTTATTTGCTATTATAAGATACAAGTACAAGTATCATGCAAAATTGTATACAATAAAATAAACTTAGCCTAAATCATGCGTAACATTCAAAATGAAATTTAAAGTAACATTTGACAAAAGACTGATAAATATCCTAACTAACCTAAGGATGTCACATTTAAAAATATGCTATACATAATTATTTTAAACTACATTAGGAGATTTAACATAAATAAAGATAAAAAATACACTTAAAACAGCGAAATATATAAAGTACTTCTAAAGTCAAGCCATTTAATAACAATAATAATTATTATATTTGTGTTTTGACGAAGCATGTGGCGGATTGCGTTTGTATTTGATTTTCTGTCAATTATGCGACATATTCAATAACTATATTTCATTAGATGTCAAAAGCAATAATTAGTCATATAATTTACCAAAATACTCATCGAGACTGTAAAAGGGTCTCGTAGCCAAATAGTTTTTAAGAATCTTCGAGAATACTCTCAGGTCTTCAGACTCTTTAATATCATCTGGTAGATGGTTATATACTTTAATTGCTATATAATTCATGCTTTTCTGGAACTGAATATAATTCGACCTTTAATGGGATGTCCCTGATATATACAGTAGATTGACTGCTCATGGAGCTAGGAAACTCTGTGTTACAGGACCCAGTTTCGTTATAGTACAATTTACTAAAAAAAAGCGCTATCTATTGACCTCAACGTTGAGGTACGCAGCGTTCAACGGGAATTAACGGTCTTAAATAATTTACTTTTTATTGATAATACTTGAACATGTTTAACTTAACAAATCTAAAATTACTATTTACACAATAAATAACAAATCTTAAATTTTTAACATATATTATCAACATAATAAATAAGAAATCTAAAATTAGAGTGAGGTAGAACGTTGCTGTTAACATCTATACTTTCATGAGCGTGTTTCCAGAAACTTTCTGCCTCGCACAGCTAAACTGTGGAATGAACAGTCACCTGCGGTATTTCCGGACCGATACGACCTTCAAACCTTCAAGAAAAGAGCGTACTCCCGTCTTGAAGGCTGGCAACGCACGTACAACCCCTCTGGTCAGGTGTTCTATGGGCGACGGTAATCGTTTACCATCAGGAGATTCAATTCATCTGCTCGTTTGCCTTATTTTTTTATAGCTTCTTTTGTGTCCCACTGCTGGGCAAAGGCCTCCCCTTTCTACCGCTAATCATCACGGTTTGGTTTCCCGCCAGTCGCTGCAAAAAGCGTCGAGGCCATCCCGCCATCTCTTTTTTAGCCTGCCTCTGCCCCGTTTGCCTCCTCTATCATAAAAAGTCCATTTTCTGGACCAGCCTAAGGTCAGTCGGTTGTTAGAAGGTTGTCCATTAGTTATCGGACTCCCGGTATAACATTATAAAATTCACAGAATAGCCATTTTCTGGTTCCATCTTGTAATATGACATCTATAACAATCTAAAATTTATCTTGGGCTGGACTCCGAGGTTATTCCGCTAAAGTCCAATAAACACCGAATATAAATAATTTCTACTTCCCTACAGAATCAAAAAGCATCCGTCCGTCTTTTGTTATTCAAATGTCCAAGATTTATTTCCCGTTACGACAATTCCATTTCTTAATACAGATTTAAACTTTATTATTATAGTAGTAAGGTCGAGATTGAAGGTTTGTGAGTATTTTGTGTTGATTTCGCTTTAGTCTGGAAGGGGATTGTATTAATTTCATCTTTCTGCGAACGTAAGGTCCTGCGTGGCGGGCTGTTCCGGTTAGGAATCATGAGTTCGAGATCTTACATAAAAATAATACGCTAACAATGGCAAAAACTACATTTATGGTACAAGCTTTTCCCGCTGACGGCACTTTTCTTACCACAGGCAACTAATACCCATCAAGACAATTCTAAAAACCCCAAACAATTAGGCTGCGTTGTTTCATCACAGAGTTCCTATAGCCACCTCCTGTCCCCATCATCAGATCAGCTCGATGGTACTGCATTGTCACCGGACTTACATATGTATAAAAAATTTCAGCTCAATCGGAAATCAGGAAGTGGGTCAAATTTAGTTTCCAAGATTTGACCCATACTAACATACATACATACTCGTACATACATATGACAGGGCACGTTAAATAAAAGCTTTTAATAAAAGAAACATGGGACGTGAACTTGCCTGTCCAATTTAGTAACTTAGAGCAATATTCTTGTTTTGTAATTTGTTAAAGTTACGATTTTCGTATGATACGACTTTGATGTCTCCCTGGGGGCCTAGCCAAGTAACAATCGTTGATAGGAAACGCCAATCGAAAGCCAAATTAATAAATAAATATTATAGGGATATTCTTACACAAATTGACTAACAACTGAAAAAGACAACGATAAATCTAGTTTAAAAATACATAGAAAACATCCATGACTCAGGAACAAATATCTGTGCTCATCACACAAATAAGTGCCCTTACCGGGATTCGAACTCATAACAATACCACCATCATATGTATGGAAATGATCACGTGAGTTTTCGTTGCATCTGTCATTTCGATACACTTTTCGTCATTTTGGCTGGACCCCCAGTGCATTTTGCGAACACCAATCAGCGGGACCAATAAATATGGACAAAATCGGTGTGTACGCACCATTTGATACATTTTTAGTGTCTACCGATAAGTATTCGTCTCGAATAGCCAGAGCATATCGGAACAGACCAGACTAGAATGCTCTCCATTACGAGATTGTACTGTAATCGGTCGGTCAAGTGTACGGCGTGCTATTGTTTTCTCTCCCCTCCCAATCCAGTCTAGTCACAGACGGCAGTCCGCAGACTCCACGAAGCGATTATATTTATGTCTTCATAGACTACACAGACACCGCTTTATGAAGCGTTACCAAGGAGCACGAGGTCACCAGGTCACTACACATAGGTATAATTTTACTTTTCCATCTCTCATGCTCTGAAAGTTTGTCATTGTGTACAAGGTGTGCAGAAAATGCTACGTTTCTGCACTCGAGCATTTAACATTCTAAGTACGTTTTTTTTTCTTACCATAACCAATTAAAATTTGGTTCTAAATGGATTTTGTTGGACAGTTTCCATTCTGATATTTATCTCCCCATTCCATAAATAACGATAATTGTACCTAAACCCTTACAAAGAAGAAAGTGGCACGAATTGGCCTCATCTCAAGGCTGATCTTCCGATGAGATCATCAAGAGAGAAGAATCTTGGCAGGAAACATGCAATAAGCCAAGAGAAAATAAACATAAACAAAAATAAATTACATAGAGTAGATAAATGTAAATCATTTATTAAATACGAAATAAGAATTGAATGCTGTTATGGTTATTATGTAAGGCCAATTACATCCACATGAAAACGGGCTCGATGTTGAGCCCGACATCAGGCCTGAGCAAGAGATAAGTACTCATTTAGATATCGTTTGTATGTCGTATAATTAACAGAAGTAGCTCGATTCGGGCAACCAATGTCACTTTGATGTTAGAAATATCGTAGTTAGATCTTATTGGGAGCATAGCGGAATCGAAATAAACGTAAATTTTGACATGTCGTTTAGTTATCGATCTTATAAAGATCTTTGCAAAATTTTTGAAGTGTCTTAATCATTCTTCGAATCGGGCCGAGAGTCGTTTTCCGTTTCATCAAATATCAGCACATCGTTAACAATATTTGCATTGTAAAAAACACTTTGTCTCTAATTACCAAAAATGTTCAATTTTTTTATTTATATATATATCATATATTGTTACTTAATGGTCCTTGTAGCCTGGCATCTTCAGTTCTTCATCCATTAGGTAAGATGTCTGTGATTTCAGTTCTTACATAGTTGCAAGTCGTACTGCAACGCGGAAAACGCGCCTTTAAAGATTGCACTCGTCTTTGTTGTTTAATATTATTTTTGTTGTACTATCCGCAAAGAAAACTGACGACCGGGGTCGTTAATTAAAAAAATAAAAAAAAATTAAAAAAGTTAAAATTATACCTATGTGTAGTGACCTGGTGACCTCGTGCTCCTTGTTAACGCTTCATAATGCGGTGTCTGTGTAAACTGACGACCGGGGTCGTTAATTTTCTCATTCACACTTGCATCGTCGTAGCAGGAGTGATAGAGACGGTAATATGATCAGGGTTGTCATTGCGGTTTGCAAATAGTATAGAGTTTGATCAAGTTAACTTTGCAATGACAAAATGTGGCATCGTCTTATTTTACACAAACGGTGTATAATAAGACGATGCCACATTCGGTTCGGTTCGGTGGCAAACAAGCATACGGCACTCCTGATGGTAAGGTAGGTAGGTAGCCTATAGACGCTTGCAGCTCCGGAGGTGTTACGTGCGCGTTGCCGACGATAACACCCTGCACTCTCGTTGCGCACTGGCAACCTTATTCACCGGTAGGAACACACCACTATGAGTAGGGTCTTGTGTTATTTGGCTGCGGTTTTCTGTAATACTGTGTACTGGGTTAAATTCTCGGGACCATAGGGTCCCGGGCATTCGGAAGGCGTACGTGGGGACGAAGCCAACACGTAGAGGCCCTTGTAATAAGACAATTTAGTCTAAAAGTAATGTGACACCAACCAACCAATCGACGATCACCCAAGGACAAGCCCCGGTTAGTGTAGGATTATTGTAAGAAAAAGGTACATAGAGAAACCGGGCTATTGGGTTGAGTAGCTAGTGGACTGGTAACCGAGACTATGGAGGAGACTATGGCACCTGCCCTGCATTCTTATTTGTTTAATTTTTTAAGCTTATGTGTGCTTCTGCCTCGTGAGGTCTGCAGAGTCAGTGATTGCAGAACCACTAGTTTAGAATCGGCTCTAAATACCCTGTAGTATCTGCAACATTCAAGTGCAAAGCGAAGTTTCAATTTAGGGCTTGTGCACAAATCACGCGAGGTTCGATAGGGGTGAGGGGGGGCAGAGGGATCACGAAAAAACACGAAAGATCACGTTGGTTCTAAGAAAATCTTACGTGTATTTTTCTATGGTGAACGAAACTAAAAAAAAATATCTACCACATACTTTTTCTTGGTTTCGTTAAGCATAAATCTTCACTTGGCACTTCAAAATAGCGAGTCTAAACAAGATTTACTCTATACAATACTATTTTTTATCTTAAAATTAGGTTGAACGAAAAGAATTTTAATAATACACGTGAGGTTGTGTGGGGGAGGGGGGTCGCCAAGAACCTAACCAAATATCACCAAGGGGGAGGGGGGGTCAAAAAGTAGCTGAAAAAACCTCGCGTGATTTGTGCACAAGCCCTTCGGCAAAAACTTTTATTTATTAATTTTTATTTTCATTTATTTATTTATCCAAAATTCTTTCGTACGTACATATGTTCTTCTCTAAGTACATGTTGGTTTTCTCAAATCTCGTGTGAGCAGGTTCAATACATTTTTTTTGGCTATTCAGTGTTTGAAAATTTTAAAAATGGCGGAGTATGGAGCTTGCAAGGTCTACGACTTATAGTGCCACTAGTTTTAGTTTAGGAGATAGATTTGCGGTGTTATACGGTAAGAACCCGTCCGCTCAATAGCAGCATTGTGAGCGCTACAGGAGCCGGTCAACTATTGTGGGATTTTGTGAAACTATTGTGAGAACTGCGCCATCTTCCTTTACATGTGGCTATTGTGCTTTTAAGCGTTTATTACACTTGTGCCAAAATGAAGTCCGCCTAACTTGGGAACAAACCGAATTATTTTATATACTTTTTTCTTTTAAGATTCAAATGATTGATTTACATAATATATAATATATACAGAAGTATTACAGTAAATGTACAAATACTGAACTAAATTAATTACTAGGTAGCTTAAATCTAAAACAGGTCCGTGAGACATTGTACCAAGGATACTGGCGGCATTTACTCGTTGTATCGCAGTCAAAATTCAAGTCATTATCTGTGATCGTGCACGCATAGGCACGTCAAGTTGTGCCAACTCTAATGCATTGCTCGGAGCAATGCGGAGCTGAAAAGAGCCGAAAAAACCCGAAAGGAGGAGTATCGCCCCACTGTTCCCTTCAGTATAAGTCTAGCAATTAAGTAAATTGTGTAGTACCACACTATACTTACAAAAGTTTGACTGCCTAGAAATGGCAAAGGAAAAGCAAAATGCCATTTACTAAAACAACAGAACTTAGCTCCTAAATTATGATGATGAGAAACACCGCAATAGTTCGTGTCTAAGTTATGAGTCGACTAGAACTTCCAGTCGTTATTCTCATAGTTACCGAGGTATCGCTACCCAAGGGTGTATTCCCATTTGATCACGCCAGGCACAAATGGGAATAGGTGCATTCATATGAATCATTTCTATTTGTCCCCACCTTTTGTATTGAGGCGGTCACGTGGGGTGGGGATATATGGGAATGCTTCCGGAATGTACGCTCCGAGCGTCGACGCCGATCGCCGTAGGTTATTTTAACCAATTTACTTGACCTCTTGACATAGTTCTGGCCTGTGTGAAAATTATAAGAATAAGTTTTTTGTCAAAAAAGTCATTCTTGATACAAGCTTTTGTGGCTGACTTTTCTTTCATCAGGCAAATCGAGACAATTGTAACAATTAGGTTGCGTTGTTTTATCGCGTTTAATGGAATAATGGGAAGTGGTTCTAAAGTACCTTGCAAAATTAGATCTAAATATACAAACATACATGTATGCATACATACAAACATTGCAAGTAAAATAAAAGGTTGTAAATTAAAACAAACCCACAAATTCTCTTACCGCGTATTTTTCGTGGCCTTTGTACGTATTCTTGGTGGATGGTGGCTTTTTTAATTTATTTATTAATACAAAGCATATAAAAATAATGACAGCGAACAAACCCTCTAACTTAATCGCTCTTACTTTCTCTTAATATTATCTTATAAGGCTTATTTTATACATTTTAAAGCTCTGGAGTAATTCATTGCACGCAGTCGGCAGTCGGGTTACTCTGGTCTGTTCGAGTAGAATAGCTTGATGGGCTGTTATAACAACAACCCAGTGTTCGGAGACAAACTGCGCATACTTACACGGAGTGTCACTTACGGTTATTACACTAGTGCCGAACTTGCTGAGTTTGTGCTACTGACCGGTCGACCAGTCGGTAGAACTAGGAAACTTATAATAGTAGTACACTCAGCAGCACCAAAATAGCGGATCAGACTATTCGTCAAAGTATCTACAATTATCTTTTATTATATAACGTAAGATACATACATAAACATGGAGATGGTAAAGAGTATATAAAAAAAGCTGCTGTCTTCAGTAGTGATGTGAAAAGGTAGTAGAAGAGAAGGGTCTTGGGGGTCTTTCAGTATATGATTCCTGCACCATCTTCGCACTCAAAAGATTTAATGTGTCGTCTTGTGCCTCTGATTCTTATGGAGACAGCTCTAATTACGGAAATTTGAACTTTAACTTTCAGCCAGAAAATAATTTGTGAATACGCTTTTCCCCATTTATCATTTAACTATTGTATTCAGTCCCTACAGCTCCATCGCATGAGATGACTAGTGGCGTAAAAAACTATAGTTATCCGATAATTTAACAAAAATATATATTAGTTATAAAAAAAAACATAAAAAATCTTATATTGAATATAGCTTTAAAAATAATAATTATATTCTGTTAAAATAAGAGCCGCAAAATAATTATATTCCACTGAGATTCCCACGTTACAGGCTGAGCCTAGTTTGGGGATCATTATACTGCTTGTCTTGTAATGCCAATTTCTTGAAATAAATATTTTTTTTATTTAATTTAATGTAGGACAATTAGACCGTGACTTAGAACTGTAGCGATATATCTCTATTAGGAAAATAATATATATATCCTTTGACGACCGGTCTGGCCTCGTGGGTAGTGACCCTGCCTATGAAGCCGATGGTCCCGGGTTCAAATCCTGGTAAGGGCATTTATTCGTGTGATGAGCATGGATATTTGTTCCTGTGTCATGGGTGTTTTCTATGTATTTAAGTATTTATATATTATATATATCGTTGTCTAAGTACCCTCAACACAAGCCTTATTGAGCTTACTGTGGGACTTAGTCAATTTGTGTAATAATGTCCTATAATATTTATTTATTTATTATTTATCCTTCTCTTTGCTGGTGATAGGGAATGTGTTGAACAGCTCCGTGATGCTGCTAAGCGCATGTTTGAATCCAGGATGAGCTTGGCGTCATTCTGGATTATTGTGGAACCGGTCCGTTTGTATATTGTTATGTGTCTTGAAATAAATATATTTTTTATTTAATTTAATGTGGGACAATTAGACCGTGACTTAGAACTGTAGCGATATATCTCTATTAGGAAAATAATATCTATGAACAGCGCCGGCGATTTTTAGGGTTC
Organism: Cydia pomonella; assembly: GCF_033807575.1. Classification (NCBI taxonomy): domain Eukaryota; kingdom Metazoa; phylum Arthropoda; class Insecta; order Lepidoptera; family Tortricidae; genus Cydia; species Cydia pomonella. The sequence goes on along the minus strand of NC_084725.1, from coordinate 4,417,702 downwards.
CGTAATCAACTAGGAACCCTTATAGTTTCGCCATGTCCGTCTGCGGACGGCCGCGGCTTTGTTCCGTGATCGTTAGTGCTTCTTCTTCTTGTTGTGCCGTTGCGCGTGTGCCATGTCATCATCTGACGTCGGCGACCATCTCTCGGAACTTATTTCTATCTTTTGCCATTCTGCTCAGGTTGGCAGCGTCATTAATATGAGTCCAGCTTTTAATGTTATCCATCCAGGCTAGCTTCCTTCTTCCTCTACTTCTTTTACCCTCTATTTTGCCTTCTATTATTTTCCTTAGAATTACATATTTATTGTTACGATATATATATATGTCCAAAGTATGAGATCTATCTTTTCTTTACTGTTTCCAAAAGTTCCAATTTTTTCTTCATTCTTTGCAAAACTTCTAAATTGGTTATTCGATATGATATTTTTAGCAATCATCGTTAGTGCTAGAAAGAAGTAATTTGGCATGGACACATAAATCTTACATGGCAACAGAACGGTAAAATAAAAATAATAAAGTTTTTTAGGGTACATATCCCATACAAAATGTGGGGTATCTTTGAATGTCTTTAAAAATGAAAGTGTCTCCAACAACCATTTTTTGATAATTCCGAAAGAAACTAAAGCTGTGTTCTCCCCCTCTAACTTTTGAACCATGGGTCCAAAAAATATGAAATGTTTTTGAAACAAAAGCTTAACAAGTACTTTTAATAGAAACTATTGCGAACATGAAGAATCCAGCCGATTTTGAATTATTGCAGAAAGTCTTTTCTTCTTAGTAAAAAGACGTAGATACAAAGCGCTGCGGAGGTACTCCCTTATGCTTATATTACATGATACCTTGACGACCGGTTTGGCCTAGTGGGTAGTGACCCTGCCTACGAAGCTGATGGTCCCGGGTTCAAATCCTGGTAAGGGCATTTATTCGTGTGATGAGCATGGATATTTGTTCCTGAGTCATGGGTGTTTTCTATGTATTTAAGTATTTATAAATATTTATATATTATATATATCGTTGTCTAAGTACCCTCAACACAAGCCTTATTGAGCTTACTGTGGGACTTAGTTAATTTGTGTAATAATGTCTTATAATATTTATTTTTTATTTTATTTGTTTTTATACTTACTAATAGCCCCCGTTTAACTTATTCTCTAATAACCACGGAACCCTACGTGCGCTTTTTTTTATTAAACTTGCTTGTTTGTTCCATATTTTTCAAAGATGCGGCACCTACAGGTTTTCAACAATTGCTCGTGTCGCGAGCGCCGGTGGCACAATGCGACTTGTTAGAACACCGCAACGTAGTCGGAAATAGCTACACCACGATCAGACCTTGTTCTAGGAGCTCTAGTATACTTGATAGACAAATAGAAAATTATTTTGTATGTATGTGTGGTGTTTTGTTCAACATTATGTTGTACATTCGTAAAAGGCTGGCCCTGTGTACAAAGGATCCTAGAGTAATGGGACCATCCCTTATACAAAGCATATACTGCTAGAAAATACCTACTATATATACTATGGACGAATTCCTGAAACCTTCAACTGTGTTGTATTGTTTGTTATCTTGTATTTTATAACGTACCCTTGACGATCATAATATTAATTCTTATATATTGACAATAATTTATAATGCAATGTAATATTATGAAATAAATAAATATCATATCTTATCGTATTATACAAGTACTATCCCATGTAATACTTACCTACAATTTCCTTCAAAAGTGATAACCTAGGTACAGGTTTTCAACAACTAGGTACGGTTATAGTCGCAATGGTCGCGAGTCTCGCCGGCACAATGCGGCTCGTTAGGACTCACAGAATAACTACGTACAGAATTGTCACTGTCTGACAACCCATGTTTGACAGCGAGGTCACGAATCACGATGTCCTGGTGTTGTGCCGATGACGCTCTTTCTCGCTCACTAGATTATGCCATTGCACTTGACGTTCTGTAATAATTAACTAAAACAAAACGGTGCCTTCACGGCAAGCTGCTCACATACTTATTCAGCACTAGACTTTTGGATGTGTGGAGAAAGGAAATCGTAGTGATATGAAACGATTAAGTATTTCTCGTATACCGCTCGCTCTTAGCAGTGGCAGCGCAAGACCAAAACTTAATGTGGGCAAGGTATATTTTTCGAGGCCATCTGGGGGCCGAATTATGCATAAACCGTTGGAACGCGAAGCCACTCGGACTGCGAGGCCGCAGGCGGTGGCCCATGTTGCCTACGCCTAACGCCGTCCAACTGGCTCTTAGGAGTCTTAGAACCAATGGCCGTTGGGGCAGAAAGATTAACGATTTGGGTAGGAATATTTTACTAAGACTATCATCATACAATTTTGAAGGATTAGAAGAAATTAGGAAGGAAGTCCATGTATTTCATGATGTCCACAATATGTAAAGATAACAATAGGTAAAAGATAACTCATACTATATTCAAACAATTTTGACCCCCCTCTACCTATTTTTCAACTTAGTGACTTTAATTTTACTTCTCAGAAATGAACTACTAACATCGAAAAGTAGAGATACACCCACATATATATTAACCTTTTAACCGCTTAGAATTATTCATAGAGCGTGCTGGTTTCGCCGCCGGTATGAAGCTACCCGGAGTTTTGTCTTATTTATAAGACTGCGGCGAAATGAGCTGGATATTGAATGTCTTATATATCAGACTACGGCGGTTAAAAGGTTAATAGATATGTCAAAATCCACGTATTTATACACGTTTCTAACTCCTACAATACACCGGCTTTTCTACGCTGTGACTTGCAAATGAACTTAAAAATTCACCAACAAATGGAAATAGGAAAAGTTGGCGACCCGGCGGGAAATGACTGAACGCACAAACAGACTAACTTTATATATATGCAGCAAGTTTGGACCGGAATTAGAACTATCGGTAAACACTCTAATAAAGCTATTTGTTTTATTAGCCTTATGTTTGGAACCAATTTAAATACTGTCTGTTTTTTGCTTAGAATGAATTTAAAAATGGAAAAATTGCCTTGGGTGCGACTTGAACTTATGGCCTCTGGATCGATACTCCAGCGCTCTGCCGTCTGAGCCACCAAGACCTCATCCAAAGCCAGCAAATTTTCCCACCATGTGGGTCTAGGGGACCCTAGCGACATCTACCGTAAGAACGTTACACTTCGAGTTCCAAGTCATATTGGAAATTCACCAGTTATGAATAGCATCGTTCGCAGCCGTTTCTGCTTGTTAAAACATAATTTAGTCCGTATTTTGGTTTTTAATTGAAGCACAGTCCCCCTAGTGTAAATTTTATCGACATCATAACGTGACGAACGCGTTTGCGTTAAGTCTCATTTTGTATAGGATTTTGAGTTTCCAAAACGTCCCGCTTGGCGCGCTCTTTCTAAATCCAATACAAAATGAGACTAAACGCAAACGCGTACGTCACGTTTCAAAATCGAATTTATTTACACTAGGGGTACTGTTTCCAATTTTGCTTCAGAAGTGAAATGCCACCTACACTATAATCTTACAATAGGTATAGTAGATTGTTAATGATGCCTTTCACCCGAGTTATATACTCTTTTTTTTCCGAATACGAGGAAAGTAAAATGGATGTGCATTTTAAAAACTCAACTAAGTATTAACTTAAGTAGTATTTCTTCAGGGTACTTTCAATTAAAAATTTAGGTAAAAATATCGTTATTAATGGAACGGGGAGTTAATTATGAGAATGGAAATTATACAACAAATCCATTTTAAACCAACATTTTAATTGCTTATCGTTAAAACATAGAAAAAAATACACTTAGAAAGTACAGTGCTCTAGAGCAGAAACGTATAATTTTCTGCACACTTTTTAGAGCAACAACGACCCACTTTCAGAGCATGGGGAATGAAAAATGGGTTTTCGTATTACTTTTAAGGTTACATTTGGATTACTTGGTACTGCTGCAGCATTGCAGTATCGGAGAACAGGTGATGTCACCGGCAATTTTCATGATAAATTGAGTGACGGATTAAATGTTCTAATCGCAACAGCAATGCGGTAACCAAAGAGTAAAGTATGGCGGTAACGATAATAACGTAACTTGTCAAGGAAATTGACAATAATACCTCTCATTTTTTTGACGACCGGTCTGGCCTATAAATACTATGAGCTATGGTCCCGAGTTCGAATCCTGGTAAGGGCATTTATTTGTGTGATGAACAGAGATATTTGTTCCTGAGTCATGGATGTTTTCTATGGATATAAGTATGTATTTATCTATACACGAATGCATATCGTCGCCTAGTACCCATAGTACACGCTTTGCTTAGTTTGGGGCTAGGTCGGTCTGTGAAAGATTGTCTCCAAATATTTTTTACAAATATAAATACGTTTATTTCATTACTTTTTACAGTAGTTCATGTTCTTAGGTACAAATATAAGGTAGGTAACTAGTCCATTTTAGGTACAAAGTGTAGGTACGTACTTGTCTCAACAATGTGCAACAATTTGATTGTGTCAGTAATGAAAAAGGTGCGGGTACAGCTTGCTGGATTTAAACTTGCCCTTGGTCACCTAATTGAAGAGGTATTATTTTATTTCCCGGTGTCACATTTTTTGGGGACACAAAAAACAAGAAGTGCTTGCTTATGCTGATGGGCTTCCCGAGAGATTATGTGTATAGGTCAGAAGCCTTCTAGCAGACAGAAGCATAAAGGTCGTAGTTGACGGTAAATGCTCAGACTCCATGTCTGTGAATGCTGGTTTCCCCCAAGGCTGTGTGCTATCACCCACCCTATTCCTTCTGCATATCAATGACATGCTGCAAATCAGCGGCATTCATTGTTATGCTGATGATAGTGCGGGTGATGCCTCTTACACCGGCCGCACCAATATCTCTCGGGAAAACGTCATAGAGAGCCGGAACAAACTTGTGTCTGAAATTGAGACTTCCCTAAAAGAAGTCTCTGAATGGGGTCGACTTAACTTAGTCCGTTTTAACCCTACCAAGACACAAGTTTGCGCGATTACCGCAAAAGAGTTTGTCGTGTCACCTCGTTTTGAGAGCACTCCCCTGACTGCCACAGCCGGTATCGGAATCCTTGGCGTCGACATCTCGAGTGAAGTCCAGTTCCGCGGCCATCTAGAGGGTAAGGCTAAATTAGCCTCAAAAATGCTCGGCGTGCTCAACACTTCGAGACAGTATTTCACACCGGCCCAACGCCTACAGCTTTATAAGGCGCAGGTGCGCCCGCACAAGGAATACTGTTCTCATCTATGGGCAGGGGCACCCCAGTACCAGCTTCTCCCTCTGGACCGCATCCGACGAAGAGCGACTCGAATTGTCGACTGCCAGCGTATTTCGGATCGCCTAGACTCCTTGGCGCTGCGTAGAGATGTGGCCTCGCTCTGCATTTTCTATCGCATGTACAACGGGGAGTGCTCCGAGGAATTGTTCGGATTAATCCCTGCCGCTTCTTTTCGCCATCGCCCTACGCGACAACATTTCCATCCTCATCACTTAGATGGTTGGCAGTCCTCAACTGTGCGTTTCTCCAGGAACTTTCTGATTCGCACAGCTAAACTGATGAATGAACTGTCGCCTGCGGTATTTCCGGACCGATACGACCTTCAAACCTTCAAGAAAAGAGCGTACTCCCATCTTAAAGGCCGGCAACGCACTTACAACCCCTCTGGTGTTGCAGGTGTCCATGGGCGGCGGTAATCGCTTACCATCAGGTCCGTCTGCTCGTTTGCCTCCTCTATCATAAAAAAAATAGCCATGTCATTCTAGGAGTTTTAGCCCTGTATCGGAAGATGGCAGTAAATTAAGTTGACTACATTTACTTTGACAATACGCCTCTATACTTAATTCTCTTTGCCCGTGGAATGTAAGCTAAGCTAAGCATTTTGTAGCTAAGCTCTAAGAAAACAAACGACCCAATAGCATCTTGTCGTAAACCCGACGTACCATTTGAATACAAATTGCACTCAATATTTACAGCCGGCGTAAATAACACATCAAAAGATTAATGATAATTTTGAGCGCATAAAGTTTAATAACCCACACGCGAGATAGCGCGGAAAACAACCAGTGTTGCCTTTCATATATGCTGAAATCGCTAAATCAATATTTCATAGTTCTATCTTTCTTCTATCTTTGCATAGTTTTATCTGATGGTGTCATAAGAAGATCGGCGCAGGAATTCGTCAGTATCATGCTGAGGTGAGATCGTTCTCTGTTTTGAATTATTTTCTTTTCTGAAATTTACTGAAATATATTCTCATTCTAGATTTTTATTTAACTCTACGTCTAGTTAAAGTTTTAGTGCTAGAAAACAATTCCAAAAGATTTTTTAAATGTACCAGAAAATATTTAATTTTTGAGAATTTTTCGACTGGCAATGTATTGAATGTATTTCGTACATCATGGTTACTTGTGACAGTTGTGACGCCGCGTCATTAAATGCGATGTTTTGAGTTAAAACTAAGTAGTTACATTTCTTGCTGAATTATTTTATATGGAAAAATAAAAGTCTAAACTACCCGGGTCTACTACGGGTCAAATCTTGCAAGTCAGACCACCACCACCACTTCCCGGTTTCTGATGAAAATGTGCATATCTACTTATACATATGTAAGTCGCGAGACATCAGCTGATCTGACGATGGAGACAGGAGTTGGTCATGAGAAGTCTGTGATAAAACAATGCAACCTAATTGCGTTTGGGGTAAATACACCGTGTTTTTTTTTTATTTCCGTTAATTTCAAGGGTGCATCCCTGAGCTTAAATTAAGTAACTTTATCAAAGACACCGGTATTTTAATGAACTCCATTTCGGAGATAATCAATAATTCATTTTTATCTTATAAGGCCCTTACGAGCGTATACACTTGCCTTAGGGCCTGTTTACATATTGATTGGTGTTTAGTACAAGTTTATACATTTGCTACTAAACGTAAGTACTATCTCGGACGATCGATGTTCGAAATGATATTGATATGTCACAGTTATCAATTATTATTTGAGTTACATGTAATGTCCGTGTTATAACAACGCTACATGCAACATTTAATTACTTTTTGTAAAAATAAAAACAATTAAAAAATAACAAAAAAATTTTTTTTTTCACAAATATAACCATGCCATTTAGTTTCCTTAAACGTACTTGCCGATACCCCGAAGTTAACGGAATTCAATAAAAACACGGTGTATAATTGTCTCTATTAGTATTAGTTGCATGTGGAAAGAAAAGCACAGTCAGCGATAAAACTTGTATAAAAAATTAAAATGTCGATAAAAACTTATTTAAAGGTAGAAAAAAATTATGTCAGCACCAAACTAGAAGCCTGATAACACCTATACTATACAGGGTGATTCATGAGACGTGAGCAGGACTAAGCCTACACAATCAGTAAATGTTAATGAATCGTTCACCATCATATTTAAGTAAAACAATCACGCTTTTTATCTGTTATTTAACTTTTTGTTAAGGACAAATTTGATTATCTACAATCATGGACATCCTGCAACACTTAATTGACAAAAATAAAACCTCTTTAACCGTTATGACAGCACTTTGATTATGAAGAAAATAAAATGTCACACTTGAGTGAGATACGATTTTATAAAAGTAACCACACTCCGATGACATTCAATTTGCCACTTATTATGGAGAAAACAAAGAGGGTGACCATAAATATCGTAAATAAAATAAAACTCTTTTTTTTAACAGTTAAAATTAAATTAACGTTAATATCACAAATACTGGTACGAAACAGTTGCTGATAATTTACTGAATATGCAGGCTTGATCCTGCTCACGTCTCCTGAATCATCCTGTATAAGTTATAGAATAGAATAATTTTTATTCGTAGACACAAACAAGACACATTAAATTACATGATATAACAAAAACAAAGGAAGTATAAAGTGCCACGAAATGGCCTCATCTCAGCATGTTGCTGGTGGCTTCCAGCGCTGATCTTCCGATGAAACCATCAAGTGAGAAAAATCACGAAAGGTAACAGACAAGAAGGAAAAAGACATAAAATAATATAGAGTGAATAAATTGAAAAATAGATAAAAGATAACGACTAAATTAAGTAAAGATTATTTTTATATCAAGCATCGTAAACATAACACTGTATCGGTCGAGCGTCCATTTTATCAATTTACAAGATTTTTAAATTATGAAAACAGCATCAGAGGAAGACGAATACTAACATAATATAATATAACATATATAATATAACACCTATTAAACTGCCAACTACGACCTTAAAATCTTTTTACAGATATACAGACAAATATACATCTATCGTCTTTACCGAGTAAAATCAGTAAAAATATCCATGCTGATAAAATATCTACGACGAATACTAACATAATATAATATAATATATATATATAATATAACACCTATTAAACTGCCAACTACGACCTTAAAATCTTTTTACAGATATACAGACAAATATACATCTATCGTCTTTACCGAGTAAAATCAGTAATAATATCCATGCTGATAAAATATCTAAACATACCTGTGTGTATGGCAACACAGAGCAACCGCGGCGTATCAAAATTCAATGGCATCGTAAAGGCGTAAGCACATCAAAACGGGCTCTCGCACCATGAATTTCTCCATATCGTTTTTGCCGACAATTTATACTAATGACCGAGCCCTTTAAGTATTTCGATTACAGGATTTTCAACCCTAAGCTTAAGATATAAGAGATTAATATTCTATGTATGTTCGCGACGGTTACTCATTATTTTTGTTTTTCTTTGGTTTCGTAGTTTTACTTTGAGAGGTTTCTTTACAGTAATAATAAATCAGAGTACTTGTTGTCAGACGGCACTGTGACTAACTTAACCTTTATTGTACAGAGATGTACAGTTATGTACAAATAGCAGACTTAATGCCCAAAAGTCATTTCTACCAGTACATAGGGCCAAACAGCAACATTAAAAGTTGGTGCAAGGAGAAAAAAACAATCCAGCAAAGACAAATATAAAGGCAAACATGGCTGTGGATTAATACATACACACATTATATTGCAGTGTATAGTGTATAATATATATCATGAACACTAGACGAGTTCTTCATTTAGCAGTACCTCTAGTGTAAATTTATTCGATGGCGTAACGTGACGTACGCGTTTGCGTTAAGTTTCCTTTTTTTTTTTGGGATTTTGATTTTCCAAAATCCCATACTAAATGAGACTTAACGCAAACGCGTCCGTCACGTTTCGAAATCGAATAAATTTACACTAGGAGCTCAGATACTTCATTTTCAAATATTATTTTATCTATTTCATACACGTGTGTGGTGTCAGTTAAAAATTTTACCACTTTCTTTCCTCCCGTCGGTGTCGTAGAAGTCGACTGTGGGATATGGTTTCATGTGTGTTGTGGGTGATGAGCTGGCAACCTGTCACATTGTGCAATATTAGTTATTTTTTTAAATCCCGTAATGGCCGTAATTTCTAGAAGTGCCACTGAAACTAGCAGTTTAAGTATGACAGGCGTGAGTTTATGTAAAAAAAAACTGTTTATGATATAAAAAAATCAATTTTACAATGAGATTACTTAGCATAATCTACATTCTATAGATGTATGGTATATGTATGTATATAATGTACATAGACTTTGATACAAAAACATCCACACCGTCATCGTGATACGACAATAAGATATTTGAGAAGCGACACACCAGCGAAAACATCGATTCCGACAAACAACGAAATGGAGCGTTCCCTCCAATTTATGTAATGCGATAGCACGATACCTCCGAACTGTTATGACTATGGCAGATAAATATCTGCTCTTGACGCGAGTAGTGCTGGGAAAAGGCTAGCCTTGTCGGCTTGAGCCTTAAGGTGACATTCGGATGGCAAGTTGGCAACCATACCCGAATTACTGTTGCGATATGACTGCTGCGGCGTTCATGCCGCCGCTATATCCGTCAATTTCCTTGATAAAATTAGACAAACGTCACTAATTTTTACACCGCATTACTGCCGCGATTACAACGTTCAATCTGTTACATTCTAATAATTAAATTGACATACAGCGGCAGCATCAACGCTGCAGCAATAATGTTACAACAATGCAGCTGCAGTTGAAATTCGATTGTCACCTTCGAATTAAAATACTAGTTAAAAGAGAGACAAGATTTGTGTTCTCCAAGTTTTGAAAGAATATAATAGAATAGAATTTGTTTTATTCATAAACACACAAACAGTAATAGACATACATAAAAGAGAACATAGTGAGAGTAAAGTGTCACGAAATGGCCTCATCTCAGCATGTTGCTGGCGACATCCAGCGCTGATCTTCCGATGAGACCATCGAGTGCGAAATAATCACGGAAGGTAACAGAAGAAAGAATACATATTCTAAGTTTTGAGCTGTTTAGCATATAAGGAATCAATTAAATTGAGTTTTATGTGATCCAACGTTCAGGTGCAAATTGTCAAATAATCATATTAGACTTGAGACATAATATAATGCATACCCCTTATTCATAAAACATTAATTACCCCAAAATTTTACGTATTTTTAATAAATACCAATCACAAAGTAACCAATTAGAATAATCAAATTTCAATTCAACGTTTATTAACAATACTTTTTAATGCTGTGGCCCACAACTACGAGCCATACTCCTAATTTTAATATATTTATAGGGTTTTGAACCTTCCATTTATATATTTTGTAACTTATGTGTAACTGGGTAACTAATCTTTCTTTGCGATCGCAAAGCTACCCCATAGTTGAGCCTTGTTAAGCATTTAAGGGTCGATCACCGCGACTCGATTCGGCTTGGATAGATAATCTCGAGCCTTAAATTCACGATTCTCGTAACTTTCCGCTTTAAGTCGCATCACTAGAGTAGTTCGGGTGACGTCTGTCCTTTTCACGGTAAGTTTCCTAGCGTTTCTATAGCAGCCCGCGGCGCTATATCAGCCGACGATAGCTCAATGGAGAAGGCACCGGGCTGTCGCCACCACTCCTACTGCCAAGACCGTGACCACGGCCCTCTACGTCGCCGCGTGAAGAGGAGCGAATACGATGCGCGAGGAGATAGCTAAATAAACTACTGTTTCGCACAAACTGACTTTTATTACACGCGATACAAAGGTATAAAAATACTCCTACAATCCCTACTACGCGATTGAACCGCTTCTGGTTCTCTTCTTGGTTTTCTTGAGGCTTCTTGTTGCTGGATCACTCGACGACTGACTACGATTTCTCTCCGTTCCTTCCTCGCTTATATACGAATTTCGTAGAAAAGGAACACCCTTACGATAAGGAGATAAGACGCGTTTCGATTCGTTCTGAATCAAGCCCTCTGATTGGTCGGTTACTTGATTCGGCTTTGTTCGGGTTAAATCGTGTTATCTCGTTATCGTTTACATAACTATAATTCTCACAAATATCTAATTATTGACTTAAATATTGCATAACACGCTAACTCGGTTTCTAGGTCAGTGAAACAAAACAATAACACCTGTCCGACTTGCTTACTTCACGAATACAAAGCCTATTGTTCGCCCGCACTCGGAACAATAGCCCGTTTCTCGACGGTTTACGGCATGCTATTATCTAATAGCTAGGATTACGATAATATGACCTATATTAGGGTGTTAAGCAATTCACGCTCTACGATTATACGTAACATTCATTAGTCTAATTAAAGTAATTACTGCGATAATAACCTAAATATGTGCGTCTCATAGTACAACTGAGCGTAATCGAATTCTGTACGGGAAATTGACTGACCAATCACGATCGAGATTTTCTGTCTCGCTGTTTTTTACCTTTCCTTGTCTTTATTTGCATGTGATTGGCTATAATTATGAACCAATGAATAAGTTTTCTTTATTTTCTTATTCCTTCGTTCATCTCGCTCTTCGAATAAGGAATTGGGATTTAGGGTTTGCGTGACCTAAATATCGAATAATACCTGATATAACGAACGATTACACAATTCTTATGTCTAATAACAATCTAATTATATCTTTGCCCTACCTAACGGATAAAATCTTTATTTCGAATACAGCCTTAATCGTATTTCAACTTAACTAATCTTAGCGTCATCTAAGTTTCTGGTCGCGTCGCTAACATTTTGTCCCCGCAGTCGAAGACTCCTGGTGCATGGGTTGCGACGCGATGACCGCCAGTCTGCAGCTCGGCCTGCGTAGCGTCCCGTGCCTCGTCCTGACGTCTGCGGAGCGGACCCGTCCATCGGGGCCTGGATAGACGACCTCGACGACTCCTTTGGGCCATACGCTGCGAGGTCCATTGGGTTCAGCGATGATGACCACGTCTCCCGGCTGGATCTGTCGTCCTCCCTCGTCGGACGATTTACGTGGTGCTAACAGTGGGAAGTACTCTTTCGTCCAGCGCCGCCAGAAGTGGTCTGCGAGCGCCTGTGCAGCCTTCCACTGCTTCTTGTCGTTCTCTTCGTAGACTCCGATCATAGGTAGGTTTGCGTTGTGCAGTAGTAGAAAGTGTGCCGGTGTAAGACTTTCCTCGGATTGCGGGTCGACGTTAACGTGTGTGAGAGGTCTTCTATTAACGATATTCTCGATCTCTGCTAATAGTGTTTCGAAGACTTCTGTTCGCGGTGCTCTTGTATGGAATGTGTACGCCATTGCCGTCTTCACGGTACGCACCATGCGTTCCCAAGCTCCGCCTGCAGAGGGATTACCAGGCGGGATGAACTTCCATTCCATCCGATGATGTAGACCGTAAGCACGTAGCTGTGGTAGCCACTGCTTATATGCTTCTCGTAGCTCCGTTGATGCCGCCTTGAAGCATGTCGCGTTGTCGCTGTACATCGTGTGTGGCCATCCTCGTCGCGCAGCGAATCGTCGTAGGGCGAGTAGCGCGCTGTCCGTCGACAAACTATGCACGCTCTCCAGATGGATGGCTCTGGTGACTAGGCATGTGTATAAACAGACCCAGCGTTTTTCCCTTCGCCGGCCTATTGTCACGTACATGGGGCCTAGATAGTCTTGCGCAGTGTAGGTAAACGGTCGTTGATAAGCCTGTAGTCGCTCGGGGGGTAGGTCTCCGAAGGGCTGCGCTCGCGGTGAAGCTCGACGTAGCTTGCAAAGTGCGCAGTCTCTCGCTACAGCTTTCACTATCGGTCGTAGATGCAAAATCCAATAATCTTGACGTAACTGATTTATCACGGCTTCGTTGTGTATGTGCGCTGATCGTCTGTGGGCTCTCTGAATCAGCAATCGAGTGAATGAGTCTCTGCCGTCCAGTATTATCGGATGTAGTGACGTGTAGACTTGCGGCTCCATGTCTCTTCTCGTACCTCGCCACAAGAATAGCTGGCTCTGCTGGTCTTCGGCTCGAATCTGGATTTGCAGAAACATCTCCTGTATATCTGCTACTACTGCGAAGCTCCATTCGCGAAACCTCAGTAGTATACCCAGTAGGCTTTTTAGCAGGTCTGGTCCCGCTAAAATATAGTCGTTCAGACTATTTCCTTGACTTTTCGCGGCACAATCGAATACGGCTCTTCCTTTGCCTTTATTCAAATTAAAAACACTAAAGTGCGGCAAAAACCAAGTCTTGTCGGTTTGCGGTGGTTCCATAATACGCTCGGCATATCCTTTTTTCAGCAACTTCTGAATCTGGGCTTCGTAGTCCTCTGCGAAGTCCTTGTCGCGACGCATTCTCGTTTCCAAGCTATGTAATCTTGAACGCGCCATAGCGTAGCTCGGTGGTAGCTTCACGTCGTCTGACGCCCATAGCTGGCCAACCTCGTAGCGATTTCCAACTTTTCTCACGGTTTTATTAAATATATCGATGGCTCGTTGATCGCTCGGACTCACGTTCTCCTTTTGCGTTACGCCTAACGCCTCGATCGACCAATGTTTCTTCACTTGCTCGTTGAGATCTTCATTCCCCATACGGCAGTGTAACACGGTTTGCTCGTTCGTACGAATGATGCGTGGCATTCTACCGAAAAACGCCCAACCTAGTGGTGTTTTCATAGCGCACGGCTCGTTCTCGCCGCCCTGCCTGATTTCCGTCGGTGTAATCAAGTGACTATAATCACCTCCGATTAACATCTGTGGTACGCCTGTTCCGACGTAGCATTCGTCGCCTAAGTCCGCCAGATGTTTATATTTGAGTAGTTGCTCCTTATTGAGCGACTGTGACCTGATTCCTAGGCCATCTACGGTCTTGACGGTAATCTCGTGTTCGGTACCTCCTTTCGCCGGTCTCACGGTGGCCTTAACAGTCTGTGTTATCGACGTGTGCTTGAGATTCCTTATTCCTCGAATACATAACGGCTCGTCTTGACCCACTGCACCTATCTCATCAGCAACATCTTGATCGATCATCGACAATGTCGATCCGTCGTCGATAAAAGCGAAAATATGCGCTGTTCCTTGCGGGCCTGTTACCGTTACAGGCAACACTTTCAACAACACGTTGTAGTTCGGGGTCGATGACACGTAGACTCGTGGTTCGTTGTCCTCTCGTGGCGTAACTTGCGTAGATTGCGGCTCTTGTGCCGCCGTCGGCTCGATCGATGCCGTAGTAACTCGCGCTACGGCCGCTCGTTGCGTAGCATGAGTCATCGCCATCGCGGTATTATCACGGAGCTCCTGCGTCGTCTCCGCGTGGAGCAGACGATGATGCACGTGCGGACAGCCTGCCACACCGCACCCTTTCGCCTTGCACTGTATTTTGAGGTGCTTCGCGTCCATGCACCTATAGCATATTCGGTTGAGCTTTGCCCACTCCCATCTTGCGCCTATGCTTTGTGCGGCTAGCTTGCGACATTCCGGCGTTGAATGATTGCCGCCGCAATACAGGCACGTCGACTTCGATGTACTGGCTTGACGCGTCGCATACGTCACCTTCTGTGCTGTGGCGTATCGACCTCCGGGTGTGGTAGCGGGAATCGGATAACGCGGCGCGGATGTATTCGTACGAGTGCCGGTCGCGCGCGCGTTCGGTGCTGCTGACGGTACCTGCGCACGCCTCGGGGCTGCGCGGGCATGACAAAACGCCATTTCTTGTTCACTTTCCTCCATCAGAAAGTCAGCAAGTTGCAGGATCTCGGGTTCGTCGGTATCACGATGATTGCGTGCGTAGTCGCACCACCTGCTTCGAATATGGGGCGATAACCGGTCCGTTACTTCGCGAATCAGCAACGGGTTGTCGGCGTAGTGTCTCCGATCTATATCCATAATAGTGGACACTATGTTCATAATTTTGATTGCGAAGCTGTTGAGATCGTTCGCTGTAGGTCCCAACGCTGGCAGCTTGCGCAAATCTTCGATTGCTCTGTCTAGCAATACTTCGCTCCGACCAAACTGCTTTTTCAGTATTCGAATAATCATATCTGGACGAGTTGCGGTCGATAGGACGTGTGACACACATGTCTTCGCGTCCCCGCGTAGCGCCATACGCAGTCGAGCGACGTTCTCGTAGTCGGTAAACTTATATCTTCTCGACGTCTCGGTGTACGTGTTGTAGAAACTTCGCCACTCACTCACATCTCCGTAGAAGTGAGGTAGTTCGAAGATATCCTTCGGTGCCGGTCGAGCCGCCATTTGCATCTTCTCGAATAACTGCAACATAGACTCCGCTACGGTTCCTTCCTGAGTGAGCTGTGTACGCTCCGTGTGCGGCGTACGGGGCTCGATCGGTGGCGATAACGATCGCCGACGGTCCTCGCGGCTCGGTGAGCGACGTCGAATATGCCTCTCTTCCCGCGTGGAGCGCCTTGGAGTCTCGTAATCCGGTGGGGGCTCGTTGGCTAACCTCTTCTTGGACTTGACGGGCTCGGTTAGCGTCTTGTCCTGCGATTCGTCGATCCATGTCAGGATGCGCTGGTGTTGCGGTCCGATTTCGCTCCTATCGGATGCCGCGTCGGATTCACTGGCTTCTGCACGAATTTGCAGCTTCTGGGCTTCCAGCCTCTTCTTCACTAACTCGGCTTCTAACTGCAGCTCCTTCTTCTGAATCTCCGCTAGCCGCTCGCTCGCCTCCAGCTCGGCTTGCGAGAGTCTGGCCTCGATGACGGTACTCGCTTGTGAGCACACGGACTGCGCACGGGTGTGCCTACCCGGAGTGCTCGCCTCCTTTGGAGTATCCTTCGGTCGTTGCGATGTGGTAACGTCTTTAACCACTGTCTTCGAATGACGTAACGGGATCGGTGTAGGTCTCGCAAGACGTCGCAGGCGTTTGTTCAGGTCCCTTCGCCATAGCAACATCGTATCTTGCGAGGGAGACCTCGGTGGCCTCTGGTAGACGTCGTCGATCGATAATGTAGCCGCTGCGCCTAACGGTTCCGCGCTAGCAGCTCGATGGGTGACCGCTGCCGCGTCGGCCGACTCGCCAGGGGGGAGGGGAGGGCGCTCCGCGTCGGCGTCCTCAGTCCTCTCAGCGTGTTCGCGGGCAACCTCACGATGTTGGGCCGCCGCCGCGCCTTCTTCTAGGAAACGCTGCCTGTCTTCGTCGCTCTGTACCGACGTAGCCTTCTTGGTCCGAATTATCGGCATCTTGACGATGTGAAACGATGGGGTTCTTCACGCAGAGTAGAAGCTGATCTCGACGGTCTTGATGGGCTGACAGTTGATCCGGTGCTCGAAGGACCAGGAAAATATAGCAGCCCTCGGCGCTATATCAGCCGACGATAGCTCAATGGAGAAGGCACCGGGCTGTCGCCACCACTCCTACTGCCAAGACCGTGACCACGGCCCTCTACGTCGCCGCGTGAAGAGGAGCGAATACGATGCGCGAGGAGATAGCTAAATAAACTACTGTTTCGCACAAACTGACTTTTATTACACGCGATACAAAGGTATAAAAATACTCCTACAATCCCTACTACGCGATTGAACCGCTTCTGGTTCTCTTCTTGGTTTTCTTGAGGCTTCTTGTTGCTGGATCACTCGACGACTGACTACGATTTCTCTCCGTTCCTTCCTCGCTTATATACGAATTTCGTAGAAAAGGAACACCCTTACGATAAGGAGATAAGACGCGTTTCGATTCGTTCTGAATCAAGCCCTCTGATTGGTCGGTTACTTGATTCGGCTTTGTTCGGGTTAAATCGTGTTATCTCGTTATCGTTTACATAACTATAATTCTCACAAATATCTAATTATTGACTTAAATATTGCATAACACGCTAACTCGGTTTCTAGGTCAGTGAAACAAAACAATAACACCTGTCCGACTTGCTTACTTCACGAATACAAAGCCTATTGTTCGCCCGCACTCGGAACAATAGCCCGTTTCTCGACGGTTTACGGCATGCTATTATCTAATAGCTAGGATTACGATAATATGACCTATATTAGGGTGTTAAGCAATTCACGCTCTACGATTATACGTAACATTCATTAGTCTAATTAAAGTAATTACTGCGATAATAACCTAAATATGTGCGTCTCATAGTACAACTGAGCGTAATCGAATTCTGTACGGGAAATTGACTGACCAATCACGATCGAGATTTTCTGTCTCGCTGTTTTTTACCTTTCCTTGTCTTTATTTGCATGTGATTGGCTATAATTATGAACCAATGAATAAGTTTTCTTTATTTTCTTATTCCTTCGTTCATCTCGCTCTTCGAATAAGGAATTGGGATTTAGGGTTTGCGTGACCTAAATATCGAATAATACCTGATATAACGAACGATTACACAATTCTTATGTCTAATAACAATCTAATTATATCTTTGCCCTACCTAACGGATAAAATCTTTATTTCGAATACAGCCTTAATCGTATTTCAACTTAACTAATCTTAGCGTCATCTAAGTTTCTGGTCGCGTCGCTAACAGTTTCGCTTATGATTTCTTGGGTGTTGTTTTCCTCCGTGTATAAAGATTTCGGGCCTGATTGTATCTTTTGCCTTTCGATGTATGGGAAATAGTTTTGATAATTTTTGATTTGTTACTAAGAAATGGGTAAATGATGTGATACCTACCTATGCTTTCTTTTTTACTCTTTTTTATATTTTTACGTGTCTATTTGTGAACTTTTATTGGCCGAATGCGTATTGGATTACTGTAGTTTAATTTTCACTTAGTTATTTCGGTAGAATGTGTCACAACTAGTTTTTACTGAGATTTTAAGTGTAGGTAAAGACTAGTTTTGCTAACTAAGCTGTTTAGTAACTAGTTTTAACTAGAAAATAAGATTTAATCAGTGCGATTATAAAAAAAATAGTTTAACTATAAAGCGTTTAAACTAAAATGTGCTTTAACATCGGGATATAGGTACATTCAAAAGCCAAATGGCAATTTTATATTAAAATGTATGTATTCACTTGCTTTATTGCTCTTAAGCGTATAATATTTAATTGACGTTTTATTCAAAGAAGCTCCGTCTTGATCTTGAATACCAACCCGTCTCAATAAAAAACCTTTTAACTTTCAGCGATGAATAAAATAAAATATTAAAGAAAGCAATACATCAACTGGCAGCAATTAGGGTCGATCAATCTCAATCGACGAGATCGACCCTGGGGGTCGATTCTCAAATAAAAATGCAACTTATTGGCATTTGTTTGAAACACTGAAAAAATATGATCGAGCACACATTAATTATACAATATCAACAAACACAGACAGTAACGTGAACTGTTTGAACATTTCTAAGGATTAAAAAAACGAACTGTCACTACATTTTAGCTACTCAAAATAGTAAAACTTAGTGTCTTCTTGGAACAGTAAAATTTACTGTTTTGTTTGATAGGCTCATATGGAACTGATTAAAGCATTAAACGTTAATGCGATTTCGAATATTTTAAATGTTTTCTCTCAACTCTCAATTTTTTTCTCAGTGAACCCACGTACCTCGCCATCATAGCATCACCATTACCTGTCAGTGACAATTCACTGTACATTGTTAATCCAAGAAGCAAATAATGACACTTGGTATCGTTACTCGTAAGTACTTATTGACCCATAAATGAAAAGGAAATTATGAATGTCAGGTGTCATTGTCAGCGTGGTGAAATAGGCCCCAGGTCGCGGACCATCGAGTACGCTGACTTCTGGGCGAAGGAAACTGCCGAAGTTAAGTGCGGAGAGTTTTATAAATCAAAAATCGCTCGTTAGTATGATGATGCGTACGCATGCTTTCAGCTTTCCGATTCGTAATACGCATTTTCATACTAACGAGCGATTTTTCTACACGACCCTGTCGTTTGTACTTTCCCACCAATCCGGATATAATATATCCAAGTCGTTCCGCCATCTCCTTTTCGGCCTCCTCGCACCTCCGCCTGTACTTACTACACTTGGTGTTGGTGTTCCGTGCGGTCGCCGATCGGCAGCCATTTTGGTCTACCTTTCCGGGCCACATGCCCAGCCCAATCCCACTTAAGCGGTCTTGACACTTCCATCTACAACTCAAGATCCGTGTTTCTGATTTGATTGAAATTAAATGATGATTTATTACGAAAGCAGAATGTAGTCGAGCTGACATTGCATGTGTTCGACTCACCTTTATCGTTTATCTACAGCTTAATTGCAATATGATCCGACCAATGTGGCTTATGACATTAAACGAATGATGACACTTCGAGGTGGAAATTTTGCGTCATATTGATTAAGTTTTGAGACATTTTTCATGCCACTGTTCGCAAATTAACTTTTATATTTCTAGGCATTAACAGCAACATTGGACTCACTATGGACCTTATATCTTTATAATAAGATTCACGATAGGTCAGTTAATAAAGTCGACAACAGTACCTAACGCTATCAATTTGCCTGTTTGCCAAGCGACTCGCATATTATTCGAATATTTGCTCGGGCGATGTAAACACATGTGTGTGGCAAAATTACTTTATATATCTGTTATTCTGTAGCCAAGGTCAAGACAGCTTGTCCTGAATGTCCTTTGTCCTATATTATGGCTCCTCTACACGATGGCCCAGCGCTGGACAAGTGAGATGGCCATGCAATGGTTGAGAGCATGTATAATCAGCAATGCACTATGGAATGAGCCACGTGTAGAGACGTACTTACGCGCCATCGCTGGCCCTGGCCCGAAAACCCGAGACCGTGCACGTCCCATCGCCATCCCGCTGCGCAATAAGCCATCCGACACCACTACTAGGTACACGTTAGCCCATCGTGTAGAGGAGCCATTAGGGACGTTTTTTTTCCGTCAGAATTCGATAACTTGGTGGATAGATAGAGTTTTCTGTTCAATAAAAGCGCAAATTCACTGTAATTAGTTGCTGAGTTACGAAAATGTATGGTATTATTGTAACTTAACGGAAAATTACGTACGAGATGTTTTTGTTTCCTATTTATTCCGCCCGGAATGAGGAACTCTTCTAACCAGCGAAATTATATCCAAATGAATCAAAAAAGCCACTTTATTAAATGAGCTAGATTATTATTCCTAGAATGAGTTCTAGAAATTGGCACCAACGATTTCAATAAAATTTAACTGTGTACGTGTTTACAAAGATGGAGTCTCGATCTAGTCAGGTTTTATATTTGGAAATTTTGAGACAAAATTACAAAATTTTACGCAATCGAGAAAAATTTAACGAGTTTTTATATGGAAACGAATGAAATATTAAAGCACATTAGTTCGATTGGCCGTATTATTTGTTATTATATATGGACCTAATAAGTTAAACGACAAATCTTATCTATTTGTGATTCATTCTTTGCTATGAGTAAAAAAATACCTTGAGATTGGTTTACACATCACGTATTCATACCATTCGATAGACACCACATTTGGTACCTAATGTACGCAGATAAAGCTAGAGATACACCTTGGCAATAACCGCCCCATTTTTGCCATAGTCGGCTGAAAACTGATTCACGTGCTCCCCGGGCACGTTACTGTCTCAATCATGTCAAAACGTCTTATACTTCATAAATGTCATGGCATTTTCTACCTTATAAAACTGAGCTTAGGTTATAGTTACCTCCGTACCAAAAGGGCGTATGTGTTAGGTGTTTCAAGGTACTTACGACGTTATGTATGAAGGTAAGCCAAGAATGAAGTTGTTAAAGGCAACTGCCGCAGTTATGCACGGGGCGCGGCAGCTTTTCGATTCACAAATCTGGAGGTAGGTACCTCTTTCGACTCGTCGCTATTATAAGTTGAACTTGAGATAAGTATAAACCACATATTAAATGCATGGAATGTAGAAATAGATCAATGGGGTAAGACCATCTGTTAAGACAAAACCGTCTGTAACGATCAAACAGTACTTTAAAGTGTCTTGTTGTTATAGACTTAGGCCTATCTTTTTAACAGACTTCAAAAATAGAGGTTCGCTATTCATATGGATTTTTTAAAGTATATTCTTGCATGCAGTGATGCATGACTACACAAATTAACCATCCTAAATCTTGTACTTTTTTTAGAATAGCCATTCTTTGGTCGGAAGATGGCGTTTTTTCGAAAAAACTAAAAACTTGAATAACTCGAAAACCATTTAATTTAGACCCCTAGTTGACTGGGCTAAAAACATTGTAAATAAGCTCTAGAATAACCCCTTTCAAGGAATAGGTCGATTTATCAGTCGCCCTGTAGGTAAGGTAAGCTTCTGTGTTGGTCTTTGTGCGGTATAACGGGAGTTATCTTTACGAACAGCAACCGGTAATGCCCCCATTTTGCAGCGGAGCAGCAAAACTGATTCTTTAATGAAATCTCCCACTTCTCAATAAAGGCGTCCTTAGTAGGCTCGGTGTTATAAGAATTTGCAAAGCTGACTATTTTTAAATTTCACAAGTATAGTCGCTAACAGATATCGGAGCGGCCAATGTGCTCAAAAATATCTGAACATGCAATTTAACGAAGTAATACCTAATAGAGGCATTGTCTCGATATTTGTGAACACATTCACCGCTCCAATATATCTGATAGTGACTAAAGTTCTTTCACAAAACATTTTGTGATATACTTAATTAGTGCCAACATATGTAGAACTGTAACATTTAATTAATAAAACTAAACTAAAATTAATAAAATTAACCTTAAAATTTATATCTAAATCTCAACCAAAACTTAAAAGGGTATAGTAATGTGTTCTATTTTATCCTGTTGTTATTTTAGTAGTACTTATTAAATTATATAACAATAAAACTTAAAATCTAAATCTAAAAATAAATAAAACTTAACTTAAAATAAATAAACAAATACATATAAAATGTCCCCGTGGCAAGGCACCGTAGACTTAGACGCTGGAAGCCTTTCCCCGCTGTATCGCAAAACCGATGGTTACGCGAGGAACTGCCAGCTCTACGGTCACATCTAGTAATATTTCGTAAGTTCTTTTCATTCGTCAAAATGAACTAAAAATAACAATTCAGTAACAATAATATTTGTCATCCACCCAGTGCATAGCGAGCTGCGTTCGGAAAAGGACCTGAATTACCGTAAGTAAATTCAATTAATTTTTGATTCAGTCAAATTATATTTTTTGAAAATCAAAATATACCCAAATTGAAACTAATGCAGTATGATACCTTGAGGTATGGTGCTTTACCCCCTCCCCCTTTAGGAAAAAGTGTCAGTGTAAGAAATAATCCTAAATAAATAACGCTACTGTGCGTACGGTATCATACCCAAAGGCATAGTGTTCAAGGGTCTGACGGGCTTATAGTAGAAAAACTCAAAATAAAATATATGAGACGTGTAATCTGTTTTGTGGTACAGGAATAAGTAAAGTGACATGCAAATTTTGACAATATCTTAAATTAATACGAGAGGAGATTGACCTCTGTGGCGCTTTGCTATAGTATTTGCGCAGGCGCTTCATGGATCTGATTTTGACCCGAACATGCCCCCGGGCGTTGAAAGCTTGTCTTTCAACCCAAACTGCTTGATCCAGGAAGCAAATAGGATGCAACGAAGAATCGCTACTCCAATTGGTGGTTAATTTTATGAATTACGGTGGTGTGA
Organism: Cydia pomonella; assembly: GCF_033807575.1. Taxonomy (NCBI): domain Eukaryota; kingdom Metazoa; phylum Arthropoda; class Insecta; order Lepidoptera; family Tortricidae; genus Cydia; species Cydia pomonella. Next base: position 4,394,787 of record NC_084725.1, on the reverse strand, counting down.
CCCCTCTTGAATGTCATGAAGGTCCAAAATAATATTATATTTTTCTCAACGAGCACCACGGCGTCAATTTGCAACAGTTGAGTGTGTGTCATCCAGCCTCTAGTAGAAGATTCCAGAACTTCTTGTTTAACCGGCTTGATGTCGCATCTGCTCGACCCTGACGGGGTGTGAGTGGCCGAAGACATCTGCGTTCCTTGAGGACATGAGTCGGTACTGACGTTAGAGGACGGCCACCGAGGGAGTGGCAGCAGCATTTTGACGGTGCAGCAACGAAACGGTGGGAAGTGGCAACCAAAACAGTGTTGAGTTCATTGACGAGAAACATACTTTTACAATACCCAGCACTCATTTAAACAAAATGTGGTCGACTTTACCTCAGCTTCCCAAAACCTCCTTAATGTCAGACACGCGGAGCTGACATGAAAAGTAATGTAATCATTAGCTGCAGCAGCGTTAGCTTGTAAATTACAGCTTAGGTAGCCAAGACTCATTGTATGCACTCATAAATGATGCACAGAACAAATGAAGTAATGAGTAACCCTAACAAATAGGTATCACTGGTAATATGTGTACTTAGTATTGAAACATACGAAACATGGCTATCTGACACCTTCACAAGTCTCAATCTATCAGCCGATGTACACTAATTTAGTTCACATATTTTCACATATTTAGGAACGTAACAAATAGTAGCTAAGCAAGCTTATACTGATAAATATAAATACCGAAACACTAAGATTTTCCCTTTAACGTTAAGTTGACATATACCTAAGTATGAGAATATTTACCTTCTTGTCTAGTGAAAAACTTAGTGAAATGCTTTCTATTTGATTTCCTGTTCGAGGAATGATGAGATTGCTTAGTGCAGACCTTCGCAGGCTGCTGGAACCGTGTGAGTTGGGTTCGAGTCTCATCGTCAAGCAATTCATTACTAGCGCAAGAGGTGACATTTGTAAAATAACAATTAATACGCGAAGGAGCCGATACCTGACCGCTGTTTGTTGGGCCTGCGACTATATACCCTAATTTAGTCTCAAATAGTATCGTCTGCCTATCACTTAATTCAATTTTATGTGACCCTAACAAGTTCCAAAAGAGATCAGCCCCAATTAAAAAATCAACCTCGGATGGCTTATAAAAGTTAGGGTCAGCTAAACAGATGTTAGACGGAATATTCATTCGCGATATATCCATCTGTTGATATGGCATCTCGTCAGTTATAGATGGTAAAACAGAGCAATTTAAATAAGTCGAGTAGGTGTTATCTAACGATTTAATTGGCACCTGGCACATTTTACCTACGTGAGACTTTAATTTGTTTATGCCTGTAATCGATTTATTTACTCGATTAGTATGTAAATTTACCTGCCGACATATCTTCTCAGTCATAAAACAAGTCGCACTGCCATTATCCAAAACTGCCCTGGCTATGATCTCGCGATTGTCATGCCCGTATACTTTTATTAATGCAGTGGTTAACAGTCCGACGTTCGGTTCAGATGCATGCGAATATGACGTTAATGCAGGAACGGAGGCGGTGGCCGGCGCCGGCGCATCACTCGGCTCAGTAGCTGCCCGTGACACGGGACGCTCACACGAATTTGATCCTGTTTTTTGCATGTGCTCTGTGATATGAATGAGTGAATTATGCTTGCGCTTACATATCCTACAACCTGCCTTCTTGCAATGGTTTGCGTAGTGATCTCGTCGGAAGCAATTAAAACATACTTTATAATTCGGCAGCAAATTAAGCCGCTCGATAGTGCTTAACGCGAGAAACTGGGAACAGTTATTTAAGCTATGCTCACCATTGCATTTCGGACATAATTGAGACGGGGAAGTGACACAGTGTTCAGTGGTTTGAGTCGAAAGCAATACCCTATGTTTAGACGCAATTTTAGCCGGCTGACTTGATTGACCGGCGCCTGAGGCGCTCGATAACTCTAAAGTTTCAATCAAATCTGCACGATTACGCATAAAAGTGATAAAATTATCAAATGAAATAGGAATATTCTTATCAAAGCTTCCTTTGTGCTCCTCCCACTCGCGGAATGTCTTTGTGTCTAGTTTGCTGCTAATTATGTGAATAAGGAGCGTGTCCCAATGATTGACAGGCTCACCTAGGGATTCTAAACATCTCAAGTTTTTGTTTACGTGGTCAATAATACGTTTTAAATGCACGGACGACTCTTCTGTGATCGGCTCCACATTAAATAATGCAGATACATGGTTTTGTAATAATAACCTTTTGTTATCGTACCGTTCGCATAAAAGTTTCCATGCTACCTCATAATTGCTCCCAGAAAACTCTATGGAATGAATAACTAAGGCTGCTGATCCTTCTAACGATGCTCTTAAATAGTGAAATTTATTAATGTTGTCAATGTCATCGTTAGAATGGATTAGACTTGTGAAAGTATCTCGGAAACCTAGCCAATTCTCGTATGAACCCTGAAATTTTGGTAACTGAATAGTTGGCAGCTTAACCAGTTTATGATTATTTGAACCACTACGCGACCCACGATTGCTGCATGACTCGAATTCATCGCGTTTTTTATTAAAATTATTGAGCATATCCTGGGCCCGCGAGAGCACAGAGAAGTAGTTATTTTGAAACTCGTCTCGCTCTGCCATATGTGTGTCCAAATTTTCACTGCTGCACTCTAACTGTGTTTGTACATCATCGTAAAGCTCATACAATGCCTCAATCTTACCTATACGCAACTGCAATTGACTAGCCTCAGCTTGAGTTAATGACGATTCCTTCACTGTGCCTAGGTATGTAGTAAACAAGGTTAGTTGACCTTTGTAACTGCCTCTTTTGCGAATTAAATCCTTTTCATCAACCATTTTTGGGAAGCTGGTGTACGTAGACCTTGAATGTAAACAATTAATAGATGTAAGCACGATTATTGAAACAATTTAATAATTAAAATTACACTTTGTGTTCAGTTTAGTCAATAAGCTAAAATAGTCTAGTTCGTAAGATTTTACAATGAAATTATAATAAATAATTCAAAATCACGAATAAAATGTAAATAATTGATTGATTCGTGTAATATAATGTAAAATATACTAAACTATTATCTTATTGTACCTATTAACAAAGCCCATACATTCGCAGATTATCATTCAAATAAAATTATTCAATTTAAAACAATTTTTATTTAAAATCCCTAGTAATAATTCCTGTTTAAAATAATCCACAATACAAATAAATTAAAGATTATGACTAGTCTCGAGTGAATAGAATAAGCGTACCTACACGAATAGCGGTAAATTAACGGTCAGAAGTTGCGTTGACAAAAGTAAGTTATTTAAACGAAAATCAATTCAATTTATTGTGAGTTTCAAATAAATAAAATAATTAAGAATTGACTAGATGAATATCACATTTAAATAAATACAACGAACTAACTTACAAATTGATCTGACCTTAATAAATACCAATACACTTTAAACAATAAAATATTCACTAACCTGGTATTTCCACCATAAATCCTACCTAATTATACCTTAATAACGAGTGCTGGACCCTAACAACTCCTAACACACTCAACACTGCTGGATTCCGATGTCCTGGTGAATTTCTTCATCACAGCCTCGGCAGTCGTAATATCCTCAGTGATAAATTGGTAATTTATAGGTATTTCCCTTCGGTCCTCCTATAAATGCTGGTTCCTTCAATTATACCCGGTTCGTGTGGACCATGTTCAAGGGTCTGACGGGCTTATAGTAGAAAAACTCCAAATAAAATATATTAGAAGTGTAATCTGTCTTGTGGTACAGGAATAAGTAAAGTGACATGCAAATTTTGACAATATCTTAAATTAATACGAGAGGAGATTGACCTCTGTGGCGCTTTGCTATAGTATTTGCGCAGGCGCTTCATGGATCTGATTTTGACCCGAACACATAGTGCATTCGTTTCAAGCTGGATATAATTTGTATTCCTTCCATTAGAATTTAACTTGACCGACGGCCCGTTTCGAAAAATGATTAAGACACGTTTAAGATCTACAAAATATCGATAACTAAACGACATGTCAAAATTGACGTTTATTTCGATTCCGCTGTGATCCCAATAAGATCTATCTACAATATCTCTAACGTCAAAGTGAATTTGTTACCCGAATCGAGCTGCTTCTGTCAATTATACGACATACAAACGATATCTAAATAAGAACTTATCTAAACCAGAACTTATCGTTCTCGTATTCAGTCTTCGAATCATTTGTGTTTATCGTGGATACGTGTACTACAAAATGTATGAGACATCCGTGCTAAAAATAACGGGGTTCGGATCGGAAGGTATTCAGAATAATGATCATGAGCTTTAAGAAATATCTTGACAAATAGGCAAACCTGTGGGGATTCAGATCTATGGAAGCCATGGCATGTTTATTACCAAGTACCTAATAAAATAAAGACATAACCTTTGAATCTAGTATTTGTGTGGGTTCCTTTGAGTGGTTATTATAATAGAAACCCACGAGCAAGATTGCAATTATTTATTGGATAACTAATCACAAAGAACGATCTTGGTACAATTAACAATATCACTCGCGTCGGTTCGGTACGTATATCGCACTCGCGAGAGCGGCGAGCGTAGGGACGAGAAGCGTGACCACTCGCTAGAAGTGTCTGGCTCGCACTGGCTGCCGAAGCGGCGCGCGCGCGGCGCTCGTAGGCGATTCCCGGAAACTAGGGATTGGCGAAGGGCCGCCGGTTTTAGTGATGGGAAACCGTGTCGAATACGAGCTCGCCTCATTTGCTTAAAACTATTACTTTTCGTACAACATTCCGAAAAACTTAGACTTGGATGAGTTGTGGTCAAGTAAATCTTTTGTTGTTTTTCTACTTATTGGCTTTATTGAGACGTTTGATGTCTAAGATACTATATTTCATTGTTATTTGAACCTTGTTATTTATGGAATTAAGTTGATATTAAATTGTTTCTAGTTCGGTGAATTCTTTCAATCTACTTAGAGCTCATACGGTTCTTTATTCAATTATATTTTATTGTAGATAGAAAATATCAAATGATTTTAGTAGACATAACGTTGTTGAATACTGAATTTGAGTAAGTAATAAAATAACATTGTAAACTATTATGTCAATAAAATTAGTTGGTGGTTTTGAAATATAAATTATAAATGTTAGTAGTACCTATTTGTATTTGTGTTATTCACTTCCTGCAAATCTTTTTCCAGTCCACTATAACTTGGATCTTTTTAAATCGAGAGTGAATACGAGTAGACAACTTTGAGGTAATAAAAGGTAAGGTAAAGGTATGTTCCATGCTAGACTGCATCGGCACTTATCATCAGGTGAGATTGTGGTCAAATGCTTACCTTTTCCCAATAAAAAAAAGTAAAAATAAAAATATGGTAGTGAGGCAAAAATCAAAGAGGTACTGAGAGATTGCTTTTGCTTTAGGCTCCACAGGGTATTTTAATAGTTTTCATATCTTAATATTTCACATTTTGGTCACTATTTTTATATACTTGTTAATAAATACTAATCGGTCGATGAAAAATTATCACAAATTTTAAAAATACCAAATTACCCTATTTGGGTTGGTTTGGCATGTTATTGGACAAAACTGCTTTTGAACGAAATCATATCCAACGCTTTGTTTCTGATTTGAATTTCTGAACAAGCGCATTTTAAACTAATTTTTAGACTACACTATTTCTAGGGATCTATTTCTCGAATAGGACGGTATGAAAGGAGTTGGGATACTTAGCGTACATTGAGGTATAGAGTGAGACGAGATTTGAGAAATTGAGTTCTTGAAATAGCGTAGCCCATAGATTTATAACTAACCTAGATGCCTAGTCTGTACATCCCTAGTGAAGCCATTTCGAGTACGACATTATGTCGCCCTCGTGTCATCGTATCCGAACGGCCCTCGCAGTACTCAAGGTCGAGTTGGTTTGTGTACACCTCCCGGTTATAAATTAAAAAATACAAGAAAGATGGTTGTTTGTGCGGTGAATTGGTGTCACAACACATCAGTGAATAAAAACAAACCGCCTGATATAACATTTCATGCGTAAGTATCCAGTTTAATGTGATATTTTTACGTAATTGTAAATACAAAAATCCAAATTTTCGTCAGCCGCCATTACTTATAAATGTTGCCAGGTGATATTAATCTTTTTTCCTCCAAATGAGGCATGACGATTACATTGATAAAATTAATATGCTTACTTTAAGTTCCTTGTATGACTATAGAAAATATTCTTTTTTAGTTTTTCATTCTTTTATTTCAAATTATGTTTTGTCTTTTATAAAATTACAGTTTAAATTCATATTTTTATTTTGTGTGATATTCGTTTTAGATTTCCGACTGATCCGCTTCTGTCTGCGAGATGGACGGAAAAAATTAGATTAAATAGGAACGATGCAATATGGAAACCGACTAAACATAGTCGAATATGCTCTCGCCATTTTGATGAGCAAGTAAAGTAAATTTTATTTGTGGAACACAGGTGTTACAGTTAAGGTCTGTAAAAACGAAACGCAACTGTCACTGTCGCACTTATATGGAAGACTGATAGAGAGACACAAAGCGTTTCGTTGTTCGAAGCAATAGCGATTGCCACCTTGGCTAGGCCTGCAGGTACAATTACTAGTACTGACGATAAATAGTTATTTGTTTTACAAGTGGAAAAGTTGTTGTTTAACCGCTCGTGCTAATATTGCTACTCGAGCTAAATAAAGATCCAAAATGTCGAAAAATGGAATCTTGAGCGTTGCGAGGGTTTCAAGTTACGAGAGTTAAACAAATTTTGCCCCAAGTGAAACACAAAACTAACCCGAAGAAAATATTAGTCAAATAAAATCAAACCAAATCAAATCCAAATGATCGTCATTAAATATTTATCATTAAAATCATTATTCCAAAGTCAATTCTACCAGCTATTATCTGTGCACATTTGTAAAATAAAAAAAATAAACGTTTTTTTATTTAAACATTATTTCACAAAGTACAGAAATGCAAAGTCCTTAAAAGAAACCTTGAAAGCTTTTGCTACAAATTTAATATCTACATACACACTCCCAAATGATTGATAGCCAAGTATAAGGATGTGGTTAAAATCCATCTACTTTAAGGGGAATAAATGAACTCTGGCAACCCGTTTTTGTATATATGTGTGTGTCGCTGAGCGTAAGACACGAGCGTCGCACGCACACATCGATCGAGTTTCGGCTTCACTTTTGGCAGATTAGCCTTATGAGGACTAACTGTCTATGTGTGATAGGTCAGTGGCGTAGCCTAAAACGGGTTTTATTTTAAAATAGATTTATAAGCTGCCCGAATACTCGTACTCAAGTGTTGTAAGTGCATAACATTCGGGCACCTTAACTATTCTAAGTGGGTATACCATTCGAAAGCACAAATCCATGCATGACTACGTACTGAGATTGATATACATACGCAATTTATTATAGTTTTTATTTCTAAATGCGACGATTTTAGAGTAAATGTACCGGGTGTCAATTAGGCAAATTTCTAATGGTTTATTTTTGGCAAAAGCACCTTTTATACAAAGAGTGTTAAGTATCCTTTTGCTCGAAAACACAATTAAAGCTCAAGTCGAGGACCCACTTTATGGGGAAACCAAAGCATACGTCTGAAAAAAACATTACAAACCTTATATTTCCACAAATTTAATTATTTAAATTGAAGGAAAACATCTAAAACTCCGCATTTTATGTTTTTCCCGTTCCGGGAAGTTTCTTCGCATATGTTAGCACCAAAGCGAAATAAAAATGCATAGTTAATTACGAGTACAAGTTTGTTCTTTATGTAAATTACGTTTCAGAAGCTGAAGTATAATTGTGTTATTCTGTTTCTATCAGAAAAATAATCAGTTTTAACTTTTCGGCGTAATCATGAGCACCAAATGACCTGTGTATAGAAAAAATAACTTTGTCTATCCACCAAATTTGATCGAAATCGGACAAAAAAATCGGGACTTAATAATAACTTATGTTTCTAAATAAGCAGTAGTAGTCATGACTTGCCTCTTAGTTGCCTAAAAATACCACTGCGGTCTGCGTTACAATAGATTTAGGTTTCTATCCATCTCTTTGAATAAATTGGGTACTTGACACATGTTGAATATTAAGTATAACAAAATTTTGTTAAATGGATAGAAAATGAGCCATCCATTATAAAAAAGTGGAATTTAAAAAATTATATTGAGATTATAAAAAAATACAGGGCTCCGAAATCTCAAAAAAAAAAAATTTTTTTTTGTCTTTCAAAAATAGAAAAAAAAAATGGTACCATTCAATTCCTTACATTTTATTGAAAAATAAATTGTGTGACAACTATACACATAAACGCAATATTTCAGGGTCAAAATGGCAATTTCCTGGATCTTCCATACATTTAGGACATACTTATATGATGTGACGTCACATCACCTTATCATTTTGTTAGAGACGTTTCAATCGTCGAGTGCGAGCGTCAGACTTTAATTGTCATTTCTGACCTTTGTGTTGCTTAAATGCCATTTGATCCTCAGGAAAATCAAGATCGTTTATTTTGTTTATGGTAGACAACCTAGGCCACCACGGCCTCTCTTGCAGCCGAAGTGCTGGGAGGATACCTCGGCACGCCAGCATCAATGACGTCATCCGTAGGGCCTTTGTTAGTGCCAAGGTGCCGGCGCTCCTCGAGCCAAACGGCCTGGTCAGGGATGATGGCAAGAGGCCTGATGGAATGACGTTGGTGCCTTGGAGTATGGGACGGCCCCTTGTCTGGGATGCTACATGCGTAGATACCCTGGCACCGTCCCATATTCCAGGCACCAAAGTTGACGCTGGTGCGGCTGCATCCTCGGCCGAAAGCCTCAAGCGTCGCAAGTATGTCAACCTCGGCAGTAGTTACATATTTGCGGCGTTTGGGGTTGAAACCCTAGGGCCGTGGGGGCCTAGCGCGCGCCGCCTCTATAAGGAGTTAGCAAAACGCCTTATAGAGGCTTCGGGTGACCAGAGGGCTGGCCTGTACTTCGCCCAGCGGATAAGCATTGCTATCCAGAGGGGCAATGCAGCCAGCCTTCTGGGCACCCTGCCAAGCGGTCTCGATCTGGGACAAATTTTTTATTTATAGAAATAGAAATAGAGAAATAGAATTTGTTTTATTCATAAACACACAAACAGTAATAGACAGACATAAAAGAGAACATAAGTTAATTAGTCAGTTAGTTAGTTAGTTATAAGTTTTTAATTTAAGTTTTTAATTGTTTTTCCACCCATTTGTGTTTATTATAATTAAAGCTATATATGTCTTAATTAAAAAATTATGTAAAGATCGTTTGACATTATTTACAAAAAACAGTCAAGTAGCCAATTGTAGGTATACATATCATATGGACTATATCTGGTACTAGCTACTAAGCATACCAAAGGTTAATTCACATTCCCGTCATAATGCTGAGAAAAGAAATTGCCCAATTATTTGAAATAAAATGATTAATTCATAAACACATTAGTCATATTTCCCGCTGTCGCATAAATAAATAAAATCCGCAATTTGGAGGTCTTTCCGCAAGTTGTCGGGATATTTATGGGCAGATACGGCGGCGGATTGGACAATCACATTAGCTGGCTCCCCCCGCCTTAAGGTTGTCGCATACATCATCTCCGTAAACCACCGAGGGCAGCTTTATTGTGCACGGTGCGGTCGGACATTTAAAACGAACTCCGGTTTTGCGAGCCATATAGGGACCGTGCGCGTTGGAGGGTCTGCCATCTTGTGGCCTGAATCGGAACCATAAACATGTACATTTACACGTCACGTGTTTTCTTGTGCATAGTAGGTTCTGCCAATTTGTGGGCTACATTGGAACAATAAACATCACATTTACGCCTCGCGCCAAAAATCTGACGGCTCCTGTGCTGCCTCCTACAGCTCATGCACGCTCCCTATACGGAGAAAGTTGGAAATGTCATAATACTTAAACGTTATTTTTTCATAAATTTGACGTACAATACAAATACTCTTTATTGCACACCTTAATACAGAAACAATACGAATAATACAGCACATTAAGAGGTAAACAACAGGCGGTCTAATCTCTAAAAAGCGATCTCTTCCAGACAACCTTTAGGTAGCGGAATTAAATAAATTTATGTCATGTCAGACATTTATGGTGATATTTCAAAGTTTGAGGTACCGAGGTAGCTTTTAAAATTACAAAACCCATACTTAGGAACTATCAGAGTCAAAGTGCCAACTAAACTGTTTCTATAGAAAACTCTAGTGAAATTTTAATGATAGGTAACTTTGTTCTATTCAAGTCGCTGTAAACCTAACTACACGGACTCTACGAGTAGCTATGTATCGGTAACGATCGGCGCCTAGTTGTCACGTGAGCGCTCACCTTTACCAACCGAGCACGATATGAATAGCTCTATTAATATTACCTACGCTAGCGCCGCGATAAGACACTCGCAACACTTCCACTAATGGACTTGTTTGGTTACTTCCACACATAACAATAGTAGTCTCCAAGCTAGCATTACATGTACAGCAGAGATAACTCGACTAGTAAGTAAAATTCAAAAATCTATTCTGCTAGTAGGCCTCAAGGGCTCTTTTACAATATTTATAGTAACATCTTATAGAGACATGAAAACTACGTAACAACGTTTATGAAGATAGCCAATACCTGAGTTAACATTACATTATAATAATCTTAAATAAATAATTATTACAATACAACAAAAACATTAAATCTGGAGATGTAAAAGGTCCCCAATGTCAGAGTACTAATACTTATAAGATTTGGAGATATAAATTCTCTCCAAGTGTCAAAATGAAATTTATAAAGGTGTTTTATTGATCAATTTTCGCTTTTTTAGCTCGAAAGGACTTCAAACAAACAACTTCACGATAACATACGCCTTAAATTTTCTTTTATTTCAGTAGAATAACATTACCACCTCAAACGTGGCCTTTATTATTCGGGTACCCTTCTGTCAGTCACACGCGTATATTAGAAACCATAGACGAACCCCTGTAGACTCCACGTTATGAAAGATTTAACAAGGCTCGCGTTTACCACACGTAATATACAAACGGCAACTTCCACAACATTGTCTACCATGCCCAATATTACCTAACTTAAATAGGTTCTTAGTTAACAATGGAACCCTAAAAAACGGTGATGTTTTTACAAAACAACTCTCTTTAACTAATAAATAGTACTTACTTAATGGGAAAGTCGCGACCATAATAAATACATATTTATTACATAAGATAAACTAATACATACTCGTATTAGTTTATCTTTTGTATATATCATATAAGTAGTAGTATTTAATTATTATTTCGTAGGTTTCTTTTATTTTGTTTATATGTTTGACCCAATTGTTGACTGGTAGAGAATGCCTTTTGGTATTAAGTCCGACATTTGTAAATTTTTCTTTGTGCAATAGAGTTTAAATAAATAAAATTATTAGGAATGGTATATGGTTGCGTTCAGGAACACGCTATGTGAAAAATATTATAGTATATCGTGAGTCTTACATCCTTCGTCTATAGGTAAGTGGCATAGAGAAATAAGAAGTAATAGAGTGCTCACTCCATACATCAGTTTTGGTGAAAATGATTATTATATTCGCAGTCGACATCTAGCATCAAGTAGCGGAACTCTCAGTACTGCTACTCGACAATACATATCGCGGCAAACAAAAAGTCTAATGCTCAACGAGTTACAGCTAATACGAGTATTATAACCAGAGTAAGTGTAGGAGTTGAAAATAGAGTTGCCGTTACTCTGGTTATAATATTAGCGGAAAATCGTTGAGCATTAGACTTTTTGTTTGCCGCGATATCTATTGTCGAGTAAGTAAGTGGTCTGTCTCACAAAGCTAATGTAATGAGACCGTTGCGACGGTTACTGTCACAATGTGCCTCATTATTCTCCTGTGATGCCCTTTGAGCCAATTTGCAGTCATTTGTTTTCATGTCACAATCTAATGATGCCTCGCTTTATGCGAGAATTGAAGGCACAATTTACAGGTACGAATGGGTAGAGAATAATAAAATAACTATCGCAAAATATATGGTGTTTTTAAAATTTCCTATATACATTTATTTTCAGTCGAATACCGTGTTTAGGCCACGACGCTTGCTGAGTGGGCTAAGTAAGGTATGAGTTTGAAAAGTTTGATTATGTTACTTTTGTATACAATACTTTTTCTAAGAGTCAACTAAAATAATACTTTTGAAGTATACAACTTAAATTTAGTACTAAACAAAATTAGGTACGTATCTACTGAAAAAGTGGGCCGTTAATGTATTTTGTTCTTTTCTTTGGTTTTGTCCCCTTGGCCGCAGCTAGGCGCGATTGGTTAAATTGATTATAGTTCACTATACAAATATGGCTATAAGTATGCCTATAAGATTTGAGAAGTTCCCTCAATTCCTCATGGATCTCATGGGAACAAAACTTGGAACTTACTTTAAAAAAAAAAATTTCAAGTCAGTTCAGAATTGTCAGATTTCACAGACCATACATACGGACGAATTGATAACCTCCTCTCTCCTTTTTTTGAAGTCGGTTGAAAATTTCATCGATTAGCCTATTCAATTACCTTCAGGTGAGATTGTGGTCAAATGCTACTGGGTCTGTACCCTCATCTCTCCTCTCATTGTACAAGAAAGTTTGGGCTACACTTTAGAATTTAACCTTGTATTCCTGTTTTAAGACCCTTTTACCGCCAAATCCGTCAATTGTCACGCTCGGCTACAGCCGAATATCAACCCTGTGCATTCCGACAAGGTTCACGATGACGCGCCGCACATGATAGTCGTGGCGTTCAAAGGGTTAAATCTGTAGAAACTCCTGACTGGAACAAGCCAGGGGGCCTACCGCGAAAACCGGAATTCGCTAATTGCGGCGAGTTTTCTCATTTACTCCAATGAAGGCGTAATTAGAGTGACAGAGAAAAATGCCCGCAATTAGCGAACTTCGATTTACGCGGTTATAGCCCAGAGTTTGAACCTGTGTACCTACGTTATGGCCCATCTAGTATGTAGGTAATCTGTGTGAATAATTAAAGGCAATAATGATATCGTTAGAAAAAATGGAAGACGAAATTGCAAAATTAATATTTAGTCGCTTTTGTCGAACGTGCCAAGCACCGAAGCCAATGGAAGTGATAAAGCAGGCCCAGCTGGCCATACACACAAGGGCGCAGTTTATCTGTACAGTTCAACTGCACAGGTAAGGTTGATTAGGAAACTGCACAGTCGAATGCCACGCACGCTTAGAATGAAAAGTAAAGCTGTTCACGTTTTAAATCTAAGTAATTTCAAACTTTCGCGCCATCAGTACATTCACGATGCTTTCCGATTGGATAGCGCAGACAGTTCGTCTGCGTCTGCGGCCGCTTAGAAAGAGATGCAAGATCAACCCGCATCCAGTGCGCGAGCGAGACAAATCACACGGAAGTTTAGTCTTCTCGATGACTCCATTTTGAAATCTCAACGTGTTCGCATCAAAATTGCATACCTCTAAACGTATATTCTAATGGAATGTCCAAATTTGAGATCCTCAGTGTTCCATAGTGCTTATTCCCGCCGGCCGGCATACAAAACTTTCAAAAACTGTGTAAAAAACGTGAAGGGAAGACGCTGCAGTTCGCCTTGACCGCGTGGACTCCAAAATTCCAGCTTCCATCATCAGCTCTCAGGTTAGTGGCTGCAGTGTATATCCTTTTCGGTTTGAGCATCGTATTTAAATTTAAAGTGTACGTCGCGCAGTTCAATTTTTTTGTTCATTTTCAAATTACCCAATTGTAGCAAATCAACCAACAACCTCGAAAAGGCTACAAAAGCCTTGTATGAAACCGTAAACCGCCCTTCTTTGGGCCCATAACCTGATAGATCTGGGCGTAAAAGGAAACGATGACTGGTGGAATATGAAGATATATATTTGTCTGAGGATTAAGCACTGATATAATTTAGATCGTTTAGCAGGAAATTTGAAAATAATGTGACGGCATCACGCACGCGAACAAAAGCTGTTTATATTATTCAAACATTTAAACTTGTTCCACACGCGTTTATGGAGTTAGCTATAAAACAAGATTCTTTCAGTTTACGAAGACACATTCTAACACTTTTTACCTGTGCAGTTGGCAAAACTGCGTAGGCATACCCTGTCACGTAGTGATTATATGCTCTTTGTACCCTGTGTGTATGGTCAGCTTCTTCTCTCAGTTTTACCGAGCATAGGCGTGAGCGAAATGGAAGTGTGTGACTGGGAGCGCGAATATCATGTTTATTCATTTTATTTTTTAGCAGTAATAGTGATAGTGCTATCTCATTTACTCCGATACAAATAGACAGTGTGCGCACCTTAGGTATTGACTGCCTCTTAACGGTCCTTGAGACACAGAGGTCCTACAGACGGACGTACCTTAAGTTAGTAAAATGGTTTCAATAGTGTTGGCTGGTCGGATTATTTTTATTTATTCATTTAATTATAATTGCTTACGTGTATGAACATATATCAGGTCTTCCAGTTTTTTTTAATAAGTTCATTTTTAGATGACGCTAGCATAGATTCTACCGTCGATCCTATGTAGTTTCTAATACTTTTTTAAGCTAGCCCTAAATTAGGGCTAACAACACTAGAGACAGGTAAAACGTATGTTGGCGCCATATTTAAAAACCTTGACAGTTGCCAACCCAATTGTCACGCTTCGGATACGGAACCCTGACACATCTTCCCAAAATTGTTGATTACATTAACTCGCTCCGGATTACTCGTGATCTATCCGTTTTATTCACAGACATCAAATCGTAACAACCATTTTGTTCATCTGCTGAGACTAGTGACGTGACGTAGTAATTTATTTATCAATCAAAATTAATCTATTCGCCAAAAATTACAGATGAATGTTACTGTGACCCCCGGGTCATTCTACTCTCATTCCCCTGGAATCTCATTACCATTTATTCGGAAATTCCCAGAAGATTCTTCTTAACTGTTTTGGTTGTAGATGGAACTTGGCACGAGTTGCACAGTCACCACCACCAAAAATCAGAAGCTAATAAAGAATAAGTTTCTGGGAATTTTCGAATAGGTATGGCCAGAGGAATGAGATTTCTGTAGAATGACCCTCCCCGCATTAGGCACATCATGTATTGTGGGGATTCAAACGAACAAAATTGCCAAATATATATACTGCTGTAAAAAGTAATGAAATAAACGTATTTGTGTTTGTATTTGTAAATGTATGCGGATCGCAAGTATAAACAGGTTCTAAAAATGATGACATTGCTTTTATGTGCTTAAAGTAATTTCCCGGTATTACTTACGCAATTGAATATGAGAATTTCAAAGATATAGAAACGACATTTTTATTTCGTTATTTTGTTTCTTAAGAAACAGAGAAAGTGTAGGTATAAAAGAGCTGTGTGAGAAAACATAAAGAGGAAAGTGTGAATTAGGTACCTAAATGAATACTTTTGACGACGGGCATAAGAAAGGTATCAAATAGGAAATCATTCGGTTGTGAGACTGTCTACAAAACAGGATGTTTCGGGTTCGAATCCTGATAAGGGCATTTATTTGTGTGTTTAGCACAAATATTTGTTCCTGAGTTATGGATGTGGATGTGGCGTTAAACTACTATTCTTTGTGGTTCTTGGCCCCTTAAAAAGTGTTTTTTTCATTTATTTCAGGTCTCCAAATTCTGTAAATTCTTCTCCACGCAATCTAAATGACAACCATTGATTTGTACGTATGTAGGTAAGTTTTTAAAATAATGATAATATTACAAAAACTGTGGAAATTGTGATTTCAAAAATATTTACTACCTTCCCAGTATTGACACATCACACATCACTAACCGTCAGCCATCTTGTTCCTCGAGACTGAATAAAAACGCGCTTGTCAGTCGCAATGTCTATCATATTCAATTATCTTAGCTTCCATTCTTTTACTCCAAAACAAAACGAGACAAAGAATTGACGTTTCCGTGGCTGTTAGGACGTATTCAATTGTCTTGGGACGGATAATAGACCGCGAAGGAGCCAAGATTCCGCAAAACAAAAATGTCAACTTTAGCGGATTTTCGTGGATTTTAATTAAGGTGCTTTGGGGTAAACATTGAACGACAGAAAATGGAATATATAGAAGATTTTAGGAAGGTGTATAAAATTATGTTTATTTTTCTACTCGTTGACTGTAATGGTTGAATTAAGATTTCGTATACCAAACTTTAATTGGGTACTATTCATGTATGGGCTCCCAACTCAACTATAATTTTCATTTCGAAACGGTTTAGTCAACTATAATTAAATCACAGCTGGCCGCGGTCAAGAGGACGAGACAAAACGTTGGTTCAAATTAATTATTTATTTTAGGTTGTATAGTAGAAACAATTGCTTCACAAGTCATAAACGCACATGTGACACCCTTAATATATCAACATCCATAGACTACGAAAACCGCTTACCATTGCTTGTTAGTCTCCATAGGCTAAGGTGGCCAAAATCGAGAAAAAACTATCTAAAAATTTAATTTAGCATGGAGCAAGTACCAGGGCCTCGTGAGTTACGAGAAGGTATCGCTGACCACCCCGCCGGGTCCCGGCGGCCGGGGCGCGTACGAGTATGAAGGTATTGCGGCTGCTCGCTTATCTTAAATAGCTGTATACTTTTGGCTTGTTTACCTGTATGATTTGATGAGTTTAAAGTATTATTTTTATTGACTCGTAGAAAAAGTATTGTATATAATAGTGATATAATCAAGCTTTTCAATCTCGTACCTCACTTTGGCAACTCAGCAAGCTTCGTTGCCAAAACACGGTACTCGACTGAAAAGCTCTCTATTATATCACGATTGTATAAACTATTATTTGGACTTTATTGCACGACACATAATTATACAAATGTCGGACTCAATTCATTAAGGGGCCTCCTGATTAACAGTCCGCCGGACGGTATCGGCCTGTCACTTAGAACAAAAAGTTGACAGTTCTGAACAACTGACAGGCCGATGCCGTCCGGCAGACTGTTAATCAGTGGGCCCCTTTTTAGTGTTACCAGCCCGCGTAGCCAACGTTCACGCTCCGTGGCGAACGAAACGCAACTGTCACAGTCGCACTAATATGAAAGAGTGATAGAGAGAGATGACTACGCTACGCCATGGAGCGTGAATGATATGGACGTTGGCTACACGGGCTGGGGATCAAAGTCAAATGAAACATTACAACTGACATACGGAACTTTATTCTTAAGTCTTAAGCGCGATGTAGGGAATGTATGGCGTTTCCTACACTCTTTACTCTTTGTATAGGAAGTGGCTATGCTAACGCCATCTGTTAGAATTTGGTTGCATGACGTTGACAGTCATAGAGGACTGAGGAGACGCCACAACGAGTATTAGAGCACTCTTATAATGGCTGAACGCTGACTCGTCTCGCTCAGCAATCAGTAGGAATAATATTCTTTAGTAAGATGAGTCAGGTCGGGTTGCGGAAATCACCGATATTACTCTGAGCGCCGCCATTCAAGGTCCTATTAAAACAAAGAGTAGGCTTCAGTATTTCAGATTTGAGATGATTCAAGTTATTCACTGTTCTTGTTCAATATTTGTTCTGGCTCCAAAATATTAAAATGACGTACCTATACGTATATTAGTAGTACTAGTAGTAAAATACTTTACTCGCAATGTACAAAAAGATACAAAACAGGAGAGAACACACATCATTTGTACAAAGACGAACTTATCCCTTTCAGGGATCTCGTCCAGTTAACTTTTGAGCAATTGAGGAAGAATTGGAGAACGGTAGACATCAAAACTGCTCCAAATATTTAGTATATGTTAATATTTTTTCCTTCTTTATTGTGGAACGTACGACCAGATTACATTCTACACATAAAAAATTGTATATACATATGTCAGTCACAATAAAAAAATCAATGATGATCAAACTCTGGCCAATGTGGGATTCGAACCCACATATTTGGATGGCCAGCCCAACGCGTTACCCATGGCGCCAGCTGAACATCCGCCATTCACCGCGAATTTAACCATTGCAACTGTGATAACGTCACTAGCGACATCTGCAGGGTTGGTTAAGGTCGCAATAAATGTCTTCACGCCGCCGCGCCGTTCACCTTACTATTTATATAGTATCCCCTTAATTAATTTACTTAATTTTCCGAAGGACAAGATATCATTTATACGACTTTTTATAACTGGCTATACTGGCTATAGCGTCCCCTAAAATAATTAATTTAACTTTCTGAAGGATGTCAATTCGTCGATGTCGGCTCCTTGACACCCCGGAATTGTGTAATGCATTGTAGGCATAATCTTCATTTAACACATTCACTACCCGCGACCCGCTAGGCGGGTTCCCCGTTCCGGGTTCATAGGCGTCTTTCGTTACAAAGCGGAAAATCGGGTCATCGGATACAAGCGTAAACAGTCCTCCATGATTGTTAATAGGCACAAACACTAGATAAACTTTGTAAGGTCAATAAGATAGGCATATAGATACAACAATATAGATTCATATAAATTGACATGAATGTAATTTGTAATGCAATCGTATGTTGTGTAATAAATAAATCTAAATCTAATCTAATCTATACAATTTATCCTTCCTTCCCAAACTTTGCCTGCCAACGTAGGTGCTTATACCTTCATTTTCCTCTCATGAGCACTCATGAGGCTGGCCAGGCCAAACTTGCTCTTTCACACTCAGGGCAGTAGAGTTGCCGGTCGTGCTGTCCGCAGACACGTAGAAGGGCTTATGTCGTTCCTTGTGTACTTGGCGTTTTACGTCTAACGACCTGAGGCGGTTTTTCTCAAACGAGATGGTAAATCGTTGCGCATCGAGCTCCTCCCAATGTGCAGGATTGATAGCACACGCGTTTCGGTGAGGCTTTGAGCACATTCTTATTTCAAAGGTGTTGACCGTCATGCTTCCGCTTACCTTTTGCTAACTTTGAGTAGAATATAGCTTTAGGTAAGCGGCGAGAACATGCCCACACCACTGCATCAATAGCGCCTCCATGCAGTACATCCCGGAACTACGCAGAACCTCCCTTCATGGAAACAACACCTGCTTAGAAACACGCTTAATGTCGGGAGTCGTCAACCTTTATCGCAATGTTTAATACCAATGATTGCGCGCTCCTGGATGCGTGTTACAAATCTAGGTGAGGCGGATTCTAATTAGAACCAGCCTACCGTGGAGTAAAAAAAAGTATACTTACGTAACACGGCGGTAGGGATGAATTAAGATAATAGTGGTAGCATACTAGAGTAGCTGTAACTGTAATTTACACTGTTTTTTGAAGAAGCCCAAACCTTGCCTGCCAACGTAGTCACTTATTTTTTTTTAAAGTATTTTTTGATTAGTCCGGCTTTCTCGCAATGATTACGTCGCCGAAGAGTGGCTATCTAAAGTATGCTATTTTACTTCGATAATCATAAAAAAAAATACTAATCATAATCTTTATTCAAAGTTTCGATTGCCCGATCATGCCGATTTGGCAGATCTGGTAGAAAGTCCAACCTCTGTACTTATTTCCTCGTTTTATATGCAAGGAGTTAATTTCAGTTGTCAATCTACTAGATGTCTCTGTTCCGTACGTTAAAAATCCTAAATCGCGGTGTTATGATTTTTATGGGAAACATTAGAAGAGATAGAAATAGAGTAGATAGATCTTATTGGGATCACAGCGGAATCGAAATACACGTCAATTTTCATGTCGTTTAGTTATCGATATTTTAAGGATCTGAAATCGGGCCGAGTGTCAAGCATTTTAGTACATACCTTTATTAGATTTATTACATTATTGTATGGTAAATAAGAGTGTTTTTATTTATGAGCCTCTTTACAGATAGAAGAATATAAAAAGGAGCTTTTTTAGAAAAAAAGATAATGCGTTAAGCACATTGTTGGTTTGCTTGAGCGTTTAACTCGACTGCTTTAGTAGATATAATATAACAGGCAGGCAGCTATAATTTGGCAAAGAATATCCTTAAGAACACCTGTGCGCACCTGCTTAGGGATGGGAATCTTCTTGTAATTAAAGCTGTTTGGATTAGCGTTGACCTATTTTTGCCTGTTTATAACAGAATCAAATTAAAGTTTAAACTTTTTAATTTAATCCTTAAGTCTTAACATCTATCATTACACACAGTTATAGTTATAAGCTTTGGCATGGGAGATAGTTGTTACCAAAGTGGATATCTCTCTTTTCTATTTGATCTTACAACCCGAGTGCCACGGCTATACCACCGCTTCCATTTGGGCCGAAGTATTCAATCAATCAATATTTCTTTGCAAATAAAACATTATACATTGCAAATACAATTTTTATCGAACATTACACCACTGGTAATGTCAAAATTAATAATTAAAGTCTATAAGTAAGAATACTAAATTAAGAATAAAAATCTATTACAATTAAAAAAAAAATATTCTTACAAAAGAAATTGAATTCGGAGGTTGGATTTTTTTTTGGTGGCGATTAGGCATGCTCGCGGTCCGATATCGGCTAAGAGATTAGAGATATAGAGATAATAGTTATAATAGTTTAGAGATTTTTTTTTTCTACTACGTCGGTGGCAAACAAGCATACGGCCTGCCTGATGGTAAGCAGTATCCGTAGTCTATGTACGCCTGCAACTCCAGAGGAGTTACATGCGCGTTGCCGACCCTAACCCCATCCCACCCTCGTTGAGCTCTGGCAACCTTACTCACCGGCAGGAACACAACACTATGAGTAGGGTCTAGTGTTATTTGGCTGCGATTTTCTGTAAGGTGGAGGTACTTCCCCAGTTGGGCTCTGCTCTAGATCTGGAATGACATCCGCTGTGCTGTACCCTACCACACAGAGCGAGATGACATTCACAATGCCCATACCTCTCTTGTGGACGTAGTTTAAGGACATACCCGGGTTTTTAGAATTTTAGATTATCTTTTGATGATCAGTTTCTATCACTAAAAACTTATGTTTATCTCTTTCTTGGGTATTTGGATAGCCATTATTTATATACCAATACCTACGGATTTATGGTGGTTTTGGTTAGGTTAGGTCCTCCTTCTTCTTCCTCGCTTTACCCCGGCATTTTGCCACGGCTCATGAGAGCCTGGGGTCCGCTTGACAACTAAATCCAAGATTTGGCGTAGGCACTAGTTTTTACGAAAGCGACTGCCATCTGACCTTTCAACCCAGAGGGTAAACTAGGCCTTGGAGGGTTTTGGTTATACTATAGTCATTTATCATACAAATTATACAATGCGTCGTTCGCGCACTTATTCACACTTACTTGTCACAAAGAATATTACGGTTACGATGACAGATCATATAAGATTTTGTCAAAAATTTCATTTTTGGTACAAGTTTTTATCGCTGACTGTACTTTTCTTTCCACAGGCAACTAATAGTCATCGAGACAATTCTAACAACCCCAAACTGCGTTGTTTTATCACAGAGTTCCCATGGCCACCTCCTGTCTCTAGCTAGCTCGATGGTACCGTAATATTGCATTGTTAACTAATTTTCATATTGATTGTCGCTGTGACAAGGTACAAAATGATAAATTATTTGCCTGAACAGTCGCCATTAGATGTATCGGAGCGGCCGGGGTGCTCAAAAATATCTGAACCTTGACAATAAATGCGTGTTCATTTGTAAGCACCTTGGCCGTTCCGATATATCTGATGGCGACCGTACAATCAGTCGCTTAGAAGAAATAGACAGTCGTGTCCCATCACTGGCCCTTTAACGACAGTCGTTACGCGAGAAAAGTAAATAAAAATTTGCAATCGTTGTCGACAGATGGTACCGTCCCGGGCGAGAGAGATTTAAAGGAACATACGGACGGTGCGCCTTTCTTTTTTTATATAGGAGGTAAACGACCCGACAAATCGCCTGATGGTTAGCAATCACCGTCGCCCATGGACATCTGCGACACCAGAATGGTTTGCAAGTTTGTAGCCGGCCATTTATGCTCATTTTTTGAATATTTGAAGGTTATGCAGGGTATTTATTTAGTCACCTGCAATAATTTACATGGTGAATATACAACCAACTACACTGAGCAACTTTTTTTTATGGCACCAATTCCAAAATGTCGAAAAAAAAATTACTCTCACATAGAAAATGTCAAGGTCATACAGCCAAAATCGTTTGTTAGTCGTATACCTCGAAATCAAAAAATCCTTGTGGCTTTGCACCTATTCGCGTTTCACCGTGATAGCGTATTTTGCTGTAGCGTGTAATATCGGTGGTATATTTTGTTACTCGCATATATTTTTAATAGATTTTTACAACAGTAGCAAATTTTAATGTAGCATGTATTTTCAATAGCCTATTTAGTTAGCCGCATATATTTTCAATAGATGTTTACAACAGTAGCAAATTTGATGTAGCATGTATTATCAATAGCCTATTTAGTTAGCCGCAAATTATTATTTTTTTAATTTTACCTGGGTCGCATATTGTTGTACTGTATTGTATTAATCGTAAAAAAAATTGGCTATATCACTGGGATATAATAAAAATACGGTCGCTTATTGACCTCATTGTTACAGCCATACATTAACTAGCTTTGGAGAATTTGTTATTTAGGAAATCTACCTCTAAGGATACATATATCACACTCAAAACCAGGAGATAAACTACAAGTGCGAAATGAATTTACAAGACAAAACTATAGAGGTATAGTGCTTAAAGGAAATGTAATAACACATTACAAACAAATATCTATCGAGGTGAAAAGCGACTACAGTGAAGAAAGGCAGGGAAGTAAATATACTATGAATTTTATACACCATTGTAATTGGCGAGGAGAAATCATACTACAAGGAAAAAAAAAATCTGTTCAGAAATTATGAGATCGCGGCGAAACGCGACTAGGTGAAAAGCTACAAGGAATTTTTGATTTCGAGGTATACGACTAATAAACGGCCAAAATGTATGAAACAGGCAATTTTTTTTCGCGATTTCTGGGTTGGTCTCATAATAAAAGTTCTAATATAATATTATATTCCAATAGTAAGAGTCGCTCAGTATGACCTATATATTCACCCCGTTAATTATTGAAGCCTAAATAAACATCCTGTATAGGTGCGGAAATACTGCGGGCGACAGTTCATTCCACAGTTAGCTATGCGAGGCAGGAAATTTCTGAAAAAACACATAGTTGAGCCAATCCTCTATGCGGTGAATATGGAAATGTGTCCCTCCGAAAAATCTGCTGATTTTCTACTAGCATCATCAGCTACCAGCAGAGAAGATGGAACAAAAAAACCAAGACAAACTATATTTTTCTCTCTAAAAGATACGATTGCACATGAAAATGAGTCTTTCTGGTATGATTTACAACAATATCTGGCTAGCATCCGCAAGTAAGTCTTGAAGAGTGAATAAAAATTGAGATAGTTTCCGACAGATAGTTTGGTCTGGACGAGAGATTTAAGAATGAATCTCCCGACACTAGTTTCTTTTTCTATGATATCTGATCAAAAAAAAGCGCTGGTGGCCTAGCGGTAAGAGCGTGCGACTTGCAATCCGGAGGTCGCGGGTTCAAACCCCGGCTCGTACCAATGAGTTTTTCGGAACTTATGTACGAAATGTTATTTGATATTTACCAGTCGCTTTTCGGTGAAGGAAAACATCGTGAGGAAACCGGACTAATCCCAACAAGGCCTAGTTTTACCCTCTGGGTTGGAAGGTCAGATGGCAGTCGCTTTCGTAAAAACTAGTGCCTACGCCAAATCTTGGGATTAGTTGTCAAAGCGGACCCCAGGCTCCCTTGAACCGTGGCAATATGCCGGGACAACGCTAGGAAGAAAAAAAAATCTGATTGATGATCCCGTGATGCATTCTAAAGAAAGTTAGAGTGTCGGACGCCTCGGCCCGGACCCGGAAAAAACGCAACGTCTGGAAATATGTTCCTTAAAGGAGAACTCTTTACGTGACTCCTCCTTTAAGGAACATATTTCGGGACGTTGCGTTTTTTCGCGCAAGTTCTGGGAGTTTAAATGCGGGTTGCACACCATTTACTAGCACTCATTTGCCCTCGCCACTGCGCGCTTGACTCGTTCATGACCCTCCATTCCCAGTGAGAGCAGTAATGCATAGCAAAGCAGTCGAGTGAAGGCTTGAATTCATAATCAAGTGCTGCGCATTTGTACGAGGTATGGAATTATTCGGGTATATTTACGCGGGTTTTGAAAGCTTCTAGCACTGTAGGCAACTATGGAAGTAATCTGGGGGCACGGTAGTCCCGGGTTTGAAAGATGAAATAACTATGAGCACCTTGGACCTTGTCACAATGATTTACGAGCATAGTTATTTTTTTCATTTCTCATGCTCTGAAAGAGGGTCATTGTTGCTCTAAAAAGTGTGCAGAAAGTGATACGTTTCTGCACTAGAGCATTTTACTTTCCAATAACGATTTTTAATTTTTTTCAACTAAGCAATTGAAGCTTGGTTTTAAATGGATTTGTGATACAATTTACATTCTGATATTAACTCCCTATTCCATAAATAACGATACTTTTACCTAAATGGTTAATTGAAAGTACCCTCAAGAAATGTTATAAAAAAATATACTTAGTCGTGTCTAAAAAAAACGCGTAATTTACTTTCCTCGTGTTCAATAAATAAAAAGTAGAGTGTTTGACTCGAGTGAAAGGCATCATTTTAGCCTCGGGCTATTGGCGCTCTCAATGCGTTCGAGCGCCAAACTACCTCGGCAGAAATAAGTGCCTTATATCCCTGGGTTAACAATCTACTATTGTTTTTGCATAAAAACGAACTCCGCAGAAATAAGACCGTGGCTCAAGCACTTTACGCGGAAAAATAATGTTTCTGAGATATGCCTATTCTTCCTCTGTAATATATGAATGAGTAAACATTTCTGTGGAATAGTGATGTGCCTTTGGGATCCCGCGCATATGAATTAAATGCCATATACGGGGTGTTGTTGTCTCATCGCTTTAATATCCGGCGCGTTAGTGAAACGACGCACTTGCCGTTTCAAGTTAGGGTTAGCAGGCTACAGGGGAACAAATCAAATTATTTTTCACCACACAAGCTGGTACTTCAAAAACTGATGAGAAAGTTGCATTTTATCCACAAGAAAGCAAAGTAATTAATTAGATGCAAATTTTGAGTTGTATACACATTTTGGCACAATTAGGGAATGCAATACCGGGATACCAGTATATCAAAATATCGGGATCCCGCATGAAATTTGCGGGATTAATCCCGCTCGTGAAGCGGGATCCCGCGTGATTTGCGGGATTGAAGAGCCTCGTGGTTCTTACGTGTTTCTACAAGTAACAAGTGCGCGGACGCGCGCCTACTGGTGCAAAATCTTCACGGAGCCTAGATGCAACTGTGGAGGAAGGGGGTAAGGACACGGGAGATAATTTCGCCCGAATTTGTCTATTTATATCATGTGCGTGTATTTATTATTACATTTAGTATTTTTCTCGCGTTGCTTTCGTGTTTCACTAGATAGTAAAGATTTTTTTACCCTCCTGCCCTGAAATCCTTGCAAAGTTACGCTCGTTGTTCAATTTTAGAATTATTTGCTTGCTCGGGTATAAATATACTGAGGGCTTAAACTTCGCTCCATTGTTAAACAAAAACCTATTTCCACTAACAATACTAACATATATATTTGGTACTGCATGCATGCGGCGTGGCTTTAACATGTTTGACAGCTGAACGTTTCAAAATACAAAAAAAGGCGAAAAAAGTTTAGTTTACAATTCAGTAATTTCGTCGGGATTGAAAATATTTAAGGCTAACTCGAGTTAGAAAGGATAACTTCGTTTTCTATAATAGGTGAGGGTCATGTGATACTAAAATGAACTGTCGTATGCAGTGTAGAATTAAAAGGAGGAAAATCTCTTATGGCCGAACTTAGCTTTAAAATAGTTCCTAATCTCTCCGGTGGCGCTAGATAGGCTCATGGATCACAAGAACCATAGAGGCATATGAATATAAAAAGATGAAATGGGCAACAAATAACCCGATCAAATTACGTAAGTTGTTTGTGGTATGGTGTCAGGAGTGTTAAAACGTGTTTTTAATTTTGTCGCATTGCGTATGTTCTGTCCCTCAAGGAAGCACGCATATAGCTCATCTATATAAATATTAAGTCTATGACATTTTATTTCGGTGTATTGTGGCATCGGCCATTTAATGTTTTTTGATGGACTCTTTTCATACATAGAGATTTTCCTCCTTTTATTTCACACTCCATAAACTGCTAGATGCCTCGGCCCTGACTTGGTTCTTCTAGCGTAAGCTTTCTTTATACATATGATGTGTGGTAACCCTATCACCGCAAACGTATTCACGGATCTCGTTCTACAAAGACAAGACAAAGCTTTCGTAAGCAGTGATTTCAGAAACTGTCCTGGACCCCGATTAAACACAACTGAACGAAGATATTTGAGTTGGGAGTTTGGACGCTTTGGATGCCTTAGGTTAACTAGATCTGCACTTGAGTGACTTTTCCTCGTCGCGTTATTATCTGTTGCCACAAATTCTGTAAAATATTTACTTGATCGAATGATATTCCGTACAGAAATTCCAAAAAACTCATTAAGCATAGCGTTTATGAATATGCAACTACATAAGGAAAACGCGACCGGGTTTGACATTGATTTTGATAGTTCAGCCCAATCAGGCTTTTTTCTGATTGCGAAGCTGAGGGTTTTGAAAGCGTAGGGCGGTCGGCGTTTAGACGATTGTGCAATAAGGGCGGAGCCTGTGTAGGCAGACGGCCAAATAATGAAGCCGTGGTGTGTCTAGCATGCACGGAGCAAACACCGATGAAGTGATATATTTAATTGTAATACTTGATAAATTTTGAAATGTATGTATTAGGGCACTGGTGGTCCGATGCAAAATGCTAATAAGGAGATTTGCATGGTAAAAATTTAAAGCCTATTGTCAAGTTTTCTACACGTGCAGTCTCTGGACTAGTTTTACGCAGAGGACCATCAGTTCCCTGCGCGTCCAATATAATAATGTTTTCAGGATGTTGTTGGAGCTGCCCCGTTTCTGCAGCGCATCAGGCATGTTTGCACAAGTTCGCACGGATGTCTACTATGCCATAATACGAAAGAGGATTGCCTCGTTGCTCGGCAGAGTGCGGGCCAGCTTCATCCCCATCCTAGCTACTGTAGCGAGCCGATACGACTCACCTGTTTTGCGACATTTTGAGTGTATCATGACCGCTGCCAGGTGATTTTTTTTGCTGTACTGTTCGCTTTTTGTATTTGTTCTGCCCACACTTAGTTTTAAATCTTAAATGTTACTATGTTTAGTAACCATTATGGACCATTGTTGTCTATTTAAATAAGTAAAATGAAATCGCGGGTTGACCGCGGGCGCGCCACGCCATCAGCATCATGGCGGTCTGACATTGTTCTGGCAATAATTAAAATGACATCGAATAATAATTCAGTTCATTTGATTGTAAAGAGATAATATTAGATAACAGGTACTGTGTCATTATTTTATCGACATCGACTAATAGTAAGTTTCACTAGTCCCTGCACTTTATGAACGTTAAATAAAATTTTACCCGTCAAGCCGGGGTATGCTAATATCCACGGACTAAGGTAACAATTTA
The DNA here is from genome assembly GCF_033807575.1 of Cydia pomonella. NCBI lineage: Eukaryota > Metazoa > Arthropoda > Insecta > Lepidoptera > Tortricidae > Cydia > Cydia pomonella. The sequence goes on along the minus strand of NC_084725.1, from coordinate 4,367,116 downwards.
GTATCTAAAAAACTGTTTATGACCCGAATTCCTAAAATAAAGGTCATGCTAGATCGATCCGATCGGCACAAATCTCCCGCTGAAGACGGATCGCGCGCGCGCCGCTGAATTAACAAATACATGTAAATTCGATTCTCTTGCTGCTGTCGATCGACGAAACAGCGCAGACGAGCGATTTTGTCAAAAAATTTTACTTTGTTAAATGCGCTCTCTATTAAGTACGGTCAAGGAATTTAATTTCCTACCCATTTCGTACCTTATCACAGTGACAAACAACATGAAACTCGCTAGAGACCTCTACTATTGTCACTGTGACTGGGTACGAAATGGGTAGGAAATTAAATTCTTTGACTGTACATACACTGGCGTTTGCAGTAAATGAAATATGTGCCGATGTGTTCGTTGCGGAAAGTATAAAATAAAGTTGGAAAACGCCTATTTCCCGGAGGGGTAGGCACTAGGCAGATACCACGGATTTCCACTTGCTACGATCCTGACATATTTACCTCTTTCGCCTCCTACACTTATTAGGCTCCATAAAATTAAGAAATCATTCATGGGTAATTGTGTAAGATTTTACAATAAACTTCCTAATATTATAACTGAATTGTCTGTTAGTAAATTTAAAAATTATGTAAAACGTAAGCTTATCTCTAAAGCCTATTATAGCACACAAGACTACATGAATGATGAAACACCGTGGGATTAAGTGTGATTGTAAAGAATGAATTATTTATTGTTATGTTATTAATGATGAAATTGATAATTCAATGTATATATATATACCGTATTTTTTGACATTTAGATTTTATTCTAGAAAGGTTCTAGACTAGTATTTTTATACAATTTTGATGTTTGACGATCTTGTTGTGAAATTCTTATTATTAAGTTTACCATATCTATAATAGTTCAATGTTTTTTTTAGAACAATAATAACTGCATCAATAAATTGCTCTGATATTTAGATTAAGATGATATTTGTAAAATTTGACGATTTAAAAGTGCTTGTTGCTAGGCTATTTGAATAAAGAATATTTTGACTTTGACTTTGACTTTGACTTTATAATATTTCTTATACACGGTGGCTGGTTTAGCATGCTATATTTAGCGTGTTTAGGCCAGAGCCTTTCTTCGGGATTTCCCCGATTTGATCAGAGAACCGAGGTCTACCCCTTCCAACTCTTGCTTGTATTTCTCCCTTATACACGTTCTTTATAAGCCTTCTTTCACTCATTTTCTTCACGCGTAAAAATATGTATATTTAGAAAAAAATCACATCTGTCCACATACAATTTTTTAAGTGTCTTACAGCGATTCCCTTGTGGGAAATTTAATTACTCAGCTTTGGAAATTTTACAACGGAACATTAGTAAAATATAATACCTCACCACCGAATACCTCAGCTCCAATAAGAACCTAAAATATGACAAAACGAATATTAGACATTGGGAATTTTAGTTATCGTAACTGATGAAAAGCGTTGGTAGCCTAGCCGTAAGGCCTTGCGACTTTTAATTAGAAGGTCGCAGGATCAAACTACGGCTTGTACCGTTTTGCGAAACTTGTGTACGAAATATCATTTGAGCATTTATTAGTCGCTTTTCGGTAAAAAAAAAACATCGTAAGAAAGCCGGCATAATCTTGTTGGAAGGTCAGATGGCAATCGCTTTCGTAAAAATTAGAGCCATTACCGTGTTCGGGATAAGTTGCCAGCTGGACCCTACGCTCCCATGAGTTTTTTTTTTCTTCCTCGCGTTGTCCCGGCATATTGCCACGGCTCAAGGGAGCCTGGGGTCCGCTTTGACAACTAATCCCAAGATTTGGCGTAGGCACTAGTTTTTACGAAAGCGACTGCCATCTGACTTTCCAACCCAGAGGGTAAAACTAGGCCTTGTTGGGATTAGTCCGGTTTCCTCACGATGTTTTCCTTCACCGAAAAGCGACTGGTAAATATCAAATAACATTTCGTACATAAGTTCCGAAAAACTCATTGGTACGAGCCGGGGTTTGAACCCGCGACCTCCGGATTGCAAGTCGCACGCTCTTACCGCTAGGCCACCAGCGCTTTTTTTTTACGCTCCCATGAGTAGTGGTAAAAAATCAGGACAACGCCAGGAAGATAAGGATGATGAACTGATCAAATGCCCGAGATCTATAAAAACCTTAAGCATAACATTTTATACCAAAAATACCTTACATCATTTTGGAAAACAGCTGATACTCTTCGAACTGCCGGATCGATTTTTATTAAACATAACTAAGAACTATCGAAACTCGGTCCATCTGTTTGAGAGCTACGATGCGACAGACAGACATTGGCGTCAAACATATAACACCCCTCTTTTAGCGTCGGGGGTTACAAAGGAAGGCAAGGGCGCCAGCCAGTGTTGCCATCGCCGGAAGCCTAGGGGAGGGGGGGCAGACGTTGCAGAGGGCCATACATTGTATGTAAAATATGAGCTCTAGGGAGGGGCAGCTGCCCCCCGGCCTGTACTTGTCTACACCCATGAAAGGGGTGTTTGAAGCTAACGCAAAAGCGAGTTTCCATGCGGTGGTTCTTAGCGACATATGTTTGATAGAAATCGATCCAGTAGTTTGAAGGGTATCACCTCTATTCCAAAATGAGGTAAAGGTTTTTTTGCATATAGCGTAGCGTTTTTTTATAGATATTGCATCGGGGGTCAAAAATGCTAAGAAAACAAGCTGAACTTCTCAAACGTTGCGATTTCCAGTCTCGCATCTGCTCCGCCGCCCGCGATTGGCCCGTCCGTATAAATCATTGGAGGCCCATCAATCACGCGGCACTATGCGGTAAACGGTTTTTGATAATCACGTCACACAGACTGACAGTGCCTAATGATAGCTAAAGGGGTGTACTTTTGTTTACTTTAAGTATATTATATAATCTTTTCATTTTTAAAAGAGCGTTTTTGAAATGATACACCTGGCCTTATATATCTATACAAACCCCGTGAACGTACCGTTAGCGCGATTCAGAAAACATACATTTGTGCCAGCGACGTCTATCTACTACGGAACTTTCTGCCTCACACAGCTAAACTTTGGAATGAACTGTCCCCTGCGGTATTTCCGGACTGATACGACCTTCACACCTTCAAGAAAAGAGCGTACTCCCATCTTAAAGGCCGGCAACGCACTTACAACCCCTCTGGTGTTGCAGGTGTCCATGGGCGGCGGTAATCGCTTACCATCAGGTGATCCGTCTGCTCGTTTGCCTCCTATATCATAAAGAAAAGAAACCCCGTGAAAATACCGTAGGCGCGATTCAGAAACTGTTATATTTGTGAAAGCGACATCTACCGAAAAGTTTTGTAAATTTACTATATAGGGATTAAATATATGTAACTTCTAAAATAACAGAATGAAAAATCTAAAAAAAAATATATGATATACATTACCATGCAAACTTCCACCGAAAATTGGTTTGAACGAGAGCTAGTAAGTAGTTTTTTTAATACGTCATAAATGGTACGGAACCCTTCATGGGCGAGTCCGACTCGCACTTGGCCGCTTTTTTTGATAATCACGTCACACAGACTAAAGTGTACGTTGACGCTTAAAATATGGTAGGGTGTTTTTGGTAGTCACCTGCAAAAATTTACAGGGTGAATATACGAGTATAGGTCATATTTACTGAGCAACTTTTACTATGGAACCAACACCGAAATCGCGAAACAATAAGCTAAACTGGAGCTTGAAATATGGTAGATTGTTAACCAACAGGGATGAACTGTGGGTGTACGTCTTTTTACTATGAAGGGGAAACTTTTTGCGATAACTCAAAAACAGCTAAACTGATCATATCCGCTATAGTTTTCATTTAATGTCTTTCTTAAGCTTTACTTCCAAGATTTTTTTTCATATTTTTTGGACCTATGGTTCAAAAGTTAGAGGGGGGGGGGGCACATTTTTTTTTTCTTTCGGAGCAATTATCTACGAATATATTCACTTTATCAAGAAATGTTTGTTGAAGACCCCTATTAGTTTTGAAAGACCTTTCCAACGATATACCACACTGTAGGGTTGAAGCAAAAAAAACGTTCACCCCCACTGTACGTGTAGGGGAGGTACCCTAAAAAAATTATTTTTTTAGATTTTATTGTACGACTTTTTCGGCTTTATTGATTTATATATCCATGCCAAATTTCAGCTTTCTAGCACTAACAACCACGGAGCAAAGCCTCGGACAAACAGACAGACAGACAGACGGACATGGCGAAACTATAAGGGTTCCTAGTTGACTACGGAACCCTAAAAAATAAAGCTATCAAAGGGGCATAGCTATGGCCAATGAAATCTAATTACATCAAAATATTTTCAATAATGTTTCCGCAACTCGACGTCATACAATTGCGCCTATTTTGCGTGGTGGGTTGTCGGCAATACTCTTGCCAAACCAACTCTGCCAAGAAGCCTAGCAGACCCTTGATGTTGCCGACGACTTCTGAGAGAGACCCCGGAGAACCGAGGTATCGTGCCCGGTACTCTGCCACCCCCGGGTATTCGAGAATAACGTGGGTGGCTGTCTCTTCAGTCTCCATGCACGCCCTGCAGAGAGGGCTATACAATACAATACAAATACACTTTATTGCACACCTCAATACAGAAACAGTACAAATAATACAACACATAAAGAAGAGGTAAACAACAGGCGGTCTTATTGCTAAAAAGCGATCTCTTCCAGACAACCTTTAGGTAGCGGAATTAAAAAAAAAACACAGGCTATCTGTAACACGTAGGGTTAACAGGCTTGTTTAGTGGGGTATGGCCAGTTATGGCCCCAGTCAGAACCCGAAGCTGTCGCCTCTTCAGCTGTCTTAGCCTTCCAATAATATTAATATCCAGAGAGGAAAATGAGGACTAAGTTTGTATGGAAGAGCGATTTACGCGAGTACCCTTTCGTCTTAACAGCCCATCAACGTGCTCACTAGCGCCACTGGAAAATAATTGTGATTTTTTAAATTTAACGATAGTTATTTAAAAAGGGGGCCGCTACTTACTGTATTTTGTATTTAAGTACCTTTTGAATACATCAAACTTAAGTTTCTATGTTGCTGGATCCGTCGATCTATGAACTCAAAACGAAAACGGCCGTTTTAACTTTGGACGCCTAGATTGATGAATCCAGCAACGTAAAAACTATTATGATGTATTCAAAGCAGTACATAGCGGCCCCCTTTTTTAAATATCTATCGTTAAATTTGAATAATCACAATTATTTAGCAATGGCGCTAGTGAGTACGTTGATGGGCTCTTAACGCTATGAGAGTCAAGTCCGCCCCAAACATTTAGCGTTCTCGACTTGAACGCTTGTCAGAGGCGTACTTAAGTCATAATGCCGAGATTAGCGGCTTACGTCGCTAGCTAATTGCCCTTTCGTAATCGCCGACAGGACCTTAGTCGTTTGTGGGAATTATAAATTAATAATTTAATGTAAACTACTTGTCATAAGATATTTTCTTTACCTAGTACTATCTTGTATACTTTGTGGGATGAGAAGAGTTACCTATTAATGCCCACTTTACTTCTTTTAAAAATGTAAAACGATTCACCGCCTTGGGCAATATTTGAGCTGCGGTGCCCTTAAAGTGTAATACTTTTACGATAGATGACTTTACGCGCCTCACGAAAGTGTGTAAGCAAAAAGAAAACGATTACGAAATTTACCGAGCGGTGAGATAAGCTTTCAGTGTTTAGATTGATAGGACCTATGTTACAAAACTTCGTACTCGTATATTTAAATTTTCCCATTTTTCTTTCAACAAAAAAAAAGTAAAAAAAAACAAAAAAAAAAAAACTGTATTTCAATTTACAAGGATACCGGTTCCAACCATAATAATCCACAGATTATACATAACTAAACTTAGCCTAAATTATCTCGCTAGGAGACGATCTGTACCCGTACCATGAGTTACCTACAGTCTCAAAACTGACATATGCATAGAATGATGCATAGAAAGTAAGTTACGTTCTCGATAGTGTTTATGTCAGTGTCGAACTGGTGGTAGCCACACTGATTAAAAATTATTATAGTGTCGCCATATGGCGACTATTTTACAAAATGTGCAATATTTCTCTTGTTTTAATCGTACTGAAAAAATAAATGCTTATGCGGGCAGTGCGTTCAAATATCTATGTATTATGCCTATATAAAAAAAGTTACAGAACTAAATAATCAATTTACAAAGCCGATAATACCCATTCACAGTTGATTAAGCAGAAGGCCTGTTGTGATACAGTTAGGCGCCTAACAAAATCGATTTAAACTAATTATTTTGCTCCGAGACTATTCGATTCAGAAACGAATTTTAAATTAATATAATACCAATTAGCTTTAGTCTAGTGTAACTAAACACTCATTGGCTGTAGTACCTACACTATACCATTTTTACTTATTTATTTTATTTTATTTAAACTTTATAGCACTAAATATATACAACAATGTACAAATGGCGGACTCAATGCCAAATGGCATTCTATACCAGTCAACCATAGGGCCAAACAGATACACAATTGCAGAGACACAAGGTGCAGAGAGAAAAAAAAAAGTCAATGAATTAAAAAGAAAAGCAAACTAATATACTTATACACTACATAATATATCACATAAATACAAACTATAAATATAAGACACACATACATACATAATTATACATACACATACATACTATAAATATAATATTTTTTATTGTATCCCATAATAAGCGAGGCACTTGCCGCGTGGGACATAATGTAAATATGAAAATCTGAACCTATCGGTCCGATTCGAACTTTAAGATACGTCAAATAGGTCTAGATACGATATGGATCGGATATGCCAGTGTCAAAAGTGACGCTGCTTCAAACAAAAACCTTACTTTTGACACTATCATTGACGTATCTTACTTAAAACAATAACTACGTGTATTATATCTTCGATTCAGAATAACCAGCGTTTTACAAAGTTTATATATCCCTTATTGAACACACACCACCAGCTTGGTATGCTCGTGAGGCCAATTCGAATACACACTATGACATCGACATGATATCTAAATGACATCATTTATTCCAAACTCACATTTAAACATCCAAATATTGACAACCGATCTGGCCTAGTGGGTAGTGGTAGTGACCCTGCCTACGAAGCCGATGGTCCCGGGTTCAAATCCTGGTAAGGGCATTTATGCGTGTGATGAGCATGGATATTTGTTCCTGAGTCATGGGTGTTTTCTATGTATTTAAGTATTTATATATTATATATATCGTTGTCTAAGTGCCCTCAACACAAGCCTTATTGAGCTTACTGTGAGACTTAGTAAATTTGTGTAATAATGTCCTATAATATTTATTTATTTAAATGATATCTAAAAGATAATAGATAAATTTGTCCATACGTGTATTGGCGCGAGCGAGATGAACGGACGAATAATAACAAAATGACATCTTTTAGATATCATTTTGATGTCTAAATGTGAGTTTGAATTATACTCCTTACATGTTAAGCTAGTGAAACTGTGTTTCATGCATATTTTATGGTTGCTTCACTTATAGAATTACATCTAAAATGTACGAGTTGGTATATAAGTGTATGGTGCTCAGATTTGAAAGTGCTATTTGGTATTGACATTTCGTTTCTGAATTAGACCCTAACTCGATAACAACCTCACAATTAATCGGCTTGTTCTAAGCTTATTGAAATACCTTTAATGTTATCAATAAAATATCCAATAAATTAGATTGAACCTGTAAAATGTATGGGTGGAAATAATGAAAACTTACTTTCTCATTATTTCCACCCATACATTTTACAGGTTCTACTTCAACTAGGTATAAAAAATAGCTTAACCTATAAATATCTTGTGATAAGATGGCGATGTCACCGACTGTACGAGTATAAAAAGCATTCCGCGTTGGAACACCAACATAGCCATGTTTTTTCAATACTAATATATGTAAATTAAATATAGAACTCGACATAAAATCAGTCTCTCATGCGTAAAATGCACACAAAAATAAAATAAAACCAACATTGAATACGAACCTTTTCAGCCAGTAATATGAAAACTCCAATTACGTCATTTGGGTATCAATTTTTTACCATTACAAAGAGGTCGGGCACGGGGCCGGACGGGGCCGAATAAGGCCGGATGAGGTCGGATGCGGAACGGATCGATGACAAGTGGCTGTAGAAATATCAGTGTTAAATCGGACGATTATTGTGAAAGCTTTTTAAAATTTACGCGTGGTGCAAGTGGTAGGAGTTAATTAACGATTAAATAAATATTTTGGCGACCGGTCTGGCCTAGTGGGTAGTGACCCTGCCTATGAAGCTGATGGTCCCGGGTTCAAATCCTGGTAAGAGCATATATTTGTGTGATGAACACGGATATTCGTTTCTGATTCATGGGTGTTTTCTATGTATTTAAGTATTTTTTATTATATATATCGTTGTCTAGGTACCTACAACACAAGCCTTATTGAGTTTACTGTGGGACTTAGTCAATTTGTGTAATAATGTCTTATAATATTTATTATTATTTAGGTAGATGAAAACAAGTCTGTGGCGACAGGTGCTTAAATTGTTAATATTTTTGTAAAACAGAGGAAAATACTATTAAAACAAAAGAAAATAAAGACTCTTATCATTTTAAATTAATAATATTAATGTTAAATCGGATCCAGTTGGGTTTAATGTAAGATTACGTGTAATATTTATAGCGTCAACGTGTCGACGGCACTGGGAGCGCCTTTCTGTTCGCGCTTAAAAACCGAGACTAGACTAAAAACTGTCCAAGAAAGTGAAGTAAGAAAAAGCGGCAAGTATGCCTGTTTGGTATCAATGTGGCAAAATATAAACCTTCATTATAAGTAGGTAGCTACTTTACGAGAACTTCATTGAAAGACTTTTGAAACAAAGGAAAATTATGACTGATCGTTTTAAATTAATTTTGTTTTAAGTATGTAGAAACGTCTCCAAACTTATGGTGGCCATACACTATCCTTCCTATCGTCCAATCGGAATGACGCTGCAGGCTTGATCCAATCTGAATTTCGTCTATATACACCACACACGATCAGTTTAAATTGTCCAATCGGCAGGGACGTTTAGTTGAGCAGCGGTGACAGACGACGATGTTTTAGCCGTTTTGGGCATTTTACGTGTGAAAATTAAACAAAAAAGAACTTCGCGGTACCAGGCTGTATTTTGCGACATGTTGTGAGAGCGCGCGCACGACGTTTATCAAATATCTTTATCGCCAACCGCCATATACGGTCGAATCGGCATGATCTAATCGCCATGATCAAGCCAAAAGAATCGAAATGCGATTGTGCCGTCAAGTATAACTGTCATGCCAATCCACTCCCACCACACGGTCAGTTCTAACTGATCCAATAGGTAGCGTCATGACGATTGGACGATAGGAAGGATGGTGCATGGTCACCATTAATTTAGTATGGGGTAGTGTATCGTTACTGGTGAATTTCCAATATGTCGTGGAACTCCGGTGGCTGTTTAAAAAGTGTCATTCTCTTACGGTAGATGTCGCTAGGCGCCTCCCTAAGGCCCATATGAGTGATATCAAAGAGAATTGAGTATAGAGGCGTATGTCAAAGTAAATGTTGTAGTCAACTAAATATATTGCCATCTTTCGACACAGGACTGAAACTCTTAGAATGACATATGGCTATTTGACCCATGTTCTTTCACTGATATGTGTTAAATACAAACGGTGTCGCCATCTATTCGAGCATACATTTTCTTGATTGCTCGACGCATGTTTTTTTCTTAGACTTTATTCTCTTTTACGCAGTTATATTGATAATTATATCTTTGGTGATATTGTGGAAGTATTAGCTGTCATCGAGTGTAGTTTCAGTAGCTCAGTTGGCAGGGCGATGGGTTAGTGATGCAGATTCGTGTCACGCTTGAGACAGTGAATTTTTCCAGTTTTCATTTATTTCTAAACTTTGTCCTATCGTTTTTCCCCTGGACTCTTCATTTGCACCACATCCCAAAACAGCTATACATTATCGCAGCGAAATTGTAGCAGATTACTCATCGCCAGGAGTTTTGTTTCGCGAATCCTCACCGCCGTCAGGCAGGATTGGAAAAATGCTTAATGGCCGCCGTAATGGAACGCGGAGATTAGGCTGTTAGTTGGAAATTTGTTGAAGAGTAATGTGAGGTTTAAGAGCTATCAACATATTCATAAGGCTTCACAAGTAGCATTAATTATGGCTCGTACTTTGCTGAGCGCCTTCAAAGAAAAACTTTATTTTACTGAGTTAAATTCCAAGATGTTCCTTAACTGAAAATTGACTTAACAAGACAGTTTGAAATACTATCATTTCATAGTACTCACCCGCAGTTCCACTACCCAAATAGGTAGCGTTTTACAGGAGCAAGTCCACTTGTTGTTGTTGTTTTTTTGCCTCTTAACAAGATAGTTTGTAATAATTGTAATACTAATTTCCCCCTCATATTTATTTATTTAATATCAAATTATAGGACTTTGCCGCAGTTCCATTTCTCCAAATAGGTAGTGTTTTCCCGGGGAAAGTTCACAAATTACATACAAGTGTCTATTATATTTGAAGAGTACTCCTCGTTGAATCCTGATGAGTGCTTTTAGCTCAGTGGGTAGAGAAGAGCGATATCTATGGAATAAAAAAGTATTTTCATCTCACTTGCTCGTGAATGTTATTATCGTATGCCAGCATACTGAGATGGAATGAGCTATATTATGCCCACGGGCGGTAATAATTTTTTTTTAATTTCATTAGGCACATGGACATATTGGGCATAATGTGTTTTACAAGTAATAAAAACCTGACCTGACAAGAAATTACAAAATGGCGGACGAATCTTTGATATGTCACCGTATTTAAGAATGATTTCGCTTTAAGTATTTTCTTCGCAAGTGTGATGAAAAACATTGTGTGTAACTCCGGGGCTCATTCCAAACTTGGGTCTTTAATTCCCTCGTTTCCAAAATTTCACTTACCCCCCTCATTGCACAATGTTCTATTTTTTAATTTCATTACGTTCATGGGCATATTAGGTATAATGTTTTTTAAGTAATAATGAGTTTTGTTTTTAAAATACTGACGTTTATAGATTATTTTTTTCGGGATTCGAACCCGGGACCATCGGCTTCATAATCTTCATATTCATAGGCAGGGTCACTACCAGACATAGAAGTTTTGGTGGCAGAATAAAGTGATTGATAAAATGAAATATCGACATGTCCGTCGTCGATGTTACCATAACGTTATAGATATTTTTAATATTGTATGAGAAGGTAGCTACCGCGAAATACACAACACGTTCGATATCTTCTTTGATATATTGGTAGTTTGCTATTATTTTGACATTGTATACTACAGTTTACGTTTTTATTGTTAAGTACTAAATATATGTAGTTAATAAAAGCATTTATGTACCGATTTGTAATTGATATTCATTCTTGTTATTTCTTGGTAATTTACAGCAAGTAGAAGTTACACCTTTTAATTATTAATCTATGACTGACTTATAGATAACAGATTTATCGATGTTTAATTTCGTCAAACACTCGTTTGTGCCACAAAAACTTCTGTCTGGTTACTACCCACTAGGCCAGACTGGTCGTCAATAAAAAACACTTTCTGTGTAAGGTTAGTTTAGTTCTCCAATTTTTTTACCAAGTGATGCGACGAGCGATATGCGGTTTAGGAGCCATCAACATATTCATAAGGCGTTCCTTCACAAATGGCAGTGATTGCGTCTTGTACGCTAAGAGCCCAGAAACCTCAAGGAACATCTTCATTTTACAATTTTAAATTCCAAGGGAAAAATACCATCATATTGAAATATAATTCGAAGTTGTGACCTTACGGTTCCAAGGGTCCTTGAAGGGTATAGTTGACGAAATATAATTAGCACTGATTGCTTATGAAGCTTTATCTTTACGAATATGACGTGCTTTGCCGCACGTCCTATCCATACTCGGTGTGGCCTATAACAGGGGAAAAAATTGGGAATGACAAATTTTTAAAATGACTACGAATTGAAAAGTTAAAATATTAGGAAAGCTTAGAAATTAAAATGTAGAAAAGTAACTGCGATAAATATTTTTTTAGGGGTCTTCCCGCGGTTTTCATCGATTTTTGACAAGCTTTGAGTCATTACTCCTACATTTGCACTATAGATAAAATTATAAAACAAACGGCTATCGGTTCTTCAATCTTTTATTTCCATTCTGATCTGCCGCATTTTGAAAGAAATGAATACTTATTGTTCCGTAGAGGAACAGATTAGTATTAATTAATTTCTATATATATTTGAATAGGTATTTTTTGTACGTACAAAGCAACACAATTAAGAAAGAATACATTTCTCGTGTTATGTGGCGGCATCTTTTGAGATGACAACTAACAAGATCTCAAAGCCCTGTCACGCCACCTAGTGAAGTAAAAGACACAACTTCGCCTGCGATTTACGCTAGTGCACGCCGTCGTTGCAATCCGTTTAAATAAATCAAAATTTCGAGTTCCTCGCTGCAGAGTTAAGTGCAAACCAGACAAGAAAGTGACTTTCTACCCAGTGCGTCTATGGAATGTATGTAGCTGTCGAAAGAACACAGGATTATCCAAATTAGACAAAATCATCACGTGGCCATCACCAACAGGAGCTGCTGGATCACGTAAGTTGTAAACGCTCAAATCCGCCGCTACATATATTATTTTGGTCCTTCGAACCGGATCTTTCTTTCTCTGGTTGTGTTGCTCTTGTAATTTGCGGTATTACGTACCCAATTTTTCATTTAGACACGTGTATAGTTCAAATTAGTATTGCCATTTCCGCCATCTTTGCTTCGCAAAATGGTCCCAAACCCTACAGACGGCAATGCTGAAGCCGACATATCGTGTATTATACAAGACATATTCGAGCGAGATTTAATTCTCGACGAATTAAAGAGAACATTGCAGTTCGCAGCGACAAATATAGATCAATTTCGTTCAAGAACTACAGATTTAACAGTGCATCAGCGAAAGTTTACAAAGATTCAAACTAAAATCGAAAAAGCGTTAATCAAATCGAAAAACTTCAATAAAGAAGCCAATATTAAGATTCGTAACGATTTTAATGACTTGTATTACGCGATAGTTACGCATTTACATAACCTAAAGGAGGTAGACGTGGAAAAACGTCGCGCGAGCCGCGCTTTTACCCCCAACGACACTTTGATAAGTGATCGTCGAAATTTACCTAAACTATCACTTCCAGAATATCACGGCGAACCGACTGGTTGGCCTGCCTTTTTCGATTTATTTCAATCGCTAGTACATAATAACAATGCCTACTCGGATGCGGAAAAGTTTAGGTACTTGCTCCTTTCAGTCAAAAACGAACCACATAATTTAATTAAATCAATTCCCATAACGGAAAGTAATTATTCAATTGCGCTCGATATTCTAAAATCCCGTTATGACAATAAACGTATTATTGCAACACAACATCTGGACAGGCTGTTTAACCTTGAATCGTGTTCCGAACGGTCAGCTGCTACCATGCGGAATTTACTTAATGTTTATCATGAAAACATTAAGGCGCTTGAAGTCATGGAGTTTCCGGTTAAAGAATGGGATTTCGTTCTGTTAAATTTATTATTACGTAAAATTCCCGTAAATACACGAAAAGAATATGAACGTTGCTTAACCAACCCGGGCGAAATACCTAAAGTACAAAGCTTAATTATGTTTTTAGAACGCGAACTTTCGGCGGAACAGATGATTTCAGTTTCAAATCCACAGTCCACTAAAAACTGTTCATCATTGGGCATCAAAAGCAAGATAAACATAAATTCTGCTCAATCGCACAAACGAGTTTTGTTGGCAAGTGCGGCGCCAACCCAAAGTCGACCTTATGACGAGGCGAATAAGGTTCGATCTTGCTTGAAGTGTAAAGGACTTCACTCAATTAATAAATGTGTTGAATTTTTAGACTTATCAGCGAAAGAGAGATTTGCATTTGTTCAAACAAATAACATGTGTTACAATTGTTTATGCCCCGGGCACGACTTAAGGAATTGTAAATCGAGTTTTAAGTGCCGTAAATGCAATAAAAGGCACCATACGTTAATTCATTTAGAATCATACATTCCGCGATCGGTTATAAGCGAAGCTGCGGAATCTGCTGCTGTCTCGCTCGCTCTTACAGAACAGCCCGGCACTAGCACTAGTACTACTCATAACCCGTCTGCAGTTCACGGCGTGAACGAACAAAGTGTAGGTAGTTTAGGAAAACGACCTCACACGGTTTTACTCTCAACAGCGTTGGTTGACCTTCATTACAAAGGGAATAAAATTGCTACAATTCGCTGTATGTTAGACGGGGGTTCTCAGGCGACTCTTATAACGGAAGCGTGTATGCAACGCCTTCATTTACCGCGACAACACGTAAGGGAGCCGTTAGTAGGTGTAGGCGACATACAGCTCGAAACTAGAGGTACATTCGTGTGCTCAATTTCGCCTAAGGGCAAACAAAGTCCAAGTATTCCGTTAGAGGCTACTATTTTAGCGAAGTTAACCCGTAATGCCTAGTGTACCACTAGCACCTTTCGCTGAGTGGCCTCATTTGCAGGGACTCGCTCTGGCCGACCCTGAATTTCATAAACCTCAGCCAGTGGATATGATACTCGGCGAGGATATCCTTATGGATATTATTCGCGATGGTATTGTCAGGGGCAAACCTGGCACGCCCACCGCAATTAACAGTGTATTTGGTTATTTGCTAGGAGGTAAAGTAAATTTTACTCCTAATGTTTCGACTCCACGCCATACTTGTTTTACGTCGTTCGACAACGACAATCTGCAGAAGTTTTGGGAGCTGGAGTCAGTACCAGAGATGCGGAGTTGCACTCCCGAAGAAAAGCTATGCGAATCCTTTTTTCAAAAGACGCATACGCGCGATGAAACAGGGCGATACGTGGTCGCTCTGCCATTCAAGCCCGATGCACCGCCGCTCGGTGAGTCTCGGCAAATTGCCCTAGCACGATTTCATAAATTAGAATATCGTCTAGAACGTAACCCCCAGTTGAAGGCGGATTATCATGCTTGCCTCCAGGAGTACGTGGATCTCAACCACATGGAGCTCGCGGACGATGAACCCCCTGCTGGTGCGAGTTACTACCTACCCCACCATTGTGTGTCAAAAATTTCCGAAACCACACGCACACGCGTAGTGTACGACGCTGGTTGTCGCACAACGAGTGGTCACTCGTTGAATGACGCCTTGTTAACGGGTCCTAAGTTACATTTAGACATTGTTGACGTTCTTCTAAAATTCCGAGTGCATAACATTGCATTTTGTTCCGACATCAAACAGATGTATCGCAATATTCTGGTGCGTGAAATTGATAGGGACTTTCAGCGCATCCTTTGGCGCCAATCGCCCGAGGAGCCTTTACGCGATTATAGACTTCGTACCGTTACATTCGGTGTAAGCAGTTCCCCTTATCTCACCCTACGCACGATCAAACAGTTGGCGTACGACGAGGCTAAGCATTTCCCGCTCGCCTCACCAGTCCTACTAAATGACGTTTTCGTCGACGACGTGGTAACCGGTGCTGATACCACAGTTGAGGCCCTCGCTCTGCAGCAGGAGCTGATAGGTATTTGTGCCACGGCCGGGTTCGAATTACGTAAATGGCAAAGTAACTCGCCAGCGATTCTCGCTACTATGCGACCGCCAGATTTTCACGGTGAGCGGCGCGAAAATGTTCATTTTGCCGAAATGGAAAATGACAAAGGGGTCAAAGTCCTTGGACTTCAATGGAATCCGGGACCCGACTCATTTAGCTTCAAGGTACAAAGTACTTCTAAAGCCTGTACAAAGCGGGCAATTCTCTCGGAAATTGCAAAAATTTACGACCCACTCGGGTTATTATCTCCGGTGACATTGTTTGCCAAACATTTAATTCAATTGCTATGGTTAGCAAAAGTTCCTTGGGACTCGGAACCACCTATCGATATAGTTAACTCATGGACGAGTTTTGTTAACGAGCTACCACTCTTATCGCAAATTTCATTTCCTCGTCATATTTTTAATACTGACGACTTCGATTCAATCGAAATTCACGGATTTGCAGATGCAAGTCAAATTGCGTATGCCGCATGTGTTTATATACGTCTTACGGACAATACCGGTAAGGTTCAAACTTATTTAGTCATAGCTCGAACCCGCGTAGCTCCACTTCGGCTTTGCCTCACTATCCCGAAGATGGAATTAATGGGATGTGTGATTCTGTCAAAATTGATAGAACGAGTAATGCATATTTACGGTGATCGTATTCGCCCCAATCAAGTATACGCGTGGTCAGATAGTTCCGTCGCGCTCGCGTGGCTTAAGTCACCCCCACACGAATGGAAAACGTTTGTTTCTAATCGCACCAGTGAGATCTTGTCCCGTGTCCCGGCGAGCTGTTGGCGTCACGTCCCGTCAGCCGACAACAGCGCTGATCCGGCGTCCCGCGGTTTGCTGCCCGCCGCACTCGTGCAAAGTGACTTATGGCTCCATGGTCCTATATGGCTTCAACAAGGCCACGACTCCTGGCCTATACAAAAACCGGTAGTCAATACAACGGAGGAAAAACGTAATAAAACTAAATCATCCAATGTTAATTGTGCATGTGTTTCCACATTGCCTACCTCCCTGGACGATGATACCCTTATTACGCGATTTTCATCGCTAGGTAAATTAGTTCGCGTCACGGCATTAATATTTCGTTTCTATAATAGATGTAGAAAACATAAACAAACGTTCCCTGAATACATCACCGTACCAGAGTACCAGTTTGCATTAAAGCGACTTATATTGATTACGCAACAAAAAATGTTCGAAGACGATATTAAAAATATTTCGTCAAATAAATCCCCTTCCTTACGTTTGCGGCGTCTCGCGCCTATTCTAGATAGTGAGGGATTATTACGAGTCGGCGGACGTATTCACAAATCATTTTTACCTTATGAGTCCAAACATCAATTGATTTTACCTAAACGACATCATCTTACAAATCTTATTATTGACGATGCTCATAAAAATGAATTGCATGCCGGTCCGCAGTGCGTCCAAACCTCGCTTTTACAGCGATATTGGATTATTTCAGGTCGCGATATTGTGCGTCTACGCGTACATCGTTGTATCCCATGTTTCAGGGCTCGGCCGAGTCACGGCCAACCTCGCATGGGTATGCTTCCCGCGGTTCGCTTACGCCCCGCGCGCGTATTTAGTAAAACTGCATGCGATTTTTGCGGACCATTCTACGTTCGCGCTAATAAAGTTCGTAATGCAAAAATAATAAAATGTTATGTTGCCGTTTTCGTATGTATGAGCGTTAAGGCTGTACATCTCGAGTTAGTTTCAGAACTTTCCACAGAAGGTTTTTTAGCCGCGTTGCGTCGTTTCACGTCCCGCCGAGGATATTGTACAGATATATATACCGATTGCGGACGTAACTTTGTTGGTTGTAATAATTACCTTAAAGAATTATATGCAATCTTGCGTAACGATTCCGTCATGAGCGCTCTCAATCAACAAACCTTAAAACAAGGATTAACTTGGCATTTTCAGCCACCGTATGCTAGCCATTTCGGTGGACTATTCGAAGCGGCTGTTAAGAGTTTTAAAACCCATTTACATCGCGTAATAGGTACACAGACGCAAACATATGATTCTATGCATACGCTGACCTGTCAAATTGAAGCGGTACTTAACAGTCGTCCGCTCTGCGTGCTAAGTTCAGACTCTTCTGACCCCTTGCCCCTTACGCCAGCTCACTTTTTAATCGGAGAGCCCTTAACGGCCCTACCGGACGTTTCTTTGATCGGTGAAAACCCTAGTCGTCTTACGCGTTGGCGTTGGGTACAGCAGGCTTTACAGCATTTCTGGCGTCGATGGAGTCGTGAGTATCTCCATCAACTGCAACAGAGTACAAAGTGGCTTCAAGATCGCGGTCCCGCCATCCGTGAAGGCACTGTTGTTGTGGTATGCGAAGACCACTTGCCACCGTTACAGTGGAGGCTCGCGCGCGTTCATGCTGTCCATCCGGGCACTGATCAAGTTATTCGTGTCGTAACTTTAAAGAGTGGGAATACATTGTTCAAGCGACCCGTAGTTAAGGTCTGTCCCTTACCTTTAGAATAATTCCTACAATCGTTACGCTTCTCAATGTTAGCATTTAAGTTAGGCATAAGTTTCATATCTTGTTAAACTTTCGCACGTTCCTTTAAAAGTCACTACGTGCTTTTAAGGTGAGCGGCATGTTCCGTAGAGGAACAGATTAGTATTAATTAATTTCTATATATATTTGAATAGGTATTTTTTGTACGTACAAAGCAACACAATTAAGAAAGAATACATTTCTCGTGTTATGTGGCGGCATCTTTTGAGATGACAACTAACAAGATCTCAAAGCCCTGTCACGCCACCTAGTGAAGTAAAAGACACAACTTCGCCTGCGATTTACGCTAGTGCACGCCGTCGTTGCAATCCGTTTAAATAAATCAAAATTTCGAGTTCCTCGCTGCAGAGTTAAGTGCAAACCAGACAAGAAAGTGACTTTCTACCCAGTGCGTCTATGGAATGTATGTAGCTGTCGAAAGAGCACAGGATTATCCAAATTAGACAAAATCATCACGTGGCCATCACCAACAGGAGCTGCTGGATCACGTAAGTTGTAAACGCTCAAATCCGCCGCTACACTTATTTTTTATGATTTTTTTAACATTGTCTAAAAAACACTTTTTTCGTTACTCGATTGCTGTGAAGGATCCCACATATACGAAATCTACATACTTGGGTTCGTCTTTGACGTCTCTAAAAACTGGTCAAAGATTTAATTTTTAAACTAATTAACACAAAACTTATGCCCGGAAAACCAGTTTTTTGGTCTAAATATGTTCAACTTTGATGTTAAATATCTCGAACACAAAGAATTTTGAAGTAAATATGGGAGCTACAAAAAACATTAGAAAACCAAGGGATTCAGATCAAAAGTCATTGTGGCCAGGGATCCCCTTATACCATTTTCAATTTCAAAACTACCCTTTAAAAATAACAATTTGTCCTCTATGTTTTCTATGTATTTAATGAAAGTTAATGCAATATTGGTCAATATTATTATAGGTAAAAAAACTTAAGTAAGCCACCTGTTGTATGTAGTTGTGACGTGTTCGAATAGACATTTCTTTTGTTTGTGTGTGTCTTTTAAACATGTATTGTCTATTCGAATACGTCACAACTACATACAACAGGTGACTTACTTAAGTTTTTTACCTGTAACCAATCTGAAAACGTTTAATTGGTTTGTCAGAATAATAATATAATGAATACAATCGGTCATTAAATAAATTACAATCATTCAAAATACTTAAAAACTAGAGAACACATTCGTTATAAATTAAACTTAACCTAAACTAACCCATAAAAACTATTCGAACAACCCACCCCGCATCGTTCCCGGCGCAAAGGTGCACATTACGCTTGCCGCGCTTCCGCGTTGAACCGCAATGGACAATCTCTGCGCCAGGAACGCCCCGGAGCGGGGGTCGAGACCCCTCTCCCGCAGGCGACGCCCCGGCTCCTCGAGAAAAGTTTTCGCCTCCGCGCACCAGCACCCAGTCGTCTCCACAGCAAGGGGAACGAACAAGTAGTTTGATAACCCCAAGTTCTTGTCCCTCTTTAGGGACGCTGCCTGCTCAGCGGCTGCTCCTGCCGACCGCACAGTGCGGCCAAGGTACGTGGTAGCGAATATGCTGACGCAGGTGGCGTCCCACAAAAGGCTTTTACCTTTAAAATAAATTAAGTTAATCTATACCAAAAACCATACATATGGACAATAAAACTCTTCATAGGCACCCAAAAGCGTGGAACGAAACCATGAACGAGTATACCGGCACTTTTCCACATATAATTCCACTCATACTTAACCGTACTTTATTGTAAGTATCACGTGAAGCGAGATTTAACCCGCATTACGCCGTTTACGGCACTTAACGCAACGTACTGCGTCATTAAACGGCTACTACTCGTATATTCCGCTGAAAATTTCCCGGCTTATACACGCAACGTGATTCTTTTTCTTTAAACAATTTCCACTCTTTTCGGCCTTTGAGTAAAGCCAGGAATTTAGAAAGAAACAAAAGATCCAGCGCGCCGCGCGATGTATGCGATAGAGCAAAGCGCGCTGACAGTGATTTCATTTTTTTTGTCAATTTTTTTAGGAATTGTGTCGCCACCTATTTCATGTTTTTTGGCGGACACTTTTTGATACAGATAGTGTCCTCCTTACCTGTACTCTCCATAATAGACTATTTCAATACTTGATATCCCATCATAAGAGACCGTCTGTGATAGACTTAAAAAAACTGTTTAGGATTTGATACTACTCTTATTGCACAGCTTGTTTGCTTATTTATATGAGTGCAATGCATAAAGATTTATATCAAATCTATAATTTATTGTTAAAGTCCCGGACCCGCGTACGTCCTTAAACTACGTCCAAAAGAGAGGTATGGGAATTGTGAATGTCATCTCGCTTTGTGTGGTAGGGCACAGCACAGCGGATGTCATTCCAGATGTAAAGCAGAGTCCAACTGGGGAAGTACCTCCACCCTGCAGAAAACCGCAGCCAAATAAGACTAGACCCTACTCACGGTATTGTGTTCCTGCTAGTGAGTAAGGTTGCCAGAGCTTAACGAGGGTGCGGATTATTATGGTCGGCAACACGCGTATAACTCCTCTGGAGTTGCAGGCGTAGGTACATAGGCTACGGAGACTGCTTAGGGCCGGTAAAGACGGACTGCAACTCGACTGCAACTTGTATGGGAACTGTACGTCGACGTTGCAGTTGGAGTGCAGTCGGCATGCAGTTCCCATACAAGTTGCAGTCGAGTTGCAGTCCATCTGTACCGGCCCTTACTATCAGGCGGACCGTATGCTAGTTTGCCACCGACGTAGTATAAAAAAAGTCCCAAAGCCGCTTTAGGTGATACAGTAACGAGGCAGCCGAGCTTAACGTGTAATCGGCTTATTGCCAGTTTTCACTGCTGTATATTTATTGATATTTTCATTGTTTCGAGAATTATTCTTTGTCAAAGCAGTGCCTGTACTATGATTTGATTTTGTTAATGCGTTTTGTAAATGTACGTACGAGCAGAAAGCAATGCCCATGCTGAGATGTGACTTATTTGAAATACTTGTATTTAAAATACAAATACAAAATAGCTATTTTATGTAGCTGATTTAGTTATGTAGACATGTGTCTATGGTTCGAAGAGTTTAAGAAGACGCCTGACATGAATTGAAACAATCGCGTAATTTTCGTTGTGATTTAAAATATATTTGTGTTTACTAATTAATTATAGAAGATTTGTAATATCAAATAGTTTTATTGGTATTCGCCAGTAGGTCTTCTATATTAGTGACCCCGTTTAGAACAATTTCTTCAAATGAATTGAAAATGTCGGACGATTACGAGACCGCAACCGACCGAGACGCGGAACTGGAAACCCTTGTGTGGTGTGTGAAGTGACCGTACGCACGCCACTGGTTTTTTTTAAATTTTTATTTTATTTTATTAATATATATTATAAATAAACTAAGTCCCACAGTAAGCTCAATAAGGCTTGTGTTGAGGGTACTTAGACAACGATATATATAAATATTTATAAATACTTAAATACATAGAAAACACCCATGACTCAGGAACAAGTATCCATGCTCATCACACGAATAAATGCCCTTACCAGGATTTGAACCCGGGACCATCAGCTTCGTAGGCAGCGTCACTACCCACTAGGCCAAACCGGTCGTCAAAAGGTCGTTTTGGCCAGAGGATCCCGCATTATGGTTCTCGCAGATGGAATCCAATTCGATCTAATAGTCTAAATAATAATGACTACAATATAAATAACACAGAATAATATATAGTTAATAATACATTAAATTTTGAGATGTAAAACGTCCCCAATGTCAGAGCAAATCTTAACACTAAATAGATTTGGAGGTGCACAGGCTCCAAGCGTCAAAATGGAATATTATGAAATAAGTGTTTCGCGGAAGGATTGACAAGCTCTCTTATAAAAATATATTATCCCATATATTAATGTTAGGTATCTAAATTCAGTCGGTATAGAAGCTTTTTTCAAAAATAGTACTGTTAAGGTTTGTCACCTTTACTGCCTTCTTATTCGATGGACGATGACTAGCAGTAGATTTATTTAAATTTAAAACTGTAGGTTGCTGTCAGACTGAAAAGATCTGCGAGCTGGCATTCCTAGAGCGACAGCCATTGGTATTGGTTGACTGTAGTTTAGCTAAAGACTATAAAAAACCGACCAAGTGCTTGTCGGAGTTGAACTACTACGCAAAAAACGCGAAAATAATTACGTGTGTTGTATGGGAGCCCCACTTAAATGTTGATTTTATTCTGTTTTTAGTATTTGTTGTTATAGTGGCAACAGAACTATCATGGTTCAGAAGATATAGAGACATACAGATGGACAGTGCAGTCTTAATAATAGGGTCCCGTTTTTACCCTTTGGATACGGAACCCTAAAAATAAAGCAATTGGCGTAGATTGGAGAAGTCACCCAGGGCTAAGAAAAGTGGCGCTATAGATAGTGCCACGCCTCTTTTCTCAGAGGCCATGTCTCATTTTGGGTCGCTAAGCCAACGGAGTAAGTATGAAAATATATAAATTCTACTTATACAAAAGTTGAAATGAAATAGACTCAAAGCTATTCAGAATCCAACCAAGTAAGCGCTAAAATAAGGTGGAGCCTGGATACATTTTTCACGTTAAGACATATAAATTGTAACTTTGCCAAAGAGAAGATTAATACTGACGGCAACTAACTTCCAGTCTTTAAATTTATTGCTAATTTTGTAAACGAACAAATTTTCTTGGTTAAGCGTAATTTATTATATTTTTATAAATTATCTCGCCTTTTTGGAAGTCAATTAATTATTGCGATACAACGAGGAAATGCCGCCAGCATCCTTGGTACAATGCCTCAAGGGCCTATTTTAGATATAAGCTAGTTATGGTAAGCATCTGTATATATCCATTATGTATATTGTTATTGTAAATACTAAATGAATAAAATTAATTAACCTATGGATATTTTCTATGCATCTAAGTATCTATCAATATCTATTTAATTTTATAGAAGCGCTGGTGACCTAGCGATAAGAGTGTGCGCCTTGCAATCCGGAGGTCGCGGGTTCAAACCTAGGCTCATACTAATGAGTTGTTCAGAACTTATGTACGAAATATCATTGGATATTTACCAGTCGCTTTTCGGTGAAGGAAAATATCGTGAGGAACACGCACTTATCCCAATAAGGTCTAGTTTACCCTCTGGGCTGGAAGGTCTGATAGCAGTCGCTTTCGTAAAAATTAGTCCCTACGCCAATTCTTGGGATCAGTTGCCAAGCGGAACTCAGGCTCTCATGAGTCGTGGCAAAATGCCGGAACAACGCGAGGAAAATGAAATACGGTCGTGTCAGCGGTATGAGCTCACACGCGCGTTACATTTCCCTACATTTGGTTTTTACGAGCATACACGCACGGTGCGCGTACGCATGTGTAAAACGCTAGTCTGAAACCTCCCTTATTAATAATTATAAAATTGTTCCCTAACATAAATTTATTATTTATTTATTTTATTACATTGAACATTTATTATATTTCGTTGGCCGTCCAAAGAGGTAACGCCAGCAGCAGCGTGCTAGGCACATTGACCCGGGTACCTGTCGAATCTAGTATATAATATTGTAAATTTTTTAGATTTAGTTTTTATGTTTGTTAACTACTATACAAAAGCACGTGTAAATAATTCCCTAATATTAATTAATTTATTATCTTTTTTATTTATTTCACAATATTAATGCAGCGGGAAATGGGTGATGTCACGTCATTTAAAGCCGCGTATCGACTGCGCGCGGCTGCCGCGCGAGCCATGTTCGAACGCTTCAAACCTGCGTTTTGGTGCGCGAGCCAATTTTAAGGTGCGTATCGACTGCGCGCGGCAAACCATCGAACATAGGCTCGCGCGGCGGCCGCGCAATATGGGGGCGGCTCCGCCGCGCGCGGCAGCTCGAACATTGGCGCGCTCGAACGTGCCGCGCGGCGAACCAGTTCGTGTCGGTTTTTGGTGGCGCGGCAAAGGAGCGTCAGTGTGTTGTGCGCGCGCAATTGGGACAGAGACGCGCGGCAAGATGGATAACGAGAAGTGTCGGCATTCACGGATCGCCTGCCGCGCGCGGCCGCCGCGCTATATGAAAATGTGCGCTTAAAGCCGCGTATCGACTGCGCGCGGCTGCCGCGCGAGCCATGTTCGACCGCGGCAAACCTGCGTTTTATAAATACAACAGCCAATACCTGGGTAAACATTACATTATAATAATCTTAAAATAAATAATTACTACAATACAATAGAGATGTATAGTCTCTATGGTTAAAAACACATTAATCTGGAGATGTAAAAGGTCCCCAATGTCAGAGTACTAATCCTAATAAAATTTGGAGGTGTAAAGTCTCTCCAAGTGTCAAAATAAAATTTATACTAAATAAATAAACCGCGTCTGGACTGTTAAACTAGCAGTCTCATAAACTAATGCTACATTAGGGATTATTACTCAATGTTCTTAACTATTGACGACTATTCTTACGTCACTCATTGCATTGGACGATTTAATAACTGGAAACGCCTTGTCTGTTTTCTGTACAAAACAGTCTGCCGATTTTTGCGGAGAGGGGAACGTCAAATGTAGGTAACGTAGAAATAGCCATGTCAGATAAACGTCAGTCCATACAATACATATGACCATTGGCCGAGGTTTTCGACAGAGGGGTAAGCTCTTCAAGCTCTTTGGCGTCTATTTCAGGTGTCATAGAAATCAAAACTATGGAAGGTAGAGGCAAGGAACAGAATCTCCATATACCAAAAAGTGTCCGACAAAAAACCATAAATAGATGGCGCTACAATACTTGAATACTTGAGAAAAAAATCAAATCATAGACAGTGCACTTCACTCCGTCAATAACGCCTAGGTTCTTAGCTACTCCAGCGCTACTCTGGAGAGATTTGGAACTATTATTTATAGATGACAGCTGGACACTTTTGCAACAGTTCTGCCTAAGGAGATTCTGTTCCTTGTAACTAACTGTAAGAAAAATCGGCCATAAACGTGAAGAAAAAAACCGTTTGATGAGAGCTTGCATTTTTTTAAATCTCTTTGGCTCATTTTTACTTAAGATAAAGTGTCTATAGTAGTAGTTGTAAAACTCTATTGCACAAAACAAGTACATAACAAAGAGAAAATACAATAAATGTCCTGATGTGTCGATGGTTCTAGGTTCGAATCCCGGTTAGGGCATTTATTTGCGTGATGAGCACAGATATTTGTTCCTGAGTCATGGATGTTTTCCATGTATTAAAGTATTTGTATATTATATATATCGTTGTCTGAGTACCCACAACACAAGCCTTCTTGGCTTACCGTGGGACTTAGTCAATTTGTGTAAAAATGTTCCTATTATATTTATTTATGTGATATGATAGATATTTATATATGTGTACCAAGGCGAACTTAAACTTAATCGACATGAAAATGGCGGCCGAACCGAGCACGCATTTAATGAATTCAATACGAATATTACGTTATCATTAATAATGTTAATGTTACCAGTAAAGTAGGCTCAATAATTTTAATTATGAGAGGTGTATTATTTCGAAACCGAAATTACAATGGAGCATGATTTACAACCACTCCGAAGGTATTTAATGTAATAGAATCTCCTGCCTTTTGTTTGAGTCACAAGATATAAAGAAAATGAGAAAATCACTGAGTATAAAATTGAATAATTCCAGAAAGTAAGTATCTACACTTCCTGGAAAGCAAGGCTCGGTAACCGGTTAAATTTCCAAACCGTTATCATGTACTTGGCACAAAACCTTTTAATTTCAGTTTAGTTCGTAAAACTGTTATTTTTAAACTGGTTTTTAGAGAGGATTTTCATAAAGTTCTTGTCAGATTAACCTCGCAAGCGTTATTGAACCTTTAAGTCTAAGTAGAGACTTTGCCTCCTTGCTGTGTTCTGAACAATTCCGTGTTCATCCTCATACCCTAGAACCTAAATGGTCGCGTACTGTGCGGTTTAAGAGAAATTTCCTCCCGCGAACGCTTCGGCTGTGGAATGAGCTTCCTGCCGAGGTTTTCCCGAGGGGCTACAGTATGGAGTTCTTCAAAAAGCGAGTGTACAGTTTTTTAAAGGGTCGGCAACGCGCATGTACTTCAGGTGTTGCAGGCGTCCATAGGCTACGGTGACTGCTCACCATCAGGCGAGCCGTATGCTTGTTTGCCACGTCGTGGTATAAAAAAAAACTGGTTTAGAACAATAGCATCCAGTTTTTTTCTATGTTGGTGTCTTTCTTTACGCGGCACACCACCAGGCCGGCTGGCCGTCTCGTCGCTCGCAGAATAAGCCGGTTTATTTATGTTACGTTCGCGTTTTTATGAAAGTTCGGAGTAAAACCGAAATAAACCGCTATTTACCGCTATTTAAAAAACCGGTTCCGAGCCTTGCTGGAAAGATGTAGTGAGGATCAGTAAGAATTAAGGTAACGTTCGAATGTCACATTAACATTACGCTTATATAGTGACACAACTATTGACAATGATTGGAAGCTCATGCAGAGAGAGGGTGTGAGCTATATAGTCCGCACGTAATTAGGTAATAGGGGTATGGGCACTGTGAATGTCATCTCGGTTTGTGTGGTAGGGCACAGCACAGCGGATATCGTTCCAGATCTAGAGCAGAGCCCAACTGGGGAAGTATCTCCATCTTACAGAAAACCGCAACCAAATAACACTAGACCCTACTCTTAGTGTTGTTTTTCTGCCGATGAGTGAGGTTGCCAAAGCTCAAGGTGCGGAGTGTTAGGGTCGGCAACGTGCAAGTAACTCCTCTGAAGTTGTAGGCGTACATAGGTTACGGAGTCTGCTCCATCAGGCGAGTTGTATCGACCACCACCGACGTAGTATAAAAAAATGACCGAAGTAGGGATATTCTTGTGTTACTAAACAGCCTCGCCGGCCTTTGTTATGTAATATTTTGTCACTATAGTTGGCTCAAGAGCATATTATCTTAGCTGTTCATCTGTGGGCTTTACATCTTTGCAATAAGGTTTTTGTATTGTCAGAAAACTGTGGTACAGTCAGTATAACGCGCCAAAAGTATCTGCCACCCTAACTCTTCTAAATAGTGATAAATCTCTATAATTCGCCTTCAAAAGTATCTTTTACAGTTAATTTTTTCTACATATAGAGATTTATCTATTTTTGTGAAGCTGTCACAGAACGGTAGAGTTTAGAACAAGAGTCTGCAACCATTTTTAATAGCACACGCAGTGCAAGTGTTATTTATTATACGTCTAGTTTCATAGTTTGACGTTTAAAATAACACTTGCACAGCATGTGCTATCAAAATCGTTGTAGACTTGTCTTGATTTAACTCTAGATACTTTTGACGCGTAATTTGATCCGCTACTTTTGATACTGATTGTACACAGTATAACTCCCTAATTTATCTAAACTCCGTCCGATTTCCGGACGTGGACCCTAGTTTGGACCGTACTGTTTATTTGTTCGCATAAATCCCTTGAATGTGCTCATATTGGTGCAGCCGGAAATCGAACCCGTTTCCCAAGCCGAGCCTGCTAATAAATTGCTTGCAAGTACTAATGTAACGTCATTGGGTATTTGGGATACTAGATCAAAGTTCTGTATCCCAATTGTTCTCAGGTATTTTGTGTAACGACTGTTTGGTGTGCGCGAAATTGCGAGTTGCGTCATTATAATTCGTGTTATCCACGAACGCGCGCAGATTTTTTTTATGGAGGATAGGCAGGCGTTTGACTACGATCACACCTGATGGTAAGTGATGATGCGGTCTATGGTGGAGCAAGCTATACCTATTTACTCTATCCTTGAAGATAGAT
Organism: Cydia pomonella; assembly: GCF_033807575.1. Taxonomy (NCBI): domain Eukaryota; kingdom Metazoa; phylum Arthropoda; class Insecta; order Lepidoptera; family Tortricidae; genus Cydia; species Cydia pomonella. The sequence continues at coordinate 4,339,063 of NC_084725.1, read as the reverse complement.
TAAAACGATACGATACGATAGATTTGTCAAATCTAACGTTTTAAGACGAAAGTGGGGTACCCGTGCCAAACGTTTGTATGAAAAGGCTTTCATACAAACGTAGTCCTCATTTTCCTCTCTGGATATTAACATTATGGAAAATATTTTGACCCAATTTGTTGTATATCAACCACAGCTATGACCTTTGATTTTTTTCGAATTTTTAATTATTATAGGAGTTAGAAGCATTTAAAAGGGTCTAGCAGGCTAAGCGAACTAGAGGTGCCCCCAACGACGGATTTGGCCATTATTTACAATAATACAACAATCTAAAGAAGTCAAACGTAGGGGAATAGCTATGGTTTTTTTTCAGTACTGCTTGTGATCCTCGTATTTTGCGTAATCGTGAGCGCCTATTGCTCATAAAACCATGAAAATTCTTGCAAAATGCTCCGAGTTCGAAATAACGCTTAACAATCAGCTTACGTATAATTGTGTTTGTTCGGTCGGAACAAGTCGTTGATTTATTTCCAAGAAACAGGTTAAGAGGCGGTTCGTTAATAATATTAAGCTTTTTTTTTATTATGGGACCATATTACACCTGTGAGTACCTACTAGAATGGAAATAGTCATCGCAGTGCGCTACATTAAAAAAAAAAGTATGAATGCCTAGTTTGAAGTGATCCTTTTCAGAATATAGATAAAAGGTACTAAATTGTTATTTTTTTATTTTGTCCATATCGCCACACTGTGATGGTGAAGGGCAAAATATTGTCATAAAATAGCTTTCAATTGTGCGCCAAAAATATTTTTTTGTATGAAAGGTAATGATTACTTCATAGATAGATTTTTCGTCCTTGATTTGTACAAACATGATACCAACAGCTACAGGGTAGGTAGAAACAGGGCGCAAACTTGACCGCCGGAATCGCCTTTCCCCCCTCCGTTTTTGGGTTAGAGTTAATCTCATCGCTAGGGCATTAGATCAACTAAGTATAATTTAAGGAACAGTTGTTGTCACCTGGGACAAAAGTGCAAACTAACTGAAAATTTTGTCATAAATGAACCTACCTCTCTGTTCAATAACTCAGTCGGTCCATTGTGATGAGTTTGAGGTAATATAGATACACAATTGATTTCCCATTAGGTATTACAAATTATGATTACGTAATAGTACATTATTGCAGAGGCCGGGAAAAATAAATTCGTATATGAGTATCGATTTTGTGGGACGATGCGTAGCAGAGTCCGACAAAGAATACGAATCCACGAATTGCAATTCCTGTCGAGGCATATATAGTGCTTTTCTTCAAACATGCGAGGAAATAAGATAAGTTAATCATTAATCGAACCTTCACATCAAAAACGTCACTGACAAATTCTCTCTATAATTATTTTTTTAAAGTTCTAGTAACAACTCATACTGCAATTCACTACTATTCCAATATTCGTTCGTTCAAATTAATTGCGCAATATAAGCTGTATGCGCACGCCTGAGATTCTAAAAAATTATAAAATTTATGCAGTTTTGATTTTATTAAGCAGTATTCACACGATCATACACGACGGTCTTGTAAGAACGAGACATGTAAGTTGGTTTATCTTCCTATTTCACTCTGTGGAAAGAATTGGTGGAAATATTCGTTGCCAAAGGGTAAGTCTCGGAGTCGTTAGCACGAGTCTCAGCAGAGACATTGTTTTTTTCCTATTTATTAGAATTATAATTGCAGGATCAATAACGTCGCCTTAAGCCAGGTCCGCGGGTAGTGTAAATACATAATTCTTTTATGAACCACTTTTCGCGTTTGCCCGTACAGAGCAAATAAAGAAATTAATGCCATCGGGTTTACGCAATTTTATTGCCGGCAGCTTTGTTTTTTGTTCGGATTTTGTTGAAAAATATCGTCGTTGTTGGCCGGCGATTTTGTCCTCGAGCTACGACAAAAATAGCCGCCATTTTTGCCGACAAATAGCTAACAGTGTATAACTGGAGTGACTATGGAAAATCCGTCTAAATCTGCAAACTGCTTAGCAATGTGCAAGATCTCAAAATTCTCATGTAAGTATCCACTTAAAATGTTCCCATTAAATTTTTGAAAAAAAAAATTAAGTCACTGCTAATTCTGCTGCACCAGTAAACCTAACTTGGTTCAAAAATAGAGTTGAAAAAATATTAACTTTCAAACAAAAATATGTTTTCATATCGTGTTCGGACAACCTACAAATACTCTTTAACACTTTTACTTTTTTGAATGATAATGATTTATAGCTCTTTTCTATTTTTGACATTATTTGTAGTTCTATAAAATTTCATTGTTGACATTCTTTAATATTTTATTGTTATTGTGAGTTTATCTTTCTGAAGTGATTTATTATTTTTGTAATTGATTTGACTAATGAAGCATGAATACCTTAGACCTGTGCATGTTAACTTAATTTTATATAAAAACAAATTCGTACGCCAAGCGGCAAAACATAGTGTTCGCAATATGCTTTACCTCTAAGACCAATACAATGTACCTATGTTATAACGAATAAATATATCTGTACAATCGCCCTCGAATAGGGAAATTGTTTTAGACAACGAGAAATTTAACAATCTATGCCAGTGAAAGCAAATAGCTCGAAAGCCAACTCACCCGGTCTCTGCACGACGAATCGCTTTGTCGGTACCGACACTCTTCATTGGCGAGCTGATGCTGTAGTGGCTCCGGTGAGGGTTTCGAGCACACAAATCGACAGTTTTTAGGTGTTTTTTATTTTTCACGACGCACGAGCTTGCGTATACGGCCACGAGCAGCCATCGAAATCTATCTACCTTCCACTGGCTTTTATAAACGTCAAAAAATATTCGAAAAAGTACCCTACCTACTGTCGCTAATTAATGTGTTCCGTTTTACGATATAGAAATTAAATGTCTCAAAAAAATAACAAATAAAACTAAACTAGATATGGTGTCCGGACCGATCATTCCGCCCACCAAATACAAAGTATTTTAAGAACAAACTAGTCTATAGGTAAAGGACACAACTTTACCAGAGGTCTTTGTATTAGACCTGATTGTGACCGAACCGTAGCTACACGGGAGATCCCATCTTTGCCCGGATGCAAAGATACTATACGACCAAGAGACCAATGAAGTGGCTTCAGTTGTTCATCTTTAATCAATACTAATGTGCCCACCTTGGGTTCGTCAATATCCGAGTGCCATTTCGCGCGTTGATTTAATGTATGCAAATACTCCAAATGCCATCGCTTCCAGAAATCACGATGAAGTTTCTGCACAAGCTGCCAACGATTCGAAACAGAAATGTTTATGTCGCTAGTTGACGTATCTACAAGTGATGTTAAGGGCTCTAAGGTGAGAAAATGTCCGGGTGTTAACACTGACATGTCGTTTGGATCGGAACTCATCTCACAGAGTGGCCGTGAGTTAAGGGCCGATTCAATTTGTGCGGCCACTGTAAGAAATTCCTCATAAGTTAGGATTTGATTCCCTACAACGCGAGCAAGATGCGTTTTAAACGATTTGATGTTGGCTTCCCACAAGCCGCCGAAGTGGGGTGCGGCTGGTGGATTGAAAGAGAATTCGATACTCTCACGAGAAGCTGCGTCTTGCATGAGAGGTAGCAATGCGTTATAAGCGCCTACGAAATTCGTACCTCGGTCACAATGTATGCGTTGGCAACGGCCACGGCGAGCGATAAATCGACGCAAAGCAGCGAGAAAGGCTTCGGTGGTCAGTCCTATAACAAGCTCGACATGAGAAGCCTTGGTCGCAAAACATATAAATAAACACACGTGTGTTTTAAAAGGCCTAGCTCCACGATAGCGTTTAATGTATGTGGGAAAAGGACCCGCAAAATCGACACCGATACACGAGAAAGGTTTTACTTGTGAAATACGAGTTTTTGGGAGGTCTGCCATACGGGGCACCAAAGGTTTTGGATTAGAGCGGAAGCACTTTATACATTTCGATAGGCGAGAACTAATTACGCGCTTAGAAGCCAGTATCCAAAAGTTTTGTGCAATCAAGAAATTTAGCGTGCGTAATCCCGGATGCTGACTATCGTTATGTACTTGGTCGATGACGAGCTGTGTCATGCGATCCTGACTGGGCAGCAGTAAAGGGTGCTTGCAATCATAATCAAGTTCAGAGTGAACCAGCCTACCGCCCACCCTCAACAAACCGGAATTATCGATAAAAACACTGAGTTTTCTGAATTGTTTAGGCAATTTTTTACCTTCCTTTAGAGATATTATCTCATTCGAAAATGACTTGTCTTGAGTTAACTTAACTAAATTAGTAAGGGCACCATCGAGTTCCCATTGAACAAGTGGGCCGAAGCGTCTTTTGTCAGGTTTACGACAGTTATGTACGAAACGATGAACGTAAGCGACAATGCATTTAGCCTTATTGAGACTCGAATGTCTGGATAAGAAGTCATCAAGTTGGTTGACGGCAGTAAACAACACGGTCTGCTTGGGGACCCTTTGTTCTTCCAACAAGTCCGATTGCGGTTCGATAGACGACGGTAACTTTGGCCAAGAGCTACTGTCAAGTGCCAACCAAGCCGGGCCTGTCCACCATAGAGGATGATTTACAAGTTCTCGAACAGTCACTCCGCGAGAGGCACAATCAGCCGGATTGGTTTCTGACGTGACATGGCGCCAATGACCAGCGGGTATTCTTTCTTGTATGTGACTTACGCGGTTACTGACGTAAGTTTTCCAGCGTTGCGATGGCGAACGTAACCAGGAGAGTGTCACAGTGGAATCAGACCAACAGAATATATCCTCAAATTGGACGTCTCCGTTGTAAATTTCCTTTACGTGTTTAACGAGGTCTGTCAGCAAAACTGCAGCGCACAGTTCCAAACGGGGGGTAGAAGTACGTTGCAAAGGAGAGACCTTACAGCGTGACATTATCAAATGTATAGTGATGCTACCATCACTATGTCGAATGCGAAAGTAAATGACAGCCGAGTATCCTGCCTCGGAAGCGTCACAGAAGCCATGCAGCTGAACACTGCAGGACTTCGTCGATGGAATGAATCGAGGTATTTCGAGAGACGACAACAAGTCGAGATCTAAACGATAACGAAACCAGTTTTGGCTGATATTGGGGGGTGCTACCACATCCCAATCCAAACCGAGAGTCCAAAGTTCTTGAATTATGCGCTTGAACGAGAGTGTCAAGGGTGTAAGAAACCCAAGAGGATCGAATATGCGCGCCAATTCCGAAAGAATATTTCGTTTTGTGCACTTTTCATGAAGCGCATTGACCGTGAAAGTGAACGCGTCACTGGACGGGTTCCACTCCATGCCGAGCACCTTAACAGGAGATGTCGGTTCCGAATCAAAAGAGAGCGTCTTATTATGACAATGGGTTGGGTCGAGATTCTCGAGCAGACGGGGACAGTTGCTCGACCACTTGCGAAGTTCGAAACATCCTTTCTCTAGTATCTGAACCACCTGAGACTGAAGGTCGAGAGCTGATTCGACAGACTCAGCGCCTGTCACCACGTCATCGACGTAAATGTCTCGTTTGAGGACGTCAACCGCACGAGGATACTTTTTGCCTTCATCAATAGCTAATTGAATCAGGGCTCGAATGGCAAGGAAACTGGACGAGGACATGCCGTAGGTCACGGTATTTAAACGAAATTCTTGTATAGGTTCATCGAGGGAGAACCTGAACAAAATGCGTTGGAAATCTCGATCGGTAAGAGAGACTAAAATTTGTCGATACATTTGACGTATGTCGGCTGTGAAAACAACCGCATGCAAACGAAAGCGAAGTAATATCGAAACGAGATCAGATTGTAGTTTCGGTCCAACGAGCAACTGGTCATTCAACGAGGGGCCTCCAGTAGGCTGAGCAGTAGCATCAAAGACCGCTCTCAATTTGGTGGTGGTGCTGCTGGGCTTGAGCACGCAGAAATGTGCTAAGTAATAAGCACGCCCGTCTGACTGGGGTGCTACTGGTTCCATGTGACCAGCATCGAGATAATCACGCATAAAATTATTGTATTCTGTCCGGAGTTCCGGTTCACGAGAGAGTCTCTTTTCGAGGGAGAGCAGGCGGCGCTCGGCAAGAGCGCGCGAGTCACCTAAACGAGGATCGACGGTTCGAAACGGCAAGTGTACGATATATCTCCCGTTCGAGTCACGAGCGTGAGTCGAGGCGAATATTTTCTCGCACATGACTTCATCGTCAGTTAAGGGCGAAGAGTTAGGGAGACTTTCAATTTCCCAAAATTTTCGAATTTGGGTATCGAGCGATTCGATCGAGCAAAACAATGAAGTCTGGGAATGGGAAGTTGCGCAAGGGGCCTTTCCCATGATAACCCAGCCAAGCTTGGTCTCAAAGATTGTGGGTCCATCGTCACAGTTGTGGCGGTTACCCAAAAATATTTGACAAAAAACATCCACTCCCAATAAGGCGTCAATGCATCCAGGTTTATCAAAATTAGAGTCGGCGAGTTCAAATGCTTTGACGCATGACAACTGGTCCATGTCAATTTTTACTGCAGGCTGATCGCTGCAGATTTTGGGTGTAACAAAGGCTTCGACACACATTTCAAAATCAGATTTCATGCTGCGAATGTTAAGAGTGGTATAAGAAGTTGACAACGTTGACACCTCACATACACCCTCAATAGAGGTATATATTATTTTTTTTTGTCGTATCGGAAGTCCAAGCCGCTGCGCGCAACGTCGCGTAATAAGGTTTGGCTGACTGCAATTGTCTATGACAATACGAATTTTTTGATAACTACCGAACTTATCTAGTACCTCCACGCATGCAGTAGCAAAAAGAGATATTCGACCCACAGGTGCTGGATCGGATGCGAGCATGGCCACTTGTTTGTCAGGTACGTGCATTGGGGTGTCGAGGGGCGAGGACGACGAGCAAGTCGCGGCGCCAGCGTTTGTCGAGGCCGAAGAAGCGACGCTGACTTTGGAATTACCGCTATCGACATCGAAATGAATAGTAGTGTGATGGGCAACATTACACTTTAGACAACGAGACTTTGAGGGGCAAGTTTTAACTACGTGTCCAGAACGTAAGCAGTTGACGCAGAGCCGATTGTCTTTGACAACAGAAAAGCGCTCGTGAGGCGTCTTGTTCCGATATTCAACACATTTAGCAAGGTCATGATTTGACTTGCATAACACGCAATACGATTCGATCGAGGTGGCGCTAGTGGTGACTAGCGTTTTATAGGCTGCTCCCGCAGGAGCACGATCCTGCGCCGGGCGCCAGGCAGCGGTGCGCGGCGCGGCGTGGGCGCGCGCGGTACGCCCGGGTGCCGTGGGTGCGCGTGCCGCAGGGGCGGCGGCGCACTCGGTGAGGTCGGCGAGCTCTAACGCTTGACCGACCTTACTGACGTATTCTAACAACGACTCGAATGACGGTACATCTTTGTTGTCGTTTTGCAGTTCAAAACGACGACGGGTATCCTGGTCCAATTTATTGATCAATAAATAAAACAATGGAAAATCCCAATTGTTGACAGGAAAACTCAGATTTTTCAAAACCGCGATATTTTCTCTAAAAGTGTCTACAAGTCGACGTAACTCGCTAGGCGAATTAGATTTCAACGAAGCGTTCTGAATTTCTTCCCAATGACGAAAAGCCAATTTGCGTTTGTTATTATATCTATCGATCAAAGCTGCGTAAGCATCTAAATAATTGCTATCCGATAAAGGAAACCCTTTTAATAATTGCAATGGTTCACCCGAAAGGAGTGAAATTAAAATTGAGAACCGCTCAATATTTGACAATCGTTTGTTTTGATGTACCATTGTATTGAACATATCATAAAATGTTCCCCACGATTTAATGTTGCCATCGAAATGTACGAGATTTAAACGAGGCAACTTAACGGACAAATCGGTTCTATTTGTCTCGCCCTCGATAGTAGTCGCAGTCGACAACGAAGTGTGAATTTCGATTATTTGAAAATATTTGTCGTCAAATTCTTGACGTACAACATCCTCCTGGTCTAATTCGTTCACATCTGTTATTTCCGAAATGAGTTTCAAATGGTGGGTTTCAAAACTAGAACAATAGCCGTCTATTTTGCTAAATCTAGACATAAACAATGGTAATCGCGAGGAATCCACTTTAGCCTGCAACCCAGCCGCCAAACATTCATCGATTCGTTTGATCGATATTTCGCGTTTCAATTGCAAATTACGACGAGCAAGTGCCTTAGACATGATTAGTTTGAATATGAAGCAACCGCGTTAATTAAATGTAAAAGAAACTTCTTCGATAAACAAAACAACTTGTAGAACAAACAAATTTCAACCTTATGAACTATGCTATAAGGTCCACCCGCCACGATACCACCAAATACACAACTCAACTTATAAATGCTAAATAATATTTGCGAAGAATAATTTATCTTGCTACAATAGGTGCGGAAGGAATTCTTGTTAAAATTATTATGTTGATAGATGGTCAAAACGATTAGAAGCCAGACTTGCAATTCAATTATATTTCGAATGTTTCCGAATGTAGGAGACGAAGCGAGAATCACTTATTAAATGTGAGTTAAATAAATTATTTGACTACAATTTACAATAACAAGAACAGTTCGCACCGTGCTGTGCTGCCGTTGGAAAATAGACCTTAATGGATTGTAGATAAGCTCGCGAATACTTTGTGCCGATTATGAGTACGTAACGTAAGTATTTAAATATTTAGCAGAAGTAGCAAGTTATTGATAAGGATTAACTATGTGATCTATGTGAATATTAATGGACATCTATCTGTGAACATTATTCAATAATAATGCACGATATTTGTATGGACTAAATACGCGGGTAAAAAAATTACTAATTTATCATATGTACTTGTACTATTGTGTAAATTATATTCGTCTAGGCATTATATTCACTTTACAAAATAACAATATCTAATTATCGCTATTCTTAAAGTCCCCAAATCAACACTGTTGTATATAGGTTATTATATTACGTAATCAGAAATGGCACGCGGTGCAAATATTATCCGACTAATTTTAGAAGTGTTCTATTCCCAACGGTGTCAATACCAAATTCAATGCCTACTTAATTTGGCCGTATAATATAATTGCATCATCAATTCGATCGGTTAAAATTCGATATTTTAATATAATGTGATAAAATAACTGTATTTCTATAGGATTATAGGCAACGACAACGAAACGAAATTAGCGACAGTTTTAACGAAACGAAAGAGGTTCAAAACGTCACTCCTGGCCCCGAGACAGGTTAGCTGTTCTCAGTTTGAGGAGGATCCGCGGTCGAAGGAACAAATGTACAATCGCCCTCGAATAGGGAAATTGTTTTAGACAACGAGAAATTTAACAATCTATGCCAGTGAAAGCAAATAGCTCGAAAGCCAACTCACCCGGTCTCTGCACGACGAATCGCTTTGTCGGTACCGACACTCTTCATTGGCGAGCTGATGCTGTAGTGGCTCCGGTGAGGGTTTCGAGCACACAAATCGACAGTTTTTAGGTGTTTTTTATTTTTCACGACGCACGAGCTTGCGTATACGGCCACGAGCAGCCATCGAAATCTATCTACCTTCCACTGGCTTTTATAAACGTCAAAAAATATTCGAAAAAGTACCCTACCTACTGTCGCTAATTAATGTGCTCCGTTTTACGATATAGAAATTAAATGTCTCAAAAAAATAACAAATAAAACTAAACTAGATATGGTGTCCGGACCGATCAATATCAATCAATCAATCAATCACTTTCACCCCTGAACTACGTTCGGATCGCGGCTACGTCGTATCCGATAAAATGGGTTTCTCGGTATGTGGCGAAAATGTTTCAAAAGAGGCAAAACGACAACGTGTCGTGATTGGCGCTGCGTTAATACAGAAAGTAATACAATGAACAGCAACTCAAGTAGAGGTAAATAACGGGCGGGCTTATAACTAAGCAACAATCTCTTCGAGACAACCTTTAGGCAGTGAAAATCATTTACGTCAATGTCATGTCATAAGTTCCCGGAACAATAAAAGTACATACTTAAAAATTTTGAAGCCAGTTTTTTCAAATGACGATGCTAACTTAAAATATATTATGTTGTGTTCCTGCCCGTGAGTATGGTTGCCAGAGCTCAACGAGGGTGCGGAGTGTTAGGGTCGGCAACGCGCATGTAGCACCTCTGGAGTTGCAGGCCTACACAGGCTACGACTGTTTGCCATCAGGCGGGCCGTACGTTTGGTTGTCACCGACGCAGTATAAAAAATATCGATATTGCCTTATAAATTTCACTTGTACGCGAACTTTTTCTACGGCAAACCAAATTGCATCCGTGAAACTGGGGTTGCTAGTAAAACATGAAAGTTAAAATTGATACCTCTAATTTTTATAGCCGTATATAACTTTATTATTTATCCATACCTAACTGAAAGCAATACCGCCTGTACTTAAAATATGAAATAACAGCAAACAAAAAACAAACATAACCTACCGATAGTGGCCATGGCTACTGCGGCAGAACTAATTTAATAGAGCGAGATATATGCGTTACTATTTCAGGCTTCAGTCGGGGGAGTGACAGATGGAGGACGATTTTCTCACATTTTCCCCCAATAGTCTGAGAGACGACGGCATGCATAGGCTGGGGGTTCAGGGCAGTGGATGGCACTAGACCCATTGCGGCCTTCAATGCAATGGACCGACCAAGTGAAAGTTCTCACAGAGTCCCCTTTAATTCTGTTTATTGCCTGCCGCACGGACGGTTTTTTGTTTATTTCTCACTGCACCCACCTTGCAGCTTTTATGTTTTGCTTTATGGTTGACTGGTAAAGAATGCCTAGTGGCATTAAGTCCGCCTGTTGTACTCTTTTTTATGTGCAATAAAGTTTAAAATAAATAAATAGAGAAGCATGGCGGGAAACAATGAAAAAGGTACAACGACCGCGATGACCACGACTACTCTCATAAGAGTATACGACTGAGAAGAAGTCCGAGAGACAGACAGCAGGGTTCTGATGCCATAAGGTAACAAGTAAGTAATTAAGTAGGTAACTGATTGCAGTGAATTTAACTAAACGTTTATCGGTAATTCAAAAGTAAACCTAAACATTTTTATTGCGACTGCAGCAGCGGAAAATGGGTGTTGTCGCTTTGAGTTTCCTTCATAAATTGCGTTACTGTCAATATCGCATTTTAATCGCGATGACATTGAATACATCAATCATTTAATGAAGAAGATTTACATTATTTATTTATACTTTATTGCACATAAAATATTAAGTACAAATGGTGGACTTAATGCCTTGAGGCATTCTCTTCCAGTCAAGCACTGGGACAAAAAGAGTCATTTTTTAGGTGCAGGCTTTGTACTTGAGAATAATTAACCGATATTCACTACCTACCTACTATTTACAAATTAAATACTAATTAATATAATATAATGAAATCATAAAATTAAACATATACTTTGTATGATATACTTACATAAATATCTACATAATATACATTATACATTTACCTACTGTGAAACACTACTTACATCTGTCAGATCAGATCAATGTCAGAATGTCAGATAAATGCTGTCAGGTATCACTGTTATAATAACACTAATGAGGTAGCAAATCGAATTTAAGCCTGTTGTGAACACTTCTCGTTTTGTACTGTAAGATGGCATAAGTGAATATTGTTCTTGGACAGTAACTAGAAAAAGGCGTTTTGCATTTAACCTTTTTAGTTATTGCAGCGTTCATTATCCTAAGTAATGCTGTATGGAAAGAAGACTGTTGACAGCGATTAGAATCTGACCACGCTAACTTTGTACAAATATGGGATACATTATACAAGCTCCATACTTGACGTAGAACTTGGCATGAAAATTTAGCATGATCCAACTCTAACAGACGTATTATGATCGCGCTTCAACGTTACTCTAGGTACTCACCTAGTGTGGTGAAAAATGTAATGTTATCTGGTTGCATGTTGCAGTGATCAAGATATAAAAAAAAAAACTTTTTCGTTTAGGTACATGATGACTTAGCTAATGTCACGTTCGACTCCCGCACTACAAGGAAACTTGGAAATAAACCCTCTCTAGTACTGAAGCCACTTTAGCATTATAATATTTTATTCGCTATACTTTATTAAATGCCGGGCATTCTCGAATAATGGGCCGGCATAGTTGTCGGGGCTCAATGTTGCCAGGGAGAATTTTTTAAAATCCTGATGAAAAATCTGAAGAATTCACAAGAAATATTTAATAATTCATGTTTTTTGATAACAATCGTTTTTTTTAAAGGCGTAGAAGATTTTACTAGCAAATACATGTAGGTACATAACGAAAATTGTTATGGTCCAGTCGCTTATATCTTTGCAACTATAACTACAGTTTCGTAGCGCGTAGTCAACTAGGAACCCATATACATATATATTTAATAATAAATAATAAATATTATAGGACATTATTAATAAGCATGATGTTAAAATATTTTCATTAAGGAAACTGTAAGTCTAGTTTTAAGAAAAGTTCCTGTGTTATATATAACTATAAAAGACTGTTAGTTTCTTAAATAAATAAATTAAATAAAAATTATTACACAAATTGACTAAGTCCCACAGTAAGCTCAATAAGGCTTGTGTTGAGGGTACTTAGACAACGATATATATAATATATAAATATTTATAAAAACTTAAATACATAGAAAACACCCATGACTCATTAACAAATATCCATGCTCATCACACGAATAAATGCCCTTACCAGGATTTGAACCCGGGACTATCAGCTTCGTAGGCAGGGTCACTACCCACTAGGCCAAACCGGTCGTCGAAAAATCTCTATATTTGCAGATTTCCAGTAGATCTGACAACGCCCGAGCTTGCCCTACAGGCAAAATCGGTCCGCAAACAAAATGGGATACATTATGTAATTCATACATTTAGTTCGTCTTTCTTTGATCAAACATCCATCGGGTATTTACATAACAATAGCAAATAGATCGCTTTAGGATTCCACCTCTATGCGTTGGATGAGATTGGTTGTTTTCGCGTAGGTATGTTCTAGAAAAATAATTTGTACAAATGCCAATTGTTTTATATAACTTTTTTGACAATAAGTGAAATAAAAAACTTGAAATCGAAAAATTGGACGTAAAAACGTTTGCAAAAAAACGTGAACATATGTTTTCAGTATCATAAAACATTTGGAAATCGCAACTTAAAATTGCGGCTGTGGAGCATGCGGCTGAACAGAAGCATGCGAAGTAGCCATGCATTCAATCAAGGTTCGAGACCTGTTTTAAAAATAGCGACTAATACCGGTTTATTTTGGTTCTACTCCGAACTTTCATAAGAACGCGAACGTTATATTGTAACTTAAATAAACCGATTTATTCGACGAGTGACGAAACGGCCATCCGACTTAGTGGAGTGCCGCGTAAACAAAGACGCCCACATATGAAGAAACCGGTTTTATTGTTCTGAACCGGTTAATCTGACAAGAACTTAAGAACCCGGTTTAAAAATAACGGTTTTACCAACGAAACCGAAATTAAAAGGTTTTTCGCCAAGTGCATGATATCGAAGAAGTGTAACGTTCTTACGGTAGATGTCGCCAGGGTCCTCTAGACCCATATGGTGGAAAAATTTGCTGCCTAGTGATGAGGTCTTGGTGGCTCAGATGGCAGAGCGCTGGAGTATCGATCCAGAGGCCGTGAGTTCAAGTCTCATCCAAGACAGTAATTTTTCTACTTTTAAATTTCTGAATGTTAATAGTACATTATATGTATTAAGGGCGGTAAACAAGAATTTACGAAAACTTTTATAGTTACTTTAAAAACAACAAAACATATTCATTTTATACTTAAAATTAATAAAAATATATACTGCTGTACCTCAATGGCGGTAAATGCAAACTTTTTTCACGCATGTCATGCATATGTAGTTTTTTTTTAATTCAGAGACAAACTAGAGTCGGGGGCCTATTTCCGTATCATTTGATACAAACTAACATGCCAGATACGTCAAAATTGTATGCAATTCACATTTCATTTCGAAAAAAAGGCATCTCGACTGATATTAGAATAGAGGTCAAATCGAATTGCTTTTTTTTCAGAGATGTTCCATTTTTGAATAAATAAATACTAAAATAAAATAAATAAATTGATTTTATTTCAGGCAAGCACCAAATCGATTTTGATGTAGTTATGAAGCGATTACAACATTATCACAAATAAGATTTTTTTTGTAACAAAACAGTTTATCGTAATGTTACGGGTTTTGAAGGAATCATAGAGGGTTTATGATATGTGTGTAGATAAAATATATGATTGGTTTTACTCTAACTTAGATTTCCATAGACAAGATAAACGTCTCTAGAAGTGCCGGAAATAAATTTCCCAAAATACTGAAGTATAATTTATTTTTCATTATTAAATAACTTAATTAATAATTAATTCTCTTTGATCCTTTCGCTAATTGCTTACTGATATTTGATCACTTGATTATTAAGCTATTTTTGGTTGTACAATTTTGCTTAGAAATGTTGTTCAGAGCTCGTTCCTTATTGACTTCTTCGCGATAATATTCGACGGATCTCAACCCTTAATTAATTTTAACTTTTGCGCGATAATATTCGACTTCGACCACGCTAACTTTGCATTGACGTAGCTTAATAATGCATACTTATAGGTACTAATAGGAGCGCTTGAATCACATTACTTTATCTGTTTGGGATATTTTCATATTCGTAATTATATATTTTTATATTATTGCAATTGCCCTGCTCCTGAAAATATATGTAGTTAGAATCTCAAGCAATTCCATTACCTTCGATTAACTATTTGAATGAACTTCCTATTTTTTCCTAAAAATAAGAATTGTGGTGCATTTTGTTCTAGACTGATAATAAATTAATATATTCAAATTATTTTCCACCATGCCATTGGTGTACCAACATTGGGTGATTCTGCAATTTTTACTTTAATAATATAATAATAATTCAGCTTATATACGTCCCACTGCTAGGCACAGGCCTTCTCTCATGCGCGAGAGGGTTTGGGCTATAATCCCCACGCTGGTCCAATGCGAGTTGGAAACTTCACATACACCTTTGAATTTCTTCGCGAAGCAGGTTTCCTCACGATCATTTCCTTCACCGAAAATCTAGTGGTAAATATCAAATGATATTCAGTACATAAGTTCCGAAAATCTCATTGGTACGAGCCAGGATTTGAACCCGTGACCTCCGGATTGAAAGTTGGACGTCAGATCCACTCGGCCACCACCGCCGTTACTTAACTAACTTAATAACGACAATAAACTTTACCTAAGCTAACCTTTTTTCGACGCCCACTTCGCCCAAGTGTCATACTATTGGATATCACTTTTGTGTTATCGCCTCACCACCTGCGAGATGTTTGAAAGATTTTCGCCCTTACAGCGCGGCTTACGTGGGCAATTTAAATAACCAAATACATTTGCTGCTACCTGTCTGCCTGTTTTTATTTATAGTTTCATATTATTTTACAATAAACAAAGTTATAAATACACGAATACAGTCCTGCCCCCAAAACACTTAGAGAGGTACAATCGGGGACATTCGCGGTGAACCACCTTAAGGTACCTGAGCGAATAACTCGCGAATGCGGCGCGGCGCGGCGGCCCAACGGCATTCGGAGATCGCCCACGTAGCACACTTCCATAGGTATCAAAGGATTGAATTGACCTGCGCCGCGCCGCGCCGCTTCGCGTTCGCGAGTTATTCGCTCAGGTACCGCCTTAAGGTGGTTCACCGCGAATGTCCCCGATTGTACCTCTCTAAGTGTTTTGGGGGCAGGACTGTATTCGTGTATTTATAACTTTGTTTATTGTAAAATAATATGAAACTATAAATAAAAACAGGCAGGCAGGTAGCAGCAAATGTATTTGGTTATTTAAAAATAGTATCTGTCTATTAATCCCGCACCCAAAAGGGCGGTTCAAAGATGTGTTGAAACAGCATATGAAGAGAGCTTATATAGAGCCAACGAAGTGGGAGAGTCTAGCCAGTGACCGTCCTCTTTGGAGGCATATTGTGCAGACTCAGGTGCGTCAGTTTGAAGCCAGGCGGCTCACAGAACTCGACGCTAAGCGCGACGAGCTGAAGGCCAGACCACCTGCGGCCATACTTTACAATTATGTCGGAGGGGTGCTGACTTGCAACGAGTGTGGTCGTACACTTGCTGCAAAAATTGGCTATATCAGTCACCTGAGAGCACACCAGCGATGCTCTCAGCGGTAGAACGCAGTCGCTGTGGTCGAAAACGGCTAGGAGATGATGATGATGATGACCCAAAAGGGATTATTTATACTACATCGGCCAGTGGTACTACTAAGCATACGGCTCGCCTGATGGCAAGTGGTTACCGTAGCCTATGGATTCCTGCAACTCCAGAGGTGTTACATGCGCGTTGCCGACCCTAACACCCCGCACCCTCGTTGAGCTCTGGCAACCTTACTCACCGGCAGGAACACAACACCATGAGTAGGGTCTAGTGTTATTTGGCTGCGGTTTTCTGTAAGGTGGAGGTACTTCAGTTGAGTGGGTTATGATAATAAAATCAAAAAAGTAGGTACAATATAAGAGTACAATTAATCCAGAGAGTACAAGTAAATATTCTTTATTGCACCACAAAGAAAATAAATTAAAAAATAGATTTACAATGTAAAGAAAGGTAGCAAGAGGCGGTCTTATCGCTGTAAGCGATCTCTTCCAGACAACCTTACGGTAGCAGGATATAAAGAACAGTAAGTTTTTATAACTGGTAGTGCACGAATTAATTAGAGGTATAGGAAGATTACACATACCTACATTAAATATAAATAAATAAATAATTTTATAGGACATTATATTACACAAATTGACTAAATCCCACAGTAAGCTCAATAAGGCTGTGTTGAGGGTACTTAGACAACGATATATATAATATATAAATATTTATACATACTTAAATACATAGAAAACACCCATGACTCAGGAACAAATATCCATGCTCATCACACAAATACATGCCCTTACCAGAATTTGAACCCGGGACCATCAGCTTCGTAGGCAGGGTCACTACCCACTAGGCCAAACCGGTCGTCAACATTTAAGCACATTAAGCAGATTTACAATCTAAATAAACAAATAAATAAAACAATATATACCAATATTTAAATAAATAAATATTAGATACATATGTAAATATACTTTCATACATAATAAAGGATGTTTATTTAGTGTACAATAGTTTTGTTGATATCTCTAGTTACATGCAATTACGAAAAGATAGAAACACCCAGTGCTTGTGAAATATTACCAACCAAAGTTGACGGCCAACCGCAGAATCCGTGTTTCATTTTGATGCAAATGTTGATATTTTTGTGCCTCCATTAGAGGGCGCTGGCGTTGAGCCAGGTTTCACAGACCGCTGAAGAGTACTGGCTAGTTAGTTACGTTATATAACTATACGTTTGATAAACATAGTAGGTAGGTAGTAGAAGTTATTAGAACCGGTTTAGTTCGAGGATTTTTTAGGGTTTCGTAGTCACCTAGAAACAGTTTCGCCATGTCCATCCGTCCGCGGCTTTGCTCTGACAGAACGGTAAAATAAAAACTACAAAAACAATATGGTACCTCCCATACAAAATGATATTTTCTGATATTTTTTGCTTTGACACAATAGTGTGGGGTATCGTTGGATAGGCCTTTCAAAACGAATAAGGGTCTCTAAAACCATTTTTTTGATAAAGTTTATATTTTTGGAAATAATCACACCGAAAGAAAAAAAAATGTGCCTCCCCCAACCATGGGTCCAAAAAATATGAAAAAAATCATGAAACAAAAGTAAATACTTTCAATGAAAACTATAGCGAACAGGATCGGTCCAGCCATTTTTGAGTTATTGCAAAAAATCTTTTCTTCTTAGTAAAAATACGTACAAAGCGCGAAAGCGCTGCGAAGGTACTCCCTTAGGCCTGTAATTGTACATGATACTTACTAATTAATAGCCCCCGTTTGGCCTGTTCTGATAGAATGGTAACTACGAAACCCTGCTCTTGGCCGATTTTTTGAACATTTTGTCCTAAAGAAACATCTGCGACCGCATAATCATGCTGAGATGAAACCATTTCGTGGCACTGTCGCCTTCCTGTTTTTCTGTTTAGTATAATTTTCTTCTCTGTGTTTGTGCTTATGAAAAATATATTAATATTCTATTCTATTCATGATTAATTAGTAAAGGAGAACAAAGTTTAGTTTTAATCTTAATATATTATAAAAAAATATTCATTCAAGCACATAAGCTAGCACTTTAACTGAGATTGTTATGAATTAGTAATACTTTTTCTGATTTTACCATCATCCGCCTAAAAGGGTACTTTTTCTATTTACCCGTGTGATAAAAACTTTGGTTACGTGATTGGGTGCTTTTGACTTGAAATCGAATCAGCATCCATAGTAGTGGATGAAATAACACGTCAAAATTATGTCTCACCGAGTCATCTAAACATCCCAGTGCTCGACACGCTAATGACCAATAGTTGACACCTTGTTGTCATCTCTATTCCTAATGACAAGTTTAAAGATTACATCTACTGTTCCAGTCACGAGCACTCGGGCGAATCTTACTTTTCCAAAATAAAGGAGATATATCTGTAAAGTTTGCGTTCAAAA
This sequence comes from Cydia pomonella, assembly GCF_033807575.1. Classification (NCBI taxonomy): domain Eukaryota; kingdom Metazoa; phylum Arthropoda; class Insecta; order Lepidoptera; family Tortricidae; genus Cydia; species Cydia pomonella. The sequence goes on along the minus strand of NC_084725.1, from coordinate 4,320,397 downwards.
GTATCTGTAGATAACAGTCTACTTGTTCTACATATAGGTAAGTACATATCTCTTTATGTTTCGTTATTAGAGGATGGTAGATACTTTTGAACAGTAGATTGACACTAAGCCGCTAATTTTGGTGCATATTGTACCTGAAGCGAAACTTGACTGTGACAAAGATTTATTTCGTCCATATATACGAGTTTTGGCAGAGCTGCTTTCCTATTGTAAAGTGTTAGCATCAGTAAGAACACTAATGGGTAAAATGCGTAACGTTCCTGTTGTTTACTTACAAACGAATTCCAAATTTTATCAAAAATCTGCGTCCCTACAATCGTTCTGAGGCAAAAGGTTCTGCGGTTCATAGTTGTGAACTTGCGCAATATTCAGTTATACCGAAACTTTCTGGAAGATTATTGGACCGGATGATTTTGTTAGGAGTTCGAATACACAGTCGGCAACACATAAACTATGCAGAAAAAACTTGCTTCAAATATCTGCGAATAGTCTTGCTTTCTTTTTACCGACATATTTTTACAACATTAATTATTTCATTTCAGATTAGCCGGGGCAGAGGCAGACCAAAAAAGAGATGGCCGGATGGCCTCGACGCTTTTTGCAGCGACTGGCGGGAACATGCGACATGAGCGGGAATATGGGCGGCGGCCAGGACACAAAATAGGCTATTAAAAAAATATATATATATATATTTCATACACACATAAAAACAGATGTATTGACAAAGAAACCTAACCTGAATTTTGTCCACATATCCCAATCACACTCTTTTAAAATTAACCATATGTCTACACTTCGACTAGTTTGACTAGTTTTGTCAATACTCAACTACTCGTAACTGGTCCTGTATTATTCATAGCAAGAGGCTATTTTTTACAATTTTAGAAATTCATAACGCGAAACCTATATTGTATTTTAAAACACCTAAAAATTGCAAGCAAATTTTGCTCTCAAATATTCCTCAATTCCGACTTATCGTAGTTTCCAGAGCTCTGAGCTAACTCGTATACGTCGCACATTTAAACAATAACCGGATTCAAGCCACAGAGACTCCGTAATTGATAAGGTTCCAGCCAAAACAACACCATTTATCCGAATAACATTCCAAAACTAAACTTTTCCAATACAGACCACACTTATCAGAGTATCGCTGACGCGCTCACCTCTGGCCGCCTTCCAGCTCTTTATAGTGGCACCCGAGCTCCCGAATAACGACTCCCGATGACCTTAATACCATCCAAACATAGAAAAATCTACTTTAAAACCATCGGAAAAAGGATTCCCAGAAAAGCACAACAAAGAAAAATCTTAGCAGAAATACAAAGATACCTTTTAAGATGATGCAAGCGATGTCGATGCTTATGAAATCGGAATAGGAGCAATGTTGTTGCAAAACCAAAGAAGTTGTACTGTTTAAAATTGAATAAGAGAATTGGATCTCTGTTGAGTTATCGCGGGTAGTGAGTACTTAGTTTTTTTTTAGTTCCAAGTATTTTAAATTTGACGACAAATTGTGCTGAAGACGGCATGGCGGGCTTATGCAGACTCGTTACGGTTGTGCGATACTATTGTACTGGGGTATCGGAGCGGAAGGCGAAGACAAAATTACTCCGTCAAGTGAGGGTATTATGTAAGTCGTTCGAACATTTTGTACTCCCGTCTTAGGAAACTCGTAAACAATTTGCTGGGATATTATTCGGAAGTGTATTATGTCTCCGCAGTTCATGTACAAGATAACTTATTGTTCTTCTTCTTGCAGATTAATGGTGTTCATTTCCGCTACCTGGGTACGATTAATTATGACATAACTTTCATATTTATATACGATGTACATATAAATATGAAACTTTAAAAGCTTGTAAGAGTAAAAATAATTCTTATGCTCATTATTTTGCTCAAGAAGTGTTGACACTAATGATATGAAGCTGTCATTAGCTAATTAAAAAATTGCGCTTGAACGCTGTCTTACCCAATCGTGATCGGGGCCAATAATATTTCAGATTATTTTAGATATCGAACTGTTTTCTTCTAGACTCACACATAGTCAAGTAGGTTTCAAGTTAAAGAAAGAGCACTGCGTGAGGATAGCATTTTTTGAGTCATGAATTTAAGCTAAGTATCATCGTTACTCCCAGCACACAGGCCTTTTGTTGGGCACTATCTCAGATTTAGGCCAGACCTGGGCAAGAACATAATTCGAGCCTAAATGACGTCATCAGACAGTATTTTGCTCGCCGAAGGGTCTGATATAGTGACAATAAAAATGAAATGAGGCGGCAAATTCAGCGAGTGTCGCGGGCGGGATAATGCCACCGGCGTGGGAAAGTTAACAGCTAGTGCACTAATAAAATAATATTTATTTTTATTTGCATCGTATTCAAAATAGACTACCGTCACCTGCCGCCTACTTGCAACTCATAAACAATTTGATGGGTGGGCCGTACACTTGATGTACAAATAACTTCGAACCTCGTGGCACCACTGAGGCCTTTCAAAATGCTCATTCATACTCCAGCAAAAGTATAACATATGCTGGATTCATACAGTTACCTACGCGTGTCAACTTGTCAAGCTCTAAAGCTCTAATGATATGTTGGATAATCGGTCAGAATATAAAGCACTAATAGTGCATTTAGGTATACAAATACATAAACTATAGTTTTCTATACTTCGACTGTAATGGTTGAATTAAGATTTCGTACTTTTCATGTATGGGCTCCTAACTCAACTATAAGATTCATTTTGATACGCTGTAATCAACTATTAAAACAATTTGACCAATCACATGCCCCCGCGCTCTCATGGAAAAGACTAAGCAGGCACGGGGCGCGGGGCAGGAGTCGCGCGTTTATGTCTTTTGTACTACATTTTTGTCTACTAAGATACTTACCAATTTTCATTAATTATTTAGGTTTTATAGTACAAAAAGTATTGTTTTAGATGACTCGTAGAATACGTATTGATATACGATTGTATAAAATACTATTTAAATATCCAAAGCCAAATAAATGATTTATCTATTTATTTTTTTATTAAATCAAAAATTTAATAATTTAGGTAATATTACTAGAAATCCACCACACAATTACCTAATCGCATGATAGGTACAAATTGCAGATCTACATATTATTTATTAAACCACATATCATCAATGTAGAGTGATTCCTCTGTACAAAACGCTGAGTTCTCGTTATCTGAAGAGCGGGTGTCGCGCGGTATGAAATATGTCATGCGCACGCTTCTTTATTTGCCCTCGTGTAATTAAACGAGTAAAGTGAACATCAATGACACCTTAATAAGTGAACATCACGGGCAATTATTATTTCACACTTTGCTTCACTTCGTAGATTTCTATATTTGTTGTAACCATTTTAACAATTTTCTGTTGTATTCATGAGTTTAAATTTGGGGTATATCCGTAATTCCGATGACAATATGGATGTATAGGCATTCATATGAATCTTATTCTTCATTCGTTCATCATATGTTCTATTGGACTCTTGCAATATGTGACTTAGATACGTAAGTATTTGATGCAATAACTCACTAAAATCTGTTTTTTACTATCATCTAAATAAATAAATAAATATTTATATTATATATATCGTTGTCTAAGTACCTTCAACACAAGCCTTATTGAGCTTACTGTGGGACTTAGTCAATTTGTGTAATAATGTCCTATAATATTTATTTATTTATTTATCTAAATTATCTAACATCCAAACTTTCACATTTTTAATATTATCGTTAAATATACCTATGTAATTTATTGTGTTGGTAACACAATGGTCACTGATTTACGTTGGTGTGGTATTTATTTCCGTCTTTTCCATCTTCTACCTTATTCCCTACTATATCTAGTTTATTAAAATTATAAATACGAAAGTAAATCTGTCTGTGTGTATTAAATTTTGACGTTTAAATAAAATTTGGTATGCAGATAATTTGAGGCTCGAGGCATATATACCTAGGATAGTTTTTATTACGGAAATCACCATTCTATGCAATCAAAGTCGCAGGCAGAAGCTAGTCTGCAATATTGGTTTCATTTCTCATGCTCTGAAAGTGGGTCGTTGTTGTTCTAAAAGATTATGCAGAAAATAATACGGTTCTGCTCTAGAGCACTGTACGTTCTAAGTACATCTTTGTCCCTTTCTTACGATATGCAATTACAATTTTGGTTTTAAATGGATTTTTTGTACAATTTCCATTTTGAGGATTAACTCCCCATTGCATAAATAACGATATTTTTACCTAAATTGTTAATTGAAAGTTGAAAGTACCCTCAAGAAATACTACTGAAGTTTATATTTAGCCGTGTTTTTTTTTAAATGCACATGTATTTTACTTTCCTCGTATTCGAAATGAAAAGTAGAGTGTTTAACTCGGGTGAAAGGCACCATTTCAGTCTCGGAATATTGGCGCTCTCACTGCGTTCGGGCGCCAAACGACCTCGATGGAATTAGGTGTCTTTCATCCCTTGGTTAACAATCTAATATAAGTAAGTATTTATATTGTATGTTTCTGTAGCTCCATTCTTTGTGTTGGACTAAATACTTATTTTCTTCTTTGTTCCTCATAAAAGCCTGTCTAGTTTACGCCAAGGTTTACCTTGCAGACTTTTGTCTAGGGATTTAGTGCTTACGAAGGGATTATTATCTGACAGCCGAGCTAGTCTAGTAATTATGTTTACAGTACATATGTTGCTACTTTACCGCACTAGTGCGAAAATGAGAATATTACGTTACTGTGTCGAACATTTAAAGGGCCATATGTACTGTAAAACGTTGTACGATACATGTGCGAATAGGTAATTCGCAACTCGTGTCGATTTAAAACACTCCCTTCGGTCGTGTTTTAATTTATCGCCACTCGTTTCGAATTTCCTATTTTTCGCACTTGTATCGTAATGTACTATTACGTAAGCGAACAACTCTCGAACACGAAGCAAAGCAAACCTTTGAAATTTATAGAAATTTGAAATTCATTCATTTCATTCATTCATTCATTCAATATTTATGACAATCGCTATCATGGGGGAAAACCTATGTCCACTAGTAAAAGTATTTTGTTGTTGATGATTTTAAGAAATAAATTTGATAGTAGATTACAGTAAGATACCTAATTCTTTTAACATAATAATATTAAATAGGCCATACGATATAAAAAAATAAGTATGCAGAAAAATTTGCAAGCGATGCCACAACAAATACTATACAGTATGTCTCCCACAAACATCTCATTCTAATCACAAAATCGAGCTACTTTTACTATGGGACCAACCCCGGCTTTCCATAGAAGACGTCGACATCTGATCAGCCAATATGTATAATGTATGAAAGCCAGTATTTTTTCCGCGATTTCAGGGTTGGTCCCATAATAAAAGTAGCTCAGTGTAACGAGTAAAATCGAGCCCTGCATTTAAAACCCTATCTTCTTCTTCTCTCGTGTCGAGGTTCCCCTAAACAGAACGGATGCCCAGAAAGCAGCGGTACTGACAGCCCGGACCGTGGCATCTCTCAGGTCAGATTCAGAGCACGAGTGCGGGCACGCAGGGCAATCCAGCAGGTGCGCCATGGTTTGTGGTGCAGTGTCGCAAGCACATTGGATAGAGTGGCCACGAAGCAGTCCCCATTCGACCATGCTCTGTTTACAACGGCCAACCTGAGACCTGAGCCTGTTCATCGCCTTCCAGATGGGCCATGGTTCTTTGGTTTGCTTTGGTGGAAAGCCCTATGATGACACCTCACCTTTAAGTTTACTACTACCTCAACTTTAAGGTTACGTTTGTATCATTCTACAATTAACACAACTCATTATTTGTGTCCACAATAAATCTGTAAAAGAATGCTGGTGACTACTTTCTACTATCGCAGCGGTCCCCGTCGGTAAAAGAGAAATTCCCTCTCGGTTGTTGTGAAATGAAGTCCCTCCCAAAATTTTCTCGAGAACCTAGGTAAGTACTAGTACTTATCTACTATGTTTTTAATTGTGTACCTAACTACGAGCACGAATGTTAACCTATATAATTGTAATTGGTAATTATGCTATCCTCCGACCGACCGTCCTAGTCTGGGACCGGTCTGAAAACCAGCGCCGGGCATCTCGGCCCAGCACACGCTGAGACTGGAACCCTTTGCCCAATATTTTTGCGTTATTCGTATGTATAAATTATTAAAATTCTTTTTCTCCTTCTTTATTATGTAATGTTTTATTTTTACTTTTGTTTTATAGTGAACCTGTAATATGTGGCAATAAAAAAAATCTTATTCTTATTCTTATTCTATTCTATGGGGTCATCCAATGAATACAACGTACGGTTAAAGGGTCAACAACGTACATAATTATGATTCTCAGATTATTTCTTACTAATACTTAGGGTCTCCCCAAACTAGTCGACGCCGTTTCGGCAAATCGCGTACGGAAAAAGCTTTATGTCAACGCAATAAGAGCGAATAAGTCGTGAATCGGCTCGGCCCACGCAAAACGACGTCTTTCGACGGGAAAACGGCGTTTTGCCGTAAAGCTGTTCGCATTCGTACGACGCTGTTTGCAGCCTACCGCACACGTTCGCATTCATAAATCTCCTTATACCGCCGTACGGTGCCGGAAAGAGTTGAACGGCTCCGATCACGGCCGAGTACCTACGATAAGGACCGGTCAGAGCTGGCGGAAGCCGTTCAGCGTCTTCGACGGCCGAACATAGCTGACGACGGCCGAACAGAGCCGATGACGGTAAAAATGCTGGTAAGCCTTTTTTTCCATGCCCGTCTACGTAAAATATCCATCATCACAGGTTATTATATAATATGTAACAATTACCAAGGAAAATAATCTTACAGGTCTGTTCAATTTCAAACTCAGGTTGTTACTAACAACCAGTCTCCAAAAATGAGATTTACGATTGCCGATCACCCGCTGTCCTACATCTGTTCGTCGGACTCAACGGCTGTACGTGTGCTGTCTGACGTCTCGACAGCAAGACGGAGCACGGGAGAGCCGACCGTCGGTTTACAACTGTTGCGATAGCAAGTCGCAGGCGATCGGGCGTCTCTACGGCCGCAAGGAGGATGAGACTGCTGAACGCAGGTGTCCAACCGCGGAGACGGTCGATCGGCTAAATGCGAATAGTGTGGTGTAAAACACTCGGCGAAAGCCGACTCCGCGTCGACTGGTTTGGGGAGACCCTTACCTACCATGTAGATACCTACGTTCGTCTCAGCCACCATCAGGAGGCCTGCTGTCATGTTTTTTCCTTAAGAAAAATATCAAATATTAAGCAATATTATAAAAATAAACGACGGACGACCGGTCTGGCCTAGTGGGTAGTGACCCTGCCTATGAAGCCGATGGTCCTGGGTTCGAATTCCGGTAAGGGCATTTATTTGTGTGATGAGCACGGATCAAATATCTGAGTCATGGATGTTTTTTATGTATTTAAGTATTTGTATATTAAATATACTCTTATCGTTGTCTGTGTACCGATAACACAAGCCTTCTTAAGCTTACCGTTGGACTGAGTCAATTTGTGTAATAATGTCCCTGTAATATTTATTTATTTATCATATACAGCTCCAGTATTAAATCGAGAATCTAGTAAGGAAATTACCGAACTCGTCAACCATTCAGCTCCCAAAACGGCCTGTTGTTAAAAACGCGTCACAATGCGCCGATATACGAATGCTATGCCTTTTAGCGACTGCCAAGTGCGTGTAAAACCAGCATAATTTGACCCATAGATTCTTATATTTACAGCGTGTAATTTTTAATATGACCGTATAATCTTACGCAGTTAGTTTAGGCCTAAATGAACACACTTTCATAGTTTATATTAAATATGTACGGTTTTTATTTTTTCTTATAAAATAATTCAGCAAGCAATGTTGAACTAGTGTGGCTCCACCAGTTTGGCAATGACATAAACGCTATCGAGAACGTAGCTTACTTTCTATGCATCTCGCACGTACTCGCATATAAGTGCAAGAGAGATGTATAGAAAGTAAATCACGTTCTCGATAGCATCTATCTCAGACATTGTCAGTGACTCATGATACGGGTATAGTTATTTTAACTCAACACGTCGCATTTACTGACGCAACGTCACAACGGCCACAAATTGTACGAAATACATTGCCGATCAATTTTTTTTCAAAAATGGTTATGTTATGAGTGAATTAAAAATTTCTTTAAGAAACACTAGCACTTAGTTTTAGCACTAAAACCTACGTCTTGTTACACCATATATCTGACCTGCGGTTTAGCCAAGTTGACAATCGTTATCGCTTCGAGAATGAAACGCTTTGTGTCTCTCTATCACCCTTCCATATTAGTGCGACAGTGACAGTTGCGTTTTGATCGCTACGGAGCGTAAGCGTTTTGCACGTTGGCTACGCAGCCTGCTAGCTTGAGTTGCGTTCTCGCGCGCGACTACATACATCTTGCGAGACTTCATGTATGGACTCGCGGTCGCGCGCGAGAACGCAACTCAAGCTCTACGGTGCCGACTATACTGGTTGCACATGCACGGTGTAGGTACATGATCAAAGGGCCTACCACGAAAACCGATACCGATAAATAAATTTCGATTTTCGTTTTTCGCGATAAGGCCTCAGAGCTCAAGCTTACACTGGCTTTAAGTAATGTAAAAAGTGATGGTAACAACGGCCTACTTTTACGATGATCTGCCACTTATGGGTCGTAAAGAGGCCCTTAATCGCGGTGTTTTCATCGTGTGTGTTGTATGGGCGGGTTGAGCGGTAATTTTGCTGACTTGGATTTTTTCAATAGGAAATCTGTAGAGGTATATATATACTTAAGCAAGTTTGTATTGGATATTATATAGTACATAGCTGGACATAGGATTTTCGAGGGCAAAACTTAATGACAGAAAAGGAGATCCTATATCGATAAACTCAAGTATCGATGGTTTTCCCATATACTACACAACAACAACAACAACAACGGCATGTACAACGGGGAGTGCTCCGAGGAATTGGTCGGATTAATCCCTGCCGCTTCTTTTCGCCATCGACCTACGCGACAACATTTCCATCCTCAACACTTAGATGGTTGGCAGTCCTCAACTGTGCGTTTTCCAGGAAATTTCTGCCTCGCACTGCTAAACTGTGGAATGAACTGTCGCCTGCGGTATTTCCGGACCGATACGACCTTCAAACCTTCAAGAAAAGAGCGTACTCCCATCTTAAAGGCCGGCAACGCACTTACAACCCCTCTGGTGTTGCAGGTGTCCATGGGCGGCGGTAATCGCTTACCATCAGGTGATCCGTCTGCTCGTTTGCCTCCTCTACCATATAAAAAAAATATATATACTAATGTAACCTGAATAAAAAAATAATTCAAAACCTCATGGCATCTACATAGTTTATTTTCTCCTCTGCCTGCAGAAGATTAGCATAGGTTTTATTTAAATAATAAACAAATTACTTATTTCTTTTATCGTAGTATGTTTTGGCATTTGTAATGTCTTTAATGTTGTACTAGCCAGTAATATAGGGAGCGTGCATTAACTGTAGGAGGCAGCACAGGAGCCGTCAGATTTTTGGCGCGAGGCGTAAATGTGATGTTCATTGTTCCGATGCAGCCCACAAGATGGCAGAACCTACTATGCACAAGAAAAGTTCCGATTCAGGCCACAAGATGGCAGACCCTCCAATGCGCACGGTCCCTATACCTACCTTTATATCTTGTCTGCGGAAACCTGTAATTGGCTTCTGCGATACATATTTATGTTAACCTAGGTTTAGTTTAATTAACCTGTTGGTTTTTCCGAATAGAATTAAATAATGAAATAAATACTAGTTAATCGCTCCAAGTTTTAAAATTTGCCCCCTGAAATTAAATATCTGTACATATAAAATTTTAAAATAAACGACGAATTAAAGCCTAAGTTGCCGTAAATATAAGAAATTTTAATATTTAGGAATTATTAGAGTGGAATTAAAGGCTTTTTTTTATATTAGTGATATTACGTTTGACGCTCAAATCTCGGTTGCAACAACTGCTCAGCTTCTCTGTACCACTATCACCAGTTTTGACACTGACATATTCGCTCTAGTCTACGTAACTTACTTTCTATGCATCTCACTCGTACTCACATATTAGTGCAAGCGAGATATATAGAAAGTAATTTACGTCGATGTGAGCGAATTGGTCAATGTCAAAAATGGTGGTATATTTATTGTTGTAGTCTGTAATGTTGTTGTGTTGTCATTTGATTTTTACACGGCGCTTGGTGAGAGGGCCTAGGATATTGATTATAGTAATCAGAATAAGTTTCCTCGGCACTGTTGACTAGACCTAGATCTTATTCTAGAAAAAAAACGATAGATTGACAATTATGAAATCAATCAATAAATATTTGCGGACAATCGTACACAGATCGACCTAGCCCCAATGTAAGCAAAGTTGGTACTACTCGTATATGTACCTACTAGGCGACGATAAATATACTTATATAGATAAATACATACCGTCAACCGGGGTGAATAGGGATGAAACTTAAAATAAGATTTACCTGACAATTTCTTAATATCTACCCACACAATAGATTGTATGGGTCACAGATATAGTGGTGTGAGTAGATATTAAGAAATTGTCAGGTAAATCTAATTTTAAGTTTCGTCCCTATTAACCCCAGCCGCCCCTATTTATCCCGGTTGACGGCACTTATTATACAGAGAAAACACCCATGACTCTGGAACAAATATTTGTGTTCATCACACAAATAAATACCCTTACCGGAATTCGAACCCGGGACTACCGGTTTCATAGTCCCGTAAGGCAGTCATAGTCATAGTCAAGGCAGTCAAATTATATATATTTTTTTTTAAATAGACAGTCATAGTGGGATGATGTGCGCACTGTTGCAATAGAGTATTTATTTATTTGTCTACATAGACATAGTAATATAAAAACCTTAGATATAAAAATACTAACGTAGATAATAAGATAATGAGCTATTATGTTACTAACTATGTATTATGAATCCTTGTTATTTGAAATAAATGATTAATAATAATAATAGTAGTCATAGTAGTAGGCAGGGTCACTATATACCCACTAGGCCAGACCGGGGTCGTCAAAATCGACATCACTGTTATCGATAAGAACGTACCTCAACTCTATAGAGAATAACTGAATTGTTCTTTAATACTATATAATTTAATAATCATTTTTACTTGAGGTACCCAATATATACAATAGTTTTTGTTTTTATAGTCAGATTTTAACTATACATTTGCATTTAATTAATACTCGTATTATTGTGATATTTTGGTGAGTTAACTCATTTTAACTTACTTGTATATGGGTGATTTTACAGTCGTGATTCCGAATATCAAAAACGTATTAAAAGTAAAATCATTGTGTAGGTGACATAGCTCAGGTAAAAAAGCACATCAAATATTTTTTCCAGGTATAGCAATCTGTCAGATTTATATAATGTATATTCTCATTTCTTTATTCATTCAATTTTATTTTTCCCTTTGTAAGAATTCGATATGTTTTCTGAAAGAGCTTCGTATTTGTATGATTTGATATGACATATATATTTATCAAATTTCTATAAAGAAAAGTACCTACTGTATGTGATTGCATGATTTCTATAGTAATATAAATTGTATTTTTTTTCTTATGTAATGCATGTTAATTATAAGATGTAATGTTTTCAAAAGATGTGTCCCGCCGAGTTTCTTGCCGGTCCATAGTGGGATACCCTCCTCCAATTGAGGGGGGATTTAAATCTTCTCGGTTCAGAGGAGTAGGGTTAGAGCCGGTGTAGCTTTATTTGACGTTCATAAGCGCATTGTAATATGCCTACTAGAATAATAAACTATCTTTATCTTTATTAAGATTGTCATACTGAAATAGGTTTCATTTCAAGGGTAATAACAATCGATATTATGAAAATCGTGAAAAAAAAATACCCCTGATATCATTCGTTCTATCTACTTCAGGCCCTCAAGGTTTCCATTAGTTTTTTTTTTTTACTTTTTTGTTGTAATCCCATGGGGAAATTTGTTTAAATTATCATATTTAACACATTATTCATATTCAGGATCATAATATCAAAATCACCCACTATTTTATATTTATCTTTGATTTGCTTATCGATAACCTATTTATCGATATTTCATTTTGTCAATCTCTAGTTTTTGCTAGAAAAATGCTAGGTCTACTCTTGATCTGTTTATTTTTGCTTCCCCTATGCTTTATGACCTAGAGGCCGATTCAATTTAATAATTTTCATCACACTTGCTCGTAAAAGATCATATTTCATGCAGGTATACTAAAGGACAAAAGCATGTATTGCTCCTGCGGGAGTTATGAATTGTAAATAAAAAGCTATTTATTAATTGCGTCACTAATTTATTCGACCCAGTAAGTAAAAATGAGCTTTACTTTTAAAGTACCGACTCTCATAATTTATTTTTACTGTATTTATTAAAAATATTTATTTTGATTTATTTTTATTTATGATTATTTTATTTTTATAACAGAATTTGCAATCGTGGCTGAATGCCGAATAGGTCTGTGGCTTCGATACCCAACCTGTCAAAGAATTACAATATGGCGGACGAATGTGTGAAATGTATGTATGTATGTATATACTTTATTGTACATAGAAATAAAAACACGAAAAACACAGTTACAGAGTAAATTAAATACAACAAAGGCGAACTTATCCCTGTATGGGATCTCTTCCAGTTAACCTTTGAGGAAATGAGTAAAACAGAAGTAACGGTGAATGAATGACAAACACAAACAAAAGTGTACAATCACTGAAATTAATGAAATGCACGTTTTGAATACACATTGATACAAATATACATAGATAGAAAAATAACCATAAAATAATGCATACATATATATATAAATAAAAATAAATAAATATTCAATATATAATATAAATAAATATGAATTCGAACCAGAAAAGTAAAGGAAATTAAAAAAAGTAGAAGTACTCAATGGAACTAGGAAGTCGTAACCAAAGTATCGGAAAGCCACAATTTTTTAAGCTTCTCCTTGAGTGATGCTACAGATTGGGATTGCCTCACGGACACCGGAATCTCGTTCCATAACTTGACGGCATGGACAGTAAAGGATTTCTTGTATGTGCGCGTCGTATTGGAAGGAATCGTGAGTAAAAGATTGGTGCTTGATCTGTCACCGTATTTAAGAATTATTTCGCTTAAAATTTAGTTATTTTTTTTATTATTTAATATTGTGTGTAACATCGGGGGTAAGAATATTGCAAAATCGAGTCTTTAAGGTGGCGGCCTCGTTTGCAAAATTTCTCTTTCCCCCCTTTTTTGCACAGTGTACTATTGTTATGTTTTTGATACGACCTTAACGATATACTTCGTGTCATCCACTATGACGTGCATATTTGCCAAATCTAACCTTTAATAATTTATTATTTACTTATTTAAAACTTTATTGCACAAAAGAAAAACTTAATGTACAAAAGGCGGACTTAATGCCATGAGGCATTCTCTACCAGTCAATCTTAGGGCAAAGCAGAAAAGATTGTAGGCGGTGCGTGTAAAACTAAAAGAAATTGTTATTGAAAGAATAATATGACAAAAAGAGTCAAGGCTCGCGTCGTCGTGAATGACACGATCTATGGGCTTGGTGATTTGTGCGTATCTCACGCACGACTTTCACATGCACTAATAAGCCTGAGCGATCAGGTTGTATTAAAATCAAAGATACATGGATTGAGTAAGATGCGTAAAATCTAAGACAGTAGCGTGCTTCGAATTGGACAGGTAAACGAGATGGCGCTGTACAGCTGCATACATTTTGCGGTAACCTGATTATGGAGTGTGGAATTAAAAGGAGTGAAATCTCTTATGCTAGAACTGTTGCAAAAGTGTACAACTGTCAGCTATAAATGGGTGACTCAACTTTTTTTGTTTTGTTATCCTGTCCCGTTGTCCAAGGGACAACAGTGGCACAGTTTGTTTGAAGAGACGTTGTATGCCGTTCTATTAACATGCTTAGTAGGGGGCACATTATGGACATTGGTTATAACGACCACAAAAACGCAAGTTTGATACATTTAAGTACCATAAAATCAGTATTTCAATGAACTTTTGTCCCCTGGACAACTAATCGTAACCATGGCAACGAGTGACGCTAAAAAGTTGATTCTCCCAAATAATAGTTCCAAAACTCTCCAGAGTAGCGCTAGAGTAGCTAAGAACTTTGGCGTTATTGACGGAGTGAAGTGCGCTGTCTACCATTTTTTTTTCAAGTATTCTAGGTATTATAGCGCCACCTATTTAAGGTTTTTTTGATGACAATTAATTGTTGAAGCAATTTAAACTGACATTTAGACATGAAAATGATACCTATCTCTCATAAACGCCATCCGTCTCGCTTGCGCCAGTACATCAAATGCACGCGCGACTGATAACTAATACATTATTTAGATATCATTTTGATCTCAAAGTGTTCGTCCGAATAGGCCTCAAGCACTTTTTTTGTAAAATACCAAGGTTCTTTTAAAAAAATCTTACTTGAAAATAAAAACAACCATATAGTAACTAATGAATTTATTTACATATTCACATATAATCTGCAACATTGACGTATATATTATCTTAAGTATTATGTGTCTATCACAACATTCAGTTTCGGGGGTGCGTGCGCGATCATAACAAGTGATAGGCGCACGCGCATGCGGCGAGGGTGAGGCTAAGGGCGGGGGCGGCACCTGGGGAGAAAAGGTCAATTAATTCACTATATTTGATATTTTTTTAACATTATAGCGGATATCGGGTGACATTTGGAGAAAAACAGTTGTTATAAACCCTATGGCATCATGTCCTTTTATTTATTCGCTAACGCTTTCTTCTAGACAACAAACAATAATTACTTGAATATATAAAAAATATTTATAAAAAGGTGTATGTGAAGTCGCCAATCCGCATTGGGCTAGCGTGGGGACTATAGCCCGAGCCCTCTCGCGCATGAGAGGAGGCCTGTGCCCAGCAGTGGGACGTATATAGGCTGAATTATTATTATTATTATTTATTTATAAAAAGGTACGTCTTTACTTTTTGATTCTTTTTAATCGTACCTGATATCCGATATCAGATAATGTGAAAACTATCTTACTATCAATGCAATGTGTGGAAACTGCTAGCAAAAGATCATTATTATTCTATCGCCAATTTTGAAATAAAAGAAAAAATTGTGATACCACTGAATTCAACCAAAATTAGGACTTGTGGTCTTCTGATTGATCTAATCACTCTAACCAACTATGTTTCAGACGCTGCTTGTCCCCGATTTGATTACTTGCCCGAGCAACCGGGCTAAGTGCAACACTAGTACATAGTTTAGTCAGGTGTAGAATGTATTCTCGCCGATGATTACTATATGAGAGCATTCTTACATTTACTATTAACCTTTTCAACGCCAAAAACCACTAAAACGGTCATCGTCTGTCGTGCCCGCGACGCCAATGACCATTAAAAAGGCTATGGCGGACGTTGTCAAAGCGACGTTCCTACTGTCAGTTAAGCTTCATATTCGCTCTTCACCAGTTAACTTTTTGGCGTCCATGGCATTTCTTGACACGTAAGGAAAAGCATTGAAAGTTAATATGAGTTGTCGTTTTTGTAGGTCTGTTAATGTACCATCCGTGCCGTAAAAAAGTGCGCTTCTAATTGAATGTAGACTTAGTAATGCAATGCAAGTTCTTACTACCATGGTTGAATGTTTAAAAACTAGATTTCAATATTAACTCTTAGAAACGGGACTTAATTGCGTATTAAGTTTTAAATTTACCACCGACGTTTCGAGGACGGGACGGACGGCGGAGGAGGGGGCTAGAAGATGTTGATGTCACCTTTAGCCAGTCTCTGAGACCATGGGGACAATGCCGTCCTCGAAACGTCGGAGGTAAATTTAAAACTTAATACGTTAAGTCACGTTTCTATGAGTTAATAATATGTAAAAATAGTGAAAGTTTAAATAAGTGTAGATTTCAATATTTAAATGAAAACAAAGGACAAAGATATAGTGAGTTGACTCCTCAGTCAAAGTAAAAGTTGGCCGGTTCCAATAATTTGAAAAACTGGAATTAAATATGCGCAGTGGTCCAATATGATGGACATGCAATAGCACAAGCATCAATTAAAGTTCGATGTTGTTGGTTACCCGCCAGTAACAGAGGAGGGGCGTGTCATTCCCGCAGCGTCACTCTAAGACTGGCGCGTAGATGCCCATAGTGTAGTGTGAGAGTGGAGATGCAAGATGCAATAAAGAAACAACTAAAGTTAATTTGAAGTATTTGGTTACCCGCAGAATCATCGCCAGTGACAGAGGCAGGGCGTGGCGCCTCCTCTCGCACCGTCACTCTAAGACTGGCGCGTAGATGTCCAGTATAGTGGAGATGCAATAACTCAAGAAACAATTAAAGTTAAGTTGAAGTATTTGATTACCCGCAGAATCCTCGCCAGTGACTGATGCAGGGCGCGGCGCATCCTCTCGCACAGTCACTCTCTCAGACTGGCGCGCGTAGATGTCCAGTATGGTGGACACGCAGCCCAGCTCGAATTGGCCGCTAGGCGGTGGCACCAGCGTATACCTGATATAAGTAATAACTAGACATTTAGAAATGTGACAAAACATCTAAAAACATAATTCATGCACGATAATGGTGGAGAAGGGCGTCGAAAGTCCAAATAGTTTTTCATAACATTAAAGTATAGATAGTAAAGATGAAGGCCTTGCCGAAAGAAAATATGGCGGCATAAAAGACGGAACAGAACAACATCGTATACAAAGAATCGTATACATCTGTAAAAAATCGAAATCCATGTTATTAACAAATCATAGTGTGGGTATTATTTGGTATTATAAAGGAGTAAGTACACTTCTGTTGGCACCACACCTGTGATGTGTATCTACAGAAAAATATACGGGATGTATAAAGTGTCAAGCCACTGGTCCGTTTCCAATACTAATCTTACCACGGTAATCTTCACCTAGCTTTTAGCTCCATGAAATCTTAAGATTATACACCTGGGGCCTATTGCATAATAAAATACAAGCTAATACTCTTAGTGCAATCCGGCTCTGGTCGTTCAAGAAGTTGTTGTACGCAAGACATACTTGACTACACTGTGGTTCTTGCTAGGCTCCTCATGGTGGTAGGCCCTGGCTAGGCTGTTGCTGGTGTATGTCAGTCCAACTCGGTACTGTTCCGTCTCCAGCACTGTTATCTCAAGCTGGCTAGACGCTCCGCGTTCGGTGAAGTCCAATTCCGATACCGGGTCAGCAACTGTTTCTGCGATCTGCAGGCAAAGCAATACATCAGTGAAACAAGCAAAAATTGAGGGTCAAACAAAAACAAATCTTTTACTCTTAAGAGCGTTTTGATATTGTCAGATCTTATATCGGATGATTCAGATTCAGATTAAATGTTTGTCTAAAAAGAGGCATCTTTGATACGATTTTCTCTACCATAAAAGTTAACCAATCGTACAACGGCATCTACAGAAATGAAGTCGATGCCATGAATAACCAGTTCACTAAACAATACTTCCATGAGTTTTGTAATTCATGAGATAAATCAAGATACCTGTCGCCAAAATTTACAATGCATCGTCTTAAAAAAAAAAAAAATTTCAGAACCATAAAAATTCCAAAAAACATTGTTAGTACCATCGTTATAGCTAGGGGTTAGTAAGTACATCTTAATTTACGTATTTACTTCTTGTTTACATCTGATACGACGTAGGCATTGACATTGACTGCTTATTAACTAGACAATACAGATCATTACAGTCCCAGTTCCTGATACTTATCAGTATAATCGCATTGCTCAGAGGCGGTGCGTAAAGCCCTTTCAGACGCCTCTATTTGTCCCAAGTCGCTGTTTGTCTATAAACAGACCCTTCTTTGTTTGCAAACTCTGTGATTGAGTTACTTGAATTAAATTAAATGTCATCAAACATTTTCTTGAATCGTATTTTACTTGAATCTTGTTGAAATAAATAATACAGATACATTTTTAACGCGTCAAACGGGTGCTTTGTTTTAAATTAAACTACGTAGCAAAAAGTTTAAAGAAGTGTTTCATTAAGAACTTACTGACGGTGGATTCTATGTCACTAAAGAAAATGTGCAAGTAATTTTCTTTTACTTGGAAACAGATACTACAAGTGAACCCGACGGATAAAATTCCAACTTCAAGTAATATTTGCTTTAAAGTATAAATTATAACTCATCTGTGTATAATTAGTGCTTCTCAAAGCACTTATAAAATATTCTACGTCGCTTTAAATTACTTCTAATTCACTGTAACATGGAGCTTATTTATTTATGAGGGAAGAAGCCAAAAGCTTCCGCTATCAAGTTATGCTGAAACTCAACATGGTGTAAAATGCGAGCTTAAATATTAAGCTTCGTGCGTAGTGATGTGCCGCTGCTGGGGACATTTAGGTATTGGTCAATATGGCATTGATGGTATAGATGATTATTATTATAAATAAGTTTTTTGACAAAAAAATCATTTTTGATACAAGATTTTTTCAGTTCCTGTACTTTTTTTTCACAGCCAACTAATACTCATCGAGACTATTCTAACCAACCCAAACACACTTAGGTTAAGTTGTTTTATCACAGAGTTCCTATGGTCACCTCCTGTTTCCATCATCAGATCAGCTCGGTCTACCACTACTATACTATTGCAATGTCACCCATCTTACATATTATGTGTGCAAGTTTCAGCTTAATATTAATATTTTAATTCCAATGGGAAATGCAAATTTAACTTGCATGATTTGACCCGCACAAACATGGTTACACACACACATATATATATTGCAAGTTAAATAAAAGCTTGTAAAATAGACAGTTTTTTTTCTGACGAAAAGATAGATCGCAAACGGTATTGCTGGTAAGAAGGCAGCTGTATTGTTGACCATGAAGATAGTTTTGAAGATAAAATTGCTGACAAGGACAAGATCGCAGTATTATCGCCAAGAACAAAAAAAAGAAGAAGGTAGACTTTTACAGGTAACTTTAAGACTGTACTAACATTATTGTACAGTCAGCTGCAGAGAAAAGGTCTCCCCCCCCCCCCTTGCATAACAAAGTGTTTTTTTTATGGAGGATAGGTAGGCGTTTGACCACCTGATGGTAAGTGATGATGCGGTCTACGGTGCAGCACGCTTACCTATGAGATACCTGTTTACTCTAGCCTTGAAGAGATTCAGATTGTGCTCATGCGGAAACCCAGACTCGGGCAGGGCATTCCACTCCTTGGCAAGCGAAAAGTATTGTTTACTATATATTTTAACAGGTAAATTCACTAAAGCGTGCTTATACAACACGGATAAGTGATTTTCTGTACCTAAAGTTTTAGTGCTTTGTAATATTATGGAGTGCCCAATATATTACATACTTAACCCTATAACCTAATATACAGGGTGATTCATGAGACGTGAGCTGGACTAAGCCTACACAATCAGTAAATGTTAATGAATCGTTCACCATCATGTTTAAGTAAAACAATCACGCTTTTTATCTGTTATTTAACTTTTTCTTAAGGACAAATTTGATTATCTACAATCATGGACACCCTACAACACTTAATTAACAAAGATAAAACCTCTTTAACCGTTATGACAGCACTTTGATTATGAAGAAAATAAAATGTCACACTTGAGTGAGATACGATTTTATAAAAGTAACCACACTCCGATGACACTCAATTTGTCACTATTATGGATAAAACAAAGAGGGTGACCATAAATATCGTAAATAAAATAAAACTCTTTTTTTTAACAGTAAATATTAAATTAATGTTAATCTCACAAATACTGGTACGAAACAGTTGCTGATAATTTACCGAATATGCAGGCTTGATCCTGCTCACGTCTCCTGAATCATTCTGTATAATATATATCCTAATATTAATATTTCTAAGACCGCCTGTTGTTACTCGGTTCTACATATTTTCCTTTAAAATTTATTTGTAGGTTTACATGTATGTAAAATGTATAATTTTTGGTGTAATAAAGAATATTTACTTACTTACTTCTCCTTTTTAGCCGTTTTAGACAAGCAGCTTGTTATTATTTTTAAATACTTGGGTATTTAAAGGATTAATTTTTAAGTTAGGTACCAGGCATTGATATAAATAGGTACCAATTATTTAAAATAATACAATACATACTGCAGTCCTAATGTGAAGTTGTTTAAATGTTCCCAGGAACAATCGGAATGGCCCAACACTACACTTATGCGGCGATTAACCAGCAAGTTGGCGAAGTTTCGGGTCAGAGCTTTTGTTATATTAACTATTAATATTTAATTAATGAGTGTCCGCCTCCGCGGGCAAGTTCAACTGTCCGGACTAACGATGTGCCTCGAGGGGCAACTACGAGTTTTACTATTTTATTCGCTGTCCTAGTTTTATCTTTTAGTTATTCCGTAAGGGTATATTTTAATAATTAGTTATTCGTATAAATTATTCTAGTTAGCTTTTGTTAAATCCTTT
Organism: Cydia pomonella; assembly: GCF_033807575.1. Taxonomy (NCBI): domain Eukaryota; kingdom Metazoa; phylum Arthropoda; class Insecta; order Lepidoptera; family Tortricidae; genus Cydia; species Cydia pomonella. Next base: position 4,299,855 of record NC_084725.1, on the reverse strand, counting down.
TGGTAACTTTTTGTTAGTTTGGAATTTAGACTAGTCAAACCGAACGTTACAATTATTTAGTAATTTAGTTTTTACATAGTTATTCCTGTTTTTAGGGTTCCGTGCTTCAAAAAGGAAAAACCGGAACCCTTATAGGATTACTTTGTTGTCCGTCTGTCTGTCTGTCAAGACCCTTTATCTCTGGAACGCGTGGTATCGAGTTAAAATTTAAAGAATATACTTAAATCTACAGTCCCTTGAAGCTGTGAAAAATTCAATCTTCTAAATTAACGTAAAAAAGATACGACCGTTTATGTCGCGAAAAACGTATATTTCGACACTCTCAAGGGAATTCATAGGGTACTTCCCGTTGACCTAGAACTATGAAATTTGAGAAGTAATATTGTCTTATACTACAAATACAGGAAACAATCATAAAATTTTAAATTTGGACAAAAAAAAAACTAAAAACAAGTTAAATTTGTACGGTACCCTTAGTGGGTGAGTCTGACTCGCACTGTTTTTTTTATATTCGTATTTGTATTTATTATGTGTTCAATAAAAGCACTCTTATACCCTGACCTAATGTAGTAGTGATATAGATTTGTCAAATCTAAACTTTAATAAAATGACAATAAGAGTCAGGCAGGCGTCGTCGTGACTAACACGAGATATAGTAAAGCTAACTCTCACCGTATTGGTGTTGCTTAGGTATGTCGCATCAGTTAGCCCAATATAAAATAAATAAAAATAAATAAATATTATAGGACATTATTACACAAATTGACTAAGTCCCACAGTAAGCTCAATAAGGCTTGTGTTGAGGGTACTTAGACAACGATATATATAATATATAAATATTTATAAATACTTAAATATATAGAAAACATCCATGACTCAGGAACAAATATCCGTGCTCATCACACGAATAAAGCCCTTACCAGGATTTGAACCCGGGACCATCAGCTTCGTAGGCAGGGTCACTACCCACTAGGCCAAACCGGTCGTCAAATCAATATATCAATCAATATATCGTCTTCCACATCGTTACCTTCATTATCCCTCTTTGTATTCAGCCCATTAATTATCATCATAAATAATAAACACGTACACGGAACGATAATGATTAAACGTGAAATTTCCCAAAAGCAAAAAGTTAAAATGGATGCTTAAATTTTGATTCAAATTTCACGTCGATCCATATATATTTTCGAACAAAAGCGACTCAAATTACTTTTGAGCATCATTCAGGATTTCGGGGTGTAAGTTTATTTTGCGTCGAAAATTTTGTACAGTCAAGTATAAAAATATGGGTGTACACATCTTACTTAAAAAATATGTACCATAGCATCTTATTCCAGTGTAATAAGAGCGTAGTACCATATTTATGAGACGATTCTCTCGATACATATTTTTGCAGCTGTAGAAGTGTATATATAAATGGGTGATCTTTGATGTATTTCTGTTTTAAAAGCGAGAATAGGGCCCATATAAAACGAATTAAACTATGCAAGTTGATATGGGAATAACATTCCATTGCTTGTGATATTCTATCGCTTTTTTTGTTGTTCATAAATTAAACAATGCTATTTTTTATGATAAAACCTTGTTTTTTTTGGAGACGGATACTGATTTAAAAGAATGAATAATATTGTAAGCAAATAAAAGAAGTATCTCAAGACAATGTCATGGTTTCTTTCTCCAGTTTCAGATACAAAAACATCTATGAGATGAAATTTGCAAGCGTATAGTACAGATTTAATTTGGTTGTCATTACTAACGGTATGAAATGTCCAATGTAAAGTAAACCCTTAAGTACGTGTACTTGTATAGTTGCGGACTTAAATTAAGTAAACCCTTAATTTAAGTCCGCAACTATACAAGTACATGCATAATATTATTTTGTGTACACCATTTTTCATCTTCACCATATCCTGTATTTAAATTCTTGACTAACTTTGAGAATATTTTAATTATACATTAAGTTGACCTTTTAATGTTTCCCGTTATTCGAATGCCCTTATAAATTTTAATAAGTCGAACACATTCGGAACTTTCACAATAGAAAATTGTTCGCGATTTTTAGCAAATTGCCTCCCGCTTAAACTTCTGAATCTTAATGAAGTTGAAAGTGAAATTCTAAGCAGAATTTTATGAGGGTTCATTATTGATTGGTATTGATGAATGCTCAGGGCCCTGTTGGAGTTTTAGTGCTTCGCTAAACGTTTGTGTAGGTATAAAACTTACGAGAAGCCAGACGTTGTCTTCATCTTCCTCGCATTATCTCGGCTTTTTGCCACAACTCATTAAAACTTAGGGTCCGCCTGGCAACTAAAGAGATTTAAATAACTGGCATACTACTACTACTACTACTACTACTACTACTTCACTGACTCAGTGACTCAAACAGGATCTTGGCCTCTGACGCAAGAGAGCGCCACTCTGTCCTATCCTGCGCCACTTCGCACCAATTGGGTATTCCGAGGCGAACAGAGGGCCTACCGCGAACCGCGTTCGACGTGTTGCCTCCCTATCACACTTACGCACGAATTTACAAGTGCGACAGAGAGACAACACGTCGAACGTGGTTCGCGGTAGGCCCTCAGGTCTTTTAGGACTTCGTCACTTCAGCGGTATCTGGGACGCCCAGACGGACGTTTTCCACTCGGGTGCCCCACTCCTCCTCCTCTCCCATCCTCTCTAGGTGACGGAGCCAGCGGAGACGCTTTGATCTTAAAGAATTGGCATAGGAATTTTTTATACGAAAGCAACTGCAGTCTGATCTTCCAACCCAGAGGGTAAATAGACCTTATTGGAATTAATCCGGTTTTCTCATGATGTCATTCTTTACCGAAAAGCTGGTAAATATCAAATGATATTTCGTACATAAGTTCCGAAAAACTCATTACTACGAGCCGGGGTTCGACCCGCGACATTCGGATTGAAAGTCGCACGCTCTTACCACTAGGCCACCAACGTTTCAAAAGCCAGACGTATACGTAAGGAAATTGTTTATTCGTCATAATTTTATAGAAGATTGACATTTAAAATAACACTCGCACAGTCTGGTCTATCAAAATCGCTGCCAACTTAGCTTGGTCTAACTCTAACGGCCTCCTGGCCTAGTTGGTAGCGACCCTGCCTACGAAGCAGGAGGACTCGGGTTAGAATCCAGAAAAAGACCAGTGCACAAGAAGCTGACTATCAAGCCTGTCAGTTATAACTGTAAGGAGACTATTGCGGCTGCCCCGCAGGCTTCGTAACATTTTCTTTAAATATATGACATCAATTTCAGTTTATAAATAATCCTGGTCACATTATACAGTTAAATTTTCAGAAAATGATTCATTTTAAAAAGTAAATTTTCTTAAGATTTAGATACTATTCAATAGATATGGATAATATGAATCATGGATCGGCCCAAATTGAGCATCAGGAAAGAGAAATATAATTTGTCGCCTTTTTTCCAATCTGCATGAAAATCTGCTAGCTTAAGCAGTAAAACCGGACCTCAAAAGAAAACATCGTATTTATTAAGGAAAGTTAATGCAAACTCCCATCGCTATCGGAAACGAAACGCAATTCCTCACAGCATTCATTAGAGCCCGCTACGTTTTGTTCCGTGCTTCGTTTTTCTGCGTTTCGTTTTGCTCCGCGTTTTGTTTTGCTTCTTGGCCAGTGGGCGCGGATAACGGCGATCTGCGGTGGCTTAGGTGTACCAGAATCGGGTAAAAGACTTTTTGCCACACCAACTGGAAAATGCCCTCTTGATTATTCAAAAACTATTGAGAAAGTTGCATATTATCCACATGTGGATTCATTTGGATTTGATTTGGTGTTTTTTTTTTGGTATTTCATAGTTAGTATTTTATTCGCATTGGTGTGGTGAAAAAAATTGTGTTCCACTCGGAGGCTCTCGCTACGATCGTGGTTCAATTTTGGAATCTTTCGCTTGCTCGGGTGTCAATATTAGCACGAGCGGTTAAACAACAACTTTGCCCTCTTGTAAAACAAATAACTATTAGAATTTTTATGTCTGCCATAAATAAAAATTGGCACGCGCACAAGGACAAATTTGCGTGACATGATGTGTTGTAAGTTTCGGCAAGATGTGTCAATTGAATGCTTTAAGGAATTATCTACCAATCAGATTTCTTTTATATTTAAAACTGTAGTTTCGTATTAACATAACAGTTGCTTTGTTCAGTTGACGTATGGTCAAAAGATTTAATTTGAGACCCATTTCGTACCTAATAACAGTGATCATAGTATGAGGTCTCTAACGCCTTTCATGTTTTTTGTCAATTTCGAACGGGTCACAAATTAAATCTTTTGACTGTACTATTTAAGCTCTGTACCCTTAGTGTAAATTTATTTGAAAGCGAAACGTGACGTACGCTTTTGCGTTAAGTCTCATTTTGTATGGGATTTTGAATTTCCAAAACGTCCCGCTGTTTCTAAATCCTATACAAAATGAGACTTAACGCAAACGCGTACGTCACGTCACGCTATGAAATAAATTTACACTAGGGGTTCTGTACTATTTAACTCAATACTCATTTTAATCTTATAGTAATAAAAATCGTTTACTTTAAGAGCTTTTCTAAGATGATTCACTCAAACACTCTTGAAAACCAAGTACTTAGTAGGAAATTTGTAATGAGCTAATCTTATGTTTGCACTTTAAAAATCTTGATTTTATTTGAAATTAAAGAGATTAAATCATTTCATTGAATTCAATTTTACCTAAGAACTAGAGTTAAAGTGTTTAGAAACCCATTTACCAAGTTCTAGTGCTATAAAGCCGCACTGTTGAACAAACTGAAATCACTCGAAATGAAAAAAGCCCGCCGTAAATATTTTCGTGCTGAGTTTTTCTTTCCTGATAGCTGAGCATAAAAAGTATCTACTTGTGCAGGGGTTATCGCGTTGTCTTTTATTAAAGCACTTGATAATCTACCTATGTTTGATTTATTTTCAAAAAGCACCCAAATCCAGACTAAAGGACTGAAGCTATGCAAAGATTGGATAAGGTAGAGAGGCGTAATATAGAGTACTCTCTCCAGTCGGGTGTTGTGCTCGGGGACCGAAGTTCACTGCGAATTGGTTAGGAGTTGTAGTTATATATAGTAATTGATGATTAGAACACCGTAAGCGCGATATAGAAAGCACTAACGCCATCTGTTACAATCTTATGGTACAACGTTATCAGTGACCGAGGAGACGTCGTCAGAAGAAAATAGCGCGAACTATGAGTCGACAATTAGATCGTCCACAACGGACTAAGCTTCGTCAAAGTCAGACAAGGAAATTATCACGCTAATAGCATTTGTTCGCATGCAGTCTTAGCAGCTCGATTTGAAGGCTTGTCAAGTTTGTGCCTCGACTGACCTTTTTTTTCGGCCAGGCCAACTCCCTCTGATGATATCATCACAATCATACCCCACAATCCCCACACACCTTAATGCGTAGAGGTATTAAGTATTACTTCCTTTCGTTAGTCGCTTTTTGCTGAGCCTTCTCCGAGAAAAAAAAAATCTTATTTCCTTGTCGCTCTTAGCAGCCAGGTACAAGAAAGTGTCGTTTGAAAGGATAAATGTAATATTATCTTGGCTACAACTAACCTTATGTTCGTCCAGTATCCAGGTGATGTTTGGCGCAGGGTAAGCCTCATCAACTGTGCAGCTCGCTTTTATGACATCGCCGCGCGCGTAGTTACCACGGGACACCGTGATGCGCGGCGCGCGAAATGGCGGGTCTGTAAAAGTAACATTTTATATAATTATTATACCACTGTGCCCTTATCATGACATGAACGTGGCCATATTTGTAAGCAACTGCTTAAACTCACTCACTATACATTTCACTCGTACTTATGAATACGAGCGCGAAATATATACGCTGCGATTCAATTGACGCAGTCGCTAAAGTTTACCTACTCTCGCGGTAAACTCGAGGTAATGGTACAGGGTCTTAACCTTTCGGTGATAACTGATAAGGGACCACCTGACTAAATTTACATTTTACCAAGATCCAGCACCGACAAAATGGAAATAAATAACTGTACTGAAAAATATCTATAAAGGGTTGTTTATTTACAGATTGGTCAACTATTTCGGGTATTTCTAGAAACCGACAGTGGTACCTACGCGGAATTCCTATTAAGAAGCAGGAGGCCAATTTAAGCTTACATTGTAACATCAAAGTAATAATTATTTAAATGATGTTAGCCGCCCGTGCGTCTTGCTTGCGCCAACACATGCAGGGACAAGTAAGTATAAGAGCGAAATGCACGCGTGACGACATTATTTAGATATCATTTTGATGTCGCAATGTATGAATTGTCCTCGAGAGCTATACGAATAGGGTGGTTGCGTGATAATCAGTAGCATACTTTTTCTTGCATACTACTTCGGTGGCAAACAAGCGTACGGTCCGCCTGATGGTAAGGAGTAGGTAATGCGCGGATGTGCATGTGGAAGTCGATACTTGTTCATTTGGCGGTATGATGAAAAACGATTTAAGCGCGACCATATCGTCATAAGGTGGGGTAAGATTATCACCTGGGCAAGACAAACACTTGTTTTGAATTCTCATACTGTTTGTCTTGCCCCGAGCAAAATAATCTATGTTCGTCTTACACTACCTAACCTTCTATTTAATGTGTAATAAATAAATTGCTGATTCGATCAGGAGCAAATGGGCAAAATTTATAATAAGATTTAAGGCCCTGCATCGAAAAATAACGGGATCTTTGAAGCGTGGCAGGGGCTAGCCCCGGAAACAAACTGGCGTGATTTTCGGATATATGTATCTTGACTATATGATAAGAGGTATGATACTAGTCGAAACAAAAAGGCTTAAAATTTTCTCGATAGAATATAAATCCAAAGTTACATCTACATGTTTAGTGTTTACCTCAGTGCAACTAGAAAACACATCTTCATCCAGCATAATCCACTTTAAAGTAAAGGTTTTCATCTCGTCTTAAACATCATTCAACTAAATATTAACTTATTATCTTATACAAACGGATTTATTCTCGTTTTTGATTTTATGAATTCAACAGAAAACGCCCATTTTACGCAGTTCGGTTTCTCTTTCTGTCATGCGTCAAAGTCATAAATGCGTCCTTTATGCCAGTAATGTTAGATGGCCGTGGTGCCTCAAAGAGGTAAGACCTATGTCAAATCGCGCAGCGCTCCAAATTACGTAAAATCGACATATCCAATAAACGTTGAGTCGTAGCTCTATTAACTAGTAACGGAATCGGAGGTCTACTACGAATGGAGCTATCTTTACAGGCCTATACGTTACGCATATGTGCGTGTTTGCTTAGCTACGTCAAAGTCTAATACTCTTTGAACAATTACAACGGGTAAGGAAATTTCGACAGCTTCTGTAATGTATCGGTAGCTGTGTGGTCGTGTAGACACCAAAGAAAAAATGCGAGACATCTATAGACCAATCTAATCGCAACTTTTTGTTTTCTTTTTTTTGTTCCTATATAATATCTTTATTCCTTATTTTCTATTTTATTGTAAAAGTAAATCTTGTCTGTCTTATACAGAAATAAAGTTATTCTTTTAAATATGTGTATAAAAAACATATTTTAATGACACGAATAATTTTATTTTATTCATACCAATTTTTGTATAGCCTTACCTAGGCTTCTTTATGTAAAACAAATATACCTACTTATTATATAAAAAAACGAAAAAATCAACACATTTATTAGAGAAAAAAAACTCGTTTGCACGGGCCGGGGTTTGAACCAGCGACCTCTGATTTGTAATCCGCATGCCTTAAGAACAAAATTCACATAATTCATTTAACAGGATACTGTCAAAACGTCAATGACTAATATGACTTTTCAGCAAAGAGTAAAGTAAGTATGCTTTTCAGTTTGATTTTACTTGACAAGGAGCAATAAGAAAAACGTACCGAATCGTCCTTTTCTTAAAATTGCCATTCAAAGAAAATTCAGCTCGTGGGTGGTGCTATCTATAGTTTTTTTTTTTATATGGGTATGCTGACAGCTGTTGTTTCAATACGATTTTGCGAGATTTGGCGTTTTTAGGTTAAAATTATATAGAGATAACACCTGTCACCCTACCCATCGAGTTTGAAAAATACTATAAATGTTAACATATACAGGATGGTTTTTGATAATGTACATCTTAGAACTTAAACTGTTTTTAATTTCTTTTTTTTTTTCAGATTTTAAAATTATACAGCTCTACTTTTATACCTTATTAATATATCTTAGTCTTGACAAAGACGATTAAAGTTTTATACTTAGCAAAATCGCTTACTAACAATGTCTTTACAAAATCGCTCTCCTGTAAGTTTAGGCAACTGCTATAGTAGATACCACCATTTAACAGTTGCTTCAACCTCTTGTCTAACTGTCTGATAATTAAAGTAGTTCCTAATAGACGGCTTTGTGCAATTATGGATATCCCGATCAAACTTTTCATTTCAGAGGAACGCGATTCTGTGTTGATAATGTTAGTCTATACTTTATTTGTCCATGCTCTTGAAACCATTAGCCAACCAATTAGCTTATGGCGGGCATTGAAGGGTCGTTCTTTGAAATCAGATTATTAAATATAATTTCAATATAAGCCCATCAATCTAAAAGCGACGAGGGAATGAAAAAAACCGATAAGGGAATGACAAGGAATGACATAATGACAATGAATTTCGGAACAATTAGTTCCAAAATAATACACTGAATCATAGAACGCTCTTAGCAACTTAATGTTATTTTTAAGATCTATAGAACGAAGTGCCAAGCGTTGATTTTAGTTGAAACCCCAGTCCAAAGGGATGGAATGAGAACCAGGGGAAAAGAAATAAGTATGTCTTTGATCAACTGTTATGATTACGATAATTTTACTTAATCCATGAAAGTAAATAATCATTTACTTGACATATGATTTAACATTGTAAATGCCCATGAAGAATACATTTTATATCAAAACACACGGGAATGAAAATCACAGTGAACCAAAGCCAGGGGAACGATATTATGAAATCGTTTATTTCAGGTGAAAGACCCATAATTACATCACAAACAAACGAAAATACAATACAAATTAACTTAAATTAAAAACAGTCAAAATAACAAACAAATTAAAAAAAAACAGTAAGAATAGCATATATTTTTAAGAAAATAAGTTAACTGAATATCAATATACTTAGTAATTTACCTCTAGTTTTATGTCAACCTAATATCCTAAGAGCATTTATTAGAAACATATTAAGAAGTTCGAAATGTCACGAAACGTGTAGTGTGACTTCCTCGGATTTTATGATATCTTATTTTTCTTTGAAAGTGATTTTGGAAGAATTTTATATCAAATGTTAACACTTACACCTATTCCACAATACGGTTTAAAAATTGTATGGATATATAACGACTTTATAAAAAATTTAATAACATACGAGATCAGTTTTCGTGTCACCGCCGCGCGTGGTAACATAAACATGCAGTACTCGGTAGAAAGTTACCTTTACGTCTGGCAGCCTTTTTAACGCTATTTTTTTAGAACAGCAATACTGTGTTGGTGTCATATTTGCAAATGGCTGAAGGGAGAAGTGTTGTCGAAAATTATTTATTTGTGTTAATTAAATAAAAAACAAAGGTCAACCTTAACGCGTCACCGCCGTGTTTGAGTTTTAAAAGTCAGTACTCATTTCACGTTATTGTTTGTAACATAAGATATACCTACTACATTCGAGATTGAGCTAATTATTTAATATTTGCAAAGTCAAAGGTAATTTTTAGGTAATACCGAACATGTTTCAAATTGTCACGACAGTGGCCTCAAAATTCTGTCCCCACCACGGACTTTTGAATCCATGTTCGTGACATATAGACACGTGGTCGTGACATTCTCAATTCGTTTGATTAATTTAGAGGCATAGTCACTCTTTAGAAATGGATTTTATTAGATACGTTCATTTGTTATTATTGCCCAACTGCCAAAGCAGAAAAATGGTTTCCGCGTGTATGTGGATGTATGATGTGTATCCGGTTCTTTGTCACGCTCTACAGCGCTAGTTTGACGAATTTCAACGTATGAGCTGTCATTCGATGTGTCGTAGTTATACTTAGGCTATATTAAAAATATTGTATAATTCAAAATAGTGGAGTTGGCCGCCAAAATGCTGAAACATCACGACTGAGGGACACTTTGTGACAACCGTGATTATGTACTCATTTTATTTACCTTTCCTGAGGGTATTAAGCTTGACCATATGCATCAAAAAATGCTTTTTATACGTAACAATATGTGAAAAATAAAAAGCTTTTATGAAAAAATATTTTTCTGGACACAATTTAAGAATCACCCTGATTGTTTGAGTAATTGTTTAAAAGTTATTAGTTGAATATTACATATCTCAGCGTAATAAAAATACTTACTTCACTTTTTTTTGGTAGTTTTCGTTGTTACCATATTACTTACTTTTTTCTTTTTTTATATGTAGGTAGTTCCCACTGACAACTGTGATTCACTATCATCCGAAAAATTGGTCGTCGGAAAACGGCACCCTGTATTTCCTGCCTCAACAATATATTACTAAATAAAATATGATAACTAACAATGTAAGATACCGAATTTAAAAAGATAGGTAGTGTTATACTTACAATTAACTATACTATTAACATCTTCCAAAAATCAACAATAAAAATTGGCTATATTGTAGTCTCAGATTTATTACAATTTACAACAATATATTTTTTTATTTTCTAGTAGCAAGTAATAACGCCATCTTTTTTATTTTCTAAGAATTAAGTTTCTGGCCGACCACGTATAATCGTAGTTAACTTTTGTAACGCTAGATGGAGCTTTCACCTACACGTGCGCCGCGGACTCCGCGGAGCGCTTCCATGTGTGCGTGCTAGCGGGGAGTGAGGAAGCTAGCGGGCGTGGCTTACGAACCGGTATTCGCGGCTTTAGTAGGCCCTTAATAACAACTACTAAAAGGTTGGCGTGTTATTAGAATTGGACATATAATGGGATTAAAATAAGTTCGCTAATGTGGATATCAAGTACTCATAAAACTGCGATGCCATTGCCATAAAAATGACGAGAAGTAAAAAGTTTTTAATGAAATCTAAAGCTAGTTTTAATAGTTGGTAGTGAAGTTTGAGTATGTACTTGCTATAGACATTTTAGATTATAAGTAGGTACTTAATGACGATAATAATATTATTGTAAGAGCCGCCCCATCGGCAAAGAGATTGCAGTTCTAAACAAAGCAAAGCAAATAGCACCTGCATTGCTGCAAGTAAAGTAAATTTTTATCAAGATATGATATTAAATTTGACATTTCGTGCAGTAAAACAGTACAGACTAATTAAATAACAGTGACAGCTTACATTGTGATATTCAGATGGAACTGTAGCTGTATTAGTGTTGTGAATAGTACTGCTGCGGTCTTGACGCGGGAGCTATATCAATCAATATCTTTGATACAATGAGACATTATAATCGCGGCCAGGGGGTGGAAATTAGAGCGTTCGGGCGTTCTCGGCTCCGTTCGGCTAAGCATTGCTCCGAGCAATTATTATATTAGGGTTGGCACAACTTGACGTTCCTTTGCGTACACAACCACAAATAATATAATTACATGAGTTTTGACAACCCTAAATAGCCGAAAGGGATTGTTCCATACATTAGAAAGGCACATGATTCGGCCCTGAATCGCTGTTAAACTTCGGTTTTTTAGGAAGTTTCCTCTCTGTGTCGCGTCGGCGAACAACATCAGCGTCACAATAATGCCGCTACAGTGAGACAGTTGTCATCCGAATGTCACCTTTAAGCTAATGTTGTTAAAGTTAATGTTAAATTTAGTTTTACTTACCTACGACAGTTAATGGTGCTGAACGAATGTCCGTATGGAACAGAGGAGCGTCAGCTGAGACTTCGCACTGATAGTCCCCGCTTAGCCGCCGGTTGAGGTTGACTATGCGGACCTGGTGCTCGTCTGACTGCGTGAGCTGCAAACATGGATCAATAATTATGTTTTTTAATGGGGAAATAATATAGATTGCAATAATATTAAAATTTACTATTTATTTGACTTGTATCAATGGAAAAAATAGCATATATAACCGCTACGCTTTCCCTTTCTCCTCGTTAAGTTATGTCCGGTTTAGACGTGTCAGGGTAGTTGTATATTAAATGAGCCAGCGACTGTTTATATTCTAGTATTGCATTTCTGTAGGTGCAGTTGAATAAATGAATATGGCAGTTAAAAAAATGAGGCCCTAAAGATTTTGAGAACAGGCAAGTAAAGTAATGAAAAACGAACGTAGAAGAGGAACTTACATTTACAAAGGCACCCGCCCGGCTGCGGAAACACGGTAAGTGTCAGCTTGCATGGCACGAAGCGGTAGAACTTTATCTGCGCGGTAACAGCGGATGCTGTACAGTTGAGTGCCCTCCAAGTCGCCGTACGCGTAGCAGCCGCAGAAGACCCAGACAGGGATGAGTGTGAGGAATAACAAGCAATATTCACATCAACAGATGCGCCTGGTAGTGGGAACACCATAGTAGGTGGCAGCTCGCGCGGCACGAAGCGGTAGAACTCTGTCTCCGCTCGGTACCAGCGGATGCTATACAGCGCGGTGACCCTCCAAGTCGCATGGCTTACAGCCGGAGAGGCGGAGATCGACAGGGATGAGTGTGAGGAATAACAAGCAATACTCACATCAACAGATGCGTCTGATAGAGGGAATACCATAGGAGGTGGCAGTTCGTGCGGTACGAAGCGGTAGAACTCTGTCTCCGTTCGGTTCCAGCGGATGCTATACAGCGCGGCGTCCTCCAAGTTGTACGGCTTACAGCCGGAGAGGCGGAGATCGAAAGGGAATAACAAGCATTACTCACATCAACAGATGCGCCTGGTAGAGGGAACACCATAGTAGGCGGCAGCTCGCGCGGCACGAAGCGGTAGAACTCTGTCTCCGCGCGGTACCAGCGGATGCTATACAGCGCGGCGCCCTCCAAGTCATACGAGCAACGTAGGACGGCCGCTTGACCTTCGCCGGAGAGAACTGCGCGAGGGACAGAGATGGAGAGGTTGCGGAGCGACCATACTCCTCCTGAAACAATGATAGAAGGCTTATTAGGTTAACTCTTATCTTGGCAAGGCCCAAAATTTCTTATATATTTTTTTTTTTTTGCTTTCTGTCACCTTTTCAGCATAGTAGACTGAGAAAAAATATTTTTAAGAAATAAGAACCCACTTCAATGAGGGAGACCGGGTGAAAGAAAGATGATTGTTGATTTTGGGTTTCATACAATGAAATTAAAAAGACAGCTACCTACGCCTAATTATGTAGAAAAGGAGTTAAAATGTTTTTTTTTGTCACTGAACCCACCTTGACACATTTCAGATTTGCCCTATGGTTGACTGGTAATAGGGTATTCGACTATATTTAAAATAAATAATTTCACATCATAAAATACTAAGAACAGAACACTATATACATGCCTTTAACATTTGAGGAGTTACCTCGATTCCTCATAAACCCCATCTTCAGAACTAGAACTAGACAAAAATTTGTCTTGAAAATCTAATTTTCTTAACAAACACAGCGAAGAGGGCAGATCGTCAAACGTGAACTATGCGTCGTTGAAGAGTTCCATTCTGATCAGTAGTTCAAGCATAAATTAGCTACCGACCGCTTTTAAGCTTTGTCGATGGCAAAATGTATTCTATCGTCGCTAGGCAGACGTCACTATCATGTACATAGACATAGACATAGACAGTCATAATATATTGCATTATGGCAGAGTGTAATGTACATCTTCCCCTGCAGGGTGTATAGAAGGGTCACTAATCACACCTGCCCCCGGGCCTTCACGGACAGACGAACACACGGAGGGCGCCCACTTTACCTCGAGGTATATAGGTAGTTATGTCATATATAAAAATTGTGACAGTTGAGTGGTTCAGTAGGCGTGTTATGTATATTGTACTTATTGCTTAGGTAAAGGTAAGATATAGCACTCATTCCGTACAAAAAGTACATATAAAATAATTTTTAAATAAAATAAAATGTATTTTTATTTACAGATATACGAGTATATATAGATAGTAAAATAAGCAGTCAGGCAGGCGAATTCTACTTCAAATCATACGACGAAAGTACAGTTAGTTGTGATGTAATTTCAAGGTATGTTATTTGTAACCCATTTTCCTAAGTATTCTTTATTGCACCAACAATTATTAATTTTACATACATGTAAAACTACAAATAAATTTTAAAGGAGAATAGAACCAGGTAACAACAGGCGGTCTTATCACTAAAAAGCGATTTCTTCCTGTTATTAGAACGTCCTTGACTTGATCTAAAAGCAAATATCACTTCCCGTAGATTTGTTCGCACACAACCTCCTTTTTCCTACTGTCGTTCTCATCTACCCTCTCAACTTCAGCCAAAAAATCCCAATAACCTAGAAGCGGTTATTTAACTTAAACGTGACTACTAGCGCCATCTACTCCATGACATAGGCAAATATTAGCCGGTTCGCAATACGTTCGCGACAGATAACCTTTAGGTAGCAGGAAATGTAGAACCCATACAAAAGTCAATAGGTAGTGCATGGATCTAAATACGGATACTATTAAACACAAACACACATACTACATACTACTTATATAAGTATTATGTTCTATACTTATGTCTTAGTCTGTGTTAGTTGAAATAAATGATTTCAAGTTAATTTGTATGAATACCGAATGAAAATGCTTGACTTATATTAATTTGTCACTAACAATATACAAATAACTCAAACAGTGAACATTGATTTAAATTGAACATTGAAAATGGTGCCATAAAAGACAACTCTTACTCTTGTTTCTGCTACCCAAAGGTTGTCTGAAAGAGATCGCTTTTCAGCGATAAGACCATCTGTTGTCTACCTCTATCTTTAATCAATTGTTTTCTGTATCTTTTACTGAGGTGTGTCAATAAAGAGCATTCTATCTAACGATTTCTTAAAAAAATAAATAGGCGTGGGAAAATGGCGTGATTATGTATCTCTATTACTTACACAAAACAAACAACCTGTTTTTATTATGATGTGTTTTTGTACAATAAACAACCTCTTTACGTCATTGTATCCAAGCATCTTGTCCTCAATTTTATCTCCGGAACCCTCCATCTAAACATTGTTTGGAAACGACGCTCCCAAGGGCCGTAACAAGCCGAAAATCCCCCCAAACTTGAGACAATATCACCAACAAATTCGAAAATATATACCTTATATCTTATCTACCTCCGAAAAACTCCGTGTTTAAGAAAATTACGAGTTTGCGCTTTAACTTTTTAGAGATTTTTTGTTGTTCGTCGTTCATGCTCATTACTGAAGTCGTAAGTGAATTTCTCGCTCGTAACAAGTTTGTCTTTGTTAGATATTGATCGTTAATATGATATAGTGTAATTATATTGTACCTATCTGAGATGCTGGCGTGTAAACAGGAGCAGTATTGGAACTTAAAATATCTATTATTGATACGTCCAGCATATGCTATCATCATAACCATTTTTATTCATGAAACCGATTTATATGCCAACATTATGGAGCGATGTAAATATATACATAATTAATTTAAAAACACGTATTGGATGGTTACATTCCTATAAAACAAAGATTTAAAAATTAGTGACGATTTCTATGTGTCTAAACTAGGATTTCCCGTATTTTAAGCAAGAAGTACGGCAAATATGATTCAGATAAACTTTCCCTTACAAAATACGCAATATGTAAGTACGATCGAGAGATACATGAAATTATATCAAAATTCTAGTATTTTCCTTAAAACTACCAACCACTAAACACAAAGGCAGACTACGTACCACCTGGTGGACGGCGGTTGAAAAATACCTAAAAGAAGCTCATTTGAATAAATACGTAGCGAAAGACCGTGCTAAATGGAAATTGAAGACAAAGAAGGGCAACCCCAAGTAAATGGGAACTGGTCTAGCAGGAAGAAGAAAGTTTTAGTATTTTGAGCACCGTAACCTACGTACGTACATAAACTACATAAACATAAATTAAGTATGATTCAGTTAATGATGGATTTTTTACATTTTTCTATCGTATCTTGTCTTAAGGCGCAGGGTAGGGCAAGGCATTCTCCATATAAACCTTGTGCAAGTTTTATTCGTTAGTTTTGGACTATAGCATTTAATTTAATTTTCTGCTTGTATATATTGGATATACGCAGAACTTGATGTAGAAATTTCAGTTTATAAAAAAAAAATACAAAAAAAATAATAATACACCAAGCTTTAGCTAACAGAAAAATAAGCATATTCACCAAAAATAATAACTGTAGCGCAAACACAAACGAAGAAAAACGCGCACAAAGTTTGTATGGAAAGTGCTTGCCCTACCCTTCGCCTTAATGCCGCCTAGACATCAAAATTTATGCGATTACGATTTGTCAAAATTCAATTTCAAATTAGAATGGAAAGACCTTTTTGTAGGTTTCTGGATTGCTAGAGGTTAGGAAATATGCCCCGGCTACTTGTCCCGAGGCGCCGACTGGCCAAACTGGCCGGTCACTCAGGATCATGGGACCAACTACGAGTATTTACAATTCGTTACCCTCAGATATACTTGACTTATAGTGACCAAGTATTAAAAAAAAACTTAAACTGCTGCTTCTAGAAAAAACATTCTACAGCATCGATGAATTTATAAATATTCGATAAGGTCGTTGACTTCTGCATCGTAATTATTTTTTATTAATATTAAGAATATTAAATATTTGTTTTGTTTAAAAAATGTTATGAAATAATTTAAATAATTTAATGAACATATATTAAGTTATATAAACATGTTTTGAATGTAAAATGTGACCTGTAAAATTTAGATCCAATAAAGATCTGTATTCTGTGTTCTGTATAATAAATGATGTACCTTTATTAAAATAGATATCAATTTACAAGTTCGAATTAGCCTCCTATAAACTGACATCTTGGCTCGAATCTTCACTATGTGGTATTGAGCGATATTAATTTGAGGAATGTTATCGTCGAAACTAATTGGCTCCTTGTTTGCTTTAGTTCCAAGATATCTGGTTATCTTGAACTAAATAAATTAGAAGAACTAAATACAATTAGTAAAGTAGTACTTTTCTTTAAGTTGTACAAAGCTAAAAACCCGAAATAAATAAAACTAATTGTATAAGTACAATAAACTTTACTAACTTTATGAAGTATAAAAATGATCTTAATTATAATTGATTACCATATGTCAATTTGAGGATAAGGACACGGTACCTGCTATTTTTCTCCAAGAAACTCCTCAAGATACTTCTAAGCGCTTTTATCGAATTGTAGGATTCCTTTTATATATATTCCTTTCATCTTTGATCTTGAAACGCAATTTACAATATGTATTACCGGAGGCGTTGCCATGGCAACGGGGAGCGTTTTGAAATCCAAGGGCATTCGTTGGAACTCGTAATGGCCTCGATGCGTAACGAAGCAGTTTTCGTACAGTCAGTAGCTGAAGTTGTGTAATGAACGGTTTAAACGGAACATAATTACGATTTAATAGTGTTGTCAAAAAAGTCATCCACAGGCCATTTTGAATGCTTCTCCTTTTTAGCTACTGTACAATAAACCGGGATGAAACAAGTGGCACGCGCGAATAAAAACACGTTTTATGCTGATCAATAAAGAATTTTTATGGTCTCTTTTACCGCCTTTTGTTCAATGATAATTTTAAACTTGGAACATGTTTTAAGGGTGTAAAATGCCGATCTGTCGTTATCTATAAGCGTTGTGTTTACGGTATCGTATACTTGTTTTAAAAATATCGCCAAGTCCTCAACACTCTTTGTTCTTCTCTAGTCATAAGCATGTCATAAGTGTCATCGTTGAACACGTTCTAGCTATTTCAAGCTCGTTCTAATAATCGTCGCTCAGGGTTGATCCCACACTTTAAGCCAATAGCTATTAAAGCATATTAAAAACCTGACTTGAATATGGTATCTCACATAAATGTATTTTAAGAAGAAATTTAACTTTATTGTTTAACTAACACCGATGTGCATCTCTTTTTTTCTATATAAAAGAAAATTAAAAGAAAATTAATAGCTAGCTTAATGTTTTATACATGCTACTAACTTGTGACGACTAATTTAAATAAACAAATGTTATTTGCTAAGCCAGCTGCTTGCAAAAGGATTTTATATAAACTGAGGAAGATCATGACCAATTTTGTTAATCATACGAGTACATCGTGTTTATTAATTTTATATATTATACTTTCAATATTAAGGGAACCTGAGAAACAGCAACCTGCGTGGCTAGAAATAGATTTTTATTACAAGCTATTTATTTAACTTGACATGTTCCGATATAACTTTTTTTTTCAAATCTTGCAAACCATTTTTCAACCACTCCCTGATATCCAATTTAGCTTGAAAAATTATTGTAAGTTGGGTGATAATGTAATATTATGATACCGTCGAGCTGATCTGATGATGGAGACAGGAGGTGGCTATAGGAATTGTGATGAAACAACGCAAACTAATTGTGTTTTTGGAATTGTCTCGATAAGAATTAGTTGCCCATGGTAGAATAGTACAGTTTGCCAAAATTTATTTTTTAATATTTTAGTCAGTTAATGATAAAGACCAGCCCCCAGAACAAGCCGGTTTCCGTCCAAGTTTTTCCACTACAGATCACCTTCACAGCATAAATCAAATAATGGAAAAGTCTAACGAGTTCAAAATACCACTATACCTGGCTTTCGTAGATTACAGCAAAGCGTTTGACAGTGTCAAGCATTCTGCTGTATTCTCCGCAATGCGTGAGCAACGTATCGACAATGCATATGTTGAACTCGTTGGAACCATTTATCGGCAAAGCACAGCAAGCATTAAATTACATGTTCCTGGCCCTAAAATTCGCATTGAAAAGGGAGTCAAGCAAGGCGACCCGCTATCTCCGAAATTGTTCACCTCGTGCTTACAACAGATTTTCCAAAAGCTAGCGACCAAGTGGGAAACAATGGGCATTGACGTCGACGGCAAAAGGTTAACTAACCTGCGTTTTGCCGACGACATAGTTTTGTTCTCCCACACTGCACCCCAGCTAGAACAAATGCTACAAGACCTTAGCACGGCAAGTCTTGAAGTCGGACTCGAAATGAACAGGGCCAAAACCCAGTTAATGACCAATGGCGCGAAACGTGGAGTCAAGGTTGATGGGCAAGATATCCAATATGTCGACGAATACATATACTTGGGCCAGATAGCATCCTTCGATGACAGGCAGTCTAAAGAAATCGACCGACGCATCGAAAATGCCTGGAAGAGCTTCTGGTCCATGAAGGCACTAATGAAGGGCAACCTTCCACTGACACTAAAGCGCAAACTCGTCGACATGTGTATCCTGCCTATCCTAACCTACGGCGCCCAATCTTGGTCATTAACGGAAGCCCAGAAGTCCCGACTCAAGATTTGCCAGCGAGCAATGGAGCGCAGCATACTAGGGGTTCGGAGAACCGATCGAGTTAGGAACACCGAACTGCGCTCCAGAACTGGTATTATAGATGTGGGTGTTAAGGCCGCTAAGCTTAAGTGGGGTTGGGCAGGACACGTCTGCCGTATGCACCCGGATCGGTGGGCCAAATTGGCTACCGAATGGATACCGCAGATTAGCCGGGGCAGAGGCAGACCAAAAAAGAGATGGCGGGATGACCTCGACGCTTTTTGCAGAGACTGGCGGGAACATACTTCAAACCGTGATGAGTGGCGGAAAAAAGGGGAGGCCTTTGCCCAGCAGTGGGACACAAGATAGGCTATTAAAAAAAAAAAAAAAAAAGTCAGTTAATAGATACAAAATGGTGGTGGCAAAAGCTATACTTTTAATGAATTGATAACAAAATGTCCCACTACCGGACACTGTCTTAACAATTGCCAACTTTCATATTATTTCCAAGCAATATAGATGACAAACAGGCTATCCACTATTGAAGTTAGGCTGTTTAACAATAGGAATTGTATCTTAAACTCTAACAGTAAGTTTCTACAACTTTACCCTACCTTCACTTAGGTAATTTAAATGCAAAGCTGTAGATAAACGTAATTTTAGCCGAAAGGGTTAAATTATAATTCACATCTAAGTCTGTGTATTTAAAGGGTTACCTCGAGGTCCGAGAATAAATATCATTATGCTTATACAGGGTGGTAACTACAAATTTATATTTTCAGCTGGTTTGCTAGCTATGTAGGCTAGGTACAGTCAAGTGCAAAAATATGTATCGAAAGAATCGTCTCATAAATATGGTACTACGCTCTTATTACACTGGAATAAGATGCTATGGGACATATTTTTGAGTAAATGCACCCATATTTTTACACTTGACTGTACAATCAAGGTATTAAATATCGGTACGGACAAAGTGCCAAAAATTAAGATTAAAAACATTAAGATAATGTGTACAATTGTCATATTTTTTGCACTTCGTCCGTGTCAATATTTAATAACTTGGCTGTACGTAAATTTGACGTATGAAGTCACGGTAATTTTCATCTAAGTCATTAGCATATTTAACTTGGTAATGTTTTATCTTACTCTAACTTTTTTTTAAGAATTGTATTAAATTAAATCATTTTATAGTACTTTTACTGCCATGCGATGGAACGGCAGAGGAAAACCTAGGAAACGGTGGATGGATTGTGTGAGAGATGACATGAAACGAACGTGAGTGAACGATGAGATGACGGGTGACAGAAAGATATGGAAGGAAAAGACATGCTGCGCCGACCCCAAATGAATGGGATAACGGCAAGCGAATGATGACTGCCATAAAGTGAAATTTTTGTTTAAATTTTGCAAATCTGATAGAAGTTTGTAAAGGTTTGTGTCCTTTAAAGGCACAAGAAAGACAATCCTGAGTTCAAAGCCATTTGCAGAAGCAAGTTGATAACCACTTGAGCGGAATTTAAATAAAACTTGGTGTTTTAAGATCTACAATATTTTTGTATAAAATGTTTTTACCCTTTGATGGATCTAAAGGTTTGCGCAATATAATAAGTTTTGAGGATTGAGACGAATATTTTATTTTCGAATGGGCAGACAGGAGAAGGTCACTTTGTTAAACTTTTGTGTCGGATTTAATTCAGTGAGTTGAAAAATAAATTAACGACTACGATACGCTGCGGAGCGTTAACGATTGGCACGTTGGCTACGCGGCCTGGCCACGACAGAGGCATTATGTAAAATAATCGATACAGAAATAAGGTTTTATTATTACCAATATAATCTGTTTAGTTAAGTAAAGTAAGTTTAAGCGCTGATGGCCTAGTGGTAAGAGCATGCGACCTTCAATCCGGAGGTCGCGGGTTCAAACCCCGTTTTTCGGAACTTATGTACGAAATATCATTTGATATTTACCAGTCGCGTTTCGGTGAGTGAGAGTCAGAATCGCGGGTGTACCTAAATAAAATCAAATGAAAAGCATACCATATTTTTGTACCTAATTTGTACTATTTAGTACCTCCTTTAAAAAAAATTGTACCTCACGGTACTTAAAGTTATCACCAAAAAACAGGTCACCCGCCATCCTGACAGTCAGAATGGCGGGTGTACTTTATTACGCTATGTTCCCGTGGTTATTGATAAATTCTATAAAAGCCAAATTTTTGTACCTTTTTTGTACCTTCATATTCAATTATAATATGAGTCATTTTATTTGTGCTTTCCAAGTTTTACTCATTTTATATTTTTCTAGCTATAACAATTTTGCAGGCGTTATAATTTTTCAAATTATCGATTTCATTTTTAAGAAAAAACGCTAAGGTACAATTATTTTTATTACGCCAGGATTTAGTACCTTTAATGTTTAATCTGTTAAATTCAAATAACTCAGTAAATCATGTCTTAAAAAAGGCTAGGCGCCAATTCAAAGAAATCTTCCTAAGAAAAATCATTTTTAAGACATGATTTTCTGAGCTATTAGAACTTAACAGATTAAACATTAAAGGTACTAAATCCTGGCGTAATAAAAATAATTGTACCTTAGCGTTAAAAAAGGCTAGGCGCTAATTCAAAGAAATCTTCCTAAGAAAAATCATTTTTAAGACATGATTTTCTAATTTATTTGAACTTAACAGATTAAACATTAAAGGTACTAAATCCTGGCGTAATAAAAATAATTGTACCTTAGCGTTTTTTCTTAAAAATTAAATCGATAACTTGAAAAATTATAACGCCTGCAAAATTATAATAGCAAGCAAAATATAAAATGAGTAAAACTTGGAAAGCACAAATAAAATGACTCATATTATAATTGAATATGAAGGTACAAAAAAGGTACAAAAATTTGGCTTTTATAGAATTTATCAATAACCACGGGAACATAGCGTAATAAAGTACACCCGCCATTCTGACTGTCAGGATGGCGGGTGACCTGTTTTTTGATCATAACTTTACGTACCGTGAGGTACAATTTTTTTTAAACGAGGTACTAAATAGTACAAATTAGGTACAAAAATATGGTATGCTTTTCATTTGATTTTATTTAGGTACACCCGCGATTCTGACTCTCACTTCGGTGAAGGTAAACATCGTGAGGAAAAGGACTAATTCCAATAAGGCCTACTTCACTGTCTGGGTTGAAAGGTCAGGTGGCAGTTGCTTTCGTAAAAACTAGTGCTTACGCCAATTCGCAGTATTAGTTGCCCAGCGGACCCCAGGCTCCCATGAGCCGTGGCAAAATACCGACACAACGCGAGGATGAAGAAAAGAACTTGTTTTAAATGAGTACGTTACATAAATAACAATGTTAGTAGTTATTTTTATCAAATCATTAATAGAAAATCTACGATCCCTAACCCGCGGTTCTAGTTTCCGCACTAGGGAGTAAATCCTTGTTTATGTAATAGTATCGCAGTTTACGATGGCAATATGCTGGATTTAGAGACTCCCAGTTGTATAATAAAACTAACGGGATTTAAGACCAGGCCGAGTGATTTAGAATTTCTATTAGGTAATAAAGATTAGACAGGCAAAAAGTAAGCTTAATGTGCTAAGTATTTAAGTAATTAATTTTACAGTACAAATTATGCTACTTTACCGCACCAGTGCGATTATTAGCACATCACGTAACTGTGTCGAAAATTAAAAGGGCCATATGTACTATAAAACGTTGTACGATACATGTGCGAATAGTAATCTGCAACTACCTCCGGTTGTGTTTTAATTTATAGCCACTCGTTTCGAATTTCCTATTTTTCGCATATGTATTGTAATGTACTATTACAGTACATATGGTGCTACTTTCCCGTACTAGTGCGGAAATAAGCACTTTCCGACTAGTGTGGAAATAAGCACTTTCCGACTAGGGAAAGGTCACCATAAAGACTTTCGGGCTAATAACCAGTTGTATGGAGTGGGTACAAGTGCGGGTAGTAGAAAATTCGCGACGAGTGGTGATAAATTAAAGCACCATCGAATTTTAACACAGAACTCTGTGGTGCTACTTTCCCGCACTAGTCGGAAAGTGCTTATTTCCGCACTTTCCACTTCCGAAACCTTGACATAATGTAGGCATGACGACTAAGGGGACTGATTAGGGCCTGATTAGGGGCCCGTTGGAAAATTTGGTATTCATCTCCGTGTACCATTTTTACATGTCTCTGTTTAGGCCGATGGTTGACTGGTAGAGAATTCCATTAGACATTAAATCCTCCATTTGTACATTATTCTTGTATTTTGGAAATTAAGTTTAAATAAATAAATAAAACTTATTAGAAACCAGTTCATCAGGGACGGTTGCAAAGTCGCACCGAGAATAGATAAACTTTTTGAGAAACGTTTACGGTGGTACGGGCACATTCAGAGACGACCTCCAGAACATATGGTCAATGTAGCCTTAGCGATGCCTACGATGACGCGAGGAAGCGGGAGACCACCTACCACTTGGTTGACGACGGGTGGAAAAAAGCCTGAGAGAGAAAGGGATAAATGACGCACACCTAACTAACACTAAACCGTGCACAATGGAAGAAGAAATCAGGGAGGGCCGACCCCCAAGTAAATGGGATATTTCACCACTTTAGCTGTCACTATCTGGTGCTGACAGTACTTCAGCAACTTTGTCGGCGATACTCAAAAGCAAAGAAAATAGATACGTAGGTTATTTAAACCTATACAAAGTGAACTTCTTTTTGTTTACGATAGTTGCTATCTTTAGTGAAAATAACGGCATCGTTTAGATGTTCCCTGTGAACTAAATGTGCTTTTAACATTGTTCCCCAGCTGAGCCCAGTGCACACAAAATATCGTCCGTTAGATATAAACGAATATCTTGCATTACCTTTTTACTCGTAGTTCGGTTTTCGAGCAAAACTATGAAAATATATAAAAAAAAATTACAATCATCATAATGTATTACTTATGTCGTACTTATACCTATATTACTATGTAAAATAAAAGTTCTTCTTCTACGGCCGCCTTTACACCTGTAAGTTTTACTTACGTAAGTAGGGACACTGCTATACTATAGAGTGAGGGATGAATATCATTATCTCATTCTAACAAATAGCTTTGTCCTTACTTACGTAAGTAAAACTTACAGGTGTAAAGGCGGCCTACGATCTCTCATGGAAGCCTGGTGTCCACTTGGCAACTAATCCGCAGAAATGGCATAGGCTCTAGTTTTTACAAAAGCGACTGCCATTTGACCTTCCAACCCATAGGGTAAACTAGGCCCTATTGGGTTTAGTCCGGTTTTCTCACGATGTTTTCCTTCACCGAAAAGCGACTGGTAAATATCAAATGATATTTCGTACGAGTTCCGAAAAACTCATTGGGACGAGCTGGGGTTGTCCGCGACAATGTAAAAGTTTTCCGCTATGAACTGTCCATTTTAAATATTGTGAATATTCTCTTATATACTGTTCAAACAGATTACACCAGCATTACTGCTGCAGTAGTTCGGTGTGACATTCCTGCCAACTGGGTCAAAATTCTTTTCGTTGTCGTGTGTTTTGTTCCCAAAAAAATTTACGGAGTGGAGATGTTTATGTGAGATAAAATTGTGTTTTTAATTATTCTCATGTAAAATATAATCTACAGCTTAAAAGACATACAATACCACTCGATTTTCTTTATTTATTTGACAGAAGATAGACAAAGGTCAAAAACAAGATAACGAAAAAAATTTTGACCTAACTGCTTACTGCAAATGCCTAAATCGATGTTGATGCCCAGATCCGGAGTCGGCTGCAGTAATGTTGCGAAACAATACTTTTGCAGTAATGTTGTACTTTACTCTCATGCTACGGTATCCAATCGTGACCAAACTAAAGTACCTACGCCATTATTATCCATTATCGGTACCGTTGTATTGATAAGTTCTTTCGTATTATCTGTACGAGACGGTACATGAGAAATTATAATGACGTCTGTCAAAAGGGTCAATTCAATGTCAGTACAGAACTAACAACAAGCGCTAACGGTATACGAACCTTAAGTTTACATCCATAATGTAGTGTAATAATAAATGAGTGGAAATATAGTTAATTTTCAATATATATATAAATATGTTTCATTAGTGCCTTAACATTATCTTCGATAATTAGGCCAATTTTAGGGTTCCGTAGCCAAATGGCAAAAAACGGAACCCTTATAGATTCGTCATGTCCGTCTGTCTGTCCGATTCTGTCACAGCCACTTTTTTCCGAAACTATAAGAGCTATACTGTTCAAACTTGGTAAGTAGATGTATTCTGTGAACCGCATTAGGATGTTTACACAAAAATAGAAAAAAAAACAATAAATTTTGGGGGTTCCCCATACTTAGAACTGAAACTCAAAAAATCTTTTTTCATCAAACCCATATGTGTGGGGTATCTATGGATAGGTCTTTAAAAATGATATTGAGGTTTCTAATATCATTTTTTTCTAAGCTGAATAGTTTGCGCGAGAGACACTTCCAAAGTGGAAAAATGTGTCCCCCCCCCCCGTAACTTCTAAAATAACAGAATGAAAAATCTAAAAAAAATATTTGATATACATTGCCATGCAAACTTCCACCGAAAATTGGTTTGAACGAGATCTAGTAAGTAGTTTTTTTTTAATACACCATAAAATTAAAAAAAAAAATTTTTTTTCATCAGACCCATACGTGTGGGGTATCTATGGATAGGTCTTCAAAAATGATATTTAGGTTTATAATATCATTTTTTTCTAAACTGAATAGTTTGCGCGAGAGACAGTTCCAAAGTGAAAAAAAGTGTCCCCCCCCCCCTGTAACTTCTAAAATAACGGAATGAAAAATCTAAAAAAAATATATGATATACATTACCATGCAAACTGCCAACGAAAATTGGTTTGAACCAGATCTAGTCATAAATGGTACGGAACCCGTCATGGGCGAGTCCGACTCGCACTTGGCCGCTTTTTTTTGGTATGTATTTTCTCTGTTGCTTATAAATATGATACGAGTATAGGTGTTACGTAATATATAATTCGATTTATAAAACTTCAGTAAGACTCGAACATATCAAAAATTTTGAAACAACTTACTCACATATTATTCCTCATCCTCGAAAACGAATCGAAACATGTTAAGCCTTTATTCGACTTTAGACGAAAGTGGTGGACCCGCGTGAAATCGCTTTATACAAACTTAGTTCTATTTGGATATTACGAGTAATAAAAAAATAATAATAATAATTCAGCCTATATACGTCCCACTGCTGGGCACAGGCCTCCTCTCATGTGCGAGAGGGCTCGGGCTATAGTCCCCCCGCTACATACGACTATACGACTATACGCTATATTACGAGTAACATTATTGAAAATATTTCGACGCCATTTGTTGTATATCAACCACAGCTATGCCCCTTTTAATTTCTTTCGAATCTTTGATTAAAATAAAAGTTAGAAGCATTTAATAATTTTTACAGTACATATGGGGCTACTTTATAGCACTAGTGCGAGAAGTAGCATATTACGTTACTGTGTCGAACATTTAAAGGGCCATATGTACTGTAAAACGTTGTACGATACATGTGCGAATAGGTAATTCGCAACTCGTGTCGATTTAAAACACTCCCTTCGGTCGTGTTTTAATTTATCGCCACTCGTTTCGAATTTCCTATTTTTCGCACTTGTATCGTAATGTACTATTATGAGATCAGTTTTTCGCTCCTAATTTTTGCAATAATCATAAAATTGAAAAAAAAAGTCAAACGTAGGGGTATAGCTGGCGACCGGTTTGGCCTAGTGGGTAGTGACCCTGCCTACGAAGCTGATGGTCCCGGGTTCAAATCCTGGTAAGGGCATGTATTTGTGTGATGAGCATGGATATTTGTTCCTGAGTCATGGGTGTTTTCTATGTATTTAAGTATTTATAAATATTTATATATTATATATATCGTTGTCTAAGTACCCTCAACACAAGCCTTATTGAGCTTACTGTGGGACTTAGTCAATTTATGTAATAATGTCCTATAATATTTATTTATTTATTTTATAGCTATGGTTAATATACATCAATCTATGTAAAAATATTTTCATAATTTTAATATTCAGACAGGAAAATGGGGACTATGTTTTTATGGAGAAGCGGCCGCCCCCTTTCCTCTTAACACATTCGCTACCAACATTTTCCTAGCGCTACGCTCGTAGTCGATCCCAGCGTTTTCCCGCTTTGTAGAGGAATGCGACTACGAACAGAGAACCGGCCGAGCGGGTTCCCGGTACTCAATGTGTTAATAATACTTTAGTGACCAGTTTAAAATAATAATAAAACATATCATTACTTTGTCCGAAAGGCAACCTATGTAGCTATACACCTACAGGACATCTGCTTAAAATTCCTCTCTCTCTTGAACTTCACCTCGAGCGAATCCTAAGCCCATTATCGACGTTTTTGCCCGTGCCCTGACCCGAACTGTTTGCATAGACCTTTATAGTCTAGGCGTCCAGATATGAAAATCTTTTGTCGTCAAAAACGTAATTATTATTTTTGCCATATATTTAAGGGTCTATAATAGTTAACATAGAATAAAATGCAAAATTAACAACATAAATCCTATCCCATTAAGAAGATTTGGTTGTAAAAATTGGTTATGAAACAGAAATTAAAAATATATATTTATTTAACATTAGGTATTTTTTCTTCTTGCTCAGTAGAGTAAAATGTAATCTAATTGGTGTCAGCAACGACGACTACCCTATGGATATTAGTAAAAAAGTAGCCGAAAGGATTGCTGGTTAAAATTCCTCTCACTCTTGAACTTCACCTCAAGCAAATCCTAAACCCATTATCGACGCTGCCCTGACCTGGACTGTTTGCTTTATTGCATTGCATATCTGCTGGAACTTTATTGGTTCGACGTCCAGAAATATGAAAATCAAACGTCGTCTAAAATTTGAATATTATATTTTGGTAGCTATTTGAGGATTTGAGTTAACGTGTATTGTACTATTCAATGATATAAAATATCACTAACTTAACAATATAAAGCTCATATTCCTTTTAAATTTAAGACAAATTTATCGACCTTACACATGTTAAAAACAAGCTTTCTCAAAGGCTGATAAAATGGAGTTTATTTTGGTTAAACAATTACTTATTTTAATTTCAAGAGCAGCTTAGTTAATTACAAGTACTTAACATTCTCCTTCCCCTGAGTCCTATGCCTGGCCACGAACCTAAATCCACTATCGATGTTTTGTCCGTGACCCGAACTGTTTGCTAAAGACCTTTGTGTAATAGCCCCGGCGTTAACACGTGAATTCTAACCTTATCAAGTATTTAATAGTTTAACAGAGATGTCAAGTAACCTTATATTTTCGGCAGCTGCTCCAGTCTATATATTTGTAATTCTGCAATGAAATAGTAAATAATTCAAAATAAATAAATATTTGGGGACTATTTTATACGGTCAAGCCTCAAACTAAGCAAAGCGTGAACGGAGACGAAATAATGTACTTACTTATGGATAAATTATATATTTAGATAGATAAACGTATTTTGATATATATATATATATATATATATATATAATATCCATAACCCAGGAATAAATATTCGTGATAAACACACAAATAAATACCTTTATCGGGATTCCAAGCCGCAAACTCCTGTTTCGTAGGCAGGGTTAGGTTAGGAGGCCGTTAAATAAATGTAAAATCGCATTTACAGCTAATGGAACAACTCCTAATAACCTGATATTTTTGGCATCTCTTCCACTAATAACAACTGATTTTTATGCACAAATACATTAAACAAAAACGTAAAAGATCAAACAAAATAGATTTTTTTTTTTGCGAAATTGACCTAAACTTATACAACATTTTTGTAATTTTGATCTCAGAAATTCATGGTTAAAAATATTTTGCTTTCAATTCTGCAATAAACCAGTAATGGAAATACTCGACGACATAATCCGTCTCGCCTCGGCTCTTAACCTACAAGCTACCAGATTATGCAGGCCCACGGTGTAATTGATTGTGCTCTCCGGGCTTACCCGACACGGGTTTGAAGATGATTTCAATTTAATACCGGCTCTGACAGCGACCTGGGTTCTATTCTGACACCGCTTAAATCTAATTGAAATCGAATATAATTTCAAATAGAATCATAATTCAGTCCAAAATACCTTACTAAACCTTTGCGGCAAAACCTTTTAATAGATGCATATTTCCTTTTTTAGTGTATATTGCAAAGTTATCAGTTAAAAATGCTGATAGTTTATTTTACTGAAATTTTGAACTAAAGTTTAAAATTTGCCATATAAAATCGAACTTTTCCCGTTAGAGTTATACCTCGTATGCCACCTCTATCGCTTGAAATCTTAACAAGTTTACACCTTTAAACGAGCAATTCTTGTATATATCCCCCCCATGGTTTCCGGGGGTGAAAAATTGATCTCTAGCTAGTCTTATCTCTGGGAAAACGCACATTTTTTAGTTTTCATGTGTTTATTGTATTGTAATATTTTAGCGCTAATTAAATTAAACAAGCATCAAATACGTGCCAAAATTAGATATTCCTAAATTTCAAATTTAACTTACCCAAACTAATAATGACTTTGATCACGTATCTCTCTTGAGCCTTAAATACACGTGTACCAACCCTATTTTACCTCAAGACAGAAAAATATCACGTTACATCCGGGCCCCGACAACACGGCGTCATAATTAAAACTAATCACATTACATGCCGTACCTCGAAACATCCCAGCGCTCAACATCCACTGCTGTTAATGACCGTGACAAATGAAAGCGCACGCTGCACGAGCGGCGATGTATGTCCGCCATCTTGGAAACGACCGGCGCCGCTATAATGGAGCGATATGTCCGAGTTAACATTGACGTGGTATTTTTCTTGGAGTAATTCCGTTGATTACTCGATCTATCGATGCGGATTGGACGGCATCCAAAGTTTGTTAATTCCCGAAAGCGGTTGCGAAAGAAAATGAAACAAAGCAGGCATTAAATTGTTATACAATAGAAATGGGAAATAAAGAAACAATATGTTAGCAGCAGCTAAGTTTAGCTCAGACACACAAACTCATTTATAATAAGTTCTAAGCGAGCTGCGCGAAAGCTTATTTATAATAAGATTTAAGCTAGATAATATTAAGTTTTAAGCTCGCTTAAGACTTATTATTAATAAGTTTCACCATACCTCCTGTACAACTTATTGTTTAATCCAACTAGGGACGAACAATAGATTTTAAGTGCGGGAAACAACGAGTGAGTCACCATCATCTTATCAGCCTCTTATCACCCATTGCTGAAAACAAACCTGTCTTCGGATACGCCATTTGTAAGATATAATTGTGTGATCAAAATGCGAAAATCTTAAATGGGAACCACTGTACTTTACTTATAAGTCCATTACTACTACTCCTACTCCTAGGCGGGACTGAATAACAGAAGTTACCGTTTAGGTATTTTGAACTCGCTGTATAAGACGTCGCGTAACTGTTCGCTACAAAATTTTCTTTGACAATCCACCTCTATTTCGAATTCTGTTTGGTATTAGACCTTACGTTTATGTAATAAGATTTACGCTTGTTCCTTCTTCATTTCTTTTTTTGTCCGTTTTATATTATTTATTTTATATATTATATTATAGGACATTATTTCACAAATTGATTAAGTCCTATAGTAAGCTCAATAAGGCTTGTAAATACGTTAATACATAGAAAATACCCATGACTCAGGAATGTGTTCATCACACAAATGAATGCCCTTACCAGGATTTACCCGGGACCATCGGCTTTATAAGCAAGCGGGTCACTAACCACTAGGCCAGACCGGTCGTTGGTTTATATAAACACAAAGGCTCTATACCTATACATACGTTCCCACTATGAGTTTGAAAATTGTTATCAGACAATTTCTGCTTCATAGAACTAAGCTTCGTGAGCGCTTCTTCTTTCAAAGCATGTTGGAGTGTAAACTATATTTAACTTTATCTCACAAAAATCGTTCTTACTTATTAGCACATTTCCCATTTGCGCTTCCCTATAGCAACCGAACACCTTCAAGCTTCATATTTTCGTGAAATTAGATAACATAAAGTACCTATACTAACAGCCTAGCGTCACTAATAATAAATACAGTATTTTGTCAGCGGCATAGTTTCGAGAGATGGCGCCAGAAGCTTTGGCCTATGCTCTATTAGATGGCGCCACATTTTGATATTTAACAAATTTAACACATATCAGTGGAAGATTAATGATCAAAGTCAAAGGGAGTTCTAAAAGTTTTAATCATGTGTCGAAAGATAGATAGATAAACCATTTATTCGCTTGCCATATTACACACATCTAAACAAAAAATAATAGAAACGATAGCAACATCAAAATAAAAATTAAATAAAGCACCAAAAGTATCAATAAAAGTTAATTTGCTATGTGTGTTACAGTAAAACAAACGGGTTCTGGCTCAGTAATATGCTCCACTCTTTCGGGTGAAGAACTGATAATTCTGCTAGAACCCAGATCACGAACAGATTATCGAAGTAACAAAAAAAATATATACAAAAATAATTAGTAGCTTGCCTATAAAATAATAATAAGTGTCGTAGTATGGATTATGTAAAAGTGTGGTGCGTGTTCGGTGTATAGTATTATATCAGATGTCGGGTATAAGATGGCCTACAACAATATAAAGTGTTTGTACACATACAGACTAGATTCGGTAATCTGCAACAAAGTACCCTTGCGGAATTCCTGCAATTTGTTTATTTAATAGGTACATTTTAAAATGAGACTTAAACGGTTCTTTGTTTTATGGCATCTTAATGGTGGAGGGATATTATTCCAGCACTTGGTTGCGAGATACGAAAAGCAGCCCGTAAAAGCGACGGTTTTGCGTGGGTGTGTTTCTAAAGACAACGCCTGGTGGATCTAGTACCATGTCGTCTGTGGAATGAGGAAATGTGTATTTTTGAGTATACATGTTCCGGTTTTTTGTCATTCAGGACACCAAACAAAAGCCTTGCAAAGTGTAGGTGTCTGCGACACGTCATATTAAGTATTGAAGCTATATTTAAATGTGGTGTAATGTGACTCCTAGGCGGGACTGAATAACAGAAGTTACCGTTTCGGTATTTTGAACTCGCTGTATAAGACGTCGCGTAACTGTTGCTACAAAATTTTCTTTGACAATCCACCTCTATTTCGAATTCTGTTTGGTATAAGACCTTACGTTTATATAATAAGATTTACGTTTCTTCATTTCTTTTTTTGTTAATGCTTTGTCTACTACAATTTTTTATCATGTTTTTATAATGGCCTCTAATTTAAATAGAGTTTTATTGTTTACAGTATTCTTTGAAACTAGATTTCAGTTTTAAAAATTAATTAATCCGCTTTTTCAGCTTTACTTCAAACAATTGGGCGAGCACAAAAAATGTGATTTTTGCGTAAATTTTTATTTAATGTTCAACTATTTTTATAATTAAAATTGGTTTTCAATAATTATAAAAACTTTTATCTAGGGTATTTCTTGCTTTTAGATTGTAGTACATTTATGATGTAACATTAAATTATAAAGAAAGTAAATAGTTTCAGCGTCGGCGACGTCTGAGTTTCATAATTGTTTATTGGTTCTGAGTCAAGTTTCAACTAAACCAAAGATCTAAATCGGTTCAGCGGTTATTGATTCGCCACAGATTTTGAACTTCCAACTCCCTTTTCACACTTTTAAGGGATAATTTATGGGATAAAACTATCGTACGTTCTTTCCCGAGACTCAAACTATCTCTGTACTAAATTTTAACTAAATTGGTTCAGTGGTTAAAACGTGAAAGGTGGACAAAATCTTGGTGGCTCCACTTTTTAAATCCACCCTTGGGTCCTAAGCACCAATCCCCCCAAAGGAAATATTTGGTTCACGGAACCCCATATTTCATGAGCTATAACTACGAGTACCTAAGTAACTACTAATAGGGCATACCTTTAAAAAAAATATCGTTGTACGTGGATTTATTTTTTAGCGATTAGTATTTTAGTGGTATTGAAAGTTTCTGAATACGACAAAGGTTTATCGTATATCGTGTTGAATACGGGACAAATTGCGTAAAAACACTAAAAACTGTAGAACGAACACGTTTTGGTGTTGTGTCAGCGGCTTTCATTCCATCTGAATGGACGCTATTATCCATGCTGAGTTGAGTCCAATGATATTTACACTAGCTAGAAAGTGCATCAACCTCAGCGACGGAATATATGTATGACGACGAGTGGAGAAGAGGACAGTAAAACTATGGGCAAATCGGCAGAATCATCTTCTATTAGTGCACTGGTATTTTCTTAAAAGT
The DNA here is from genome assembly GCF_033807575.1 of Cydia pomonella. Lineage (NCBI taxonomy): Eukaryota > Metazoa > Arthropoda > Insecta > Lepidoptera > Tortricidae > Cydia > Cydia pomonella. Next base: position 4,266,032 of record NC_084725.1, on the reverse strand, counting down.
CCATATTTGCGGGTAGATTCACAAATATGCGATGAAATAATAACACGTCGTGATAGCCGATATAGTTGGTTTTTTATTAACTCAAAATGACTTCGATTTAAATGGATTTTAAAAACAATAATAAATAAACGTGGCGATCCCAGAGATTAGAGAGAGAGAGAGAGAGAGAGAGATATGCTCTGAATAAGTGTTTGAATTGATGCCAATGGTCACTTTTTATCACCGCACCGCTCGCCGTCGGCAGGGTATTCATCCTCATACCCTAGAGCCTAAATGGTTGCGCACTGTACGGTTTAAGAGGAATTTTCCCCGGCGGACGCTCCGGCTGTGGAATGAGCTCCCTGCTGAAATTTTCTCGATGGTCTACAGTATGGGGTTCTTCAAAAAAGGAGTGTACAGGTTTTTAAAGGGTCGGCAACGTGCATGTAACACTTCTAGAGTTGCAGGCGTTCATGGGCTACGGTGACTGCTTACCATCAGGCGGGCCGTAAGCTTGTTTGCCACCGACGTGGTATATAAAAAAAGAGATGACGTCACATCACAACTGCTCTGCTGAATCGCCTCAATCATAATGCCACTGGGCCGGTTTTTGTCTGCTACTTCACCGTCAACTGTCATTATCATGTTCAAGCACTCTCCGTAGCCTATGTACGCTAGCAACTCCAGAGCTCCATTACATGCGCGTTGCCGACCTTAGCACTCCCAACCCTCGTTGAGCTCTGGCAACCTCACCGGCAGGAACACAACACTATGAGAAGGGTCTGATGTTATTTAGCTGCGGTTTTCCATAAGGTGGCGGTACTTTCCTAGTTAAGCTTTGCGCTAGATCCGGAATGGCATCCGCTGTGCTATGCCCTACTGTAGTAGGGCATAGCACGCCGCCGCAGCCCTACTAAGCGAGATGAAAATAACAGTGTCCTTACCTCTCTCTTGGACGTAGTTTAAAGACCCGGATCCAACTTGACTCCTTTCGGTCGACTCGACATACTCGATGTGAATGCTATGTCCATCCCTGCCGTGCGGTAGGTAAATATACTTTAATCTTTTTATAGGCTTTTACTCGTATTTAGTTTCTGCCAGCGACTGGGTAATCTAATTTTACTAGTTAAAAAGTTTTATTTTGAGTTAGCAGACAGTGAAATGTCATTTCGCTCGAATCTGGAGCAGCCCAACTGGATCAGTATCTCACAGAGAACTACAGCCTTAATAGCACTCCTACTTACAGTTATCGGATGGCAGATGTAACAGCGTTGCTATTAAAATGAGTAACGAACGTAATTGAACGTTATAATAGCAACTGCAATGCGGCAAAATATCAATTTGCTGTTGTCGCAATGTCACCTTAAGGGCCACCACACACTAGCGTCTTCCGAGCATCGATGTCTCTATGGCTGTTGCTCACCGCAACGGTAGCGCAATTGCGCAGCGACGCCGTTTTCCATAGCGCTGACTAGACGCGGACGCTCAAAAGACGCTAGTGCGGGGTGTAGTGACATTCGGATGGTAACTGCTGCGGCCTTTGCCCAGGCACTTAAACTATCAATTTTGTTGACGTTCTGAATCCTAATCGCGGCAGTAATGTCACTGATTTTAAGAAGGAATTTGACAATGACAGTAGCCGTGTCAAGGCCGCAGAGCAGTTGTCGTTCCAATATCACCTTAAAGGTGTTACTCTGCTACTACCATCCGAATGTCAGGTAAACTTATACATATAAAAAAATATTTCTGTTTTGTTTAAACCGTCACTTAATTATTCAAGGAAATCGGTTATTTCTGACTTGCCATCACACTACTAAGAGGTATTAATGCACAAAAAACATAACATCTAATAACGAGTACAAACCGAAATATAGTTCATTAGCCTTAAATATTATTTCATACTAAGTCAAAGGTCACTCTTACACACAAGGGTCTTTTAAGCCAAGGAAATAGGCTAAAAGGAAAAACCTCTGAAGTTATGTAATCAGTGGGTCTGTTTCGCGTGTGTTGGGCATTTCAAGAGGACCATAGATTACTAATAAAACGTCGGGATTAAAACAAACAAGTTTTTCGACAAAACTTTTTTTTTACACAAGCTTTTACCTAACTGCACTTTTTTTAGCAGGTAACTACATATACTAAGACTAAGGACTGTCTGCAAGCTTAGCTGCATGATGCTGACTTGTATTATGTACTTAAATAAAGCATTTAAGTAAAAAAAATATATAACTAACTAACTAACTGCTTTGGCTCAGCGATCCAAAAAGAATCTTGGCCTCCGAAACGAGAGAACGCCACCTGTCCCGATCCAACGCGGTTTCCTGCCACGAATTGGCATTCAGCTGACGCAGGTCCGCCTCCACGACATCACACCAGCGGTACCTGATAAAAAATAATTTAACTCCCAGAACTCATCTACCTCCTACTATGATATCAAAGCGCAACTTCTTTACCTACCACTGGAGATAAGTGGCTTTTCAAGTTTCTGACATACAATAGAAAAACTAAGTTTAAAACTCTAGGTCCATGGGGTCCCAGCGCGCACAAGTTTTTTGCAGAAATAGCGAAACGTCTGGTTGACGTAATTGGTGACCGAAGAGCTAGCGGCTTCCTCGCACAACGTATCGGCATTGCGATACAACGAGAAAATGTCGTCAGCATCCTTGGTACAGTACCTCAAGGGCCTATTTTAGATTTAAGCTAGTTATAGTAATTCTCTGTATATAATCCATTATGTATTTTGTTATTGTAAATAATAGTTAAACTAAACTTAAGTTTAAAACGAAGTCTTCTTTAAGCTTTACATTTAAATGACATTTACATCAAAATGGAAACCTACTACCTTACCTACCTACCTACCTGCTTACAATTTAATTTGAGACTATTATTATTTTGTTTTTTTATCGTGTTCATGGCGGAATCAACAGACCTTGGAAATCTGATCTAGGAAATGAAAATAAAAAGTGTTATTTTCTACTGATTCCCTTACTTTACAGAAACGCTTTTTCCTAGCGTTTTTAACGTGCATTGGCCGCCCTGACCTACTTTTTCTGTTTTTAAGTTACGCAGTTTGTTTGTAAAACTCCCAGCTTTTTAAAAATAAACGCTTCTAAATTCGAAATTTTGCGGTTGCCAGCTTTCGTTTTAATATTTGATTGGGCTTCATCCGTGTGGGGTGCCATGGATCTCCCACATAGATGGAGCACTTAAAATGACACGGGTAAAAATAAGACAAAGTTTTTAACACTCAACAACTTGTTCTATTTCATTCTTATTCAATTTAATAAATTAAACTACAACTAGAAATTTAAATAATATAGAATTCATGAAATTAAGTACTTACTAACCTAACCTAAATAGGGTGTCATATTACCCTAGAAATTCACTCCACGACGACCCCCCCCCCCGACCCAAAAGTACCCATGACATTCGCCGCGTTGCCACGTTGAATGGCTATGGATAAACTTTGCATCAGGAAGGTCCGTGAGCGAGGATCTAACCCTCTCCCTCGCATGCGTCTCTCCACTTCCACGAAAAAGGCCTTGGCCTCGCCTTAAGAAATTAAAAAGAAGCCTTGTGTGTTGACTTCTTTTATATTCTTATTCTAATTCACATTTACCCCACCTGACCCACCAGATAATAATTAACTAGTACTATCAGGTTGTGCAAGCGGTGGAAAATTTTCAAATAAGTTTACGAAGTAATACATCTTATACCTATAAACGAGCAATTCTTATATATATTTCGAGGATCTCGGAAAGAGCTCTAACGATTTCGATGAAATTTGCTATATGGGGGAAAAAAATCGATCTAGCTTTTTAAATATATATTTTCCGAGCGTAGCCCAGTCTCCCACATATTTAACAATAAATACATACTATCAACATCATGATCGAACTATTAAATTAAAAAATACATAACATGTTTGCAAGTGATCTCTGTGACCTCAGTAAAATACATAACATGTTTGTAAGTGACCTCTGTGACCTCAGTAAAATACATAACATGTTTGTAAGTGACCTCTGTGACCTCAGTAAAATACATAACATGTTTGTAAGTGACCTCTGTGACCTCAGTAAAATAACAAAGTTTCGTTATCTGCCTCTCCATCGCTTGAATATGCGTCTCGATCAACGTACACAGATAACAAACTTTTGATTTCTGTTTTTCGCGGTAGGGGCCTCAGTACCAGCATCGTGACAGTACCAGGGTGTTTCATTCCCTTTAATACGATGACTTTCAAAATGATTACTTTATACGTGTGTGTGTAGGTGTTAGAATCCAAGATAAGTTGGCAGCGATTTTGACAGCCCAGACAGTGCAAGTGTTATTTGCACGTCAAACTTCTATGAAATTATGACGTTTACTTAACTTGCACAGGGGACAGGGGTATCAAAATCGCTGCCAACTTAGCTTGGTCTAGTTCTTTGAGGGGAGTGCGTGTTTTGAAAAGTGATTGCATTTTAATTTAATTTAATTTCAGTAAGTTTACAGTATGTCATTACACCAAAGTACTTACACGCTAAATTATGAATTATACACAAACAGAAAATATGTCAGAAAGAAAAATGGGCTTATAAGAAATTAAAATGTATAGATCACATAAAAATGTGAGGGGTCTATGTAATAAGTTTATTAACTTAAATACACCATAAGTTTACAGTATGTCATTACACCAAAGCACTTACACGCAAAATTATGAATTATACACAAACACAAAATATGTCAGAAAGAAAAAGTCAAATAAGAAATTAAAATTTATAGATCACAAAAAAATGTGAGGGGTCTATGTATTAAGTTTATTAACTTAAATACAATGCAAGTATACAGTATGTCATTTACACCAAAGCACTTACACGCTACATTATGAATTATACACAAACAGAAAATATGTCAGAAAGAAAAATACCTAGTCAAATAAGAAATTAAAATTTATATATCACAAAAAAATGTGAGGGGTCTATGTAATAAGTCTATGAACGTTTTAGAATAATTGGCTTCACAATGGAGTTCTGAACGCGTTTACAAACTGCCTGTTTATTTTGCAACGAATGCCGGAAAAATTGTGAAGTTGTTTTGGGTGCTTGAATTAATAATGGCGGAGTCAACGTCATAAATATAAATATAGATTCGAACAAAGGGTTTTGAGGTTGTCAGTGCCAACGGTATGGGCTCATATGTATTCCTGTTTAATTCTCAAAAAATATTGTTTTGTTTAAATTGATAGAAAAGAAAACTTGAAGATTAACGTTGTGCATTTTTGATATTTTGGAGAAGTTGAATAGCAGTTTTATAAAAAGAGAGAATTCTCTATTATACCCACGTAAATAATATATGAGTGTGGAAGATATTTTGAAATGCGAATTTTTGTGTTAATATATAACATATACAGAGTAATTCATGAGACGTGAGCAGGTCTACAGCCTACACAATCATTAAATGTTAATGAATCGTTCACACTCATATTAAGTAAAACAATCGCGCTTCTTTTCTGTTATTTAACACCTAAAAACACAAAGATACAATACAACACAATTAACAAATTAACAAAATTAAACCTTTAACCGTTATGACAGCACTTTGATTATGAAGAAAATAAAATGTCACACTACGAATTTTCAAAAACAGCCAGGCTTCGATGACATTCAATTTGCACGCCACCATGATGTCACGCGTTCGTCTTACGAATTTTCAATCTGACTGTCACGTGACCCCTGACGCGAGTTTAACATTTTTTCCCCATCACAAAAAGTGCACAGCGTCGCTAAAGAAGTTTTCACTTCAAAAAAATCTGATTAACTTTGATAGCTCAGGCGGTTATGAGCAATTGAACAGGTAGTATGACTTTTAGAGGTACTATAGATGATTGATAAAATTTGTCTGGTATGAGAAAGCATGACATGGTGCCGAGGATGCTGGCAGAATTTCCCCACTAGCGATACTTATATGTTGCGTCTGAAATCTCAGCTCAGCTCTTCGGTCAATAGTAAAGTCGACCAGTCTTTGAATTACTTAGTTCTGAGGCAACTAATTTTATTTTATTGGTTAAAAAACACCCAGCAAGTACTATAAACAATGTTGGTTAATTAAGAGTGGATATTGCGGACCATAGTCGTAATATTGAACCATAGTTGAGTTTACTGCACAGCACGCCTAAAATTATCGGTACAGTAAAGTCCTAAAAAATGTGTATACACTCTCTTAATATATGGGCATGGTCATGCGCATAATATAAGGTCGTGTATACATATTTTTGGCACTTTGTATCGACATTTTTAGTCGTAACTGTACCTAAGCGGTCAAGATGTGAAGAATTATGTCGCATAAACTTAATTATCAAGAGAGTAAGATCATGTGTCGATCATCCAGCTTCACTTAGCTAAGTGTGTAACTAATGGCAGTATTTTTACTGCGACGAATAACTTAATTCTTCATTCATTAAAAAAAAATATACAAACTTTGAAAGGCTTTATATCGGAAAATATTAAGTCTACAGACAAGTTCTAGTTTCGTGTTGTATAAAATTTGGTCTACTCTTAAAACACCTCGAGAAGGTACTTTCAACAACTAGTTATTTAGGGTTATAATCACCCAAATAAAAAAGAAATATTCGCGGTTTTTTAAATTTTTGACAAAGTTGCATTCGGCGCTCGAGGTGACAAACTTGGCCAACATCATAAACAAGTCTGAAAGAGATCCGAACTTCCGGATTTAATGCAAACGCTAATGTATAACGTTACTGTATTAATATAAATAACTGCCCTGCAAACAGCCGCATAATACCCGCCTTTTATAATGATACAAAATGGCGGGTACTACCGATAGCTATGTATATATAATGAAGTTTACAGAAAAGCGTATCAGAATCGTTAACTTTTGTAATGTTCACAGAAAAGCCGCCGGTTTCCCAAATGTTTTGACCCAAACCCCTAACCTAACGAGCCTATTACCGAACCTTTAGCAGACCGCATTAGGACAGGTCTTCCTCAACCATAAATCAAGTTACACTTTAATTCCACCACTTCACTAATCACGATCAAAACTAATTAAATTAAATCAGTCCTGGCCATACGTCATCTCTCATATTAAACTGTCCGAAACACTCTATAATCTACCTTATTGAATTAACATCAATGCTGGAATTCTAACAACTGTATTTAAGTAGTTCATGAAGATTTCAATTTAAATAGAACGGTTTTATAAAGAAATAAGGTTGGTTTTACTATGATCAGTTGAGAGGATTTTGATGGAACTGTTCGTGTGTTACTGTTGAGTTCAAGCGAGTCCAACGTTCAAATTTGCATCCGTGGAAAAACATGTCAAAGAGAACTGAATCAGTGCAATGATCATTTTTTTGCTGCAGCGTTACTGTTTTTTTAAACTACGTCGGTGGCAAACAAGCATACGGCCCGTCTGATGGTAAGTAGTCTCCGTATTCTATGTACGCCTGCAACTCCAGAGGAGCTACATGCGCGTTGCCGACCCTAACACTCCGCACCCTCGTTGAGCTCTCTGGCAAACTTCCTCACCGGCAGGAACACAACACTATGATTGAGTCTAGTGTTGTTTGGCTGCAGTTCTCTGTAAGGAGGTACTTCCCCAGTTGGGTTCTGCTCTATATCTGGAATGACATTCGCTGTGCTGTGCCCTACCATATGACATTCACAGTGCCCATACCTCTCTTTTGGACGTAGTTTAAGGACATACCCGGGACAGGGTCGGGTACTGTGGCGGCATTACTGATGCTTCGTTGATATGAGCCCTGTACTTCCTTGATAAAGTTAGTGGCTTCATTGCCGCATTACTTCCCGATCAGACCGTTCATTCCATCACTGATTATCAAGGAAATGTAGTGATAGCCCTTTGTCAACCGCAGTAGCAATGTCGGATCAGTAATGTAGCTGTGGTTGCCAGTCGAATTCAAAAGTTCATCTTTACTCAAAAGTGCAAGAGCAGTAGTGAGGCAATATAACCCAGTCAAATAAGGGTTTCTCCTCGTAATGAGAAATAAAAAGCTGGAATCTCTTCTTATTCGCAAAAACTGTTTTTATAACATTTCACATTGAATAACTTCCCACTTGCGCACGAGATTTTTTGCGAATTTTAAGGTAACATTTAGAAGGCGTATGGATACGCAATGAAGTTGTTTACGAGGTTTTAGCTTATTATTTCTTATTCCAAGGTGGATCCCCTTTTTCAGCTTTACCCGGGTTCATAGGCATTTTTCGAATTACCGTTTTCTGGTAATCCCCTAGGCGTTGGTCTCGTCGCTCAGACAGCATTGGGAACATCATTCCCGAAAGGAAGTTTCAATCGTTTTGGGAAATGGTTCCATTTGGGAGTATTTGTTTTATCGGCGATCATCGATAATGATCAGAATTAGGGCGAGCGGAGGTAAACATGATTGAACTAGCTTCGGGTATTCAATTGAATTAGGAAAGTTTGAAAATATATTAGACTATGAATTAATATTGTTTTTAGCTTGTTTTTAGGTTACGGAAAGGTAAGAAGTTCAGCATTTTGTTATCTCGGTTATATGATATTGATAATTTCAATTCTGAACACAAAATGGCAGTTACGCAAAGATTTGCCAGTATTTCCCACGAGTTTGATAGTGACATATTATCTAGCGACTGCGTAAACTAACTCACAATGCAACTCCTTCCTACTGACATTGGTGCAAGCGAGATCCACTGCGTTTTAGTTGATTTAGTCGCTAGCGTTTAAGGCTGCATAAAACTCATGGTGAGGTTAGCCATTCTAAAATATACGTATAACGTGACAGGAGAACTATATTACAAGCTTTTATTTAACTTGCCCTGTTAGTATGTATGGGACAAATCTTGCAAGTTAAATTTGACCCACTTCCCGGTTTCCGATGAAGCTGAAAATTTGCATACATTATGTAAGTCGGGTGACAATGCAATATTATGGTACCATCAAGCTGATCTGATGATTGAGACAGGTAGCCATAGGAACTCTGTGATAAAACAACGCAACCTAATTGTGTCTCGATGAGTATTACACTGAAAAAAATAGATAGCCGAACTGGTTTTGTAACTTTACTAAATAACTGAACTACGGTTATAAGAAAATAAACTTTGCATAAATTTACAAACTTATTTTGTAGTGTATACCCAGTACCTGAACACTGATAGCCAAACACGGTTTTGTAACATATAACACATAGTTCGCAAGTCCCAATTTTTGTGTAAACAGTAACCAAAATTTTGTTACAGTTATGCAAACATTTCTTTCAGTGTAGTTGCCTGTGGACAAAAGTACAGTCAGCGATAAAAGCTTGTACCAAAAATAATTTTTTTGCCAAAAACTTATTATCGCAAGTGTAACAGGTTCTTCAAGGCCAATTTTGCAGTAGTGAGTCATTCAAGGGTACATTTAACAAGGGTTTATTCAAGAATGAAATATTTCGCAATGAGCCGCTGGGGTCATCATCAATGAAATCGTTGAAGAGTCTATATCCTATGTTATAATGTGATATATTCAGGATCAATATCTATACTTAAAAAACCTTCTTCGTCATTCGTGTGAAGATTACGTTAAAAACAACCTTCGTGCCTTGAAACCTTCGCAATACTCAAGATTTCACTTTTAGAACCACGAACATAACCTCGCGGCGCATATTTGGAATATCTCGCTAGCACAAATTTACTCCCTTGTTTTTACAAGGGAGTAAATTTGTGCTAGCGAGATATAATTTGTGCTAGAATAACTATTTCAGAACAGAAGCAAGACGTGCTTTCGGGCGGCGGCCTAATTACTCGACTAACACTGCATTTGCACGCATTATAATAACAATATTAAATTTTAATAAATTATGAAGTCAGAATTAGCCTCTAGAAGATTTCCGTACTATGGCGTGTAGGCCATTGAAATCATTCTAAAATAAGGGTATCCCTTTACTACTAAATTATAATAATCAGCCGAACCTTATTTAATGTATTTTTCGGAACTTATGTACGGAATATCATTCGATATTTACCACTAGCTTTTCGGTGAAGGAAAACATCGTGAGGAAACATGCATACGTCCGACAAGAAATTCAAAAGTCGCCAACAAGAATTAGTATTATACGAGTCTTTACCCTTCACGGAATAATAGTATTCCGAATATTTGGGAGGCGTGCACCGAGCCAAAGCCATTGGCCCTTTTGACACTTTATTAAAATGTACTGGGTATTATTACCCAGTGCCGTAGGATCCTTTCAAGGTATATTCAACCGCATACAGGGTGTAAGCACCCTAAATTGCTTCCCGAACATTGATGAGATTGTCTCAACACCGGAGTTTGACCCATGTGCCGGCGCGATAACACAATGGCAAACAACATTACACTACCTTGCTGAGCCAAAATGGCCTATCTTCATATGTGTTTCATAGTGGCTTGGATCCATTTTGGCTTAAAACAGCATTATGCGGCCCAAACTAATAATTACGGGTGTCCGCCGGTTGATTTACGAACCATTACTCTAGGGTTGTCGATTCACATACACTGCCGTCAAAAAGTTTAAGACCAAACACAGAATATGCAAATAATCAACATTTTAATGTTTTTTTTTTTTACGAAAATACTACTTTGCAGTAGATACCTACAATCGCAAAAATAAAGCGTTAAACATTTTATTAATCAGAATTTATTAAAAGAAGGAATATAGATAATAATAAAAAAGTTTTTTTTTTTACAGTTTGTCATCGATAAATCCTTGACGTTTTTTCACTACAGAGTAATCTTGACATTCTTTCTACAAATTTGTGTAGTAGCGTTTCTTGGCTCATGGATTTCCACTCATATTGCAGTATATCCCATAGGGGTTTTGCTGATGTCGGACATTGTTTTCGGACCTTACGGGCGAGTTCATCCCATTAAAGCTCGATCAGGTTAAGGTCTGGTGATTGTGGTGGACAAATCATGGTTTTTAACACATCTTGCTGTTCCTTATTGGCTGTAGAGTCTCTACAGATCTTTCGCCGAATGTTTGAGATCGTTATCTTTTTGAAAAACAAATGGGTTACCGATCCAACGTCTTCCTGAAAATGAAACTAAAAATGTTTGGTCTTAAACTTTTTGAACTCGTGAGTTTCATCTACCGAGCGAAAGTCAAAAACTCAGGATTCGAATCGCTGAAGTCCCTAGAGAAACGCCTCAAGATTGCTTAATAATTCCAGTCGTATTGTGATCTAAACAAGCGCTACTTTTCAAAAACTCCAGAGAATGGATTCTCTGAGCCTACTGCACCATAATTTCAAAGAAACACTAGTTTTTTCTAACACATATCATTTCAATTAGATCGAAGGGATATAACCACTTACGGGCTAAAAATAATTAAGATTTATTTACTTACCGATAACCAATATAATAATAAATAATAATAATTGTACACCTGTTTAAAAAAATAGAGCAGAATTTCGGCTATTTCATCGAGCATGCAGGGTGACCAGTGAACGGAGATCGAAATGACAGCTGTGACAGCTTATTAATGTCGCATGTCTTGTTATACTGTGTGACGGCTCGCCCAATCAATACAGTCGTCTTCATAACCTGTGATTTCCTATTATGATTTACGAAATGTAAGTATAAGACTCTGTCCGTGGTATTTAGAGTTACAAACTTTTAACCCAATTTTCATTAGTTTATAAGACTGTTAGATTCAGAGTTAATATATTTAATTAAATTTATATTTATTCAATTCTGACGCTTGGAGAGCTTTTACACATCCAAATCTTAAAGTAGTATTGGTATTAGTTACAGTGGTATTAACATTCTGACATTAGGGACCATTAACATCTCCAAATTTAATGTATTGTATTACCTTCTGACTTAAGGCTTTTTTTTTGTTCACGGAGTGGGCGAATAGAATTACGCACCGTCCCCCCGGCCACGGGAAGGCCATGATGGGGGGGTGTGTGGGACTCGCCGCTCCTGTCCCCTCTCTCATGTCGAGAGGGGAGGGAGAACATGGCCCTACCCATTAAACCCACTTCGGCGTTTCGCCCTCTTTGCCGTTTACGAGAGCGCTATGGGTAGTACACTCTACCATAGCGCCCCCCGGCAGCCCTGGCAAGGCGCCAGGATACCCGCACAATGGAGGGGGATCAGAAACGCTTGATCCCCCTCGGCGACGTATGTGGAGCCGTGCAATGCGGGTCCCGTACCCGCTGGCCCCATTAGGGATCGAGGCGAACATACGCTCTTCGCCTTCGACCCCACCGCCTGCGTCGGAGAGGCAGCGCATCCGGATCAGACTCACGCTCCCTCTCCGCCTCCTCCTTCTGCGACATGACTTGTTCGCAGAAGGAGGCCACCACTTCCCAATTCCTCTCGCTGCCTAGCATCGCCGCTATGATGCTGTGCAGCGAGACGGCCACCACCCCTGTTGCCAGCCTGAGGGCAGCTCTTTCCACGGCCCAGCGATTGCACTCTTCTAGTGTATGCTGGGCCGTGTCGTCCACCGCGCCCCCATTCATGGCACTGAGGCCCCGGTTCCCTCTTAATTCTATGCAGGTAGTGTCCGAAACAGCAATGTCCAGGCACCACCTGCGTTACCCTGAAGGTCAGGGCCCCTCTCCTTGACTTAAGGCTTGCTAAATCACTTCATATTTTGAAAACTCAAGTAATAGAATATTATTTATCACTTCCGTAATGTTATTTTATATTCTGTTCCTCTTTCCCTTTAAATTGTTGTTGGCCGCATCGTGGTGATTTATATATATATATTCGTAAATGTCTTATATATGATATTTATTTATGTATGTAGTGTATATAGTTTATACTCTTTCCTATTTATATATGTGTATAATTTGGTATTATTATTTCTCAACTTCTATCACTCACTGCATCACCTACTCACATTACTTGTTTTTTTTACCTTGTCTCCACAACCCTAAGGTTGTCTGGAAGAGATCGCTCTTTAGCGATAAGACCGCCATGTGCTTTTCATATCGGTGAGCAATAAATAATATTTGTATTGATTTGTATTGTATTGTATTGATTTGTATTGTATTGTATTGTATTGTATTGTATTGTTAAACATAGAGACTATACATATCTGTTGTATTGTCATTACTTATTTTAAGATTGTTATAATGTAATGTTGACTCAGGTATTGGCTGTATTTATAAATTTTGCTATGTATGTTTCATGGCAACATATGATGTTACTGTAAATGTTGTATTGACTTGTGAAAGAGCCCTTGAGGCCTACTTGCAGAATATTTTTTTGAATTTGAATTTCATCCCTTTAGGGGTTGAATTTCAAAAAAGCCTAAAGCCATTGAAAGCGACACCGTAAGTAGGTATATATGAGTATTGCTACTGAAATCGTTTGCAAGCACTAGTAATTCTTATGATTACTCTAAGGAACGGACACGAAACCTACGTCAAGTTTTGTATCATCATCATAGTCATCATCATCATTATCATCATCATCATAGGCGTCGTCGTTGTCATCATCATCATCATCACTACCACCACCACCACCATTATCATCATCATCATCATCATCATGACCATCATCATCATCATTATAATTTAAGGGCCCGGCTCTTGTCAGTGAAGATGATGCTCATTCGCAGTCCTCGGCCAAGAGCTTAAGAGGGAAGAATAACTTTGCGATCCTAACGAAATAACGGTACTTTTTCTATGAAATTCCATTTCGGGAGAAAACGGTTTCCACTAACTAAATCTTAACAAATCACTTTGATTTTGATGACAATCGCTTTGGCATAATATTCAAGATTTATAGTTCTAGCTTTAAAATAGTACATTACGATACAAGTGCGAAAAATAGGAAATTCGAAACGAGTGGCGATAAATTAAAACACGACCGAAGGGAGATTTTTAAATCGACACGAGTTGCGAATTACCTATTCGCACATGTATCGTACAACGTTTTACAGTACATATGGCCCTTTAAATGTTCGACACAGTAACGTAATATGCTACTTCTCGCACTAGTGCTATAAAGTAGCCCCATATGTACTGTAAAAAATGTTTTGCATTGCAACATTTGAAATAAAGGAAAACCAATAAACCTAGTTTTTTATTGTGTCAATAACATGCTAAAAATCATGGAGAATGGAAAATTTTAGAAGTAAAAAAACGTTAACTATTTTTGTATGGACGTGTATACGTGGTACAGTCAGCATCAAAACTAGCGAATCAAACAACGCTTCAAAAGTATCTACCACTCTGTAACAGCTTAACAAAAAGTGATATTTATAACTATTACAACTGTAAAAGATATACTTTTGAACGTGAATTTTAGTGATTTATCTATATTTGGAAAAGTTATCCGGGGTTTCAGATAATTTTGGCGCATCGTTTCATCCGCTACTCTCTACTATCTATACTATCCGGTCTCTGTAAAGTATGTGCCCTTCTCGAGAACGTTCTCTGTTTTGTGAAGACGAAAAAAAGACGAACCAGGGAGCGGCTGTTATAGGCCACATACAGTATTTTTAAGTAAGGGCAACCCTATTCGGTTCAGCGAGAGATTAGGCCCGGGTTCAGCTGATATCATCTCCTATTATAGACTCGCCAACGAGTGCCGCTGACTATGTAACGTAAAATTATACAGTGTGTTATTACAGCTTACCTACCGACTGAATAAGAATAAGAATAGTATAAGAATATTTACAGACATTGAGCGTGCAAGACACGTGCCCTGCTTTTTTAGGGTTTCGTAGTCCACCTAGAAACACTTATAGTTTCGCCATGTCCGTCTGTCCGTCCTTTCGCGGCTTTTGTCCGTGATTAGTGCTAGAAAGATGCAATTTGGCATGGATACACAAATTATGCATGGCGACAGAATGGTAAAATTAAAATTACAAAAAATGGATCGTTTGATAGGTCTTTCAAAACGAATAGGTAAGGGTCTCCTGAACTATTTTTTTTATAAAATCAATGTTTTCAAAATAATCGCTGCGAAAGAAAAAAAAATGTGCCCCCGCCCCTCTAACTTTTGAACCATGGGTCCAAAATATGAAAAAAAAATCGTGAAACAAAGGCTTAATAAATACTTTAAATGAAAACTATAGCGAATATTTCGGTCCTGCAGTTTTTGAGTTATTGCAAGTAATCTTATCTTCTTAGTACAAAAAACCGGCCAAGTGTGAGTCGGACTCGCACCATTATTTATAAAAACGGTCACCCATCCAAGTACTGACCCCGCCCGACGTTGCTTAACTTCGGTGATTGGATGAGAACCTCGGGATTGGAAAGAAATACTCGTATTTATTTTATTCTGTTTTTAGTATTTGTTGTTATAGCGGGTTGTTTCTGTTGAGAAATACATCATCTGTAGAAATTTCAACTGGCTAACTATCACGGTTCATGAGATACAGCCTGGTGACAGACGGGCAGACGGACGGACAGCGGAGTCTCAGTAATAGGGTCCCGTTTGACCCTTTGGGTACGGAACCCTAAAAAACGTACAAAGCGCTGCGAAGGTACTTCCTTATGCTTGTATGTCTTGTAACGTAGATGATACTTACTAATTAATAGCCCCCATTTGGCCTGTTCTGAGAATGGTAAATACGAAACCCTACACTGAGCATAACCCGACATGCTATTGGCCAATTCTTTTCACTTTGGCACTTATGCGTTGCCAATCTTTGAGAACCCTAAATACCTGGTTCTTGAAGAACCCCATGTCATAGCGCAAGGGAAACACCTCAGGATTGTTAGCGCAATATCGGAACACAACAATAGACACTGAATAGAAGAATATTATTTTGTCTGCCACAGTACGTGTTTGGCACACTTAATATCTGTAGATATACAATACAATACAATACAAATCCTCTTTATTGCACAACCTCTGAAAAAAAATGTACATGGAAACACATAAAAAACATGAAGATAGAGGTAAACAACACGGCCTTATCGCTACAGAGCGATCTCTTCCAGACAACCTTTAGGTAGTGGAGAAATGAAACTTAAATTAACTAATTGGGAGGTGCAAAAAAACTAAATAGCAAACTAAATTAAAACTAAAATACCCTTAAAATTTAAGTCTACAACAGTAAGACAATACATATACATACACACTACTCACATAATTATATACCTACATATATACTGATATACAATACTATATAGACCGATTTTAAAGGTTAAATTTGTATGATACTCGTAATTGCACGGGCGTAACTGCTACAGCACAGCAGCAGCGTGAGATAAACCGCCATGTCTCTTCTTCCTCGCGTTGTCTCGGCATATTGCCACGGCTCATGGGAGCCTGGGGTCCGCTTGACAACTAATCCCAAGATTTGGCGTAGGCACTAGTTTACGAAAGCGACTGCCATCTGACCTTCCAACCCAGAGGGTAAAACTAGGCCTTGTGGGGATTAGACCGGTTTCCTCGCGATGTTTTCCTTCACCGAAAAGCGACTGGTAAATATCAAATGATATTTTGTACATAAGTTCCGAGAAACTCATTGGTAAGAGCCGGGGTTTGAACACGCGGCCTCCGGATTGCAAGTCGCACGCTCTTACCGCTTGGCCACCAGCGCTTTTACATCATATTTACATAAACAGCCATGTCTGCAAATAATAAAAAAACAAGTTTTTGTTTTATGTTACAGGAGGCAAACGAGCAAGTTGATCTATCCCACGACGACTGGTTTGGCCTAGTTGGTAGTGACCCTGCCTACGAAGCTGATGGTCCCGGGTTCAAATCCTGGTAAGAGCACTTATTCGTGTGATGAGCATGGATATTTGTTCCTGAGTCATGGGTGTTTTCTATCTATTTAAGTATTTATAAATATTTATATATTATATATATCGCTGTCTAAGTACCCTCAATACAAGCCTTATTAAGCTTACTGTGGGACTTAGTCAATTTGTGTAATAATGTCCTATAATATTTTTATTTTTATTTTTTTTTATTTATATATCGTTGTCTAAGTACCCTCAACACAAGCCTTATTGAGCTTACTGTGGGACTTAGTCAATTTGTGTAATAATGTCCTATAATATTTTTATTTTTTTTATTTCTATATCGCTGTCTAAGTACCCTCAATACAAGCCTTATTGAGCTTACTGTGGGACTTAGTCAATTTGTGGAATAATGTCCTATAATATTTTTATTTTTATTTATTTTTATTTATATATCGTTGTCTAAGTACCCTCAACACAAGCCTTATTGAGCTTACTGTGGGACTTAGTCAATTTGTGTAATAATGTCCTATAATATTTATTTATTTATCCCAGCAATATTTGAAGTATTCGAAATATACTCAGCATTTGCATCTGCGTTGATAATGTAAACGAAAATCCTTCTAAAATACACTTCAAATCTGTTTTGAATTAATTAAAATCATAATGAAACTTGCTTAAATAAGGAAACAGCTACAAACCAAATAAACAAACAGTAGTTTCCATCCGGTAATATTAAATCAGTTTCTCGATGGAATCGTATATAAGCTGATTAAATAATCAATATTGAATGAACGGTTATGTTCGAATATGACTAAGGAAAGGAAAATTATCGAAATATTTATTTGTTGTAAAGTAATTCCATAAAATTTTGGATTTGTTCTGAAGATATATTTTAGATTATGTCTGCATTAATGGAATTCCAAATTTTATCGCAGTTTATGATATAAGATACCCAAATTATATATAAAATAAAACAATAGGAGACAAGATGTAGGACATTATTACAGAAATTGACTAAGTTCCACAGCTTCATCATCATAATCAGCCCTTCATCGCCCACTGCTAAGCATTGGCCTCTCTTTAGTACAGCAAGCTTAAGGTTTTTGTGGTAAATATTTATAAATACATCGATTGCATACCCCCAAAAACCCCCATATACCAAATTTCAGCGAAATCGTTAGAGCCGTTTCCGAGATCACAGAAAAATATATATATATATCTATATATATACAAGAATTGCTCGTTTAAAGGTATAAGATAATCAATTATATTACAAACAGCGTTTGTTTGGGCAAGGAACAGGAGCCGCTTCACATTACGCTGGTGTGTACTAGATTTACATTAGGCGGTAGCTACATGAAACACAATTGATTACACATGCTTAACGTGTAACTAGATCATTAGCCGATTGGTTACCGAGTGCTACCGCTACTGCTTAACTATCGTGTGATATTCTAGCTTTGGTAAACTAGAGATAAACCATCGTTATTGCAGATATATTTCTGATTGATTCATTTATTAAGTATATTTGACTCGTGATTTTCCTTAAGCGCATCACATATATTATTGTCGTCTTTGCTTCTATTACCCGATGCCCATTTAATCCCGGAAAAAACACTGTGTAAAAATAGTTATAAATGTTTAACGCTGCCAGCGTAAAGTTGTAAACATACATTTAATAAAAACGGCGTTGTGTTTAAACTGCGGCGTGCAGCGGAATGGAGCGTGCAGTGTTCATAACAAACAAACGCAAACGTATACGAGCTGCCTCAGTGCACGCTTTTGTCGCTCGACTCCCCGTCGAACTCTCCGCTGGACACTCGCTTTTTGAGCGTCGTCGTTTAGCGAGCTAGTATGGAGTCTCTTTAAGGCCGTCCGGTCAAGCCAACTAGGGAAGTGCCTCCACCCTACAGAAAACCGCAGCCAAATAACACTAGACCCTACTCATAGTGTTGTGTTCCTGCCGGTGAGTAAGGTTTCCAGAGCTCAACGAGGGTGCGGAGTGTTAGGGTCGGCAACGCGCATGCAACACCTCTGGAGTTGCAGCCGTCCATAGGCTACAGTAACCGCTTACCATCAGGCGGGCCGTATGCTTGTTTGCCATTGATGTAGTATTAAAAAAATCGGAGTACCTGGTTTGTCTTTCAGTTTGACTTGCTCTCGCTCAGTCATTGCAATAACACTCATCAATTGACGTGTTTGTCTGTTTGTCACCTGACGTGTCAATTAGCCGTGTAATTACGGATTGCGGTGACCGGGATTCAATCCAAAATGAGGCAATAATGAGGTAAAGGCCTAATCTATTGATCCCAAGGATACTTGTGCTAGTTAAATCGGGAGTGACAGCGTTAGCGTAAAAGCAGAAATTTTATTTTACTAATGATAATTAAAAATGTGTCGGTTATGTAATACGGTCCGTAATTCGTCAAAATACAATATTTTTATTTCAGAGTACTAGGACTCCATAGATGTGTTAGTTACATTCTTAAATCTGGGTTATAAACTTATAACCAACATAAAAAGAAATATTTATCGTAAATACTAAAATTACACTTACCTAAACACACTACCCCTTTGACTTGTTGAGTCCAGGGCGGCTACCGGGAAAATCGTAATTCGTCAATTGCGGGCATTTTTCTCTGTCACTCTAATTACGTCTTAGTGAGAGTAAAAGAGAAAGATCCCCGCAATTTTCGAATTTTGGTTTTCGCGGTAGGCCCCCAGAAACGGAGTATACGGCAGTAATATTTTTCCGCAATGACGTTAAGAATGCCTTTGAAGTTCTGTCTGATTCGTCCCAGCAGAGACACAATCCTCTTCCTCATTATAGCAGGACACCCGTCGGTGCGCGCTTCAAAAAACATACCCGAGGCACTATATCTCCCGGGCAAGCCTAACAACCAGTGATCGGAACTATGGGAGTAAAACTTTAACAAAACTTGTTAAGCGGACATAAAATAGTGCATACAGCCCTAAAAATATTCATGTCCATAGGGATAGGAATAGTATAGTACTTACAGCCATAAAAATATTTACATTCATAGATATTCGAATATGTTTAAGGCTATTAGCACTCTTTATACGACCGCTTGATAAGTTTTGTTAAAGTTTTACTCCCATAGTTCCGATCAACGCTAACAACATTCTAAACGCATTGTTATATTGTTTTAGGGCGTTGTATGCTTGTAAATGTATTTGTTATTTATTTTTATTAAGATGAATCGCTGTATGCTGTTTGTATACAGCGATTCATGATTTCCGTACTGCTATAATTTCCTTCTCACATGATACAATTAACTACTGATCAGACTACTTAGATGCATAATCGATTGATTGGCATACAATAATCAAGACCAAAGATCGATTTATCCAGATTTTATTTATAAGTAATGTTTTTCATAGAGTTATCAACAAACTTCATTTCATACACCAGCTCCAAAAAACTTTTTTATCCATTTGTTTGCGGCTAATTTTCAATAACTGCCGCTCGCATTTTTCAGGGCTCGGCTCAAAGGAGATTAAATTCCCTTCGTCGGCCATTCGGTTCCGTACTATTGGTTTAGAGAGACCTTTACATTGTACGACACCTATTGTTGATTAAAAAAGTGAACAAAACAATCTGATTAAATTTACAGGATAAAGTATTAGCATGGATTGAAATGAGAAAATTACAAAACCATCACAACATACATTTAGAAAACTGTAATAAATCGAAGTCCCTTGATTTTTCAGGATCGCAACACGAGATCCTGATCTGATTACAATGAGACCAACTGAGAAATCTGCGTGAGTTCAGGGAACTCCTTAAATTCAATTCAATAATTTTAATTCAGAAAATAAATTCCATACATTAAAATACAATATAAATTAAAATTAAATATGTTAGTAACAATGGGTAAATCCTTAAGAAACTATGTTAGTAATAAATTGGCTTAAAAAATTATTATTTCCCCGCTGTGGTATGGAGCTGCATCCATCGCCTCAGTATCGGGGAGTCCCACCTCTCGGCCAGCGTTTGTAGGATGATGTCCGTGGAGCCGCGCACACGTCTCATCATCGAGGTGGCCCGCTTCCTAATTACGGCGTAAAAGCCATCAATTTGCCGCTCCGCAAACATCACGGAGGCGCTGCAGTGTCGCGGCAGCCCGAACAGCACCCTACACGCATCATTATACTGGACGCGCAAGGCACTGTATGTACGCTGCGTATGTCTGACCCATAGGCTACACGTGTAAAAGGATTGGCAGTACGCCCTGAAAAGGGTTACTTTGACTGCATCAGTACAACGCGCGAACCGCCGGGCCAGCATATTACAACGTACAGCCAGCGCCCTACGTTCCCTCTCTATATCAAGGTTGTCACTTTGGTCATCGGTGACCCAGTGCCCTAAATATTTAAATTGCTGTACCTATTTTAACGGTGCCCCACACAACCTGACAGGTGGTACATCAAGATATGTTTTAGTGCCGGCCTTGAAAACCATGAATTCGCTCATTACTGTGTTATTAATTAATTTAAAGCGACTCCCGATAAATTTAATTTAATATGTGTTTAAAAAGTTTTCAATATTATATATATCATCGCCACTGTCTGACAGTACGCATAATAATCGCGTCGTACTAATATTTTTTTTATTTTATTGGATAAAGGTAAGATTAAAGACCGCCCGTTGTTACCTAGTTCTATTTTCCTTTAAAATTTATTTATGTACAACTGTACATGTAAAATGTATTATTATTGGTCCAATAAAGAATATTTTGCGATTTAGGATGGAGCATGCTTACCTAAAAGATGTTTATTCACTCTCTATTTGAAAAGATCCAAGTTATAGTGGGCTAAAAATAGATTTGCAAGGAATATATTTCTAATCCGATTTAAAATAGAAAATCGTATCGTATCCGTCTCGCTCGTAGTGTAGGTACAATGTTCATGCGCGGTGTATGCGAGATTCGACAAATATCGGGCTTTTTGATTGAAAATCCGGTTTCCACACGTGCTGGCGGATTAGGAAATATTCTTCATGTTATTTATATCAAATGTGTGTTTATTTTATTTCTTTTTCATGTGAAGTAGAAAAGAAAAAGCTTTCAGGGTTTATAAATAAACTATCATCCATATGGAAATATCTGTGAGACGCAATTGAGGGTAGTGGTATTGGTTCTTGTGTGATACTTTTTCCGATTTATATTTTGACTCGAAACGCGTTTAAGAAATAGTTATTAGTCTTACAAGGGAGCAAAGTTGTTCTTTAATCGCTCGTGCTAATATTGATACCTAAGAAAGCGAAAGATTCTAAAATTGAACCACGTTCGTAGCGAGGTATTCGAGAAGTGGAATCTTGAGCGTTGCGAGAGTTTTAAGGCGCGAGGGTTAAACAAACTTTGCCTTTAAAATTTTTCACCACAACCAACGGGAGTTTTTCACCACACCAATTCTACCCGCTAACAGAAGGAAACAACTCAAAATTTGATATGATTACTTTACCCCACATGTGGATTAGAATAGAATAGAATAGAATAGAAGAAATTTATTCAGAAAACGCTTAAGTTTAGGTAATACATGAGACGACAGAATCAATTTATTATTAAGCGTCACTGAAAAGGTCTCCACTCAGCTTAATGTCAAGATACCACCTAAGGGTCTCGACGCTGGTCTTCCATGGAAACCTTTCCGAGAGAGTGCAGCTACACGCTAAAGTACAAAATTTTATATATTTAAGTACAGAAGTTTCAAGTAAGGCTATAATTATTATTCAATTAAAAACTACAATGACAAATAAATTATTTAAATTATCGGTACCTAAACAGTCAGTCAGTCGTCATACAAGGCGAAATAAATTATAGGGTAGGCGTTCGTTCTAGTACATGGCATAGTGATGGCACAGGAGTATGAGTATACCCAATATTTATAATTTTTGTATGTGTAAAATATATTTTTTAAATTTACATTTAAATGAACTAATTGACGTTTAAATGTTTTTGAACCATCAAGAGGGGCTTTACCAGTTGGTGTGGTGAAAAAAATCATTTACAATGGAAAAAAATGGAACAAAAAGTATTATGAAGCGCTTATTTATATTTCTGCAAGTTTTCGTATTTTTGCAAATTAATGAATCTTAATTTAAAAGAAATAGTTTCTTAAGAATCTGGTATTAAATATATATCACTAGGTATCCTCAGAACCATTAACCACTCTCATTTGTTCAGCCCACTTTTTGCTTAACCGAAGCAGCTAATGTTTGAACCTAATTACCGACATTCGACCTCCATTACCCCACAGTATCGGAAACCGATCGACGCGCGCGCACCGCATACTAATGTACATAAAACACACTAAAGCCAAAGGAATGTAAACCTTGTATAAAGTAGTTACAATCTATTTTAAATTAGCATCGCTCGTGAGCGCGAGCAATCGAAAGCGAGTGGCAAGGAGAAGCGCTGTCAATAAAATATGTATTGTAACTATTGTGTTTAAGGTTTAAATTCCTTTAGCTTTAGTAAGACGTGTCTCGACTCCAGTTTGATGTGAATCGTACATAGCGCTCGACTGCGCTTCACGCCCGCTTCACGCTCTGTGGCTAGTCCGTTTGCATAAACACACTCAATGAAATTAGAACCTTATTGCGGAGATATAAAGTCGCATGTTTAATGGAAAGTTTCCAGGTAGGTTTTGTAAGACTCTTGAAAAAAGACGATTGAAGTAAATGTTGGATAGTAAACCGTATTGCTGGAGTTTATGAAGTTGGAAATGAAATGACAGGGTTGTGGATTGGAATGTTTTCCTTCGATGTTTAGTGGAAAGTGATGATTGCTTTGGGGAATGCGAGTCGATTTTGCGGATTTGAATAGGATTTATAGAAACAGTTTGCGAGCATATAGTAGTGATTCGTAAGTAGTTTTTTAATGTATGTGATTTTGCTGCCTATAAGACCACATGTAGTTATGTTTTATGTATAGTTTCTAGAGCACATGAAGTTGCACCGAATTTAATGTACAGTAGAGTCGCAATCACATATATCGGAGCAGCCAAGATGGTCATAAATATCTAAACACAATGTCATCATTACGGTCAAGTGCCTGTTAAGATATTTTCTTAAAACTTACATGTACATCGAGCTTGCGATGCGCATTGCAAAATTAAATGCGGTAAGCAATCTTCTTCTTCTCGTGTCGATGGTTTCGGACATTCAAACTGTGCGGGACCAAAAGGTAGCGACATTTATCGCCCTGTCCGTCGCATCACGAAGGTCCTGCTCAGAGCAGGCATGCGGGCACGCTTGGCAGGACAGCATGTGTTTCATTGTTTGGGGAGTCGTCCCACATGGGCATTGGGTGTTTGAGCCGCGTAGGGCGCCCCACTTCAGCATGTTCTCCTTGCTGCGACCGACCTGGGAACGCAATCTGTTTAAGGCTTTCCAGGTCGGCCACGGCTGCTTATGCACAGCCGGAAGCGTTTCAGCGGGGCGAACGTAGTCGTCAGGAGGGGCGCGGGTACTCTCCCATTGTCACGGTAAGCAATGCAAGCGATGTACCAGAGACGTCGTCATATATTACGTGCCTAAATATTTTTTTTTTAAAGTGTGGCTGACCTTAAGATGTCAACGCCATGTAATTTTTAAATTATATAAATGCATCTAAAAGCCACAATATCTCAATTGTGACATAAAAGCGACAATATTATTTCGCAACTGAATTAAAAGCAGCAAAATCCCTTTCGAAACTCAGTAAAAATGTCGCCCAACCACAATATTTCACCAAATAAAATCTGAACAACAAGACATATCAAATTAAAGCTCCTCGGAAACGGCGATCCGGCCTCCTTGACAAAGTGCCCGGAGTTCCGGGTGAAGGGTGTGAGGGGGGAGAGGGGCCAAAAAAGCCAACTTTAGTGTTATACGCGGTGGCGCGGATTATGTAATAGGAGATACGCCATTGAGGGAAAACTCTGATGGTGTTACGTACGATGGACGGTCCTGGCAAAGCAACTGTCACTTTTTAATACCGCTTAATAGAAGGTAAGAGACACTGTCATATTCTCATCTGAAAAACTGCCTTAAACGTACCGAAAATATTTCAATACAATTTGCGCTGCGGGGCGGTGGTTTATATGGAACACTATGGGTTTTCAGGTTAGCACTATTCCTATACGAACGTAACGAATTGATTTGTTAGTATCGAGCACAAGCGGCATTCTTTTCGTGGCTAATAGATAAGTGCATGGATTTCAGGTTCCCCTGCAGGACGTATTTTTCAACCGATTCTCGTGAAATTTTGTGAGCAGGTTCGGTAATTATATTGAACAAAACATTATTATGCGTATTTAAAACATGAACTCAGAAATTTTCTAAGGAACCAGGACTGAAAAAGGAAAATGGCAAGAGGATCCGCAATTAAACAATGCAAACACAACTCCTTAGTGAATTCATATAATACCTACTTGTACATTTACCTACACACCACACTGTTTTATAGAATATAAATCGTTTAATTGTGGCAAACATTCAAGCAACAAGTAGGTTATAAATGAAATAAATACAGGTAAAATAAAAAAGAAGAAACATCGTTGACATTGGGTCGACTCAGCATGGTGCTAGCCTAGTTTGGCTAACGCTGGTCTTCCGTCGGATCCATAACGCATTTAGCATATAGCGTATCTGCTATATTTTATTACGTAATCTGTGACGCTGAATCCGGCCGAGATACGTGGCAAGATTAGGTTATAGTGGAGTTTTTTGTGCGAAAATTGGCTCGGAATGCTTTCGCGCTTGCAGACGTAGGTTGCGATGTGTTTTTGACGCGGCATTTGAATGAATGTAGCTTCAAGAGTCCTTAGTTGATAGAGCGAACAAAACAATTAGCTTTATTAGGCTATGGAAATCACAGATTTAACGATTTCTACGAGTTTTACATATTATTATTTACGATAACGGAACTTAATGGTGTATAATTAAGTTATAAAATTACCTTCGACGTTACGAGAACGTCATTGTCCCCGTAGTCTCGAAGAAAGACTAAAAGTTGACCTCAACATGTTCTAGAATATTCTAGATGCGCGAGTTTTTCAAACTACCCACGCTTAATCTAGTTTATTAACTTCAACGTTTAGCACACTAGGGCCCACTTGCACCATTCCACTAACCCGGGGTTAACCGGTTAAACCTGGAGTTACCATGGTTACCAGTACAATTTGACACTAGGTAACGGTTTAAACGCTTAATCCCGGGCTAGTGGGATGGTGCAAGTGGGTCTTAGAGGTAATTTTAAAACTTATTTATACGCGATCAAGGCCTGTTTTCGGAAATAATAGTAGTCGAAGGTGTAGAAAGCATAAAAAGGTCAAATACGGCGTCGTCTGAACAAAATATTTCCTTTGGCAGAATTAATCTTTGTGTTCCTAAGATAAATTTAAGACGTGGAGCCATCCAGATATTTGATGCAGGTGCACTGAAAAAAATAGATAGCCGAACTGGTTTTGTAACTTTACTAAATAACTAAACTACGGTTATAAGAAAATAAACTTTGCATAAATTTACAAACTTATTTTGTAGTGTATACCCAGTACCTGAACACTGATAGCCAAACACGGTTTTGTAACATATAACACATAGTTCGCAAATCCCAATTTTTGTGTAAACAGTAACCAAAATTTTGTTACAGTTATGCAAACATTTCTTTCAGTGTGGGGGGTGTTCCCCCAAATCCCCCAAATTTGGAGCGTCCGCGACGTCTGAGGTTAATAATTGTTTAAGTTTTGGTTCTAAGTCAAGTTTGGTATCATTTTGAACTAAATCAAAGATGTAGGCGTAGATTTCATCTAAAATCGGTTGAGCAGTTATTGATTCCCCATACAAACGTTCACCTCGTTATTCAGGGAACACTTTTGGGATAAAAACTATCCTATAATCTTTCCCGGGACTCAAACTATTTTTTTTATACTACGTCGGTGGCAAACAAGTATACGGCCCGCCTGATGGTAAGCAGTTTCCGTAGCCTATGTACGCCCCCGGCAGGAACACAACACTATGAGGAGGGCCTAGTGTTATTTGGCTTCGGTTTTCTGTAAGGTACTTCCCCAGATGGGCTCTGCTCTAGATCTGGAATGACATCGACTGTGCTGTGCCCTACCACACAAAGCGAGATGACACTACCTCTGTTTAGGACGTAGTTAATGGACGTACCCGGGTCCGACCCAAAAAAATACCAAATTTTAACTTTAGCGTGAAGAAGAATTGCAAAAAAAACTTATTTTATATGATTTACTTCGTAATAGTATCAATATGATATCATAAATGAATTCAGCATTCTCGATTTATACGAAAACGATACCCAACTTGGCCTAGTAGTTTAAATGATATAGATATCAAGATAAAGTTGAGATTTACAAGAAATTTACATAAAAATCTTGCTGGCTCCGTTTCTTAAACTATCATGGGTCCTACGGACCAATTCTGCCAAAGGAAGTCTTTTGTTCACGCAACGCCGTATTTTATGAGCTGCTCCTTCGACTATAGCTATGTAGATGTTGAAAAGATTCTCATTAGGACTCAGGCCCGATTCGAAGAATGAGAAACGATAACGATAAGTTCTGGTTTAGATAGGTTCTCATTTAGATATCGTTTGTATGTCGTATAATTGACAGAAACAGCTCGATTCGGGCAACCAATGTCACTTTGACGTTAGAAATATCGTAAATAGATCTTATTGGGATCACAGCGGAATCGAAATAAACGTCAATTTTGACATCTCGTTTAGTTATCGATCTTTTAAAGATCTTTCCAAGATCTTAAACATATCTTAATTATTCTTCTAATCGGGCCGGTTAATGTTAGGTTCGAATACGTCTCCCGCTCAATCAGCTTTTACTGCTGCTGAATGATCATCACTTCATCATGTTTTAAACCGTTTCTTACCCCCGACGCAAAGAGAGGGGTATTATACATTTGACGCCAATGTCTCTCTGTAAGTCATCGTAGCTCTCAAACGGATGGACCAATTTCGATGCGGGTTTTTTTAAGTGAAAGCGAGTTTTAGCTATGCAACAAGTGCTATGTGACAAGCAACCTACATTGAAAATAATATTAAATTTGTATGAAAAACATAAAATCTAAAGATTTCATATTTTTTAAAAGTTGTTAACCAAAAGTTTAATCGTTTTAGGAGTACAATATATGGTTTAATTATTTGCTCGTGTTACAGGAAACACCCAAGCCAATATATAATTTATTTATAAATACTTAAATACACAGAAAACACCCATGACTCAGGAACAAATATATGTGTTCATCGCACAAGTTAAACATCATATTCGCCATATATGCGTATGCGGTGAGGGGTTAACTCGCCTCGGTCTCCCCTTCATTCTCATGTTAGTATTTAGTAAATTTCTAATTAAAATTTTTCTTTAACCATAAAGTCAAATATCAGTAGTATTGTTATGTAAAATATTCATTTCATTAATAAAACCAGAATAAAAACTGCAAAATACCGCCGTTGTACGAAAACTTGAACTGTTCTCGGAGTAAATTTGAATTCAGTTTTAAATGAAAGCTCCAAACTAGCTTTATAAGCTCGCGTTAATATTTTACGAGAAGTTTTCTCGACCTAGTTAGTTTCACGTACAGTTGTCATCAGTTTACGGGTTACACGTATAAAAATAGTGGCTCTGTGAACTGTAGACCTCACGATTTATTTAAAAAATGCAAAAATACTTTTCACCACACCAACAAGGCCTTCTTGGTTGTTCAAAAACGAATGAGAAAGTTGCATTTTATCCACATGTGGGGCAAAGTAATCAGATGCAAATTTTGAGTAGAATTGACTTTCAAATGATGATTTTGGATGATAAATATTTAATTACGTTCATTTGGATTAGATTTGGTTTCTTTTTTTTGCTATTCATTGTTATTATTTTCCTCGCGTTGGTGTGTTGAAAAATGTTGTGTTTCACTCGGAGGAAAAGTTTGTCTCGTGCCTTGAAACCCTCGCAACGCTCAAGATTCCACTTTTCGAACCACTCGCTACGCTCGTGGTGCAATTTTGCAATCTTTCGCTTGCTCGGATATCAACATTAGCACGAGCGGTTAAACAACAACTTTGCCCCCTTGTAACTATTTTCAAGTAACTATCACAGCAACTTACAATAGTCATAAGTGCCATAGACCCTACTGGCGCTTAAGTCCTTTATGCCAATTTCTGCCATTTTGAATATTGTTCAAAACTCGAAACGAACCTGCCGACAAAATTTCATAAGAATTAATTAAGAAAAGCGACCTGCTGAGGGGAACATCTGGAAATACGTTAGCGCTTTCAGCCAAGCTGAAACGAAGATCTTCGGTAACGTTCGGTCAACTACCGAAAAACAAACAGTCGCTGCCCAGAATAAGAATTCAAAATTCAAAATTCAAAAATTTATTCTGCAAGTAGGCCTCAAGGTCTCTTTTACAAGTCAGTACAACATTATAGTAACATCATATAGTGACATGAAAAATACATAACAATATTTACAGTACATATGGGGCTACTTTATAGCACTAGTGCGAGAAGTAGCATATTACGTTACTGTGTCGAACATTTAAAGGGCCATATGTACTGTAAAACGTTGTACGATACATGTGCGAATAGGTAATTCGCAACTCGTGTCGATTTAAAACACTCCCTTCGGTCGTGTTTTAATTTATCGCCACTCGTTTCGAATTTCCTATTTTTCGCACTTGTATCGTAATGTACTATTATAAATACAACAGCCAATACCTATTACATTATAATAAATTTTAAAATAAATAATTACTACAATACAATAGAGATGTATAGTCTCTATGGTTAAAAATACATTAAATCTGGAGATGTAAAAGGTCCCCAATGTCAGAGTACTAATACTAATAAGATTTGGAGGTGTAAAGTCTCTCCAAGTAAAAAAAACTGGAATAGCGTTATGGAAAAGAGAACAACTCCACAAATAATATTTCTCTACGTACATGGGTACGAGTATATGTCGGTTCATTAAAGGCTCATTAATTCTTCGTAATTAATGGTAATAAAATACCTTTCATTAGCGTCTAATGTCCGATTACCTCAATCGGTACCGTAATAATTAAGAATAGGTTATCTGATGTCGGGGCCCTATGGATTTTGATGTACAGAACGTTAAGGTACTTAATGGCTGATTCTATTTGAAAATTTTGATATAGTTTTTATTTTATTTTGATATGACCTTGAGTCGTCATCAGACGTAATGCTTTCCGGCAGAACCATATCTCTCAAGAATTTTAATGTATGGAAATAATCTATACAATTCTATTAGTTTAAAAAAATATGTAAGTCCAATTTCGCTGTAAATCGTATTGATTCGTAATTTTCGCAAACAAAAGTTCGATCTGTCCTAACTTTCTATATTTATGACAACTTGAGAGACAATGTAGGCTAGATAAATATAGAATCGTTCTTGTAACTCTTCTGGAGTTGCAGGCGTACATAGTCTACGGATACTGCTTACCATCAGGCGGGCCGTATGCTTGTTTGCCACCAACGTAGTATTAAAAAAAAATGTTAGAAAAATATTTTATGCCTATACTGTGTGTATAATAATAAAAATATCATGGTGGTTCTGCTGGAAAGATACTCCTCAGCGGGACCAAGAAGAGATTTAATGGTTATAGAATTGGTGCCAATGACTCAAACAATGTCGTATCAAAAGGATGTTATTATATTTCTAATTAAGTATAGATAGGTTATACTTATACATAAGTAGAGAGCAGAAGTATACATGAGCAAATACCGAGGGAATCCGCGCACATTAAAGGAGGCAGTTAGCAACCTAAAGAACTTGCTAGGTTTTATGGAGGAGCTGGGGTAGTTAGAGTAGCGATGCCTCGTTTCATGGCACAATGGCTGTCGATTTGCGGAAAATGCACAGAAAAACTAACTACTCATATATAAGGAGCACAAAAAGACTTCCATGCTTATTTTATTACTTACAAATGAGTTTTATTTTAATTAATTTTCGCACACCATTCATTTTTGTTACACTCGTTATTAATTATAAGCATGTCGCTTTCTCTTCCGGTGTGCGGGAGTTCGTTGGCACGTGCACGTGGACGGTTATAGTTCGACTAAATAGCAATTTAGTACAATTTAAGTGCTTCAATTTTAGAACGCCTGTAACCTATCTGGACGATACATACCATTGATTAAAAAATTTGACAGAACCATATCAAAACGTGAAAGCAGAATTGGGCTCTAGAAAAATAATGAATTAATAGATAAACGGGTTATTTTATGGGACAGGGAAAAAAGGTAATGGCGTCCTTCGGAGAAAATCGGGTAAATGCTACGTAGGTCAGTTTAAGTGCGACCTATGTGCCCTCCTTCTGAGTACCTATCTTATTCGATATTAATAGTTTTTACTTCTGACTATACTTGGGTATTTCTTTTTAGCAGTAAACTATTTTCTGTCAAGATTCCGAGGAGTTACTTTTTTATCACAGTTTTATGGTGATTTTGTATTTAAATCAGATTAAAGCCATGTAGTGAGTAGACATAATACTTTTATTTAAATTAAATAGGTAAGTTAAGCCTTTATAAGACAGAGGGAATATATTTCCCACCTGATTTTGAACTTTATTTCAAAGTGATAATGTTCAGTTTTTCATAATTTCTGACACGTTTTTCCTGAATCCTCATAAAGAGTTTTAGAAGCTTTATTTGACGTCCATAAGCGCATTGTAATATGCTTACTTGGAAAATAAATATTTATTTTGTAAGTTTGCTTTACATGAGACTTACGAATATATCAAGTTGTTATATTAATATTATGAACTTATTGTTTATTTATTATTTACAGAATTTACCCAGAGGATACATGTGA
The DNA here is from genome assembly GCF_033807575.1 of Cydia pomonella. Lineage (NCBI taxonomy): Eukaryota > Metazoa > Arthropoda > Insecta > Lepidoptera > Tortricidae > Cydia > Cydia pomonella. The sequence goes on along the minus strand of NC_084725.1, from coordinate 4,234,512 downwards.
TAAAAAAAAAGACAAATAATATTGCTTTAAACATACCATAATATGTTGCTTTCTAATAGGTATTATATTATTAGTAAAATTAAGACTTTAAAAATAATCTTAGTGACCATACAGATAAACCTATAAACCTACCAATACCTACTTAAAGTATTGCTGCAATGAGCTCAAAAAAGTGCGCAAAAATATCTGAGATAATCTTACTTCTAAATAAAAGACAGAAAATATAGAAGTTGGTAAATACACCAGCTATTTTGTAATTCCCCGTAAAAAAGAAATATCTTTCGGAAAACGTTGCTTTGCCCAAATCCGCACGCCACCATCGGTTGGAAAATTGCTAAAAATGTTATCTTTTTCCGCTTCTGTCATATTTTTCATTTCCTTATTCGTTATTATGTAATCCTGCGTAATGAAGGACCAAATAAAAATATATTGGAGTCGCGATGTATACAAATATTTATTTTATCGTTATTTGGGTACTCTCCATTTTGGACCCTTATTAGAGGGTGGATTAGAAGGGTGTTCTGTTTATATTAGTTAATGATGTTCAACTTCCCGATTGAGCTGAACTTTTGCATACATATGTATCGGATGACAATGCAATAGTATGATGTCATGAAGCTGATCTGATGATGGAGACATGAGGTGGCAATGGGAACTCTACATATGATAAAATAACGTAAGCTATTTGTGTTTGGGGTTGTGAGAATTGTCTCCATAAGTATTGGGTCATTACCTATGAAATTGGCGTTTTTGTTTATAAGTATTAGTCATGTCATAGTTTATTTATTTTAATAGTAACTTCGAAGTATTATTTTAATTTCGATAGTGCGCTACATAACAACGATTTTACATACAATTATTTGCTACTTTTATTGTTTTATGTATTCAGAATACCGCCCTGAAAACAGCTCTTTTCACGTGCTGCCGGCTCGGGTATTTAAATGACTTATATTTTTCTGACGGGACAGATTAAAAAAAAAATGAGATAAATAATGTGCCTTAAAAATGTCTCAGATTACTGGAAAAAAATTGTTTGGTTTGAAAATGCCATCACAAAATATACTACAAAATTCGTTGTATGAAAAATCGAATTTCGTTAAAGTTCTCCATACAAATCGCCAATTTCATAGATAATGACCTAATATTAATTGCTTGTAGAAATAAAAGTACAGTCAGCAGTAAAAGCTTCAGCCAGAAATATTTTAGTTGCCAAAAACTTATTATGTTCGCGGCATCGTAAAAATAGTATCGTGAAATGGGTGCCACCGGGAACACTATTTTCGAAAATAAGAAATCAAGAGCGTTGTCAATTTCACAATAAAAGACTCACGTATTTCCACTACGTGTGGTAAGGAAAAACACTAAAAGTTAAGCATGAAACTTGAGAATTGCTGGCAGAAGTCTCGAGTCATAGTTGTTTATAATGCTGTCGGCAAAAACTTGCCCCCAAGAAAGGGAGGGGAAAAGAAAGGGGGAGGATAATGTAGTACTTAAAGTTGGTTACGTTTCTTAGCTGTGTCTTTCAGAAATTTGGTTCGTGTACGGTGAAGTTACAATCTGTTAACTTTCAGCGTGATTTACTGGTAGGCTTTTAGTTTACGTTGTTTGAAGCAATGTCTTATAGAATGTATGATCGAAAAGGTTTGTAGAGTTTGTCATTTACATACATACATACATACATATAATCACGCCTATTTCCCGAAGGGGTAGGCAGGGACCACGGATTTCCACTTGCTACGATCCTGACATACCTCTTTCGCTTCCTTCACTTTCATGACATTCCTCATACACGCTCGTCGGTTTAGGGTGCTCTTGACCTGGCCTTTCTTCAGGATTTCCCCGATTTCATCAGAGAAAGTCCGCCGAGGTCTACCCCTTCCAGCTCCCTCTTCTACTTCTCCCTTATACACTCTCTTTGTTAACCGTCTTTCACTCATTCTTTCCACGTGTCCAAACCATCTCAACATACCTTTCTCAATTTTTGTCACTACATCTTCGTTCAGTCCACACTTTTCCCTTATCACACTGTTCCTAATTCTATCTTGTAATTTTACACCACACACACTTCTCAACGCTCTCATTTCCACTGCATTCACATGCAGTGGAAATGAGTTTGTCATTTATGTAATTTATATTGTATTTGATTAGGTACAATAGAGCCAAAATAGATAAGATTTGACCGCGGACAAAGTCGCGGACAAAAAGCTTAGTATTACAAAACAAAAACTGTCTCTCTTCTAACCGAAATGTTCACTTAGCCTAGTTTTGAGTTAGTTGTTCCTTAAGTACCCAAAAACCGTTCCTGACATAGTCGGTGTCGGTAGTATCAAAATTATGGGAATTTATATTTACAATTTTCTAACATTATGTATTATACTCGTACAAAACAGATGTGAACAATCGATTTGTTTTTGTACAGTGAATTAGAAGACAGCCGAGTCACAAAAGTACCACTACTTATATTTTAACCAATACCTTAAAAATGCAGTATGTAATAAAGTTTTTTTGAATTTTACCTAATATTAGGCACTCGAGTTTCTGAACGCTGAAAAGCGGAACGAAACATGCCCGGACCACTGCCGTCAAAACAGTTGGCAACTGTTTAGACTTGTCGGAACTAAGTTAGTTTCGAGGGGTGACTTCCGATACGACAATGTGGAGGGTTTGTGAATGACGGAATTATTATAATAAAATAAAATAAAATAAATAAATAAATATTATAGGACATTATTACACAAATTGACTAAGTCCCACAGTAAGCTCAATATGGCTTGTGTTGAGGGTATTTAGACAACGATATATATAATATATAAATATTTATAAATACTTAAATACTAGAAAACACCCATGTCTCAGGAAGAAAAATCCATGCTCATCACACAAATACATGCCCTTACCAGGATAATAACCTACTAAAGGATGGTTACTACAAAAATTTAAAAAGTTATTTAAGTTAAAACAAAACTGACGTTTGTCTGACAAATACAATCATACACGTATAATACCTGTTTTATACTGTGTATTTTACATGTTTATTTAATAATGACTTGATTATTGAATGTAGTCTAGATTTTAATAGTAATGAATTGTAATTGATTGTATCTAATTTGAAATTTCTGATATTTTTATTATTTTATTTTAATTTATTAGACAATAATTTTGTTCTAATCTTATATTTACATTCTAATTTTTTTAAATGTTTTATTTGGATTTTTGATATGGCTGTGTTATTTTGTAAATGTCAGCAATGTTCAAATATTTCTAAATGCCTATATACTGTTTTAATTATTGTATAAATAAATAAAATAAATCATTAGGTAATAAATAAATCAATTTATTAAATAATACTTAAAAGTAAAACAATTAAAAGATAATTTTGTAATAAACACATTTGATTCTTGATTAAATAATAACCCCATGTTCCCGTGATAAGGCAAGACACAAATAATAATAATATTTTTGTATTTTACTTTTATAAACATATTGTAAAAAGCCTAGCCTAAGTCAAAAAATAAAATTAAATAATAATAATATATAAATAATATATTATTATTATATTATTATTTATATATATTAATATATAAATAATATATTATTTATAGTACGTCGGTTCCTCTCTCTGCGGCCCTGACCACCGGCAGCTTGGGCCCTGCCCCGCTGCTGGCGGCACCCTAGGTTAGGTTTTTTATAATGTGTTTATATCTTTTGTATTGTTTTGTAAGTGTTTTTATATTTTACTTTTATATCCATATTATAAAAATCCTAGCCTGAGAAAAGAAATGAATAAAGGAATATATTAATATAAAACCGCAGGGCAGCTTGTGGCGAGCTGTTGGGGAGTAACGACCCCACGGACCCGAGTACTCCCGAGAGTCGGTCAGGGTCTCCGTCTCCGGCGTGTCTTCGTCGGTCGGAGTGGACCCCAAGGGGACCCGCAGGACTCTCAGCTCTGGCTTGCCTTCATTGGCCGTCCAGAGAGGAGTCGTTAGAGCTAAATGCTCCAGGGGTGGAAGTGAAAATTTGCATAAGACGCGAGTTGGCACAGTGGCTGTTATCAGCCACTGGGTAGAAAGTGGCGTACACCTCTCGACACCCCTGAGCCGCTCACACCGGTGTTGCTCCTGGTCGTCTTCACGACGGCATTTTCAGGGGCCCATCTAGTGGGCGGCGAGTCACCGCCTGTCTCGATAACTAGTGAAAACATTGTTATGGCAGGTATCCGGACGTCTTTGCAATAACCCAGTCTCATTGTCCTCCCAAACTTCAATCCATAGACCGTTATACTGTTCACTTTACTACAATAATCCCAATGCCTGTTACGACCGGTTCATTGGTGTCTATTGTTGCGCCCGTGAACGGGTTCCAGCAGGCGTTCTACATGACATTAAAGCTCTCCAAGAGGCCTCTACGTGTTGGATCTATATCCCCATGCAAGCCTATCAAAAGACCGGGATTTATAGGCCCGTGAAATCCAAGGAGATACAATAATATATTAATATTAGGAGACTCCGCTCTCGTGGTTTGATCACCGTTGCCGGCGGTACTCTAGGTTAGCTTTTTAGGGTTCCGTAGCCAAATGGCAAAAAACGGAACCCTTATAGATTCGTCATGTCCTTCTGTCTGTCCGATTATGTCACCGCCACTTTTTTTTATAATATGTTTACATATATCATTACATGTATTTCGTATTTTTTTGTTTCGGTTTTTTGTTTTTAAATTTTATAACCATACTATGTCACTATTCATAATATATATAATAAATACAATGTATTTTACACGTAAAAAACTTAAACTTGCGAAAGATTCAATCGAAGATCCGCAAGGAAAGAAACTGTATTTTATTGAAAAATACAGGGGCCTTTGAAGGATACATGTATCTTTCATGTAATTTTCATCGCTATTTATAAACTAATTATGGGACTAGATATACTTCATAAAGTTTTATTACAATCCAATTCGTGGTTTTAGAAAGAGAACGAAGCTCCATTTGTATGGGATAGTGAAATTCGGGGACTCTTAACCCGCCTGTTTCTATATCTATTGCACGCATTATATTGCAATCTCTTCCAGACAACCTTTAGGTAGAGGAAATCAATAAATTAACACAAATGCCAAGCGGTCGAGGGTTTCAGTTCCATAACGCAGAAAAGCCGAATGAAATATGCCACCGGCGACCAGCGCCCGTCAAAACAGAAGACAACTGTTTAGACTTGCTAGAACTAAGTTTCGAGGGTCGACATGTGGACCGGAGTAGGGAAAATCGGAGGTCACTGTTAACAGAGTTTAATAATTAACTAGGGGAAAACGAGGTCTATTTAATTTAAACAGGTGATTTGAAGCCACGACAGTTTTGAGACATCTATTACTGTTATCGAGCTGGAGATGTTTAGACGCGTTCCAAAGTCCGCGGGTCCCTCAATAAGCGTCTTTGTCTCAAGACGATTATACATACTCGTACCGCAAAATTGACGTTATTTCAACTTATCCCTCTTTAACTTTCTTTGGTCTCCCCTAGTAACTTTAACGTAAGTAATATAACTGCCCCCAATTTGTAACCAGATTCTGACCAAATGATGTGTGAGTAAAATTTTGGTTGTTCTATGGGAATCTGCTGTACCCGTACAATTGAACAGTGACTTAGACAAGATAATGATCGTTGATAGACATTGCCAATCCACTTGAACCTATAGTCTGTATCTTTAGATATTTAAATAAAATTAAACAAAATCTACCCTCAAATGGCTCCTTATGCCAGTTGAGGGTAGATGAAAACATTACATGACCAAATAATGTAGGTTAAAGTCAGGTTCAGTGACAGATCTAGGCGGTTTTGTTTTTGGTTGGTTAATGTTATATATATTCAATCTGTAATGTTATATCTACCCGAAAATGTACAAATTGTTTGTTTACTTTTATTTAAGTACCTATACAGAGTAGACCCCCAAGGGCTCCAAGTGACGCAGCAAAAACTGATTGTCTGAGATTGTGAGTTCTTGAGATTATATTTATTTATTTTGAATTTTAGGCTAGTCTATTATTATTATTATTGTGTGTCATAATTCAAAAGTCAAAAGTCAAAAGCATTTATTTGTCCAACATAGGTTAGTATACAATTGTACAGGTCCCATATACATCATAATCGTATCACTATGTTGTGCCGTAAGGCGTACAATTTTTCATTCATGGACTGTGACTGCATGCTGTGCACAGTTACCATTAATCAATATATTCATTAATAATCATCTAACAAAAATTCACTTATACTATAATATGCTTTGTCAACTAAAAATTTAAATAATTTACTTTTAAAACTAATCATGTCATCTGTATTTCTTAACTCATTCGGAATTCGGAATTATTTTTTGCAACGAAAACGAATACCAAAAATATAATTGGACTGTACTGTAATTGCTATAAATGTTTTTTATTGTTTATGATAAGTTTCGTGTAATATCAGCACAAGTTTTAAAATCAGACCGCGCCGGCCCTACTCGGGCTTTAAGATACGTTAAATATTAAGTCTACATACGATATGGATCAGATACGTCAGTGTCAAATGGGGCGTTGTTGTTTGACGTTACTTATGACAATGACATATCCGATTCATATCGTATCTAGACCTAATATTTGACTTATCTTAAAGTTCGGATCGGGGCACGTATTTTCGATTGTATCCGCCGCTGAGTTCTACTGACTCTCATGGCGGTTGCCGTCACCGCATCTTTACCACATCAGTACAGAGATAGGAACCGGTTTTTTGCAAAAACTTCAGTCTAAATAACCATACATTTTGATTTATTTTATACTACAAATGTAGGACTCAGTTGTATTTTTAGATAAAGACATCGTATTATTAGATTGCCCAATTAGAAATGAAATTATTAACAAAGAACTAAAAAGTACAATTTTCTTTACCATACAAAAAATACCGGTTTCCGATACCTGCATCAGTGTGATAACCGCCTAAAGGGAACTGAAAAGAACACATCAAACCAACATTCCTCATATCACTTGAAACTTTTGACTTTATCTTTTCCACATCACAAATCATACTAACAACTTTCTAGCCTCGTGATAATAAAACAACCGAGAGCTTTAACTTCTTCACCAAGGGTTAGTTTAACCCTTACTTATCAAATTTACACCACTATAAAGCTATAAATCTCGATCCCCCTGTAGAACCCAAGTTTGGAAGATACCACAGTATATTGATTGTTTTAAGCAGTACATTAACTGAACGTTGTTCCCTTTTAGACCTGCTGTCTTGTTGCAAAACGTAGCCACCGTGCAGGTCAGGATCTCGACGAATCACATAAAACTTTTAGGCCAAACAGAAAGTACGATGACATCAGAATGATATTTGAATCATGTTACCTATTTAGTTGTAGTGCGTCTCGCCCGTACCAATACATGCATGGACAAGTTTTTATTTTATTTTATACTACCCGCAAACAAGCATACGGCCCGTCTGATGGTAAGCAGTCTCCGTAGCCTATGTACGTCTGCAACTCCAGAGGAGTTACATGCGTCCAACCTTAGCATCCCCCCTCTCATTGAGCTCTGGCAACCTTAATCACCTTACTTACTTAGTACGAGCGAAACGCACCATAGCTGAATGACATCAGTTGGATGTCATACGTTTGAATTGGCCTGACAGTAGGCATTCGCTAAAGGATGACTTACGCTAGACGGGGCCGGGGCCGGGCCGGAGCTTCCAACGGAAAGCACCACATCCAATGACGTGTCGGACGCCTCGGCCCAGCCGGCCCTGGTCCGGTCTAGCGTGAGTCATCCTTAAACCAGCACCTGAAATTTTCTGATTATTGTTGGAACTGCCGGATTATTGAATTCGTATGGGAATATAAATAAAGTCCATATATTAAACGTAACCGCTCTGTAATCGGGCGTTCGGCTGTGTAAACTGCTGGATTATAGAGCGGGTCACCAGTGTCGCTAATTGAGGGATACTTCTGCCGGATTGGTGAGAGCCGGAACAGCAAGCGCCGACGGTACTTAGTTACAAAATTATTCGAATTGAAATCACTCGGTTCGAATCATACTCGTACAACTGACGTAAACTTACTATAAAATTCGGTATCAAACGTATATAAACAAACCTGTCATTTACAGACCGTTATGACCCTCACGCTCAGGTATTTTGCTTTAATTGTCCACGTAACATAATAGTACATTGTGATACAAGTATGCTAAGTTGGTCACACACGAGGCGATATTGTGCGCGCGAGCTGCAAGCGAGCGCGCAATAAGAAAGCCGATATGTGTAATGACTATAGCACACGCGTTTCATACAACGTTTTTCAACACACTTTCGAGGAAAAAAGAACCTTTCATATTAATCAAATTTTAATTATTAAATCGGTTAGTAAAAGTCTTGTATCTGCCATACTGCCTGCCGCCCCTTGCCCGGCGCCGGCTCCCGCCAGTCCACGTTGTAAAATCTACTCAACCTATTTAAGAAGGCTCCGTTTCCATACATATTATTAGCAATCAGTTACCTGCATAACTCAGTCGGATAACATAATGAAAAAGCACGCGTGTTTAATATCTAGGATTATGAGCCAAATATGTGTTGAAAACACTATCATAATTCAGTTAAATAACTGTCTGCTCCATATACGTACACTGTGTCAAAACCAACCAATAAAAAAGCCAAGTTTCGAGAGTTGTGCAATCTCGAGTCGATACATGGGGAGGCTTTTGTGGACAATGATATTTGTTACACGTCCGCTAAACATGAGATAGAGGTCCGTAGTGGGACAGGAAAAACCTTTGTTCGACTATTATGCCTGCGGTTCTACTTTCATAGGATAAATACGAGTAAGCTTTCTGCCAAAATAAGATAGGTTAGATAGGTCGGTCGAGTTCTTAGTTAGCCAAATTTCTTAAAAGCGATGCGTTTGTGTTTTTGTTGTTTTCATGTGTTTTTATTTGTAATTTCTATAGCAGTACGTTTTTTTATACTACGTCGGTGGCAAACAAGTATATGGCCAGCCTGATGGTAAGCAGTCTCCGTAGCCTATGTACGCCTGCAACTCCAGAGGAGTTACATGCGCGTTGACGACCCTAAACCCGCCCCCCTCCTCGTTGAGCTTTGGCAACCTTACTCACCGTGCACCGGCAGGAACACAACACTATGAGTAGTCATTATCTTATCTGTGGTTGTGCACGTCAACGTCAACGACAACAACGTCAACGTCAGGGATGTCAAGTTGTGCGAACTCTAATAGATGCTAATGATATTGAACCGAATAGAGCCGAAGAATGCCCGAAAGGATCAGTTTCACTCTCTGTTTCTTGGATAATCTCAGGTGCAATTCGAATTGAATCGCTTCTTTTTCTTGAAATTCGTCGTTGTAATGTTTTATTGTACTGTATTGTGTTATCTGTCGTGGCATCACCGATTGGGCCCTACGGAAGACCAGCGCTGGCTTTATAGGTAGTATTAGCTGAGTTGGATCCATTTCGTGATGCGCACTTAATGTTCTGTTCTTCTGTTTTTGTTGCCTGTACATGTTCGTACATGTTTGTGACTATCACGAATGTCTTTTATATTTATCTTTAGTTGAGCCCTGAAATTGTACGGGTTAGGTGTGCGACTGGATAAGCTTTTATTTGATTACTGCCCGTGGATTCTGTTTCAATGAACGAGTACAACGACTTTTTCAACTGGTAATTTATCTATAGGTAAATACCTATTTTTAGCACCCTTTTCAATTTCAATTGTACGATCTGACGATTTGGATGAAAATGATGATGAAAACCAAGCTGGAAAGTAGGCAATAGCTATAGCACCTGAACCACCACTACTACAATGTTTCATTGTTATCATCATTTGTAATTGACGATGGTAAAAGGTCTTTTAGCGCTACTTTTTCCTTCAACAAGAAAATTAGGTTATTTATAGAACCAATTTCTTGTTTTAAAAAAAAACAGAAACGTCAAAACCATTCAGTTCACGCTTAAGGCGTTTTTACTTTTGTAGCTGTTTGTGGTTTTTTAGCAAAAACGCTTCTAAGTTTAGAGTCGGTTTGAAGCAAACAACAGAAAAACGCCTCTTATAAGTGATAAAAAAAGTAAAAAAGGCCGTATCGCAAAATACTTATTGAATTGGATACTTAGTGTAAATTTTGTTTGGCTAAAGAATACAAGAAACACGTATCTACGCTATAAAAATGAGTTCTACTACATGGCAAAAATACATCGCTTTCTTTCAACATCTGTCCTCACGCCAATATAAAAATTATTTTCAATTGAAGTACTTATAGTTATGCAAATGTTTTCTTATTTCCTCGCAGTATCCGTGAAAAGCACTATGTAAAACCTCGGCCGGAACCGCTAGTACGTGTCGGCCCTCAAACTCACTCGTCCATCTATAAGCGGTTTTCTGGCCTTTCCTACAATGTACTATATACAAGGACAGTATTTCAAGTCGAAATTTTGAAAATACTTGGCACTTGATTCGCGTAAAAATTTACTTGCAATATATTACCGTCTAAATCCTTCGCAAATTTGTGAGTATGGTTCACTGTTAAGATTGACACACTCAAAGCGAAATATAGGTCAAACCACCTATTTTCATCAATGCTTCGAGTGCGTCATCACAGGTATACCTAATATGTTCCGAAATTTATAAGATAATATCAAGTGGGAGGGAGCTTGGCTTAATGATACAAAGATAGCGATTAAGTGCTTAAAATACTTTAAGCGTTATAAGTTATGACGTAAACAAAAGCTAGACTAAGATTCTATTAGCAATAACTTAAGAACTATGTATGACAAGTGCAATGATCGTTTGTCACTAGATGGGAGTGTCAAAAACTTCTGCGGCATTGCAATAGATATCTAATAATATGTAATTAGCAGAATTATAGAAAGAATTTAAGTACTTGTGATACGGTGAATACATTGCAAGACCAGTGACGTGCTTCAAATTTGGAAACGGGAAGTATCAGATCAATGAAAGCATTTCAAACTTTGACGAATATATAAGGTTAGCTAGGAATCTGAACAGCACAAATTTTGAAGAACAGAAGAGAACATACTGGGCTTCTGTTTCGGGTCTCTATACAGCAAAGCCGAAGTTAGAAGATGAACAGCTATCCAAAACACACGTTATCTATTTTCCAACATTCTATTTTTATGTCTGTAGTCTGTATTTTTTGGTTGTACGCATTGATAGTTAAGTGCCTTAGTGAGTCAGTTATAGTAATTAATGTGAGCTTTGTATATTATGCCAAGCTAGTAAGATTATTATCAATTTTAAATCTATGTTCGCTTTAGCTACGAAATATTATAATGTAATCAAATAAATGATTTTGTAAAAATTAGCATTATTATTATGCATCTTCGAATAATTAGTAATGCATAAAGGTTTTTCGATTCAGTTTTCGTAGCTTGCGCATCAAATTATTCTATGGTTAAACTAAAGTAAATTCCTAAAGCTAACTTGTCTTTGCATCATAAGAATATTTGAGAACTGAAAAAAGACATACATGAATAATTTTTTCTTTGACTCTCTTCCAGTCCTAATACTGTCAAGTACATTGAAGAAATTAATTGGCACTTGATATTGTCCATTAGGACTCTTGGCAATGATAGTAACACATTATCATTGGTACTCGTTTTAATGCTACCCAATGCTACACTCGAGTGTCTAGGAGAATTTAAACTCAAAAAATCAGTTTTTATACAATCTTTTAGTAACTTTGAATACACACCTTCATAAGTATCTTTTATAAGTAGGAATTTTTTTGAAGTCCTTGCGGTACTAAATTTTAAAGCTGACAATAGCAGACCCATTTTTTGTCTTCTGTGCACGTGAATGGTTCGAAAAAGTGTACTGCATTTCAACTACTTTTTATTGTCATAACAATGTTTTGCATAGAAAAATCATAAAAGAAACAAAAACTAGCCTTGACCAAGACGTTTATTATATTCAATATATCCCGCACCAATTTATGCATGAGCATACCACATGGTAATAAGAAGCCATTATCATTTTAAACGAGTATCTGGCAACGTTTTTTGCTTTAGTAATGCGTTTTTTATTAATAGTTGTGCAGAGCGTGCCGAGCTTTTTTCGCGTCTGCAATTAATCTCGTCTGCAATAGTGTCAGGTAACCACAAATTATAGCGTTTTTTGGAGTTTACTCCTTAAGAATCGATTTGCATATATAAGGGGCCCGGTATGAGAAAAATGTGAGGAGTAAAATCTATCGATGAATGACCTCGTTACGTTTTTGGTGCGCATCCTATGACGCGCAACTTTCTAATTTGGTTGTGAGTGTAGGGTATAGGGACACGTGCATAGGGTATACTGCAAAGCGACTATACCTATATGTTATTGGGTTTGTTTATTTTCATTAATTTGTTAATTTACCCTTTCGTAAGTATCAATCTTTTTTAAGTTAAATAAACTCTTTTTGCGTCTGGTTAGACTATCGAACTTAAGGAGTAAACTCCAGTCGTGCGTCGGAGCTGACACACACAATTTTGCATGCCTTAAGCGCGAGCGTAGGTATGCTCTACTCTCGCCTAAAAATCAAAAACTGGGTTCTGTCAGACTTTATATTTAAATAAATAATAATAGAGTGGATAAAATGGGTTGATTTGAATACCAAAGTAGAAGAAAACATCAATGGTCATTTTTCTGAACAATATACAGCTGATTAATCCCAAAATTCAGATAAAAAATGAATTTTTCAGAAAAAATGTGAAATTTTGTCTACTATTATACTAGTTAACACGATAACTTTCGAAAAATTCAACTAATTCGTTTAACTTTTATTTCAATCGGTCCGTTATTTCACTGTGACGAACTGTATAGAAAACCACCACTCAATCATTATCTGTTTAGTTATAAAATAATAAAATTTGTACTGCCGAATCTAAGAAATTTACATCTCAGGCAACCATGCGTATAAAAAATATAATAAACAGAGTTGAGTGAGGACTTACGACTTCTACCGGAACGTGTAAGAGGGCGTTAGCATAGATTTCGATAACATAAGCGCTTAAGGCATGCACATTTGGTTTTACCAAACTTTCCCCCTTATTTTATTTTTCAGAACAAACATTGATAAAGATAAAATCTCAACAAGAACAGTTTCAATGTAAAGACTCCTCTTAACATATATTAGTACTTTACAAAAAAAAATTGAAATAAAAAAAATACCAAGTAACCGATTTAACTTGTAAAAAAATGAAAAAAAAATTTGTTGAAAATTAAAAAATAAAAAAAAAATTCTTGAACGTACTTGGTGTGTGTGCTCATAGAATTTTTCACTGATTGCAAAAGTTTGAAGTATTAAACAACGCACACCAAGTACGTTCAAAAACTTTTCCGCCGCACATCACATAGTGATTTGGAACGTAAAAGATGCATTATTTTTACGCAACTTTTAAACACAAATAGTTTATGTGCTTAAAAATGTCCGTTAATCTCCAATGTTATGGACATGTTAGTCGATTTTTTGCCGTCAAAAAAACTTTAGCTCTTCTCGCCAGTATATAAAGATCCTCAATTTGGTCTAGACTTTTAGTGTTTGATCTCACTTTGATAAAAATTAGTATTATAGTGCTCACTTCGATCTCATTTATCTGCGTAAGTATTTTTTTTGTTTTTACCGTTATTTTGTGCCTTTGAAGTTTCAATATTCTAGTTTTTCGTCTTTGAGACGATACATAGGTGATTTTTGATTGACAGATATCAACTAAAAATGGGCAGTGCAAGACTATTGTTATTGTACCTTCTAGTCTGCACACTCATTTCAATACTAGTCCAAGCAAGACTACCGGGTTCAGTAAGTTGAAATATGAGTCTAATAAGCTTAATATCAAAACAGTGCCTTGCAGTAATATTGTCCCAGGATTTCACTTGCCTGAGTTACAATGTGGATTTCATACCTTTAAGGTAAATTCATTTTATCACAGCTAACTCAAGTCGGAATTTTAGAATTATTTTAAACCTAATGAACTTTTCTTTTAACTTTTTTTGACTTAAATAGATCTGTAAGTTTAAAATGAACTTATTTAAACTTTTATAGATCAAATTAAATCTGATTAGACTTAGAAAAACATATTTTTCATTAAAATTTATTCTTTTTTAAGTTTAAATAAGTCTAGTTCAATCCATTGAAGTTTATAATAAGCTTAAAATTTTGATTCGAAACAATACTCTGAGGATATTCATCTTCAATGTAAACTCTGTAGTATCGGTTTTGTAATTCAAATTTTTTTTTTTCAGTACAAATTTGAGACAAAATGGACAAAGACAGGCTCAAATAATGGTCTCAGTAAAACCACGTCCCCTGGGAGTAATTCATTAGAAAATTATGACGAAAGTAAAAAAGACCCTTATTATTAAATTATTTTATTTCAATCTGGAACAAAAGTATTATTTCCTGTTCTGTTTTGCATGAAGAAAGTTAAATTGTATGATTTGAATTTCCAGATTCGATAATAAATAGTGAAGATAAGTAGCATTTAAATTAAGTATTGCAATGAATTTCATAAGTTTTGGATTAAAGCGACGTGCTGTGAGAACATATATCATCTAAATTAGTATTAAATTTCCTGGATACTCATTTTTTACTATATTTTAATAAATGAATTGTTGTTTATAATGTGTCATTTAATTTAAAAACGCAAGAAACATTCCAAACAAATTTAAAAACGATACTTTTCATGTAATTTTCAAAAATAGAATAATAGTCAGTTTTTTTTTAATTCGAATAGGTTTCATCTGCGTGGAATATGTTGCGCATGTGCCGTACATGTTCCACGTGTGCGCAATGCATGGCATATACTTAAAAATAATTAAATATGATAATTAATTAACAACATTGTTTAAGTTACTTATACAATAAGTTTGTTTACAATACACTTATAAATGCAAAAATGACACGAATTAGTGTAAAACACTTTATATTAGCTACGACACTATCAATAAATCACATTTAATTCTACAATAATTATGGCATTAATAATAAAAGAGTTTGATGAATTTTTTTAGAATGAACTAATTTCTGGATGCGGCCCAGTCACGAACCATTGTACTCAATACAGAATTTCATGTAGCTTTTAACAAAATTTAAATCTACAAATTAATGAAATAAATTTACTACAGAAAATTATTATCTATTATGACTTATGAAAAAAATTAAGCTCATGTTTATGACTCGAAAGTTTGCAATTAGATACGTTTTGATATTTTAGAATGAATATGTTACATTACGATTAAAAGTGTGCTCGTATTCTACGGGAGTGTTTAACATTATCGACTGAATTGAACTAAATTTACACGTGATATGAAAAACAATTAACATGATTAATACATTAGCAAACTATAAATTCTAATCAGGAATTGTTATAATTTATTAGATCAAGACATTTTTTCTACAAGTTATGTGCTGAACATCCTGTCCTTAAAATGCTTCAAATCTAAATGCCGTTGAATATTCTCTAGAGCCGCCAGATAATTATTGTAATCTCTTTGAAAATCTTCGTCATCCTTCAATTCCTCTATATGACGTGAATCTTCATAGCGAAACATCTTGTCCGGAGTGACACAAGTCCTGCTCCCCAGGTAGTCGCAGTATCGTTTTATCACTATGGAGCTTCTATTTCCAAATTTTTTGTGACAACATGGTTCTGATGACAGTCCACACTGGAAATACAAACATGCTTATTAGTTAGAAGTGATTAAAATGTGACTGTAGTTGTTACGTACTCACTTTAGCCGGTCCTATGGCTAAGCGGCAAGAGCCGGACCTGTGTCAACTCAGTCTGCTGTGAAACGGTGTAAAAAAAAAACTCACTTTGCTCCACTCGCGAAGACATTGCATTGGTTTTTCTGTTGGCTCGGTCACTACCATGGTTATGATTATGACCGGAATCGCAGTAAGTACTATCAATTCCCGCATTTTTAAATTTAAATATTCCCGAGTGATCTTGGCAAGCTTTGAGTCCCGAATGACACTACTACCAAGCTTCGGGCTTTATATATCGAATTCTAGATGCCTAAAGTCTAGAAGCTATTCAGGGTTAAAGTTTCACCTTTTGCCCGAACTGCGACTTTTTTGTCCGTGGCGTAACCCGACTAGGGTGAAGTACCTAGTAGTTGAACCGATTTCAAAGTAAAACGTATTTAAGGCTACTTTTATTACATATAAATATATTTATTAGTTTAAGTTTAACATAAATAATTGAATATTTATATTTTTATAAGTTTTTTAAGATGGACTATAAAAGGAGCAGTAGTTTAACCAATTAAATATATGGCAAAAGGCACAGCAAAAATTTTCAACATTTTATTGAAATATGATAAGAACTATAACAGATTATTGAATAATATTAATTAAAAAAAATTTGGAAAACGGTCGACCCTAAAGGCCATCCCTGCAACTTCCCGCTAATTTCAATCATTACACAGAAAGGACAAATTTTTGGCTGAAAACAAATATTCTTGGCTCAAGAAAATTTTTGGAATCGAGTTTGAAGACGAAAATTCTCTTAGGCCGAGAATATATTCCTCTTGAAATTTAATTCTTGAAATAAGCGTTAATTCCTTGATTGGAGTATAAAATTTCTTAAAACAAGAATTCACTTGCTACCGGCAAGTAAGATTCTCACTTAACCCAAGAAAAAATTTCTTGCCGTAAGAAAATTCTGTTCTTGGTCTCCAACTGTCCCCCACTCTAAACTCTGACAGTGAAACTACGACCCGACTTTGAACTTATGTAGATGAAAAAGAATATAGTTTTAGTTTGACAGCTCAGCGTAGTGGCTGCGTCTCTGCTTCATACCGAAAAGATCGTGGGTTCGATCCTGACACAAGTCGAGAATTTTTCAAAAGCTTGCAATGCTTAGAAATTAATTTTCAGACTTCTGGGAGTCCACAAGATAAAATTTTTAAAAATTAAAATTTTATTTTCGTAGAAAAAAATTCTTGAGCCAAGACAACAAATTTTCTTCAGCCAAGAAAATTTACTTGAGCCAAGATACAACTCTATTGGAGCAAGTATTTACAATTTCTTAGGACAAGAAAATTTTTTTAAATCAAGAAAAAAGAATTTACTTCAACCAAGAAAAACAGTTTGAAGAACATTATTTACTTGGTTCAAGACAATCGTTTTTTCTGTGTAAGCTTTTGCAAGTCACGATGTTTTTGCGCTCTTCGAGCTCAAAAAATTAAGTTTTGTGTTGTTTTAAGCTAGTCGAGCTTAAAGATAAAGCAGTTTGATGCTTTTGAGCTCTTCGAGCTTTAAAGTCTGATAAAAGTACAATGAAACAGTATTTTTTAAATTTTCGATCTACTATAACTTTTGAATGAGTTAACCGATTTTCACGCGGTTAGCAGCAATCGATGCAGTTTTTCAAGTCCTATCAATAATTTATAATTGGAAATTGATCAGATGAAAAATTTTCGAGTTTTTCTAAAAAAAATCACTTTTTTCATTTTTTTCCATTTTTTTCGTTCACGATATCTCACGAACAAATGAACTGATTTTGACCCGGTTTGCGGCAATCGACGTGGTTTTTCAATGTTAAGAGCTGATTAGTTTTTGGAATCGATCGGTCAAGCCGTTCAAAAGTTATTCTAAAAAAACCACTTTTAAAAAAAATTTTTTTCTTAGTTTTTTTGAAATTTCTCGGAATCTACCGGTCCAAATCGGTTCAAATTTTCAGGGAATCTAAGTTCAGTGGAACTCTTTGGAACGCCGTTTAGTAGGATCCAATCGGTTGAGCCGTTCAAAAGTTATACGCGGGTCACATACTTACACACATAGATACATACACAATATTCCGTAATGTATCGACTGCTACTCATGCACGTCAGATACACAGAAATTGCTACCCGTTCAACGCTAAGAGCTTGAGAGAGTTATAAGCTACGAACTAGGTCCAAGACGCATAATTCCTTGAAAAAACATACATATACTTCCTTTCCCTTTTTAGTCAATATATTAAGTACGGTCGTGAAAAACTTAGAAATTAGAAATATCAGCGCCTCGTAAATAGAAGTACTACATTACCATCATAGTACAGGGTTCGGGTGGGGGAAAAAAAAAAGGGAAAGGAAGTATATGTATTGAGAGTATAAGAATGAACTGAGGAAAATTTGGTGGTGAGGGATCCGGTAGCTTAACTGGTAGAGCTCCTGACATGTAATCGGGGAGATCCAGGTTCGATTCCTGGCTTGGTCACCAATCCCCATATTTTTCGAGGTTCATCTTTGCTCTTAATTGAGTTTCTTTCATTTCTTTCATTAAAATTAACATCTTCAATACTCGAACAGATACTAACAAGCTTCCAGCTTTACTAGTATTCAAGTTTGGGTGGATTACCACCGAACTATGAGCAGGGACAATTCGGTCCCAAACAGTAGAAATGGTGGAATTGTCCATCTACTGACTTGAATTAGTAACACTAGTTAAAAATAGACCGATGAGGTCGAAACCATTAGTCACTATTTAAAACGTTCAATAATTTCTAACTACACTAGTTGTAGACTATAAACTTTATTTAATTTTCAGTAATTAATACTAATCATAATGAGTACCGCTTTGAAAATTGGGAGGTATAGTTAGACGTTAAAATTTAATATAAAAATTATATTTTATGGCTTTGCAAAAAATATGTAATATTAAGAAAAGACTATTTTATTAGGTGGTACGATTTTTTTTTTCACGAATTGATAATATACCATTCTTTTTACCAATTGTTTGGTTTGCGGTTTAGTACCTTTTTCATGAAAAAAGTAGCATCTATCGTCTGTTCTTGACATATCAACTTTTAAGTTAACAAAAATATATTTGTTTCGATTTATAATTCAAAAAACTTATAGAAATCGATTACTGAACCATTATAAATAATTAAATATACAGATATTACTTATAATAAATATTTAGATTATGTATAAGAACAATTCTAAACATTTGCTCAAGTACTGGGTCCATTTTTATTGATGTTCACTACTGTGTTACCTTACGCCTTTGCCAATGTCAACTTCTAGAGGATTCTCCAATGTCAGGCATTGACCTACCAGACTGACTAATGGTTCTCAATGTTTGGCCCAAACAATTTATAATATTAATGTGTTTATTTCAACTATAAGATTCTGTTTCATGATAATTGAATAATGATTCTCAACGAGAACTAATCTAAAATGAACATGGCTGACTCTGAGGTCATTTTTTGCATGATAACCCAAGTGACCAGCACCGACCGTTGTTCCATCAGCAACAGAAACATCGTCGCACAGACGCTATTATGTGATGACAAGAGCTACTTATCAAAATAATTGTTTCTAAAATATTATCTATTGTTAGTAATAACATCGAGGAGGTATATATATATATATATATATATATCCCCTCTCTTCCATTACTAATAATAATAAATAAAATAATTAAAAATATTTCTCAAGATAAATTTACAAAAAATTCTGATCATTACTAACTTCTATGCCCTACTGAGTCAAAATATTACATTGTCCTTATAATTTGCATAAACAAAGACCAATACCCATTTAAACTATTTTTTTCTCTCTCGGACATTTTCTTCTCTCTCGGCAAGGCGGTTGCACGATAATTTGGCCAGGATCGGCTGCATTAATTTTCTCCGCTGACTATTTCCATTCTGATAATATAGTTGTCGATGGGCAATACGACGTCATACAGGTGAGGACCTACTTCTTCTCTGAAATGAAATCCAAAAATTGCATGCCTTAAGCGCGAGCGTAGGTATGCTCTATTCTCGCCTAAAAATCGAAAACTGGGTTCTGTCAGACTTTATATTTAAATAAATAATAAGAGAGTCGATAAAATGGGATGATTTGAATACCAAAGTAGAAGAAAACATCAATGGTCATTTTTCTGAACAATATACAGCTGACTAATCCCAAAATTTAGATAAAAAATGAATTTTTCAGAAAAAATGTGAACTTTTGTCTACTATTATACTAGTTAACACGATAACTTTCGAAAAACTCAACTAATTCGTTTAACTTTTATTTCAATCGGTCCGTTATTTCACTGTGACGAACTGTATAGAAAACCACCACTCAATCATTATCTGTTTTATTATAAAATAATAAAATTTGTACTGCCGAATCTAAGAAATTTACATCTCAGGCAGCCATGTGTATAAAAAATATAATAAACAGAGTTGAGTGAGGACTTACGACTTCTACCGGAACGTGTAAGAGGGCGTTAGCATAGATTTCGATAACATAAGCGCTTAAGGCATGCACATTTGGTTTTACCAAACTTTCCCCCTTATTTTTTTTTATTCTCTACACGGAGAAAAAATTCTGGGAAAATTTACAATGTAACTATTGTAATGCTGGACTGTACTTTTATTACTGATAACTTTCAAATATTTTAGACGAAAATTTACTATTTATGTAAGAAATTTTACGGATTCACTATTGTAAATTTTATTCGACAGATTAGTGTATTAAATTCTGCTAGTGCTGCCTCTGTATCTTTCCAATGTAGCTTTTAAATTTTACAATAGTTGGATTGGAATATTTCTAAATTAGTGTTAGCGTTTGTCGTAAGAAGCGCTCGGGTATACGAGTTACCAATGAATGAGTTATATTATGTCTGTTGTTCTTTACTACTAAGAGCTGGCAATAGCCTTCGGCCTAAGTTCTCGCTTAGTAAAATGTAGGACCGGGTTCGAATCCAGCTCGCAGCAAATATTTTCAGAATTATATTTGTCTGTATTAAATTCCCGCCTTCTTCTCTTTCTCTTGCATTTAATATTATTTTATTCAAATGCTCGAAAAAATTCTACATTGCCGACGAAATTTTACAATAGTTCTGTTGGAAACTTTACTAAAACCACTAGTACAATTTACTTAATTCACTTAATAAAATTTCCAATAGTAGAGTGTAAAAATTAGTATATAGAAAATATCGTCCACCGTTACAATTCTATTTAATAAAAATTACAATAGTCGTGAGGCACTTTTTGAAACACATAAACACAGCCATTTTCCATTGGGCGTTGGTTTAGCTTAGCCAGTACGTTGTTGATCTGTAGAATATACGTCGTTCGAAGTTTTTCTTTAAGAGGCAGAATTCCCTAATAAATGACAAACTGAAGGGGAGGTGTGACACAGGTTCATAATAAAAGTCCACTAGAAAATTAAAAATAACTAAACATATGCAATGTTTGGTTCAAATCCAAAAACGCAATCAAAATCGATAGTTTATAGTCCGCACTAACGTATGTACAACTAGCAAATAAAGGGCAGTCTGACCTTCAGCTACCGTCAAAGGACCCTAGTGTATTCACCTAGTCTTACTGCGCACTTGCCGATCTAGGGATAGGTCATATTGACGTCAGTCGTCTTAATCGGCAAACAATTGTAGGTCGTAGGTTCATTGCTCGTTGAGATAGATCAGTTACACACATTTTTATGCTGTTACCAAGGCGAATCAAACAAGACAGTTACGAACAAGTCAATGATCTGACGACCTAACGCACGTGTATTATGTCACGTGTAGTAACCTTGGCTTACTAAGGATTTGAAATGAATAGATTGTAAACTAAAAAAAGTGTGGAAAGTTATATCAGAGTGCATGTGCTATCAAAAACTTGTTATACAATTGTTATTATTGTTTGTGTAATCAGTGCAGTAGGTCTTTTGATCCCGGACAAAGTATGTCTAAAAACATCCATTGAGCTTGACACTACGACGTTGAGTATCATGTAGGAGTTTCAACAATGCTTAACATCGTATTTTATCTGTAAAAATATGTTTACACGGGCACTCCGTGATCTGTGCCCAGCTGTTACATATTATTCGTGTGCAATTTAGTCTGTCTGAACGTTCTATTTCGGGATCGCATTTTGGGAGTCAGTTCGATCAACAAAATTCTAAAACAGCCAGTAACGATCTGCATTTATTGAGTCGTGGACGTATTAAATAAAAATGAAAGGTGATGTGAGAACTATCAGTGATGAAAGTTATACGACTCTGCTTATTTGTAAATCCTTTATTGAACCTGATCATACTAAAAACTCAGAATTACCAACTTGCGCAGTGGCTTTGCAGACAATCTGATATCCAGAAAGAAGCAGTTAACATCAATTATGAAACAGCTAACAGAATAGCTTTCAAGGCGCAGGATCTTAGGATAATTCAGCTCCTAAGACTCAATGACGCAGCGTATGTAAATCCTATGACTGATAGATTATTTGATGACAGCTCGTATGCTTCAGTTAGCAACAGTGAATCATACTAGTCTCAAACTCAGAAACTATAATCAATTTATAGTAAAAATTGTTATTGTGTGTTATCGCTTTAAACTTTGGCCTTCTCTGAGAGACTATATCTAATTGGGTTCTCAATGTATTTCAATAGCGCGCATTTGATTAAGCAGTCAGTCATACAATTTAACTTACATCGGACCTACGTCGTATTTTTTTTAGACTATGACTCTGCTCCATGACGATCTCGATGATGGGAATGTATTTCACTATCTCTGTCGTTATGGAACCGTCGAGAGCTTGCAGTCATTCAAGATACTCATCAGAGCATTCAACAGTTACTTGCTGCAAGAGTTTGACTCTTCTGGACAGCAATGTATCCATATTGCAGAAGCACAACTGCAGGCCTAGCAATCTTCGAACTTTTAATTAACTGGGGTGCTGACATCAACATCCAGGACAAAATTCGAGGTGATACTCCACTTCACATAGCGGTTTGCTCGAGGAACTACGTGTTAGTCACTTGGATCTGCCAGCAATCTGCCGTAAAAATAGACGCGCGTAACTTTGAAATGAAGACTCCATGGCATATCGCGTTTGACCAGGCTGATTGGTCGCTCATGTGGATGTTACAATTTCACAGAGTGTCAAGTAGGCAACAAAACTGAAGAGTGGTATTAAGTTCTTTGAATAAAGTTATGTAATAATTTGTGGTGATAGATTGATATCTATTAGGTTAAGTATGTATTTTTCTAGCTTATATTTTATTGTGATTAAGCCTAGTACTATTTAAAGTTTAGTTTACTTTGTAAGTCAAAATGAGAGCCACGTGGAAAGTTCAAAAGTTATTTTTTTATATTTTGTAGCTGTAGAATTAGTAATAATTAGGAAACTTAGGATTAAAAAACTGTACTGTTTGAATAAATTTTGTTAACAACTTTTTACATCATTAAATATTACAAAAATTAACACTGTGACTTTAAATGCTATCTTTGGCTCGTGAGTTTGTATTAGGAATGCATTGAGAAATTAATAATGTAATGATAAATGTGGTTTTGAGAAACGATATCGATAAATTTTCCTTTTTTTTGCTGAGTTATATAGTTATATTAACTGGTTGGACCTCGATTTCTCGGATAATTAGCATGGTAATTTATTTATTCAAATCCATCCTGAGTTGAAAGAAGTTCATGTTGGACTACAATGGTAAACAAACCAATATAAGTTTATAGGAAACAAAAAAGAAGTTTACCTAGAGACTCATAGACTCTATTTTATTCATTATTTTTGTTCAGTATTTAAAAAGCTTAAGCAATCGACATAAATTGATGCATAGATCTTTCAAAATCCATTCTTAATCAGCAATTGATACACTCCTCAAATTCAACCCTTAATCCCTGACTTTTTCATAATTAATATAAAAAGCCATAACTTCTTCATAATAAACCAGCTCTATAGTCAACGTGGCTTTTTCGTAATTTTTCTAAGTCCTAACTTTCGACTTCAGAACTCTACCTGTATAAGACTACCTTACTTTGATACTGCACGTAGTAGTCTGGATTTGAAGTGAAGAACATACCTGAAAAATAAGATATTTTATTTATTTATTGTTTTTTTATTATTATTATTTAAACTTTATTGCATAAACAAAGAAAAATGTACAAATTTGCGGATTTAATGCCAAAAGGCATTCTCTACCAGTCAACCATTGAGTCAAACAGAGACATATATGTTGGTGCGGAAGAGATTCATAAATTATTTTGGAAATTGGGTTGGAAGGTCAGATGGCAGTTGCTTTCGTAAAAACTAGTGCCTACGCCACATCTTGGCATTAGTTGTCAAGCGGACCCCAGGCTCCCATGAGCCGTGGCATAATGCCGGGACAACGCGAGGAAGAAGAAGAAGAATTACAAGAACATTAATTAAAATAAACATCAAGAACATATTTAGACTGCCTCAAGTTCGCTTCAGCTCCAACTGCCATAACACATTCACTGCCAGTGACCCACTCGACGAGTTCTCCGTTCTTAGGCGTTTCGCTACATAGCGGAAAAACGCGTTACCGGCGACAAGCGTAGCGCGTAGCTGATATCAGTGAATGCGTTAACACTTTAACATCTTCTTATATTTAACTTTAAAGAAATTCCATCATCATAAGTTTGCTGACTCTTCGGCCAATTCGAATGTACACTGACATCAGAATGATATCGGAATGATGTTATTTAGTTACCGTGCGTCTCGCCCGCGCCAATACATACACCGTGTTTTTATTGAATTTCGTTAACTTCGGGGTATCGGTAAGTACGTTTAAGGAAACTAAATGGCATAGTTAATTTAAAAAAATTTTTTTTTTTTTTTTTTTACTATTTTTATTTTTATAAATAGTAACTAAATGTTGCATATAGCGTTGTTGTAAACACGGGCATTACATTTAACTCAACCAAACAATTGAAAACTGTGACATATCAATGTCATTTCGAACGTCGATCGTCCGAGATAGTAGTTACGTTTAGTAGCAAATGTATGAACTCACATTAAACACTAATCAATAAGTAAACAGGCCCTAAGGCAAGTATACACGCTCGTAAGGGCCTTATAAGATAAAAATTAATGATTGATTATCTCCGAAATGGAGTTAATTAGAATATCGGTGTCTTTGAGAAAGTTACTTAATTTCAGCTCAGGAATGCACCCTCGAAATTAACGCAAATCAAAAAAAACACGGTGTATACGTACAAGTATAAACGAAATACAAAAAAACTGAATGACGTCAGGTAGTCGGCTTGTGTGCTTTATTTTTTCTAGTCTATGATGGAGCTCACCGGTTCGGTAGTAGTAGTAGTCTTCTTGGCGTTCTACCATCCATAACGGTGTCAAAACATTTGAAGATAACCACCTCACTAGCCTAGACATAAAACGCCAGTTACGGAAAGAGAGACCTACACGGTCAGCGCAGCTGGCCAACTTTATTGTCATGCGTGCAATAGAGTATTTAAGAGCAAGTTCGGCCTGGCCAGCCACATTAGGGCTTATGCTAGACAACGTCCATAATGTTTATTTAGGGTCGCCGTCAAAACGATGAGGAAGATTATATATATTCACTCTTGCTTTAAATAAACCGAGGTCATATTTATTAGGGAATATAGATGGCGGGAGCGCATTCCAATCTTTAGCCGTCCGGACCAAAAAAGTGGAGACATGGAAAATTGCTTCGTGCGAACAAATGGAACATTTGCATTTTTTAAGAGAGGTATGGCCATTGTGAATGTCATCTCGCTTTGTGTGGTAGGGCACAGCACAGCGGATGTCATTCCAGATCTAGAGCAGAGCCCAACTGGGGAAGTACCTCCACCTTACAGAAAACCACAGCCAAATGACACTAGACCCTACTCATAGTGTTGTGTTCCGGTGAGTAAGGTTGCCAGAGCTCAACGAGGGAGGGAGGGGTTTAGGGTCGGCAACGCGCATGTAACTCCTCTGGAGTAGACTACGGAGACTGCTTACTATCAGGCGGGCCGTATGCTTGTTTGCCACCAACGTAGTATTAAAAAAAATCGCTTCCCGCGCCTGGATGTCCAGTGATTGAAAGGGAAAGATGGGATTAGATTGTGCAGTTCTTGAGAGCACTCCCCGGAATGTATCCGTAATTTTTCCGTTAGTTAGCTTCATCAAATGCCAGGCTTAAAGTGGTCAATATTGTCGAATTGTTTGGCAAGCTCCGTGAACAACCCTGAAATCTATAAGCTACCTTCCTAAACGACGCCATTTCGAGGCGGCGCGCGGCGAAAAACTATGGCCGAAGCTATAATGTTTTTTTCAGTATCGCTTAAATCGACAGGCCAATTCGAACGTTCACCTGACATTTGAATCATATTGGAATCATCTCGAAACATTTTCTTCCACTGACTCCGGTCCTGGGCAGCTACCCAAGCTTCTCCCACCCCATCCCCAATACAACTAACTCTTGCTCCACGGAACGGCGCCAAGTAGGGCGACCATGTTTCCGTTTGCCGGGCATCTTCCAGGTCAGGGCCACTTTGGATAGGTGGGTGTCAGGCTTTCTGAGGATAGGCCCAATCTAATGCCATTTGCGCGTTTGGATCCCCTTGTGTGCGAGTGTTTGTCCAGTTATTCTGCATAAGTAAGCGTTTGTGATCCAGTTAGGCAAAAATATGTGCAGAATTTGCCTTAAGCATTTGTTCACAAACACTTGTTGTTATTGTCTTTGCAGACAACGGAGTTTCGTTTGCTACGGAGCGTAAACGACTAACATCTTGGCTACGCACCCAGTTAGCTGTCATCGCTCGCGCTAATACATGTACCTACTACCAGTGGGGCGACACTCCTCCTTTCGGCTTTTCTCGGCTCCGTTCGGCTCAGCATTGCTCCGAGCAATTATTAGGGTTGGCACAATTTGACGTCCATATAAGTGCACGACCACAAATAAGATAGTGACTTGAATTTTAACAACCCTTAATGATCGAAAGGGATAGACAATAGAAAGAGACAGCATAATTCGTCCCTGAATCGCTGTCAAACTTCGGTTTTGTAGGAAGTGTAATTTCCGTACGGCAGTACTATTATTTATTCTGTGCTACTACCTACGGGCAATTTCACGCACGTTCGAAGTGATCTGTCAGGTAGCTGTCATTCGCGCATTCATGACGCTCGGACTTGCCCGCACTTTTACTAGTGCGAGCAAGACGCCCGCGAGGATTGTTGTCAGAACTGATACGATTCCAATGTGATTCAAATATCGGTACATAAGTACAAATAAGTACTACGATACAGAAAATAAACTCCCTACAAAACCGAAGTTTGACAGTGATTCAGGGCCGAATCATGCTGACCCTTTCTGATGTATGACACTATCCGTTTCGGATATTTAGGGTTGTCAAAATTCAAGTATTTTTTTTTATAATACGTCGGTGTCAAACAAGCATACGGCCCGCCTGATGGTAAGCAGCCTCCGTAGCCTATATACGCCTGCAACTCCAGAGGAGTTATATGCGCGGTGCCGACCCTAAACCCGCCCCCCTCCTCGTTGAGCTCTGGCAACCTTACTCACCGGCAGGAACACAACACTATGAGTAGTCATTATCTTATCTGTGGTTGTGCACGCAAAGGGATGTCAAGTTATACGAACTCTAATAGATGCTAATGATATTGAGCTGAATGGAACCGAGAATGCTCGAAAGGATCAGTTTCACTCTCTGTTTCTTGGGTTTAATCTCAGGTGCAATTCGAATTGACCTGTAAAGCCCAAGCTATAATGTTTTTTTCAGTATCGCTTAAAGATCGAGTCACTCGTAAACTCGAAAGAGGCTTTATTTATTAAGGGTTACTTACAGGTATTACAGGGTGACTGCAGGTACGTGATCAGAAATAAAAGGGCATGTAATTGAAAAAAAAAGTGAGAATATAAGTTTCAGAAGATATGAAATATAATTCTCAAATAAAAATCTATTGGAGAGAGACGTTGAGTAGGCAACTTTCGGATCAAACCAAATTATTTTATTAAATATATTGATTTGTGTTTTTTTTTTTAAGTAGGTACACTACTATATATAAATTATTAACTGCATAATTTAGATGTCATAATGCTCATAATTATACTAAAGAAAATAACACCGAAGAGCTTTGTCATTTTTAGGGTTCCGTACCCAAAGGGTCAAACGGGACCCTATTACTGAGACTTCGCTGTCCGTCCGTCCGTCCGTCTGTCACCAGGCTGTATCTCATGAACCGTGATAGCTAGACAGTTGAAATTTTCACAGATGTATTTCTGTTGCCGCTATAACAACAAATACTAAAAACAGAATAAAATAAATATTTAAGGGGGGGCTCCCATACAACAAACATATTTTTTTTGCCGTATTTATAAATAAAGGTACGGAACCCTTCGTGCGCGAGTCCGACTCGTACTTGCCCGGTTTTTTTTAATATTTGCATGACATATATATCATATTTAACATACATTTAAAAATTTAGTGTCAAATTCATCTCCCGACTTCTCATAGTTTGGACTCCCCAAAATTAGTCCAATACCGAAACAATATCTAACACACCTTTGAATTTCTTCGATGATGTTAAGTTTCCTAATGATGCTTTCTCTTATCGAGAAAGCAACGGGTAAACTATTTAAATATCTAATAAAATAAACGTAATTTCAACCTTTCTTTCTTCCTTCCTAGCGTTGTCCCGGCATATTGCCACGGCTCAAGGGAGCCTGGGGTCCGCTTTGACAACTAATCCCAAGAATTGGCGTAGGCACTAGTTTTTACGAAAGCGACTGCCATCTAATCTTCCAACCCATAGGGTAAAAAACTAGGCCTTGTTGGGATTAGTTCGGTTTCCTCACGATGTTTTCCTTCACCGAAAAGCGACTGGTAAATATCAAATAACATTTCGTACATAAGTTCCGAAAAACTCATTGGTACGAGCCAGGGTTTGAACCCGCGACCTCCGGATTGCAAGTCGCACGCTCTTACCGCTAGGCCACCAGCGCTTCAACCGAAACATGTATAATTTATATTTCCATCACCTAATAATATCTACGTGTCTGAGATACTTTAAGTGTGACCAGACTAAATTTACATGAAGTCCCGAATATCATCACAGCTAGGGTCAAACTTAAATTATTCACTCCATTTGTATCCTAATGGGTCCCCGCGCGGGTGAAACTGAATATTTCACGTTCGACCTGTGTGTGTTTCAATTAGTTGGCAACTCTGGCGAAGTTGGTGGTCGTGGGCTCGATATCGGTAGTCATTTATCTATTTGTGTGATAAGCATGTTTTTCCTGTGTTGTACCTAGATGTTTTTTTTTTAGATATAGGAGGTAAAAGAGCAGGCAAATCGCCGGATGGTAAGCGATGAATATCGCTCACCCGCAATACCAGAGAAGAAAAAAAAAAGGAGAAGAGAGGGTGCTATTGATTTTGTTTGCGTTTTAATTTTTGTTTATAAATATGTCAACGTTGTTATCTCACTGTTATTTATAACTTTAAACGTACAATTTATAGATATTTTAATTACAATAACAATATACTTATATTATCTACTCAAAGGTTAAATGGAAGAAATCCCTTAAAGGGATAAGATCGCCTTTGTACTGCTTATCCTGTGCCATATTTATATTTTGTCTTTTGTACAATAAAGAGTTTATACATACATACATACAAAGGATTACTATACCTAGCTTAAACCTAAAATAGGCCACTGAGGCATTGTAACAAGGATGCTGGCGGCATTTCCTCGTTGTATCGCAATGCTGATACGTTGTGCGAGGAAGCCGCCAGCTCTTCGGTCACCAGTTACGTCATCGTCAACCAGATGTTTCGCGATTTCAATTAGATTTTTTACAACGCATACATTTTGCCCTAAATAATATAGTTCTTTAGTTTATCTTTTTCTTTTTTATTTTGTCCGGTGGTTTTATAGTTTTAATTTGAATTTCCATTATAATTTTTTTCTTAACTCAGACGTGACCGTCAGTCCAAATCAAAAACTAAATCAAAATAGTTTATTGAAACAGTGAAACTTATAATCAAATAAATTTAATAATCAAATAAGTTTAAATAACCTTATTCTAGTTAAACATTGCTACGCCTATCTCGCAGGATGGCACTTTTCCTAGTTTATCAGTCAGTATCAATCAGTGGTAATCGCTGTGGCCACACATATTGTAAACAATATAGTAATTATTTTTGTAAGTATTACTTGTAGTGGCTGTTTGTTTACCCTAATAAAGAGAAAAAAAAAAGTAGTGGCTGGGAGCCGGCGATGCTAAATGTGTAGATACTCGAGCGTCTTAGAGACCTATTGGAATCGAAAAATTAGATTATAGGAAGAAAAAAGGTTACATACTTAAAGTTTTATTTATTTTCCAACGAGCAGAACCCCTAGTGTACATTTATTCGATAGCGAAACGTGACGTACGCGTTTGCGTGAATTCTCATTTTGTATGGGATTTAGAAACAGCTCGCCAAGTGGGACGTTTTGAAAAGTCAAATTCCCATACAAAATGAGACTTAACGCAAACGCGTACGTCACGTTTCGCTGTCGAATAAATGTACATTAGGGGTACAGATCAACAGTGAGTAGAACGAGTTTCTATCATCACGTATTATATGTGTTTCGTTGTAATTGTATTGTAAAGCGTCTACAGATTGTTTTAATTTCGAGGGGTTGGCGGGTCAAAAAATCGTTTAGTAGATTGTGAATTTGGTCGCTTTGGTCCAAGTTAATACTTTACTCAAAAGTTCGACACCCGATTTTCACAATGTAACCGTCAGATTAAGGAAATGCATACAAATAATTGTCAGATTAAGTAAGGAACAACTATAGCATTACTTTGGTCTAAAATGACCAAATCCACAATCTGCTTAACGATTTGTTGAACCTCCAACCAACCAACGGCTCAACATCGACAGCTTTAAGTGGTAATACTCCACGGGGTAGCAAGATATCACTCATATCTTAATCTGACGCGTTCGAGTAACTACAAAAATCCCCTCCTGGGCTCCTCAACTATTAGTTAGCTGTCGACAGATTTAGACAACACTACATTTTCAGAATAAGAAATTAAAATAAGAATCGTGCTCCGTTTCTTGTAATAAAAATGCTTAAAACCTTTTATTATATTTTACGCTATCGCTATTAGTTTTCATGTTACCATCAACTTGCCAGTCACATTAGACACATACTGAAATAAAAATACCATACTTCAACAATCCAAAAAGCGTTGAGGTACTCATAAATACATTATATTTCTCTCTTTTTGATACGAATTATCAAATAAATAAACCTTTTATCCTCTGAATAATTCATTTTTAAACGCGTTTTGAATACTAAACATGAACCTAGTACAGTCATGATCAAAAATAAGTAATATACTTTTTTTATCTTACGTAGAATGTAGCGCTGTAAGTAGGTTACACCTGTAGGAGAAATGAAGCATACCTTGAAAACTAAAAGTCTTAATAATATATTTTCTAAGACAATATTGTAGATAATTTTATTTATTTATTTATTTATTTAATCTTTATTGCACAAAAGAAAACCTTATAGTACAAAAGGCGGACTTAATGCCATGAGGCATTCTCTACCAGTCAACCTTTAGGCAAAGCAGAGAGATTGTGGGCGGTGCTACTTTAACAACAACAACCAAATATAATACAATAACATACCATACATACATAATACATACATACATAAATATACATACTTATATTTCTTATAATATATACATAAATAACGACAAAACATATAGAGCTTACCCATACATTATTATTTTTTCATTCTGCTAGCAAAGAAAGTACGTAAGGATTTTTTAAATGCAAACTTATTTTGAGCATTTTTGATGCCGTAGGGAAGTCCGTTCCAAAGACGGGCCGCCTGCACGGAAAACGAATTCGACATGAACCCAGTGCGGTGAAGAGGGATAGATAGAGACATATTGCCGGAAGAGCGAAGTTGACGGTCCCGGGTAACGCCGTAGTATTGAAATAGAGACTTAAGGTATTCAGGAGAATGAGGATCATTTAACACAGAAAAAAGAGTACACAACATGCGAACATTGCGTCGTTGACGAATGGGGAGCCAGCCGAGCTGGGAACGAAAAGATGAGACATGATCATATTTACGAAGGCAAAAAATGAAGCGAATGCAGTTATTGAGTAGCCGATCCAATTTGTCGAGAAGTTCTTCATTTAAGTCCGGATAACACACATCACCATAATCAATAATGGGCAGGATAAGGGAATTAATTAATAAAACTTTGGTTTTGATAGGCAGGAAGTGCTTAAATTTATTAAGAGCGTGAAGGGAACCCATGACCTTTCGACTGATCTCGGTAACCTGCGCTCTCCAACTCAGAGTACTATCTAAGAGAACACCCAGATCTTTAACACTTTGACTGAACCTTATTGGAGTGCCGTCAAAACTTACTGGTGTTATCGCGTCCAAGTCTATTCTTGCAAGCTGTCTGGAACTACCGATAACAATGGCCTGGCACTTGGAAGGATTTACAAAAAGGCCGAACTTGTTTGACCACTGCTGGATATGTAAAAGGTCCAGGTTAAGTTTCTCAATGCAAGTCTGAAGGTCAGTCACGGGGCACTGGTCATAGAGTTGCAGGTCATCAGCATACAGATGGTAGGTACAGCAAAGGTTAGGTGTAATAAAGTTAATAAAGGCGGAAAATAGAAGTGGGGATAAAATTCCTCCTTGAGGCACGCCAGTAACCAGGTCACACCAGTCAGACAAGGACCGGTCAACTCGGACTGCCTGCCTGCCTTTTATCAAGTATATACTTCTCTCAGACATTTTTATTGTAGCTTTCATAGTTTTCATGAAAATGTATAAAAACTAATAATGGGGATGTAAAGTGGGGAGAGGAGAGGAAAAGGTAAATTCTCAGCTACTTTTATTCATACTTATCGTAAAAATTATATGCATGCCAAGTTTCGTGCTTTCTGCCGGATGGGACCATACCTCCATATTCATACAAAGTCGAGTTAAGGTGCCGTACTATATGGATTTTTAGGGCTCTTTTTCTCCTCGTGCTCCGAGTAGAAATAATATAAAAAAATCGCAAATTAATAGTTGTTATGTACAATTTTAAATAAAATAGCTAATATTAATTAATCTATAAACTTGTACTAAGTATGATTATTTCTCAAAATGCTTTTGTAAAATCGTTAAAAAGTCGTTTTCACAGTTTTATATGGTTTATTGAAGTGACAATGTTTATAGTCAGGTTAGCATGTTAATGGCTGTAATTTTCTTAAATCAAATGAATAAATTGCGTGACTAACAGAACTACTAAGTTTCAACAGTTAGTGTTAGTTTACTGTTCCTACGAATTATCACTATACCGTTTCGAGTCTAGAACGAGAACTTGTCTACTAGCCTAGGTACAAACAACAGAAAAACCTGCAGGTTTCTCACAATCCAGATGAAGGTGGTGCCAGTTAAATGGACTACGAACCGGTTGGGGTAGAAGTCGACAGTTTCTGCACAGACATGGCTGGAGAGTCGCCAGCATGCTAATGTGTAGCTGCGGTTCAGAGCATAGACCATATTACTTATCCGCGAATACCCACTCGCCAAATACCAGGGCAACCCGGCGGACTTGTTCACCCTAGACAACAATGTCACCCAATGGATCCAGCAATTGGGTGTACTGCTGCTAATTATATTATTGTGATAGAAGTATATATATTGTAACACCTGCAAAAGAGTCTTTAAGACCAAGTTCGGCCTGGCCAGCAACATTAGGGTTCATAATCGGCGTAATCCGTAATTGCTGAGGTCGCCGTCATCGAAATCGATGAGGAGGACTATATATATCTGTTACCCATATTTCGTAGTATATGTCGAACTGGTATTTATTGGGCCCCTTAATATTTTTAGTCTGATGCCGTGGTAACCCACTTGACAGTGCGTGGACTAATATTATTGGACATGTAACAGTGCCCCTGCGGCCTATTTGCTGAATAAATGTTTGATATTTGATATTTAGTCTAACACCGCTCGAGAAAACCATCTGCCCAAAAATCAACTTCAATCTTCTCTTTTTTGAATATTCCATAAAAATTTAAATTCAAAATAAGCGCAAATATGCACTTTATTAGAAACGGCCAGGAATTATACGAAGAAGGTCGGCGTTTTCGCGTTTTTGCTATAAGCGCCATCTAACCATCAACGCCTGAATTATGAAACCGCATAGAGAGACAACAGAAAGAGAACTGAGCAAGCTGGCAGCTAGTCACTGGAGAACTTCAAAAATAAACCGACAGATGTTGATTATGTAGCAATTTTGCTACAACTACTACTACTGGGGTAGTAGTGTAGTTTAGTAATTCGTAGAAACAGACACCCAACTAAACTATTTGAAATGAGGAGAAGAATCGCCTATCGCACCATCTACCACCTACCATCGCCACCTCTCGCACCACCGCATCATTAGAGAGGTTGCAAGGGCATTGCCAGCCTTAGATGGGTGTTCGGTTTTTAGAAAAATAAAAATTACTTATAAAACAATTTAGGGTACCTCCCATAAAATAAAATAATTTTTTTTTTGCTTTAACCCAATAGTGTAGGGTATCTTTGCCAATAGAAACCATTTTTTGATAAAATTAATATTTTGGAAATAATCGCTCCGAAAGATAAAAAAAAATGTGTCTGCCACTCCCTCTAACTTTTGAACCATGGGACCAAAAAATATTAAAAAAATTGTGAATCAAAAGCTTAATAAATGCCTTAAATTAAAACTATAGTCAACATGACAGGTCAAGTGGTTTTAATAAATAAATAAAATAAATCGACGTACAAAGCGCTGCAAAGGTACTCCCTTACGGTTGTAACTTGTAATGTACACATGATACCTAATTTGACAGAATGGCAACTACGAAACCCTACACTGAGCATGGCCCGACATGCTCTTGGTCGAATTTTTACTTGAAAGTTTGAAGGTCGTATCGGCCCGAAAATACCGCGGATGACAGTTCATTCCGCAGTTTAACTATGCGAGGCAGGAAGTTTCTGGAGAAACGCACAAATGAGGAATGCGAACCATCTAAGTATTTTTTTTTATACTAACTATGGTAAACGGTTATCATAGCTTATGGACGCCTGCAACTCGAGAGGTGCTACATGCGCGTTGCCGACCCTAACACACCGCACCCTCTTTGAGCTCTGCCAACCTTACTCACCGGCAGGAATACAACACTATGAGTAGGTCTAGGCTATTTGGCTGTGGTTTTCTGTAAGGTGGAGGTACTGTCAGTTGAGTGGAATATGATAATAAATCAAAAAGTAGGCTATACTGAAATACTAGAGTATAGACTATTCTCTCCAAAATTTTTGTACATTCTTCGCTGCGCCACACTTTGGTAATTCCCTATAATGACTGTAAACATTGACCATATTTTAAGAGACACCGTTCGCAAAATCCTGAACGTTACTTTTACATCCCTCAGTTGGACCCAAGCTACCCTCTCCCGATCAAATACGGCGGTCTTGGTATCCGTTTTACGGGCAGTTTAGCTCTCCCAGCCTTTCTGTTGTCTGCCACCCTCATTTGGGCTCTGCTTACTTTCCCAGTTGGGCTCTGCTCTAGATCTAATATAAATAAATAAATGTTATATGACATTATTACACAAATTGACTAAGACCCACAGTAAGCTCAATAAGGCTTGTGTTGAGGGTTCTTAGACAACGATATATATAATATATACATTTTTATAAATACTTAAATACATAGAATCCACCCATGACTCAGGAACAAATATCCATGCTCATCACACGAATAAATGCCCTTACCAGGATTTGAACCCGGGACCATCGGCTTCATAGACAGGGTCACTACCCACGAAGCCAGACCGTACAAAACAAAAAAAAAAAATTGAAATAAATATTCGTCACGGTGTGGCACAAGGAATCTCCAGTTGTTCGTTACACGACTAATACTTAAGTATCGCGAGCCCTGTAAAGGGCGCTCGACACGCGAATCGGCGATGAACAGTAAATCATATGTAAGCAAGCCTACATAAATTAGCGCAATTTATTTCTATTGTGACTAGCAAGGCTTTTCTGGGTTCCAATGATATTATGACTATTAGAGATATAAAGTTTTTTTTCAACAACTCTCTCAGAAGTATACGCTTAAGCAAGCCCCTAATACCATCCACCTCTCTCCCTGGATACCGATATTACGATAATATATTTTTATTGTTTATTTAGTCGTATAGCACTAGTACATATACAATAGGCAATCAATTAAACATGACAACAACATAATTATAGAGTCAGATGTCAACGTTCAGTGTGTTCAACTATGCAGCCGTATGAGTTGTGAGTTTTTATTTATTTGAGTAGTCTAGTTTGGTGTTTTAATTTACCTGTAGGTAATATTATTTAATTAAAAGAAATCAGACATCTTCTTCCTCACGTTGTACTGGCATTTTGCCACGGCTCATTGGAGCCTGGGGTCCGCTTGGCAACTAATCCCTCGGTTTGGCGTAGGCACTAGTTTTTACGAAAGCGACTGTCACCTGACCTTCCAACGCAGAGGGTAAACTAGGCCTTATTGGGATTAGTCCGGTTTCCTCACGATGTTTTCCTTCACCAAAAAGCGACTGGTGAATATCAAATGATATTTCGTTCATAAGTCCCGAAAAACTCAATGGTACGAGCCGGGGATTGAATTCGCGACCTCCGGATTGCAAGTCGCACGCTCTTACCGCTAGGCCACCAGCGCTGCCGCTAAGAAATCAGACATCTATTCTTTACAAAAGCCTCTTTAACGGACCTCTACAACGATTGACCGTGGCGATATGGAAAATGGCGTCGCTGCGCAGTTGTGCCAACGTTGCGTCGAACAGCAGCCATAGAGTTGCCGAGACGCCGGGAGACGCTTGTGTGGGTGGCCCTATGTAGCTAAAAACACCTACGAACAGAGAACCCGCCTAGCGGGTTGCTGACAGTTAATGTATTAATCTCGTTTGGATCTTTTCCAGTCTAACATATATATATACACGTCATCGCCACTCAAAAAACGTTTCTGTTTCTGCTCAAGCGATATAAAATGAAATATGAAACGCATATTCAGATATTTAGATTTAATTTAAGAAATATTAAGACGATTTTAGATAAGTAGCGATATTTCTCCAGAATGAAATCCTATTAACGTGCTCGAGGCTTCAACACACAATCCTCTTAAGTATTCTTTACCAAATATTGAAATGAAGACACGATTCTCGTCAAATATCGATGTATTTAGGAGTATCTAAGTCATATCAAACAATTTCTATCTTATACAAATAAGTATATTGTTATACATCGTGTTTTTTTATTTCCGTCAATTTCAAGAAGTAACGGTGAATGAATGACAAACAAACAAAAGTGTACAATCACTGAAATTAAAGAAATGCACGTTTTGAATACACATCGATACAAATATACATAGTTAGAAAAATAACCATAAAATAATGCATACATAATATATATAAATATAACATAAATAAATATTCAATATATAATATAAATAGATACGAATTCGAACCAGAAAAGTAAAGGAAATTAAAAAAGTAGAAGTACTCAATGGAACTAGGAAGTCGTAACCAAAGTATCGGAAAGCCACAATTTTTCAAGCCTCTCCTTGATTTTCTGCGTTATCTTAGTAAATTTGTGTCGGATAGTCGGTTTTAACTGTTTAAGTGTAAATAGCCTTACAGAAATAAGTCAGGAGCTGCAAAATTTGGGGAATTTGGGTGTCAATCTTTGTCACTGTTTCTCGAAATTATTCTAGCAAACAATGTGTTTTGAACAACACAAAGGTTTGAGAAAAAAATGCTTGCTGCTAGAGGTAGACATTTGGCAGAAATTATCTACCGTATACAATTGTCAACCCTGAATATTTATGGTAAAATATTTGATAAATTTTGCACTATAATTAAAATTACAAAAACAAAGCGTAACACTCTTACTTGCCTAACCTGGATAAATAAATGATTTTGAAAGTATAGGTAGGTACATTTAACCGTTTTTCAGATATGGAATTTTCTTTATAAGTTTGAAGTAAATTATATGCATAACCTAGGCACAATATATCTTATAATTAAATCTCGAAGAAAAATAAACATATTTCTTCTTATACTACTTATTT
Organism: Cydia pomonella; assembly: GCF_033807575.1. Taxonomy (NCBI): domain Eukaryota; kingdom Metazoa; phylum Arthropoda; class Insecta; order Lepidoptera; family Tortricidae; genus Cydia; species Cydia pomonella. Next base: position 4,196,594 of record NC_084725.1, on the reverse strand, counting down.
TTCCGATAACTTTATCCTAAAATGATTTTCACTGCACAAACATTATTATAATGAATACTATTATTTTGTCTTCAATCGTGAGTGCCCTTATCTACCTAGAGCTATATAGTAGAAGGAGAAAATGTGGAAGTAATAGTGAGAATCAATGCTGGACTCTGTAAACAATTCGTTATTCCGTAATACCCACCCAACAAACTACACTATCAAACAAAAATACACTCTATTTGCTTTTGATATAGTCGCGTTTTGGATGCGTAGTATGAATAATTAAAATGAGAAAATGGTTTACGTTTTTATCCGTTAAAATCGCACGTAATTTTCGTTTCAGTTATGATGTTAAGAGCTTTTAATAATTATTAAAATTTCATGATAATGTGTAGTTTAATGTTTTAATTATTTGGGGATATAAATTGGAACAGGCACCGGTAATGGGATGTTATGGACAAATCCTGTAAAAAAAGTATTTACCATCAGTTTTTAATCGCCCGTAACATTTACCAGAAACAAGAGCCAAAGAGCTATTAATATTTGTTAGTTTGAAAATTAATGGCACCATACATCCCATGACTGGAGCAAAAAAACATAGTTTTAATTGGTTAATAATATTGAAACCAATTGCAATAGCTTTCATTCAATACATAGAAAACACAAAGGACAAATTGGACATTCAATTTTTGAAGCATAAAGCGGTAGAAATTTTACCGATCTCGGTGAAATATCAAAAATGCTCCAAATTTTCTCTTAATGTCCCATTATTGGTGCCATTAACATAGGTTTGTTCATCACAGATTTTTTTTCTCAGTTATTTTCTCAGTCGTTTAGTGCCCGTAACACAAGTCTTATTGAGCTTATTGTGGAGCTAGGTGAATTTGGGTAAGATTCGAAATTAAACTTTCGTGAGACACATTCTAAATATTTAGATACCACGATTACACTCACATAAATTATTCGTCGCTACTGGCGACATGTTTCGAACCCATCGGGGATCCTTCTTCAGGCTTAAGTGAATGCGACGGCTGCACTCCGTGCACTGCGCGCTGTCAGTATCCAATAGTATTTATTTATTTTATTTATTAATTTTTAAATGTTTGTTGGTCTCTAGAGGTATAGTCCTCGCGCTAATTGACGTAACTATTTATTTAACACTACAAGTAACTATTACTTAACTATTTATTTATTATATGTATTATAAAATATGTTTTGAACTCCCAACCGAATCAACTCAGGTGATTCCGGGCTAGCGAAGAGAGATGGCGCTGCCATTGATACTATAAGAACATATTAAATTACTTTCTATGAAAATATTTTGATTTGTGTTTTTTTACAAGTATATACTACTATTTAACCTATAAACGAAATAAATAAATAAATATTATAGGACATTATTACACAAATTGACTAAGTCCCACAGTAAGCTCAATAAGGCTTGTGTTGAGGGTACTTAGAAAACGATATATATAATAATATATACATATTTATAAATACTTAAATACATAGAAAACACCCATGACTCAGGAACAAATATCCATGCTCATCACACGAATAAATGCCCTTACCTGGATTTGAACCCGGGACCATCAGCTTCGTAGGCAGGGTCACTACCCACTAGGCCAAACCGTTCGTCAAATGTCTTGTACAAAGGAAAAAAATACCAAGTGCCCAGGCTGGAATCGAACCAGCGTCCTCCGTTTACGCGACAGAGGCCTGAACCAAGCTTAATGGCAGCGCCATCTCTCTTCGCTAGCCTGGAATCACCTGAGTTGATTATAACATATTACAGATATGATAACATTTTTTGATTTTTATTTATATTTGAAATTAAATAAACGAAACATCAATCATGAAGGAGTTATATTAGTAATTTCAATTTTAATTCAGCGAGTCGAGATTATAACACTTCATTATTGCAAAAGGTGTGAACCCAGGTGTGAGTCTACTACTATACTCCGTAGCGGCATTCAGAACGCTGGAAACCTAACAATGAGTATTATGAACCGATCTCAAACAGTATTTTACTTCACCGAAGCGAATTCTTCAAGTTATTTTCGACTACAATCAAAATCGATACAAAAATGATTATTTTCGATAACAATCCAATTCCTAAATCCCTTGCGAAAACTCTATTTTAACCCACAATAAAAAATCAGCTTTATTTCGTAATAGCCAGCGTTCACAATAGAACAAGTCACGCAGGCGATTGTCAACGGGCTTCAAACGAATAAAAATCAACTCAAGTCTTAAAGAAATATGATTGTTTTTTCTTTGTATGGTAAAGCTCGTTGTCTACCCCATATTTTGGCTTTTATGACTTAGAACAACCCTAACGAAGATCCTTTGTGTTGTCGAAAGTTTTAATTAACTTTTAAAGATCAAATAAAGTCTTTCATATTTTTTCAAAGACGCTGCCGTTCTGTTTTCGTCGGTGAGTTCTCAAATAAAATATGATGTCTTTGAACTATTCGAATTGCAAATTGGCTTGAACCCATTAGAAGAAAAAGTATCTTTTGAATGACTTTTTCGTCTTTAGGTCAGTGGAAAGTAGGTATGGGATATAACATTCAAAACTTTTTTTAACACATTTTAAAACATATTTAAAACCAATCCGGTTATCGCGAATTTATTTTGTTACCTTTATTTTCGACGTTTTGACACAGGTTTGATTGATTGTGGTCGCGATTAGTGATGGGCAGATTGTAAGTTTCCATAGTGCAACTTACACTTAAATTTAATGTAAGTTTTGTAAATTTCAAATGGAAAATCTCACTTATATTTCTTTTAATTTTTCATGGATTTTGAGTTTTTATCGAACAGACGTAGACGCTGCGGGGCGCCTTTGATATTATAATATGTTTAGATATATAATTAAAGTTCTGCCTCTGTCGGCTTTCCTGTCTCAAAATTGTTCACAATTTTTCATATCAGAATTACAGCATGTCAAATAGAATGAAACGCTAAGCGTATAATATGAGAGAGTAAAATGAAATTTCATGTATGAGAGATTAAAATGAAATATCATGTAAGTACATATTGTTTAATATATGCATACGAAGCAAAACCATAGCAGATTGGAAAAAAAAAGAAATAGGACGCAAATTAACGTGGTCTTGAACTTCCATCCACCGTATAACAACCGGATACGATTACCCCTGAGCCACGGCCGCGTGGCACAGTAGAACGGATTGTCATCGAAATATTCGTTCTACTGACGTCTGAAGTAGCAGATAGGTTACATGAAATTTAAGTGAAATTTATTCGGTAACATTCCTATCAGAAACATTTCCTGTCAAATATGTAATTTTCCACAGTTGAAATATGTCACCGTTAGGGAAATATGTGAAATGTTTCAGAAATTGCCCATCGCTAGCCCGGTTATAAATATGTCTATATGGTATGAGAATGAAACGAAAGACAGCTCGATTACAAGTGAATGTTGTTAATAATTCCTTTCCTTACTCGTACCTACCTTAACTTTACATGTGTTTGACAGTCAAAAATTGTGGATTAATGATTTAAAAAATAAAGATAAATTATTCAAGTACATTAAGCATATTACAACTCTTCAAACCTTAGCAGGTTCAAACCTTGGTAGTGATGTATAGAACAAAATAAATCCTTTTCGAACGAAAAGGTTAAAATATGACTAAATAATCCAGCCAGAATCCTTAACATACACAGACTAAAAGTTTTTAAAGTTATTTAAAATGGAAGACAAAATTTGTTAAACTTAATTAGAAAGGTACAAAGGTTCAAGACTAATTAATTGTCGCCCAACTAGCAGCTATACAATTTCATTAATTTTATAAATATTCTACATTCATTAGTTATAGGTGCCTAATTTATTTGGAAATGTAACATAGGAACATATTAACTATGTTGTTTTAAAATATGAGCATAATTTAGATTGTATACAGCTTTTCGATGGCGAAGAGAGAGCGCTGGCGGCCTAGCTCGTGAGTAACAGCGTTGCAATTCGGAAGTCGCGGGGTCAAACCAATGAGTTTTTCGGAACTTATGCACGAAATATCATTTGATATTTACCAGTCGCCTTTCGGTGAAGGAAAAGATCGTGAGGAAACCGGACTAATCCCAATAACGCCTAGTTTACCTTCTGGGCTGGAAGGTCAGATGGCAGTCGCTTTCGTAAAAACTAGTGCCTACGCCAATTCTGGAGATTAGTTGCCTGGCATACCCCAGGCTCCCATGAACCGTGGCAAAATGCCGGGACAAAGCGAGGAAGATGATGATGGATTTGTGAGGCTTAAATACAAATAAAAACTCTTCCTTTACCTCACGCCACCCTATCTCTGAATAGTCAAGTAGCTAAACACAAATCCTTTACAATCACAAGAACTATTCACCCGATACGGATCACAATAGCCGTTGTAAAGGGTCGATGGCTCATACAGCCAGTTCTGTAGACATTTTGTACTTGATTTGAAACCATTTCTACTTTAAATTGACCTCAATTTGTCAATATAACCTGTAAAGTCACTACGCAGAGTATGGCTGATGGTTAAAATTTCACCCTATATGCTACGTAAATATGTGGAAGCGGTAGTGGCCTAGTGGATATGACATACAACTTTCAGTTCGGAAGTCGCGGGTTTAAATCCTGGTTTGTACCAATGAGTTTTCCGGAACTTATGTACGGAATATAATGATATTCACCAGTAGCTATTCGGTGAAGGGAAATATCGTGAGGAAACCTGCGTACATTCACGAAGAAATTCAAAGGTGTATGTGATGTCCCCTGCCCGTATTGGGCCAGCGTGGGGACTATAGCCCAAGCCCTCTTGCCCAGCAGTGAGTCGAATATAAGCTGAATTATTATGCTACGTAAATGTTTAATTCAAGTTTCATGTAATTTAAGCAAGTTGTTATAAAATGATAGCGTAGCTGCAGTTGTATGGGAGCACCGTTTTGGGGGTGGCTTTTAAAACTAGTCTTCTGAAAAAACTGAAATCTTTAGCAGACCAGAATGAAGGTCCGCTTAATATTTAAAATTAATTGATGTAGGTTTCGGTTTTGACTCGGGCAAACTGCTTTCGTATGTCCGGATGTTCTCCTCTACAGTGGCAGCAATATGGTTCCATTTTTATCATTTGACACTATGCCCGTCACTTTCGCGCTTACATACTTGTTAGAACGTGACAGGTATGGTGACAAATGATAAAGAGCCGACCATCTTAGCCCTACTGGTCGCAATTCTCAACCGATTCTCTTGTTTATTTAACACGTTTTTTTTTTCAAAATGGTGAATATTGACGTAAAGAACTTAAGTGCCATTATTAGCGTCTACGTCACTTAAAACTATTGTAAGTACGCTGTGATAATGACTTCACGAAGTAACTATTTTGAACCGACTTCAAGATTCCAAAAGGAGGCGGTTCTCAAATCGGTTGGTATGTTTTTGTTAATGTTTGTTACTTCATGACTCAGTCATTTCTGAATCGATTTCGAAAATTATTTTTTTAATTGAATCTATATATAAACAGATTGATCCCCTTTTTGTCAAAACTCAGTTCTGATGATCGGATCCATGAAGAATCGAGGGAAATCTTCAAATGTGAAGAGCATACATATAGTCATTTTTGTATTTTCATCAACAAATCAAGTATTTACATTTAAAAAGTGACATTTGATGAAGTGGAACTGCTGATGATAATCAGAATGGAACTTTTCAACGCTGCATAGTACACGTTTGGCGATTTGTTCTCTTCGCTGTGTTTGTTAAGTAAACTAGATTTACAAGACAATTTTTTGTCAAGTTCGAGTTCTGACGATGGGACCCATGAGGAATCGAGGGAACTCCTCAAATGTTAAAGGCATATATATATAGTGATCTTAGTATTTTCCTCAACAAATCAAGTATTTATATTAGTAGAAGTGACATTTGATGAAGTGGAACTGCTGATGATGAACAGAACGGAACTCTTCAACGATGCATAGTTCACGTTTGGCAATTGGTTCTCTTTGTATATTTGTCAAGCAGTTAGGTTTTCAAGGCACATTTTTATAATTCTATCCTATTTAGTTTTTTTAATAATTATTTGGTGCTTTATTTCATGCATGGTGTGAAATAATTTATCTGAAATACAGTGGAATAGGGAGCGTGCATGAACTGTAGGAGGCAGCACAGGGGCCGTCAGATTTTTGGCGCGAGGCGTAAATGTGATGTTTATTGTTCCGATGTAGCCCACAAGATGGCAGAACCTCCAACGCGCACGGTCCCTATACCCTACTATCTTACCTGTCAACCATAGGGCAAATCTGAAATATGTCATGGTGGGTGCAGTGACAAAAAGAAACATGTTACCTCCTTTTCTATATAATTAGGCGTAGGACGCTGTATTTTTAATTTCATTGTATGAAATCCAAAATCAACAATAATCGTTCTTTCACCGGTTTCCCTCATTGAAGACGGTTTTTTTTTCTTAAAAATTATTATACAGTTGACTACAGTATATCGAAAAGAATCTTAAAGTTGAATAGGGAGTCCATACATGAAAAGTACGCAATTACGAGTATACTTATTTTGCTATATGAAAGCTCAATTCAAGCTAATGCTTACGAATAGAAAGATATTTTTTTCAGTGCGAGACCCAATTCAATGATGGGAAGAAAAGCAGTCGTGCAAACGAGACATCTGTATCTCAGCGTTTTCCTGGTTACATTATTATAGAACCCGGCCTCGCACGGCTGCTTCGTCTTAAATTGACGGAGGCACTAGTTTTTACGAAAGCGATTACCTTTTCGTGCGGACGGGACTGGAGTACTTATTTAATTTACTTTGGTGACGTGTTTCAAATTAAAATTGTTTTTTACAATTTTTCAATTTATTCTGTATGATGTCTTTTGTTTTATTCCTGGTAAATAGGCTGCTAGTTACAATAGGTACTAAAACCACTATAAACAATTTTGTTTATAAACAGTGTTTGTTAACAAAGTTTCCCAGACAATGTATGGTACTTATGACGAGACATTGTTTATAAGCCTGTTTTATAAAAAAAATGTTTATAATGAATACGTGGCTTAAAGCAGATGTAGAAAAACCAGCGAAACACACGTGTCGTTATAGCAGTAGTATTTTTTTTTGTAGAGAACTCTTGTTACCAAAATGGACCCGAGTTAAACTTGGGTAGCTGACGCATTGACAAGTCCCTAAAGGCTAAAGCTCCACAATAAGACGGAACTCGTAAGCTGTGTGACTTATCCGCAAACTTGTAAAGCTCTTGTTGTCACCTTGCTTGGAAAACCCTTTTTGGGATGTGAATGAATGAAAATCTTTATTTCAGGCAGATTAGCTCATAGACAAATATCCTAATACTAGCATACATATTATAAATAGTATTTTATACAATTAGTGATATAATAGAGAGCTTTTCAGTCGAGTACCGTGTTTAGGCAACGAAGGTTGCTGAGTTGCCTAAGTAAGGTACGAGATTGAAAAGCTTGATTATATAAATATAACATAAGTGTGTGTGTCAAGTTTCCTACCAATATGGATAAATGCCTGGGAGGCGTATTCTGATTATAATATCAGGTTTTGGATTTGATCTGACGAAAAAAGTGACGAAAGTGTTATTTCTCGTGGAAGAAATGTCAAAATCAGATCAGATTCATAATTTGTTATTACACTCAGAATCATAGAATATTAATGTATTCCTATAACCCAGGCCAATTTTTAATTTGAAACTTTCTGTTATTTCTATAAGAGTTCAACATTTGAGATGAATTTGTACTTGTATATACAAAGTATGCGGGAACTTACGAGGCCAGAGGGGAAGTCTGTGCCTAGCAGGTAAAGGCTGGTGTTTATAATAAAATAAATTATTTTTTAACTTTGAAAATTAAGTGTGTATCCAAAAAATCAAGACTAGCAACATAAGAACGTGATCAATTTGGAATATTTTTCTAAATCCACGACTTACCTCGACAGGATAGAGCAAATGTTATTTTAGACAACCCAACGTTTTCATTCCTGTCGCCCTTACAAGAATTTTATTAATTGAACCATTATAAACGTAGAGCTGGTCGAGATTTAAGTCTAAATAAGCAGAAATTAATTAAGTGTTAAACTTAGGGCTTCTTTCACAAAGTCTGAGTAAAGTATTGGATAGCTAATTAACAACTAAATTAACTGCCAGATAAAACTACCTTAATTTTTAACAGTCCAGACGCGGTTTATTTATTTAGTATAAAGTCTATTTTGACACTTGGAGAGACTTTACACCTCCAAATTTTATTAGTATTAGTACTCTGACATTGGGGACCTTTTACATCTCCAGATTTAATGTGTTTTTAACCATAGAGACTATACATCTCTATTGTATTGTAGTAATTATTTATTTTAAGATTATTATAATGTAATGTTTACCCAGGTATTGGCTGTTGTATTTATAAATGTTGTTATGTATTTTTCATGTCACTATATGATGTTACTATAAATGTTGTATTGACTTGTAAAAGAGCCCTTGAGGCCTACTTGCAGAATACATTTTTGAATTTTTTGAATTTTGTTAATGTATTTATCATCGAGTTAAGCTTATTTGAAGATTATGAAACGCTGACTATGACTATTCGTCAGATAAGTGGCAATTAGTTTATTCAGGACTTTACTTGGACATTGTGAAACAGGTCCTTAGAATTCAAAATATCTGGAGTTATAAAGAGAACCTTGTTTCAAGCCCGATTCAAAAGGTCTCTTTAATAAAGACTTCGTTATCAAGTATAAAGATTATATAAAAAGAAGAGAATCAGGGTTACTTCCTATTGATAAATTATTTTTTTTAACAGTGGTCATAAAAACAAATTTAATATAACAGTCAATCGAAAAACGAGGCAAATGCACACATTCACCAATATCCAGGGTGTCACCGCTACAGAAATAGCAAGATGAGAAGTGAGGACACTTTAGCCTTCTTCTCCGTCTTCTTGGGCAGGAGCACGGCCTGAGTGTTCGGCAGCACACCGCCCTGGGCGATAGTCACACCGGAGAAGAGCTTATTCAACTCCTCGTTGTTGCGGATAGCCAGCTGAAGATGTCTGGAGATGATCCTGGTCTTCTTGTTGTTACTAGCGGCGTTGCCCGCCAACTCGAGAACCTCAGCGGCCAGGTACTCCATGACGGCGGCGAGGTACACCGGGCCGCTGGCACCGACGCGCTCGGCAAAGTTGCCCTTGCGTAGAAGCCTGTGGATACGGCCGACGGGGAACTGGTGTTCAGCATGGTTAGAACGGGACTTTGTCTTTCCTCTAACCTTGCCACCTTTACCGCGTTCAAACATGTTTAAAAAGATTTAAGTTTAGTTTACACATAAAACTTCGTGCTTTACGAATGCTTGAGACTGCCAGATTAAAAAATCGGCTGACTGGATTTCATTCGATCTGGATTTTTTAAAGGCGGAAGCGGCCTCTCATACTTCCTTTCCTTTCCGCCTTTCAACTGTTGTGGCGGGTCGCTCCACGGGGGAGCCCGGAGAACCAATGTGGGGAGGTCAATATTCGTCTTTTTGAGGACGATGTGTGCTCCTGGTCGGCATCGGCACCATGTTCCATGATTATATAGCTTCACGGAGTAATAAACATGTTTGCGCTCTCAATTATTTTTAAATCAAGAAAACTCACTAAAATAAGATGGATAAATTGTGTTATCGCCGTCTTCATTTTTTATACTAACTTCATAGTAGTTTTAAAGAGCTAGCTAATTTGACTGGTTAGTACACTTCCCTGATTCATTTATTTTCGAATATCTTAATTCATGTAAGTAGGTGCGTCTTAGGGTAGCTCGATCGTATTTATAACTAAATTGGAGCGAGCTTGATCCAATACAAGTGATGTAAAACTGATATTTAGAGGAGATCAAACAGAGGTAAAATTGTAATGTTCAAATACATCCCTTGAGCACCGTAAGCAATAGGAATACATGAAGTACTCAACCCCCCCTTGTTAAGAGGGAGGCTCAAGTAGGTTGGTCCTTGAGGTATTTCTTTGGCACAATTTGGATGGTTTACTTTAATGTTAAACCGTGGAGTGCGGGGTGAGAGGTATTTTGTTTTTGCGATGTTTTTACTAATAAAAATGGTACTTCAAAATAAAATAAAGGGCAAAACTTATCCTTTTATATTATAAATAGGGCAATGAAAATACTGGGGGTCTATCCAAGATGACAATCGTTGATATGACACGCCAATCGAAACTTTAGTAATGTATGAAAATAGTCACGTCACTTTTCATAGCATCTGTCATACCATCATCATCTTCCTGGTATTGCCCGGCATTTTCCCAGGGCTCATGCGAACCTGCGGCCCGCTTGGAAAATAATTCCAGAAATCGGCGTAGGTACTAGTTTTTACGAAAGCGACTGACCTTCCAACCCAGGGGTAAACTAGGCCTTATTGGGATTAGTCCGGTTTCCTCACGGTGTTACCTTCACCGAAAAGCGACTGGAAAATATCAAATGATATTCCGTACATAAGTTCCGAAAAACTCATTAGTATAAGCCGGGGTTTGAACCCGCGACCTCCGGATTGCAAGTCGCATGCTCTTACCGCTAGGCCATCAGCTCTCTCTCTCTCTCAGCGCTTGAGTCACACAAATACGCCGTCAAAAAGCTGAATACAATCTATGTTACGCTGATATTTTAAAACGACATTCTTAATATGTTCCTACGTAACATTTCCAAGTAAATTAGGCATAAGTAATGAAAGTGTATTTATAAAATTTGTGAAATTTTATAGTTGCTAGTTGGGCGATTATTAATTAGTCTTGAACCTAACTAATCAAACTATTCACCAACGCTTCTCTAGGCCACCAGCGCTTCTATAGCATCTGTCATATCGATTTTTTTTTCTTTTCGTACGATTGCCATATTGGCTAGGCCCTCAAGGGTTACTATGTGGTAAGGTTAAGCAGCGTGGACGGAGTGGCCAGCAGAGCCTATTATTTATTTTTGTACCGACATAAAGTAGCATACATATAAATTAGAAATAATTAATATTAACTATTTTTGATTGCAGAAGGCCGCCAAGCTCAAGTGGGATTGGACGGGATACATCTGTAGGATGCAGCCGGACGGATGGGCCAAAATAGCAACCGAATGGACACATAGATAATCCGAGACAGGCAGGCCAAAAACGAGATGGCGTGACGACCTGGACTTATTTTGTGGCGACTGGCGGGAGCATGCACAAAACCGTGACGAGTGGCGGAAGACAGGGATGGCCTTTGACCAGCAGTGGGGACACAATTTAGGCTATTTAAAAAAATTAAACGTGGAGTTGGCGGAGGATTCCAATGATTAGCTGGACAGAAAAGAAGTTAAACGAAGAGGTTCTGAGCATGGCAGGATAGAAGAGATGCCTGTTAGACACAATAGCTTATAAAAGGGACAAGATGGTTGGCCGATTGATACAGCACGACCTATAAAAAAGAATCTATCGGTCACGTGACCTGTCACGAGTTTAACATTTTTTCCACATCACAAAAAGTGCACAGCAGCGCCGCTAAAGAAGTTTTCACTTCAAAAACATCTTAGAGAGCAAGATTGAGGTAAAAGACGCAGGGAAGAGCCAGGCTGACATATCTCAGGCGAATAAAAGATACAGTTTTTGTCGTGTCGTCCGAGGGAGTTAAAAGGCTGGCCCAGCAAAGAACAGTGGTAATTACTCCACTGACAAGAGCATAGCTCTTAAATATTGGTGATGATGAATATAAATTATAAAGTGCTATATAAACTTGTGAAACCGCGCCCTTAAGCAAGCTTATCTTCCTAAAAACCATTCAGACAAATTCACTTATCTTTCATTACGACCCCGATTAATTTAAAGTTGATAATTATTCTACAAAAGTTAAATTAATACTTAAACTTATACAAAAATTTAATTATTGGTCTAGTCTATTAGCAGAAAAAAGTTAAGGATTTAAGAAAAGAAATATAAAGTTTAAAACAAATTTAGCAATTTCAACCAAAAATATACAAAGTCTTTTAAAATTACAAATCTAGGCAACACTGCGAAAGTTAAAGAAAGAACCTTCAATAAACCTATTTCAATTCGGTCCCCGCAGACACGGTAACTTTTTTGTTTGAAACTTGTAAGTCTATAATCGACATGATAAAGATTTTAACCCGTGTCCGATATTATCGGGCACCGCGGGAGTTATATATTTCCAATTTCTGAGTTATGATAGAAACAAAAGAGCTTAACTTTTGGAATAAGTAATTATATACCGACTTTTCTGCTTAGAAGTAATTTACTTGCTAAGATCACCTGTAAAATTAAACAGGCATTGGTAGTGACATTTAAAAGTTTCGCGTTTTGATCGCATTTCAAAACATATTTAACACATAAATGGCTTGAAATTGTGATGCCAACCTCAAACTTTTTCATAGAAATACATATCTCTGTTTTGTCAATTTTTTTTTATACCACGACGGTGGCAAGAAAGCATACGGCCCGCCTGATGGTAAGCAGTCACCGTAGCCTATGGACGCCTGCAACTCCAGAGGTGTTAATTTTTGCTGGGACATCAGTTATGGTCCGCGACCACGACCAGTGAAACCTGCGTCGATACGTTGGATATATGGGTAACAAAATAAATTGGCGATAGACCAGGTTTTAAATGTTTTAAAATTGCTAGTGATTGTTTCAGGTAAATAAAGTACTTGTCATATCATATTTGTTTTTTAACCTTTTGACCGCCACCGTCGGCTATGGCCGACATCTGAAAGACTTGCCAAGGTCGCCAACGACGGCTACAGCCGACAGTATCGCCAATGCAATAGGGACTAACGCGGGCCTCCGTAAAGTTCAATTTCAAATTCGTCGTTCGGCGTTCAAAAGGCTAATAAAATAATTTATAATGAGATCGAAGAGCAAAGAAAGTGGACTTACGCGTATCTGATCCAAAAGATCTCCTTGCCAATTCACCGGGGCAACGCTGCCAGTATCATGGGGACTTTTGGGCCAGGTACGGTCCGGGGTGGGGACTTTGGCCTACTTACTCGTAAATTTAGTGAGTAAGATTGACATAGCCTGTTGCGGATTACATTATTTGTTAGTATGACGAAGCCTGTAGCTGATTTGTTTTTGTAAGCCCTTGACGAAGTCTGCGTGATCACGAACTATGAATGGACTACTCGCTTACTAGACAAATATGTAATGTTCTGATGTTACATAAGACTTTCTAAACACTAGAGCAAACGAGGCAGTTTAAAGTTTTAGGTTAGGGCTATTATTGCGTGAGTTGGGTTGGACACGTAATAACCGCTCTATTTGTGGCATCTGAATGAGACATTTATAGCTTGTATTGCGAATTCGATAAAAGGACATTATTATATATATATATATATATATATAATAATACTACTACTCGTACTTACCTACTTACTCGTAAATTTAGTGAGTAAGATTGACATAGCCTGTTGCGGATTACATTATTTGTTAGTATGACGAAGCCTGTAGCTGATTTGTTTTTGTAAGCCCTTGACGAAGTCTGCGTGATCACGAACTATGAATGGACTACTCGCTTACTAGACAAATATGTAATGTTCTGATGTTACATAAGACTTTCTAAACACTAGAGCAAACGAGGCAGTTTAAAGTTTTAGGTTAGGGCTATTATTGCGTGAGTTGGGTTGGACACGTAATAACCGCTCTATTTGTGGCATCTGAATGAGACATTTATAGCTTGTATTGCGAATTCGATAAAAGGACATTATTATATATATATATATATAGCGAAAATTATATATATATATGTAAGCGAGTAGTCCATTCATAGTTCGTGATCACGCAGACTTCGTCAAGGGCTTACAAAAACAAATCAGCTACAGGCTTCGTCATACTAACAAATAATGTAATCCGCAACAGGCTATGTCAATCTTACTCACTAAATTTACGAGTAAGTAGGCCAAAGTCCCCACCCCGGACCGTACCTGGCCCAAAAGTCCCCATGATACTGGCAGCGTTGCCCCGGTGAATTGGCAAGGAGATCTTTTGGATCAGATACGCGTAAGTCCACTTTCTTTGCTCTTCGATCTCATTATAAATTATTTTATTAGCCTTTTGAACGCCGAACGACGAATTTGAAATTGAACTTTACGGAGGCCCGCGTTAGTCCCTATTGCATTGGCGATACTGTCGGCTGTAGCCGTCGTTGGCGACCTTGGCAAGTCTTTCAGATGTCGGCCATAGCCGACGGTGGCGGTCAAAAGGTTAAAAAACAAATATGATATGACAAGTACTTTATTTACCTGAAACAATCACTAGCAATTTTAAAACATTTAAAACCTGGTCTATCGCCAATTTATTTTGTTACCCATATATCCAACGTATCGACGCAGGTTTCACTGGTCGTGGTCGCGGACCATAACTGATGTCCCAGCAAAAATTAACACCTCTGGAGTTGCAGGCGTCCATAGGCTACGGTGACTGCTTACCATCAGGCGGGCCGTATGCTTTCTTGCCACCGTCGTGGTATAAAAAAAAAATTGACAAAACAGAGATATGTATTTCTATGAAAAAGTTTGAGGTTGGCATCACAATTTCAAGCCATTTATGTGTTAAATATGTTTTGAAATGCGATCAAAACGCGAAACTTTTAAATGTCACTACCAATGCCTGTTTAATTTTACAGGTGATCTTAGCAAGTAAATTACTTCTAAGCAGAAAAGTCGGTATATAATTACTTATTCCAAAAGTTAAGCTCTTTTGTTTCTATCATAACTCAGAAATTGGAAATATATAACTCCCGCGGTGCCCGATAATATCGGACACGGGTTAAAATCTTTATCATGTCGATTATAGACTTACAAGTTTCAAACAAAAAAGTTACCGTGTCTGCGGGGACCGAATTGAAATAGGTTTATTGAAGGTTCTTTCTTTAACTTTCGCAGTGTTGCCTAGATTTGTAATTTTAAAAGACTTTGTATATTTTTGGTTGAAATTGCTAAATTTGTTTTAAACTTTATATTTCTTTTCTTAAATCCTTAACTTTTTTCTGCTAATAGACTAGACCAATAATTAAATTTTTGTATAAGTTTAAGTATTAATTTAACTTTTGTAGAATAATTATCAACTTTAAATTAATCGGGGTCGTAATGAAAGATAAGTGAATTTGTCTGAATGGTTTTTAGGAAGATAAGCTTGCTTAAGGGCGCGGTTTCACAAGTTTATATAGCACTTTATAATTTATATTCATCATCACCAATATTTAAGAGCTATGCTCTTGTCAGTGGAGTAATTACCACTGTTCTTTGCTGGGCCAGCCTTTTAACTCCCTCGGACGACACGACAAAAACTGTATCTTTTATTCGCCTGAGATATGTCAGCCTGGCTCTTCCCTGCGTCTTTTACCTCAATCTTGCTCTCTAAGATGTTTTTGAAGTGAAAACTTCTTTAGCGGCGCTGCTGTGCACTTTTTGTGATGTGGAAAAAATGTTAAACTCGTGACAGGTCACGTGACCGATAGATTCTTTTTTATAGGTCGTGCTGTATCAATCGGCCAACCATCTTGTCCCTTTTATAAGCTATTGTGTCTAACAGGCATCTCTTCTATCCTGCCATGCTCAGAACCTCTTCGTTTAACTTCTTTTCTGTCCAGCTAATCATTGGAATCCTCCGCCAACTCCACGTTTAATTTTTTTAAATAGCCTAAATTGTGTCCCCACTGCTGGTCAAAGGCCATCCCTGTCTTCCGCCACTCGTCACGGTTTTGTGCATGCTCCCGCCAGTCGCCACAAAATAAGTCCAGGTCGTCACGCCATCTCGTTTTTGGCCTGCCTGTCTCGGATTATCTATGTGTCCATTCGGTTGCTATTTTGGCCCATCCGTCTGGCTGCATCCTACAGATGTATCCCGTCCAATCCCACTTGAGCTTGGCGGCCTTCTGCAATCAAAAATAGTTAATATTAATTATTTCTAATTTATATGTATGCTACTTTATGTCGGTACAAAAATAAATAATAGGCTCTGCTGGCCACTCCGTCCACGCTGCTTAACCTTACCACATAGTAACCCTTGAGGGCCTAGCCAATATGGCAATCGTACGAAAAGAAAAAAAAATCGATATGACAGATGCTATAGAAGCGCTGGTGGCCTAGAGAAGCGTTGGTGAATAGTTTGATTAGTTAGGTTCAAGACTAATTAATAATCGCCCAACTAGCAACTATAAAATTTCACAAATTTTATAAATACACTTTCATTACTTATGCCTAATTTACTTGGAAATGTTACGTAGGAACATATTAAGAATGTCGTTTTAAAATATCAGCGTAACATAGATTGTATTCAGCTTTTTGACGGCGTATTTGTGTGACTCAAGCGCTGAGAGAGAGAGAGAGCTGATGGCCTAGCGGTAAGAGCATGCGACTTGCAATCCGGAGGTCGCGGGTTCAAACCCCGGCTTATACTAATGAGTTTTTCGGAACTTATGTACGGAATATCATTTGATATTTTCCAGTCGCTTTTCGGTGAAGGTAACACCGTGAGGAAACCGGACTAATCCCAATAAGGCCTAGTTTACCCCTGGGTTGGAAGGTCAGTCGCTTTCGTAAAAACTAGTACCTACGCCGATTTCTGGAATTATTTTCCAAGCGGGCCGCAGGTTCGCATGAGCCCTGGGAAAATGCCGGGCAATACCAGGAAGATGATGATGGTATGACAGATGCTATGAAAAGTGACGTGACTATTTTCATACATTACTAAAGTTTCGATTGGCGTGTCATATCAACGATTGTCATCTTGGATAGACCCCCAGTATTTTCATTGCCCTATTTATAATATAAAAGGATAAGTTTTGCCCTTTATTTTATTTTGAAGTACCATTTTTATTAGTAAAAACATCGCAAAAACAAAATACCTCTCACCCCGCACTCCACGGTTTAACATTAAAGTAAACCATCCAAATTGTGCCAAAGAAATACCTCAAGGACCAACCTACTTGAGCCTCCCTCTTAACAAGGGGGGGTTGAGTACTTCATGTATTCCTATTGCTTACGGTGCTCAAGGGATGTATTTGAACATTACAATTTTACCTCTGTTTGATCTCCTCTAAATATCAGTTTTACATCACTTGTATTGGATCAAGCTCGCTCCAATTTAGTTATAAATACGATCGAGCTACCCTAAGACGCACCTACTTACATGAATTAAGATATTCGAAAATAAATGAATCAGGGAAGTGTACTAACCAGTCAAATTAGCTAGCTCTTTAAAACTACTATGAAGTTAGTATAAAAAATGAAGACGGCGATAACACAATTTATCCATCTTATTTTAGTGAGTTTTCTTGATTTAAAAATAATTGAGAGCGCAAACATGTTTATTACTCCGTGAAGCTATATAATCATGGAACATGGTGCCGATGCCGACCAGGAGCACACATCGTCCTCAAAAAGACGAATATTGACCTCCCCACATTGGTTCTCCGGGCTCCCCCGTGGAGCGACCCGCCACAACAGTTGAAAGGCGGAAAGGAAAGGAAGTATGAGAGGCCGCTTCCGCCTTTAAAAAATCCAGATCGAATGAAATCCAGTCAGCCGATTTTTTAATCTGGCAGTCTCAAGATTCGTAAAGCACGAAGTTTTATGTGTAAACTAAACTTAAATCTTTTTAAACATGTTTGAACGCGGTAAAGGTGGCAAGGTTAGAGGAAAGACAAAGTCCCGTTCTAACCATGCTGAACACCAGTTCCCCGTCGGCCGTATCCACAGGCTTCTACGCAAGGGCAACTTTGCCGAGCGCGTCGGTGCCAGCGGCCCGGTGTACCTCGCCGCCGTCATGGAGTACCTGGCCGCTGAGGTTCTCGAGTTGGCGGGCAACGCCGCTAGTAACAACAAGAAGACCAGGATCATCTCCAGACATCTTCAGCTGGCTATCCGCAACAACGAGGAGTTGAATAAGCTCTTCTCCGGTGTGACTATCGCCCAGGGCGGTGTGCTGCCGAACACTCAGGCCGTGCTCCTGCCCAAGAAGACGGAGAAGAAGGCTAAAGTGTCCTCACTTCTCATCTTGCTATTTCTGTAGCGGTGACACCCTGGATATTGGTGAATGTGTGCATTTGCCTCGTTTTTCGATTGACTGTTATATTAAATTTGTTTTTATGACCACTGTTAAAAAAAATAATTTATCAATAGGAAGTAACCCTGATTCTCTTCTTTTTATATAATCTTTATACTTGATAACGAAGTCTTTATTAAAGAGACCTTTTGAATCGGGCTTGAAACAAGGTTCTCTTTATAACTCCAGATATTTTGAATTCTAAGGACCTGTTTCACAATGTCCAAGTAAAGTCCTGAATAAACTAATTGCCACTTATCTGACGAATAGTCATAGTCAGCGTTTCATAATCTTCAAATAAGCTTAACTCGATGATAAATACATTAACAAAATTCAAAAAATTCAAAAATGTATTCTGCAAGTAGGCCTCAAGGGCTCTTTTACAAGTCAATACAACATTTATAGTAACATCATATAGTGACATGAAAAATACATAACAACATTTATAAATACAACAGCCAATACCTGGGTAAACATTACATTATAATAATCTTAAAATAAATAATTACTACAATACAATAGAGATGTATAGTCTCTATGGTTAAAAACACATTAAATCTGGAGATGTAAAAGGTCCCCAATGTCAGAGTACTAATACTAATAAAATTTGGAGGTGTAAAGTCTCTCCAAGTGTCAAAATAGACTTTATACTAAATAAATAAACCGCGTCTGGACTGTTAAAAATTAAGGTAGTTTTATCTGGCAGTTAATTTAGTTGTTAATTAGCTATCCAATACTTTACTCAGACTTTGTGAAAGAAGCCCTAAGTTTAACACTTAATTAATTTCTGCTTATTTAGACTTAAATCTCGACCAGCTCTACGTTTATAATGGTTCAATTAATAAAATTCTTGTAAGGGCGACAGGAATGAAAACGTTGGGTTGTCTAAAATAACATTTGCTCTATCCTGTCGAGGTAAGTCGTGGATTTAGAAAAATATTCCAAATTGATCACGTTCTTATGTTGCTAGTCTTGATTTTTTGGATACACACTTAATTTTCAAAGTTAAAAAATAATTTATTTTATTATAAACACCAGCCTTTACCTGCTAGGCACAGACTTCCCCTCTGGCCTCGTAAGTTCCCGCATACTTTGTATATACAAGTACAAATTCATCTCAAATGTTGAACTCTTATAGAAATAACAGAAAGTTTCAAATTAAAAATTGGCCTGGGTTATAGGAATACATTAATATTCTATGATTCTGAGTGTAATAACAAATTATGAATCTGATCTGATTTTGACATTTCTTCCACGAGAAATAACACTTTCGTCACTTTTTTCGTCAGATCAAATCCAAAACCTGATATTATAATCAGAATACGCCTCCCAGGCATTTATCCATATTGGTAGGAAACTTGACACACACACTTATGTTATATTTATATAATCAAGCTTTTCAATCTCGTACCTTACTTAGGCAACTCAGCAACCTTCGTTGCCTAAACACGGTACTCGACTGAAAAGCTCTCTATTATATCACTAATTGTATAAAATACTATTTATAATATGTATGCTAGTATTAGGATATTTGTCTATGAGCTAATCTGCCTGAAATAAAGATTTTCATTCATTCACATCCCAAAAAGGGTTTTCCAAGCAAGGTGACAACAAGAGCTTTACAAGTTTGCGGATAAGTCACACAGCTTACGAGTTCCGTCTTATTGTGGAGCTTTAGCCTTTAGGGACTTGTCAATGCGTCAGCTACCCAAGTTTAACTCGGGTCCATTTTGGTAACAAGAGTTCTCTACAAAAAAAAATACTACTGCTATAACGACACGTGTGTTTCGCTGGTTTTTCTACATCTGCTTTAAGCCACGTATTCATTATAAACATTTTTTTTATAAAACAGGCTTATAAACAATGTCTCGTCATAAGTACCATACATTGTCTGGGAAACTTTGTTAACAAACACTGTTTATAAACAAAATTGTTTATAGTGGTTTTAGTACCTATTGTAACTAGCAGCCTATTTACCAGGAATAAAACAAAGTGATTGTGAAAGTGAAAGTGACACTAGTGATTGTTTCAGGTAAATAAAGTACTTGTCATATCATATTTGTTTTTTAACCTTTTGACCGCCACCGTCGGCTATGGCCGACATCTGAAAGACTTGCCAAGGTCGCCAACGACGGCTACAGCCGACAGTATCGCCAATGCAATAGGGACTAACGCGGGCCTCCGTAAAGTTCAATTTCAAATTCGTCGTTCGGCGTTCAAAAGGCTAATAAAATAATTTATAATGAGATCGAAGAGCAAAGAAAGTGGACTTACGCGTATCTGATCCAAAAGATCTCCTTGCCAATTCACCGGGGCAACGCTGCCAGTATCATGGGGACTTTTGGGCCAGGTACGGTCCGGGGTGGGGACTTTGGCCTACTTACTCGTAAATTTAGTGAGTAAGATTGACATAGCCTGTTGCGGATTACATTATTTGTTAGTATGACGAAGCCTGTAGCTGATTTGTTTTTGTAAGCCCTTGACGAAGTCTGCGTGATCACGAACTATGAATGGACTACTCGCTTACTAGACAAATATGTAATGTTCTGATGTTACATAAGACTTTCTAAACACTAGAGCAAACGAGGCAGTTTAAAGTTTTAGGTTAGGGCTATTATTGCGTGAGTTGGGTTGGACACGTAATAACCGCTCTATTTGTGGCATCTGAATGAGACATTTATAGCTTGTATTGCGAATTCGATAAAAGGACATTATTATATATATATTTGATACTACTCTCGATATTTTTGTCCTCTTCTTCTTCCTCTCGTTGTCCCACGCATTTTGCCATGGCTCATGGGAACCTGGGGTCAGCTTGGCAACTAATCCCTAGAATTGGCGTAGGCTCTAGTTTTTATGAAAGCGACTGCTATCTGACCTTTCAACCCAGAGGGTAAATGAGACCTTTTTGGGATTAGTCCGGTTACCTCACGATGTTTTCCTTAACCGAAAAGCGACCGGTAAATATACGTTCCGAAAAACTCATTGGTCGCTCATCGCACGCTCGCACCGCTAGGCTACCAGCGCAAAAAATAATTTTACGCCCTTGTGTTTTCTGTTGATGATTTGGCCTGTCTGCATCCAGTCTGGTTAAGCCAGTGTTCGGTGTGTAGTTTCCCTGTACGTGCTAGCAGCATTGAGCTTACCTTGCTAAACGTCACCTTTATATCCATATTCAAAGGCGAAAAAAAATGTTTACTGAGAAAAAATAAAGTTGATTTCAAAAAGGAAAAATGATAAAAAGTACCTATCGCTCAATACACACACCTACTATCAACAAAGGTAATGCACATTCTCCAAAAATGCTCACACGGCGAGAAAGATCAAAAGACAAAGATTCGAGGCTAAAAACATCATTTTATTAGTCGTCCTTGGCAACCCTCGAATCCCGTGGAATAGAATCACAGCTTAAGTCAGAGTAGCCGCTTGAAAAGAACGCGCATCTTTTACTTTGTGAAAATAATATTTTATAAGTTCGAAGTAGGTGGCATCAAGCATCCATCATCCATCCAATGCATGGTAAACAGCCGTATAGATGTTAATAGAACCTAAGCCCCGGGGATGAAATATGTGCGTTACTATCTCTACACTACTACTTAACTGCTAATTGACAATAATATATGATGAAGGCAATGATTTATATATAGAAACGGTTCTTCATCAATTCCAATTTCAAATCTTATATCGTACTTTCCTAATCCTACTAGTATTTAAATTTTGCGTGCTATTTAGGAATCTCGAAGCCATTTTCGTCACCATGTGTGAGATTATAATACTACATTACCTATTATTATATCTATGTTTATTATGTATGGCCGTTTTCCATGTATACAAGTATTTATACGTATCTATCTATTGCCAAGCTTTATTAAGCTTACCGTAAGACAAGGTCAATTTATATAAAATTGTCAAATATATTATTTATTACAATTCTTTATTGCTCAAATACGTAAAAGGATTATTACACTTACTTTCTAAAAAAGAGTATGTATTCCATTCTTACATAAAACTGTATCTTTTCAGCGTTTCATTTTCAAGTTCCTTTACAAATATAAGTAAAAAATGGGGAAACAAAGGGACACTCAGGGAAAAAACACCATAATAACAGCGGTAAGAGCCCTCAGACCCTCTCAGGATTCGCAGGGGTCCCGTTTAGGCATTTGATTCAGTTTGTTATTACTAAAGACCTAACCAGTTTAAGTGTGACCCGAGGTCCAAAGGAGTTATGCGTAATGAGAGATCAGGGTTATATTGGACAATTCTGGGCTATGGGTACTATCGAGGGTAGATGAAAGGAGAACAATCTTTGTGGTTAAAAACTGTTCATCAAAACATATTATAAATAGGTGGCGCCACTATTAATCGCGAACAAATTAATGACCTTGATAAGAAATATCGAATCACTGACCGCGCACTTCACTCCTTCAATCACGTCTAAGTCATGTCATGTCCTTGTTATACTCTAGCGCCACTGGAGAGATTCCGAACTATTATTTACAGCTGGGCACTAGCAACAGTTCTTCCATAAGAGATTGTTCTCCTTACCTCTACCCTCCATAATGGGTACCTTTAACATGTTGTTGTAGAAAAATCTCATTACCTACGTCGTTCTTACAGTTAGCGAATAAATAAACTGGCTTCAAATAGTTTCTTTTTTTTTTTGACGTCTGTCAAATAAGTGACTCACGGGCCTCACGGCACAGTCGGCATCGAAAGTCAAGGATCAAAATACGCGTAAAGTATCTAGGTATCATCTACTCAATGACTTAACAAAAAGGCTTATTTTTTATGATTCCTAAAATAACGAAGAATATGCTATAATTGACTCTAATCGGTTTACAAAAATATTTTTCAAAAATGTTGTACCATATAGGGTAATTTACAATCTGTTAACAGAAAATTATGACATGACGTTTAACATTTACTTATCAAAAACGGACATGGCTTTAATAAAAATGCTTTTATTTCATGACTACCACAATATTAAAAAAAAGCGGCTAAGTGCGAGTCGGACTCGCGCATGAAGGGTTCCGTACCATTTATGACGTATTAAAAAAAATCTACTTACTAGATCTCGTTCAACATTTTACCACTTAGGACACATATTTTACCACTTTGGAAGTGTCTCTCGCGCAAACTATTCAGTTTAGAAAAAAATGATATTAGAAACCTCAATATCATTTTTGAAGACCTATCCGTAGATACCCCACACGTATGGGTTTGATGAAAAAAAAAATATTTTTTTATTTTATGACTTATTAAAAAAACTACTTACTAGATCTCGTTCAAACCAATTTTCGGTGGAAGTTTGCATGGTAATGTATATGATATATTTTTTTTAGATTTTTCATTCTGTTATTTTAGAAGTTACGGGGGGGGGGGGGGGGGACACACATTTTTTCACTGTGGAAGTGTCTCTCGCGCAAACTATTCAGTTTAGAAAAAAATTATATTAGAAACCTAAATATCATTTTTGAAGACCTATCCCTAGATATCCCACACGTATGGGTTTGATGAAAAATTTTTTTTTTTAAATTTTTATGACGTATTAAAAAAAACTACTTACTAGATCTCGTTCGAACCAATTTTCGGTGGAAGTTTGCATGGCAATGTATATCATATATTTTTTTTAGATTTTTCATTCTGTTATTTTAGAAGTTACGGGGGGGGGACACACTTTTTACCACTTTGGAAGTGTCTCTCGCGCAAACTATTCAGTTTAAAAAAAAATGATATTAGAAACCTCAATATCATTTTTAAAGACTTATCCATAGATACCCCACACGTATGGGTTTGATGAAAAAAGATTTTTTGAGTTTCAGTTCTAAGTATGAGGAACCCCCAAAATTTATTGTTTTTTTTCTATTTTTGTGTAAACATCATAATGCGGTTCATAGGATACGTCTACTTACCAAGTTTGAACAGTATAGCTTTTATAGTTTCGGAAAAAAGTGGCTGTGACAGAATCGGACAGACAGACGGACATGACGAATCTATAAGGGTTCCGTTTTTTGCCATTTGGCTACGGAACCCTAAAAATTGTATGGTACTATATGTGCCGAAACATTTAGTCTAAGTACCCTAAATGATAAAAAAGTTGAATATTTCCTAAACGTAAAACTTATCAAAAAACAAATTATTATTTGCTTCTTTTCGCTCTCCTGCGAACCAATGTAAGTAGCGTGGCATGGCACCAACGTATTTGCGCCCGACGATATGTAAATAAAACAATTCAATGAAAATGAGGACTACTTACGTTTTTATGAAAAGGTGATTTCGGGCGGGTCCTCTACTTTCGTCTTAAGTCTCGATCGGCGTTTTCTCCCGTCATTTGGCTAGCTCAAACATTTATCGGAGTGTTATAAAGTCGATTATTAACTGTTCGACTTAAAAAATCACATATCAGTACCCCTAGTGTAAATAAATTCGATTTCCAAACGTAACGTACGCGTTTGCGTTTAGTCTCATTTTGTATTGGATTTCGAAAGAGCGCGCCAAGCGGGACGTTTTGGAAACTCAAAATCCTATACAAAATGAGACTTAACGCAAACGCGTACGTCACGTTATGATGTCGATCAAAGTTACACTAGGGGTACAGACTTCGGTCCGTAGAGTTTTAATTAAGTATTTATGTATGTTTTAAACTGAAGTCGAATATTTATATTATTAAATTTAATATTTTAGTCTTTAGTACACTTTAAACGGCATTAATTCTTTAAGTGATCGCTAGAAGCGCTGTAAAATTAATTCTCCATACAATTTATATACGTCGCTAACGAGAAAGATTCCAGTGAAATGATAAGGACTGGTTCCAAGAAAAATAATATAAAAGACTCTTGTGAAAGGTAACTTTTAAGACAAAGATTTTGCTAAGATCTGTTATCAACTTAAAAATAACTTGGAAACTTGAATTTACGTGATAAATTAAAATTTCTTGGAATCCACGAGGCTAAACACGAGTACATTTTTTGTGTGGCTTGACTTTAACAGATTTCGGGTCATTCTACAGTAATCTCATTCCCCTGGCTAATATTTATTTGCAAATTCCCAGGAGATTCCGCTAGTGTGTGTAAATTACCATACCCAAAGGTATCATGCTACATTCGTTTCAACCTGGATAAACATAATTTGTTTGTCTTCCTCATACAATTAGAACATGACCGAATCATGTCGCTGATTTTGTCTACTAACAACAGTACACTGATAATGATTTAACCTTATCTCTTTACAATAAAGTATATATTTGGTCAATCACTTTACAACAACGATGGTACATTTGCATAGAATCCACACATCTGTTCCGGCCATTACGTGTATTTGCATCCCGGGCGCGCATTCTCGGGGTACCCCGGAATATGGAAAAGTAAACAGATGATAACAACGATTTCCTACGTATTGAGGTTCCATTTTATGTGTATAAAATTTCAACAGTATTTGCTTGTTACAGCAGAGACGCTTTTCATATAGATTTTCGCACATTGACACGCCTGTTGCTATTTCTACTCTAAGTACATACGTGCATATTTATATTGCTGTCCCGCTCATAATGCCGGTTGTCAAGGTCACAGTACGAACTTGAGAACGATATAATTATGCATGTGCAATAGCGGAATAAATACGGAAAGCGTCTGTGCTTTAGAAGAAGATAAAACCTTTAAGTCTAAGGAGAGACTTTGCCTCCTTGTGTGTGTTCTACCGCTTGTACAATGGGCTGTGCTCTGAAGAATTGTTTGACATGATGCCGACGGCCGCTTTCTATCACCGCACCGCTCGCCGTCGGCAGGGTGTTCATCCTCACACCCTAGAACCTAAATGGTCGCGTACTGTGCGGTTTAAGAGGAATTTCCTCCCGCGAACGCTTCGGCTGTGGAATGAGCTTCCTGCCGAGGTTTTCCCGAGGGGCTACAGTATGGGGTTCTTCAAAAAACGAGTGTACAGGTTTTTAAAGGGTCGGCAACGCGCATGTAATGCCTCTGGTGTTGCAGGCGTCCATAGGCTACGGTGACTGCTTACCATCAGGCGGGCCGTATGCTTGTTTGTCACCGTCGTGGTATAAAAAAAAGTTAGGTATTACTTCTCTTTGGGTTTAAAGGTACGCAACACTGTTGACTGCATTGCTGATACAAATGTCAATAAACTAAGTGGCAACATCGGTTTTGAAATCTGTTACATTGCTGCTGGAAACGTCAAAAATAGTTATTTGAGTCCCAAGGGAGACCTACGTTTCCTCCCGTGGTGTGCATACTATTTTTGCTCGACGGAGGCGGAAAGCTGCATTTCGTTTAGCGCAGCGGGAGCAAAGTTGACGCTTTCCGCCCGGAGGACAGAAAAAGTTATTCTATCCCCTCGGGCGGCGAAGTAATATTTTAAAATTTCACGCCGTGCGGCGCGCAGCGGTACGCGGGGTTGTCGGACAGTGTCCATTTCGAGGAATCTTGCCGCGCGAGGGGTTATCGATAATTTTTTGTCGTATGTTTCATATATGTCAGATTTTCATTCGATTGAAAGCTTTTTTTCAACACTCTTTCGATTTCAGAAGGGTTGCAAATATAACCTAGCCTATGGCTTTTACGTGAAATTTATCGCTAACAAAGAAAGCGTAGGCTGTAATAAAAAAAACCGGTCATTTGACCGGTTCTAAAGCCACACAAGCACGTATGTACCGCACTTGCGAGTTCTAAATTGTCTAATTAATTTGCGTATGTTGGTTTTTTTGAGGATAATTTTTATCATTTGAAGCGATTTAAAAAAATGGTCTTTTATTTGAAAAAAGGTGTATTTAATGTAATCTCATAGAAATTTCAGGAGTAGTAATAAACACACGAAAAGTTGGTTAAATTGCAAACTAAATTCGGAAAGGTATTTTATTAATTAAAAAAAGTTACATAGAAAGAGGTCTGATTATATTTTTCCTATAAAATTTATAGTAATATAATATTATGAAAAAAAAATCGTAATTTTTTCCATATTTGACAACATATTCTAGTCATTGCCTTGCTAAAGGCCTTCAAAAATGGAATTAACGATATAAACATGTGCAAAAATCACATAGTTTCGCACCGGAAGCCACCAGACGCCGGAAATTGGCTGCTTGCCTCCAGATCAAAGCGATACCCGCGGGCCGACACATGAGTGTTGTCATGGCAACGCCAATCACAGAGTGAAACGAGTAGTTTTCTCAGCACTACAATGTGGTATGCTTACCATGAGTGTAAACTTATTTTATAAACTGAATAAATGTAATAAATTATTTTGACGTTTCCTGCAGCAATGCAGTAGGCAGCATTAGTGCAGCAGTATCGCAGCGCGACATTATTGCTGGCTGTAATGTATATATAGTCCTCCTCATCGTTTTCGATGACGGCGACCCCAAATAAACACATTATGGACGTTGTCTAGCATGAGCCCTAATGCGGCTGGCCAGGCCGAACTTGCTCTTAAATACTCTATTGCACGCGTGACAATAAAGTTGGCCAGCTGCGTTGAACGTGTACACGTAGGAGGGCTTAGGTTTCTCTTTCCGTAACTGGCGTGCTGGCGTGCTGGCGTGCGTAATGTAATGCTGCAATGTCAAAATTTATGTTTCTGCCCGGATTTTTCTACATTTGCGTCAGCAATGCAGTCGGCAGCAATGTCGCGCTGCATTACTGCAATACTGGTGTAGTCTTAAACGTTAGTGACTGTATCGATTCAATCATAGTGCATCTCTTTTGTACTTATACATCAGTACGAGCGAGAAGCATAGTGAGTGAGTGTAATTAGTTGCTAATCAATATGGGCTCTGTCATTCTGAAAAACAAGTGGCTTATTTTTGGGTTCATTTTGAAAGCCATGACGAAAGTACAAGCTTTTTAAAATTATGTCAACGGATTATAGTACTCGTAGTTTTCAAACAGCTTGGGTACGGTGATGTCATCTCCATACTATTTGTAACCATAAAACACAATCTCGCAAAATTGAATTAAGATTACATCTGTCACCGTAATCAGCTGTTTGTATAGTTTGAAAACCCCTAACCGCAGCCAAATAACACTAGACCCTACTCATAGTGTTGTGTTCCTGCCGGTAAGTAAGGTCGCCAGAGCTCAACGAGGGGGGGGGCGGGTTTAGGGTCGGCAACGCGCATGTAACTCCTCTGGAGTTGCAGGTGTACATAGGCTACGGAGACTGCTTACCATCAGGCGGGCCGTATGCTTGTTTGCCACCGACGTATTATAAAAAAAAAAAAAACCCCTTACTTCCATGCATATGGATTTCACTTTTTTCGCTCCTCATACTCTACTTCTTTCCATTTACTTTGTTTTGGTGTGATATGTAATCGCTGTGAAGTCTCTTTGAGGGCCTTTCGTGGGTTTCGGTTATAAGATAATGGACCGACCGACAGAATGACAGGAACATAAAGATTGCTAAAAATTGTACTTGCTTAAATTGTACTTGCTTAAATTTAAAGTATAATTACTTAATTACAATTGTACTAGTAAACGCCGCTTCGTCCTTTTGAAAATTATCTTATACCTTTAAACGAGCAATTCTTGTATATATATATTTCTGTGATCTCGGAAACGGCTCTAACGATTTCGCTGAAATTTGGTATATGGGGGTTTTTGGGGGTATACAATCGATCTAGATTAGTCTTATGTTTGGGAAAACGCGTGTTTTCGAGTTTTCATGCGTTTTTCTTTCGACGCAGAATATGGTCGCTAATTTCGTGTCGGCCACTGTCCGTCTGGTCCAGCGGGTTAAGACGCGGACGGCTAGAAACGAGTGTTACGGGTTCGAATCTCGCCCGGTGACTAACTTTTGTTTATTTTTTTATATGTTCAAGTTTATATATAATTTTTTAATTTTTATTGTTTTAGACAAGTTTAATTTAGTAAAAAAATGTAGTTAAGATTATCACCTATACACCACCATATTACAATAAATAGTTATAACCGAGCAAAGCTCGGTCGCCCAGGTACTAACACTTTAAACTCGCAATTTGGACAAACATATTAATTAGTGATATTATTATGAACGCGTCTACGGCGATATAATTTCATTATTTTGCACTCGTTTATATCACTAAACAATTTAAAATGACTATATTTTGTTATCAAATCACACTATTTGTACTAAGTAATATAAAAGACGAAATATAGGGGTCTCGGCCCCGAATATGATTTCGTACCTTTTGGCGTCGAGACCCTTGGCCCGTAGGGTCCAAACGCGTCTACACTATTTAAGGATTAAGGTAAAACAATAGCAGACGCCACCGGTGATCATAGAGCTGGCAGCTTCCTCGCACAAAGAAGAAGTATTGCGATACAACGAGGAAGTGCTGCATCAATCATCTACGGCACCATGCCGCAGGGGGATAGTTTTTAATTATTTGTTTTATTAATTTTTAGATTTAGATCGTAAATTTATAATTCTATAATTTGTTTTTTTTTTTTTCTTGTATTATGTCCTAGTTTTCAAATATATAATAAGTAATAAAATAAGTATAGGTAGTTTTTTTTAATTCATTCAATAAACTTTTCTCGGTAATATAAACTAACTAATTTTATTAAATTTAATTTAATAAAATAAGAAACGTAAATAAGAATATTATTAAAAAAATTAAAAATATTATGTAGTATAATTTTTTTATTACATCTTAAAACTTATATAAGATCTTAGATTTTATGAGCCACCTTTTCTACCAGCAGAATGTTACAGATTCTGAGTACGAATAATTAAAAAGTTGATAGGTTTTCGGAAAGAGTAAACACACACACTGGTTTTTTTTTTCTGAAAATGCCCATTTATGTACTTACATAGCAAACACATGTCTCCTGGGGTCATCAAGGGCATGTCTTGGTGCGAGGCCTTTGAGTGCAGTGTGGCGGGGGGGGGGGGGGCACAGCAAATAATTAAGCCCGTTCCTATCTTGCCTTTAAATATACTATATTTAGTTGTGACTACGGAACAACTTATTAAATGTTTTGATTTGTGTTTTTGAGTAGTAACACTACACGGTGTTTTTAGGGTTCCGTAGCCAAATGGCAAAAAACGGAACCCTTATAGATTCGTCATGTCCGTCTGTCTGTCCGATTATGTCACAGCCACTTTTTTTAAACTCCGTTAATTTCAAAGGTGAATTCCTGAGCTTATATTAACTTACTTTCTCAAAGACACCGGTATTCTAAGTAACTTTGGAGGTAATCAATAATTTATTTTTATCTGATAAATCTTCGTCGCGTGTTAATGTCTAAATTCTTGCCTACTCGGATACTTACCAACTTTCATTAATTATTTAGGTTTTATAGTAAAAGAATATTATTTTAGATGACTCGTAGTAAAACTATTGTATACAATATTGATATAATTAAGCTTTTCAATTTCGTACCTTACTTAGGTAACTCAGCAAGTTCAGCAAGCTCTCTATTATATCACTTGACGTACACCTGAAGGGAAGTCCTTCAATAAAAATAGGATGTCTGTGTATTCAGCGGTTATTAATTTTAACGATATCATTAACTGCATTTTTTTTTAATACCACGAGTCAAGAGGTGTTATATGCGCGTTGTCGACCTTTGAAAAATCTGTATACTCCTTTTTTGAAGCACCTCATACTGTAGACCCTCGGGAAAACCTCGGCAGCTAGCTCATTCCACAGCTGGAGTGTCCGCGGGAGGAAGTTCCTCTTAAACAGCACAGTGCGCGACCATTTAGGTTCTAGGGTGTGAGGATGAACACCCTGCCGACGGCGGGCAGTGCAGTGATAAAAAGTAGCCGTAAGCATCATGTCAAAAAATTCTTAATCAGGCGGTCAAGTAAATTGCATGAGATCTCACGTATTGAATTCTATTTAGGTTGGTAATCAATATTTTTTGACTCCTGATCACCGATTAAATTTCATCGTGCATATACAAAAACACGCAGTGAAGGTGGGTAAATGAATGTGAGTAAAAAGTACGTTTTCCTAGAAACATTGAACCACCTTCCGTATTCAAGCCCATCCATATTGTATGAACAGCAATTGAATTGCTACTCACTTTAAACGCGTGAATGTATTATTAAACCGCTCTTTTTGGCTCCCTGAAGATTCGTGATCTATTATGACATGAGTTGGGTAGCAGGAAACATGGTGTACAGAGTTATGGCTTTTAAGTAATCGTTTATTTGAAATACTGTGTTTAGTTAGCTTATTGCAAAGAATAAGTAATATTGTGGGTACTTGTCAGTTTCAAGTCTCAATTAAATACTGACTTGTTCTTGTACCGCGTTGCTATGACTACGCCAAAACTACCTCAAGGAGTTTACACACAAATTGATGCGTATACAGATATGACATGCGCACATAGATACTCAAACGTGTTCTGTAGTATGGTGTGTCCGCCAACGTCTTTTTAACCGACTTCAAAAAAGGAGGAGGTTTTCAATTCGACAGATTTTTTTTTTGTATGTATGTTACTCAATATCTCCGAGAATCGTAAACCGATTTTCATTTTTTTTTTAATTGAATGGGTATAACCCCGAGATGGTCCCGTTGGCACCAAGTCGGGGTCTGATGATGGGATCTTGGAGAAATTGAGGGAACTCTTCAAATGTTATAGGTGTATGGCGCTTTTGGTAATTTTTGAATTCGGTTTTTTTTGTTAAAAAGTTTTATATCATAATTAAGAAGATAAGACTTTTTGCAATAATTCAAAAACGGTCATAGGCTATAATTGAAAGTACTTTTTAAGCTTTTGAAGAAACATCATTTCTTACGAGAGGTACCTACACTAAAAAATATTTCTTTAACGTTTTGTCGCCCTGCATCATTTATGCATTCATGCCAAATTGCAGTTTTCTAGCACTCGGATCACGGAGCTAAGCCGCGGACGGACGGACAAATGGATATGGCGAAACTAAAGGGGTTCCTAGTTGACTACGGAACCCTAAAAAGCAAAAGTAATGTACAATCAATAATACCCACAAGCATTTCCATTGACTCATAGTACCTTCATCATTCGAAAGGCATTTGCATCGAGACTTCACAGGGGAAATGCCGCGATTCCCAGCGGGTATAGTTTGTGCGAAAAGAGAAGAGTCGTGGAAAGTATTAGGCCCAATACATTCCACGACTCTTCTCTTTCCGCACAGACTATACAGCCTGATATTACACACATTGATGCGTATGCAAACATAACATGCACGCATAGATACTAAAACAATATTCATAATAAACATAGATAGTATATTCGTTTTACAAAAGCGAGCCGTACGTGCCATTTACTATCTGAAGCCGCAAACATCATTAAGAGATCTATTCAAAATGTCAGTATCATCACGCTACCGTCACAATAGATCTATGAAGTTATTATGTACACTACCTATAGAAGAAACTACGAACTAGTTCCGAAAAATAGTGACAATCATACATTTAATACAAGAAACAAAGATAAACTTGCTGTGCGCCGCTTACGACTTGCTAAAGCTCGAAAATAATTTATTGGACAAGCAGTACATTTTTGCAACAAAATTCCTAATGACAACTTGACAGACAAACATGCATGGTCCTAACCAGAAACTGTAAACACAAGTAGCAATCAAAATCATTGTATTATGCGTATATGAAAAATCATTGTATAGGTGACAGCTCAGGTAAGAAAGCACATCAAATATTTTTTGTTAGTATAGCAATCTGTCAGATTTATATAATGTATATTCTCATTTCTTTATTAATTTTATTTTTCTTTACCTTTTGTAAGAATTTGATATGTTTTCTGAAAGAGCTACGTATTTGTATGGTTTGATATGTATATATATTTTTTATCAAATTTATATAAAGAAAAATAGCTACTGTATGTAATTGCATGATTTCTATAGTAATTTAAATTGTATTTTTTTTTCTTATTTAATGCATGTTAATTATAAGATGTAATGTTTTGAAAAGATGTGTCCCGCCGAGTTTCTTGCCGGTCCATTGTTGGATACACTCCTCCAATTGAGGGGGGAATTAAATCTTCTCGGGTCAAAGGTGTAGGGTTAGAGCCGGTGTAGTTTTATTTGACGTTCATAAGCGCATTGTAATATGCCTACTTGAATAATAAACTATCTTTATCTTTATCTTGGTCTAATCATATAATTAACTTGCCAGATTATAAATTCAAGAAAGTTGTCCAACATCAATTAACTGAAAAATCATACTATAAAGTGTCAGATTATTTCGATGAAAAAGACGTATGGGATAATTGAATTTGTTAATTGTATTAGTCACGTAATTAAAAATGGAATAGTTTTAAGGAAAAAATGTACAATTTGATGGACATAAGTGTATATGTAAATAAAATTCAAATTAAATTAGTAGTGCCTATATGGCGCGTCCGCCCAGTGCCAGTAATAGTTATTTTCAAAAAGCTAAATTAAACAATAATATACCAACAAAGCATTTCCATTGACTTAAGAGTCCTTATTCCTACAGACGAGCGTATTTTGTAAAATGCTTCCTTTTTCATTCAAGATTACGACGTAACTATTAGTATTTATTCAAAAACTGATAACGTACTTAAATAATCGTTTCCTAAACTAGGGGCTCCAACAGTTCAAATTTTCATTTTCTCTTTTAAACCTCTTTTTTAATGAGGTTTTTTGGGAGTCTTTTCCAAATTTTGCAGTGAGATGTGGCGTTTGGGTTCTCAATTTTGCTATAAACAAGAATCATTTGGTACATGAATGACTACAATTTGATTCAACATATCTCGTACAAGGGGCTGGAATGATTAACAATCGAAGATTCATTTGAAAAAACTGATAAAATACCTTCCGAGTTTTCTTCATTTTTTTGGCGAAAACAGGGTTTTATTATATTTTATTTCCGCAAATTGTACGCATATTTTGCTTTAAAAATAATATTATAGCAAACTGTAACTTTATGTTAACCTATAAAAAAAAAATCGTAACTATGGGACCTACATTGCCGTAAATTTATATTTTTTTAAAACACGTATAAATCACGCAGCAGCGACGCCCCGCTCTCAGTCCGCGCGGAGCGCGCTTAGAGGACGGACCTGTGCTCGATTGTCAGGCATTCGTTGCGATCGTAATCAGCTACGGAGTTCCGAGAAGTGCTATATACTGCGATTAGAAAATCTTAATAAAAGTTCATTTTTTACAGTATGCCTAACAGACTCGCTTATTGATGGATTTTCAGTGTTACTTTTTTTTTTAATACTAAGTCGGTGGCAAACAAGCATACGGCCCGCATATGTACGCCTGCAACTCCAGAGGAGTTACATGCGCGTTGCCGACCCTAACCCCCTCTCGCCCCTCGTTGAGCTCTGGCAACCTTTCTCACCGGCAGGAACACAACACTATGAGTAAGGTCTAGTGTTATTTGGCTGCGATTTTCTGAAAAACGCATTTTCACTTGAAATTACGTTAGGGTTTGCATTATTATTTTTGACCCGGATGAAGTCCAAGTTCTCATGATGGAGTCAGGAGTTGGTCACCAGAACTCCTAATCTACTAATTATAATCCCATCGTGTTTGGGCTCAAAAGATTTGCCCTGACGAACACCATCGATCTAGATGAGGTCCAGGGTCTCATGATGGAGTCAGGAGTTGGTCACTAGAACTCCTAATCTACTCATTATAATTCCATCGTGTTTGGGCTCAACAGAGTTGCCCTGATGAGCACCTTCAATCTAGATGAGGTCCAGGGTCTCATGATGGAGTCAGGAGCTGGTCACCAGAACTCCTAATCTACTCATCATAACTCCATCGTGTTTGGGTTCAATAGAGTTGCCCTGACGAGCACCATCAATCTAGATGAGGTCCAGGGTCTCATGATGGAGTCAGGAGCTGGTCACCAGAACTCCTAATCTACTCATCATAACTCCATCGTGTTTGGGCTCAATAGATTTGCCCTGATGAACACCATCGATCTAGATGAGGCCCAGGGTCTCATGGTGGAGTCAGGAGTTGGTCACCAGAACTCCTAAACTACTCATCATAACCTCATCGTGTTCGGGCTCAATAGATTTGCCCTGACGAGCATCATCAATCTAGATAAAGTCCAGGGTCTCATGATGGAGTCAGGAGTTGGTCACTAGAACTCCTAATCTACTCATTATAATTCCAACGTGTTTGGGCTCAAAAGATTTGCCCTGATGAGCACCATCGATCTAGATGAGGTCCAGGGTCTCATGATGGAGTCAGAAGTTGGTCACCAGAACTCCTACTCTACTCATCATAACTCCATCGTGTTTGAGCTCAATAGAGTTGCCCTGACGAGTACCTTCAATCTAGATGAGGTCCAGGGTCTCATGATGGAGTCAGGAGCTGGTCACCAGAACTCCTAATCTACTCATCATAACTCCATCGTGTTTGGGTTCAATAGAGTTGCCCTGACGAGCACCATCAATCTAGATGAGGTCCAGGGTCTCATGATAGAGTCAGGAGCTGGTTACCAGAACTCCTAATCTACTCATCATAACTCCATCGTGTTTGGGTTCAATAGATTTGCCCTGATGAACACCATCGATCTAGATGAGGCCCAGGGTCTCATGATGGAGTCAGGAGTTGGTCACCAGAACTCCTAATCTACTCATCATAACCTCATCGTGTTCGGGCTCAATAGATTTGCCCTGACGAGCATCATCAATCTAGATAAAGTCCAGGGTCTCATGATGGAGTCAGGAGTTGGTCACTAGAACTCCTAATCTACTCATTATAATTCCAACGTGTTTGGGCTCAAAAGATTTGCCCTGGCGAGCACCATCGATCTAGATGAGGTCCAGGGTCTCATGATGGAGTCAGGAGTTGGTCACCAGAACTCCTAATCTACTCATCATAACTCCATCGTGTATGGGCTCAATAGAGTTGCCCTGACGAGCACCATCAATCTAGATCAGGTCCAGGGTCTCATGATGGACTCAGGAGTTGATCACCAGAACTCCTAGTCTATTCATCATAACTCCATCGTGTTTGGGCTCAAAAGATTTGCCCTGACGAGTACCATCGATCTAGATTAAGTCGAGGGTCTCATGATGGACTCAGTAGTTGGTCACCAGAACTCCTAATCTATTCATCATAATGGTAATTTGATGGTGCTTGTCGGAGTAAATCTATTGAGCCCAAACACGATGGAGTTATGATAAATAGATTACGAGTTCTGGTGACCAACTCCTGACTCCATCATGAGACCCTGGACTTCATCTAGATCGATGGTACTCGTCAGGGCAAATCTTTTGAGCCCAAACACGATGAAATTATAATGAGTAGATTAGGAGTTCTAGTGACCAACTCCTGACTCCATCATGAGACCCTGAACATCATCTAGATTGATGGTGCTCGTGAGGGCAAATCTATTGAGCCCAAACACGATGGAGTTACGATGAGTAGATTAGGAATTATGGTGACCAACTCCTGACTCCATCA
Source organism: Cydia pomonella (assembly GCF_033807575.1). NCBI lineage: Eukaryota > Metazoa > Arthropoda > Insecta > Lepidoptera > Tortricidae > Cydia > Cydia pomonella. The sequence continues at coordinate 4,160,145 of NC_084725.1, read as the reverse complement.
TGAGACCCTGGACTTCATCTAGATCGATGGTACTCGTCAGGGCAAATCTTTTGAGCCCAAACACGATGGAATTATAATGAGTAGATTAGGAGTTCTAGTGACCAACTCCTGACTCCATCATGAGACCCTGAACATCATCTAGATTGATGGTGCTCGTGAGGGCAAATCTATTGAGCCCAAACACGATGGAGTTATGATGAGTAGATTAGGAATTATGGTGACCATCTCCTGACTCCATCATGAGACCCTGGACTTCATCTAGATCGATGGTACTCGTCAGGGCAAATCTTTTGAGCCCAAACACGATGGAATTATAATGAGTAGATTAGGAGTTCTGGTGACCAACTCCTGACTCCATCATGAGACCCTGGACTTCATTTAGATCGATGGTACTCGTCAGGGCAAATCTATTGAGCTCGAATACGATGGAATTATAATGAGTAGATTACGAGTTCTAGTGACCTACTCCTGACTCCATCATGAGACCCTGGACTTCATCTAGATTGATGGTGCTCATCAGGGTAAATCTATTGAGCCCAAACTCGATGGAGTTATGATGAGTAGATTAGGAGTTCTGGGGAGTTCTGGTGACCAACTCCTGACTCCGTCATGAGACCCTGGACCTCATCTAGATCGATGGTGTTCGTCAGGGCAAATCTTTTGAGCCCAAGCACGATGGAATTATAATGAGTAGATTAGGAGTTCTGGTGACCAACTCCTGACTCCATCATAAGAACCTGGATGGACTTCATTCGGGTCAAAAATAATAATACAAACCCTAACGTGATTTCAAATAACACTGAAACTCTATAGCACTAATGTGCGCAAACGATTGGCATCTTGACTACGGAGCATGGGTGCGTAGCCACCATGCCAATCGATACGACAACGAAACACTATCTGTCTCTCTCTCGTACTAATATGCACAAACGATTGGCATCTTGGCTGGGCAGCATGGGTGCGTAGCCAACATGCCAAACGTTTACGATACGACAAGGAAACACTATCTGTCTCTCTATCGCACTAATATGCGCAATAGATTGGCTTCTTGGCTAGGTATCATGGGTGCGTAGCCAACATGCCAATCGTTTACGATACGACAACGAAACACTACTCTCTCTCTATCGCACTAATATACGCAAACGATTGGTATTTTGGCTAGGCACTAAGCAAGTGTGTGGCCAACATGCCAATCGTTTACGATACGACAACGAAACACTATCTGTCTCTCTATCGCACTAATATACTTTATTTATACCTGCAGTCATTTAGTAACTTCTTCATTTTCCATTGGTGTGAAAGAGACAGAATAAAGAGCAAGGGTTATAGTACACTCTGTAGTCTGTACACTTAGTAGTAGTGTACATAAAAAAAAAACTACTGTGCATATACAATAAAATAAAGAGTGCCCATATGATATCATATGACACTAAAATTAATGTTGCTTGAAATTATATTGAAAACTATCAAGATTATTCTAGTCTGCATTGAAACGCGCGTCGCGTTGCCGGCGCTCGCGTACCGAGCGCCAACGCCATCTATCGAGCGTTATTTCGTGAAATCGGAGAACGCTCCAAGGATTAAGGGCTCTTAACGTACCTTCACCGTTCGAAAGGCATTTGCATCGAGACTTCACAGGGGAAATCCCGCGATTCCCAGCGGGTAAGCAGCCTGATTGAAACGCGGACAATCTACTAATTTCCGCAGTTCCGGAACACTTCCAATTTGTGGAGGAAATCGATTGTGCTTTTGAAATGTGATCCTAATTATTCTGCTTCATTCGCGCGTTGTTGGTGGAGTACGAATGTTATCTGAGTCTAATGGCACACACAGATTTCAAAACAAATTTTGTCACGCCGGTGAATAGTAATTAACAACTTCTCAGAATACAAGTAATAAGGTTTAACCGCATAGGTGAAAAGAAATGGAGTTATGCGGATAATTTATGATAAGTAAATAAATAATCCATAAGGTTCAATCAAAAAATATTTTTTATGGATCTTTACATAGTTAACACAGGTGAGACCCTAAATCGGCTGTCTTATATCAAAACCCAATACGTGCTTCAGACAAAATTTAACACGAGAGCATAAAAACATAAAATGTGTTAGCCTTAATATTTTTTTTAATTCTTATTAACCATTGTATAGAATCAGCATCCATATTTTATATATCAGATGCACGGTTTATATACCTTACTAACTTTGAATTGTTATGTAAGAACCAATGTTAACGTCTTACATAATCTTCCTAACCTCTCTAAAACTTTGTAAGTCTTCTTTTTGTAAATTTGTAAATTTATATAATTTTCTTATTCAATGCATTTTAATCATATGATGTAATGTTTTGAAAGATGTCTCCCCCGAGTATCTGGCCAGTCCATATTGGCATACCCTCCTCCAATTGAGGGGGCATTTAAATCTTCTTGGGTCAGAGGTGTAGGGTTAGAGCCGGTGTAGCTTAATTTGACGTTCATAAGCGTATTGTAATATGTTTACTTGAATACTAAACTATTTTTATCTTTAATGTACTATAACAGTTTTTCTGTACATTCACAACTAGTATTTTGCGACTATCAACAGTTCTTATCTCACAATCACGTTATAATCGTTCGATTTATAGCTGGCCCCGAACGGCTAACCCTTTGTCTATTGTTAAGTAAAACCGCACGTGCTACCACCTACACAAAGTATGTTCTGGTCACTTTAACCGGTTATTGAATTACAACTCCTATGAAATTTGCAATAAGATTCAAAATGAACAAATTTAAAAATAATTTCCAATTTCTTGTGTGGTTCCTCTACGGTTGCTGAGTGCTGGCAAGTCGAACGCTACAGAACCAGTCTAAAATGTGTCCTGGAGATGCGTTATCGGAGAGCGCACCTACATTGGTTGTTTGAGCGTTGGACTAGCCTACGCTCAAGAGCCAATTAGAATTATAAGACCCTTTTTTGTAGGTGCCACTACACCTGCACCTGCACCTACCTACCGGTTGCTTTTACTTAACAATAGTCAAGGCCGTTCGGGGCCATCTACAAATCTAACGACTATAACTCATCATCTGTTAACTGGAAATCAGACAAACTAGCGAGCTTCAAATAGCTGCCAAGAATGGTAAGCCGTAGGGGAATTGCAACTGACAAGCTTGCTGCAACGTCAGACGAAAGTGCCCTGCGTCTGACTCTGAATTATTTCCTTGGCCATTCATATGAAACACGTCAGGTCAAAGTTTAAGCGTTTGTCAAAATATCGCTAGTATAATTTAATCTTTATATTAATTACGAAATGAAATGAATACCTAATTCTTACGAACTGACATATTTTATGGGATACATTCGTAATTTTGTAGTTAATGGTAGCTAGCAATGACTTTCTTGAAACATATGTTTGAAAATATAATTTTGTATTTACCATCGGCTTTACTGTGAAAAAAACGTCTTCTAGAAACCAATAGGGTCTACATTCCAGTCTTTGTTGGCTTAGTGACTGACAGACTGACTCAGCATATTATTGTAGTAGATATTACATACATGTCTATTTATAAGAGCCTATATGTATTGTGATCGTCAAAAATAACTTTAAATAATAAGAAGATAATTCAGATAAACTAATTGCAATTAATTAGAATATGGATAAGGATCGCGAAGACAAAAGATAACAAGGAAAAAAAAAATGTCGATACGAAACAAAAAACAATATCTAACATGCAATGCCAAATTGTACATTTCTGTCAAAAAAAAATTGTCTTTAAAATTCAATTCTTAATGTCAAAAATACTTTCCACGCTGCGCCGTCAGTCGCTTGTACATATTGCCCTAACACCCAAACTGCCCTCCTAATTTAAAAAGTGGTATCTCAAAAATAAATGAACTTGAAACTTGAGCTTTCATGATTAGGATTTTAAGGTACATGTTTACCTTCAATTTTCATTTAAGTACTGCCTTTTTAGCTTAGCAGCGCAACACATATGCGATATCTGGTTTGCTTTTAGTTTACGCCTCGACTTTGTTCGGAGATTGGATCGTCACCTCGATGACACAGGCAATCAAGGCCCGCACCTGTCCGGAGTCCGGACACGAGTTAATTTACTGTCGGCGTTGGTCGGCCATTTAAAACGACAGGCGGACGTTGCATGATGATAACCTAAGGTTTCATTAAATTACATAATTTTTTTGAAACAGTGGTTATATCGTATATGCGGACATAATCCCAAATTATACTCGTAGTTCGTTTTTTAGCATTAGAAAAAAAGGTTAACAATCTTGACAAGACTTTTTTTGAAAATCGCGTTTTTAAATAGTTAGCTATTAATTATGAAAATAAAAGAAGCCCTGCCTATGAAGCTGATGGTCCCGGGTTCAAATCCTGGTAAGGGCATTTATTCGTGTGATGAGCATGGATATTTGTTCCTGAGTCATGGATGTTTTCTATGTATTTAAGTATTTATACGTAAATATTTATATATTATATATATCGTTGTCTAAGTACCCTCAACCCAACAAGCCTTATTGAGCTTACTGTGGGACTTAGTCAATTTGTGTAATAATGTCCTGTAATATTTATTTATTTATTATTATTATTTATTTATTAAAAGAAGGTAAATGATCATATATGATTTATAATTGTTATATATTTGCCGTTACTTAGTATTTTATTTAAGTGTTTTCCTATAAAAAAAGACTCGTCAAAATTGTATACCTTCTTTCTAATGATAGTATTATAAATGCCAAACTTACTCTGTCTGTCTGTCTGCCTGTCTGTCTGCCTGTCTGTCTGTCTGTCTGTCTATTTATATCTTCAAACTTAAACCGCTTATCCCGGAAGTCACCCCTAAAGGATGTAAAAGGGGGTGAAAATGGAATAATTGATAATTGGGTACGTAAGACAGTATCGTTATGTAACTGAAATATTATTCAATTTTATTTTAATAATTACAGTGGCAAATTTAATTTGTTTTGACCATTTTTATATTTTGATTGCAATTTAATGTTTGATTTTCGTTTTGATTTGATTACAAATTTTGACATTTATTATGATATTGTTTTATTTTTTATTTTATTATATACAATTTTGTAATTAAATTTATTCTAATATAATGTAAGGGCCTGAAATAAATTAATTGAATTGAATAAGAATAAATCAAATAGCTTTGCAAAAAGTATACAAAGGAACTAACACATTTAGATAATATTGTTTACTTCAAGGATAACTCACATTCTATTCTATGGATATCAATTACACACAGTATCAATATTCAATTAATCATTAGCACTAATACGCTTTTATTACCGGAAAACCAGGCAAAAGACCAAGATACCATATTATTGTTTATATGTCTTAGGTGTTACAGTAGATAAACACGGTGTAATACTCGTACAGTGAAACTACATCGTAAGATCGTAAGATTCTGTATCGTACATACAGAATCTTGTTAGCGTTTAGAATAAGTTAAATTAGTTTGTTGCCACAAACTTACGAAGCTTTGAGACACATAATGTACTAAGATATTTTACTCAGAACGCTGAAGGTAGGGAATACTAGTCCAAAAGTGATACTAGTAGATAGTGAATATTCAAAATTAGAATGCACGTGTAATTATAATTCCAGTCAATACGAAAAAAAATTATGGTAAAACCATAACCTCAGATCAGTCATATCGAAACTTTTTTATAATTCTTCTGAATTGCTTAACTTTATTCAAAATTGAGCATACATTTAAAACAAAATTCAAAATTCAAAAATTTATTCTGCAAGTAGGCCTCAAGGGCTCTTTTACAAGTCAATACAACATTTATAGTAACATCATATAGTGACATGAAAAATACATAACAACATTTACAAATACAACAGCCAATACCTGGGTAAAACATATTAGAAGTAAAAAAAAACATGTAAGTCAAAGATAAAGATAGTTTATTATTCAAGTAGGCATATTACATTGCGCTTATGAACGTCAAATAAAGCTACACCGGCTCTAACCCTATACCTCTGACCCGAGAAGATTCGAAGAATCGGCTTATTAAGCTTCAAACTCCAATAAAAATGTATATTTGTGTAAAATTCTTTCATTTAAGTACTAGATACTTAAATTTATTTTCAATCGAAAGTCTACATCTATGCCCATCTCATCTGGAAAAAAACTTTTTAATAATAAAGTGGTCTTTCTCGAAGGGTGTATTAATTGTGCATCACTCAATTTGTTGTTGATTTTTGACCTATTTTAGGTATTTCATTTGTTTGTTTGCTTGAGGCTTAGGTCATAGTGCCGCCCACGACAGACCATGACTGGCCGTGGGACGTTTTGCCAGCCGCGGTCACACCTATTTTTAGAAATTTTACTTAGTGAACTGTACACACTACCTACTGTAGGTAAGACTTTAATTCGGGATCAGTTTATAAATTTCGCATTAATTTCTTGAGGATATAGTGATCCACAGAGCGCGTTTTGAAAACAGAGATTGTTTTTCTTATTTTTTCGCAACTGTATAAGTATAAACTCATTTAAGTATACTTACTTGAAAATAATATTATACCCAATATGCCCATTGGCGTAATGAAATTTAAAAAATAGTACATTTCGATGCTAATGCGGAAATGTCATTCTTCACTCGTCCCGAGTCTATTATTTTCAAGTAGGTATACTTAAATGAGTTGTGCATGTTTTTGTATAATTTTATAAATACTTAATTGGATTAATTTAATAGCCGTTTAAAATATTTTTCACAATTTCAATCGTGGCTGAATGGCCCGGATAAGTCTGTGCCTTGCCTTCGATGTCCTGTCAAAAACAAAAAATTGCAATATGGCGGACGACGGACGAATATTTTAAATGTCACCGTATTTAAGAATAATTTCGCTTAAAATTTTAGTTTTTTTCCTCACAAGTGTGATGAAAAACATTGTGTGTGCTACGGGCGGTACAAGAATTACGAACGCGTGTTAATTAAGCCCTCGTCTTTGGCTATGAGCTTAAAATTAACACTTGTTTGTAAATTCTTGTTTACCGCCCTTAATACACAATGAACTATTCTTTAAAACTTGCTTCATTAACGCACTTTAAACGAGAGGATCATTTCCAAATATTCTTCCTTTACGGCACCTTATAAAACTCGTTTAAAGCACAAAAGGCCCTATTGGCTAAACAATGGATGTCACTCGCAGGCCCACCAGGAATTATTTGCATCATTTGTTAGGAGAATAGATGGTGATTTTATCAACTTTTTGAATGAGATGTGACGCAATTGTTTACGGCGTAGGAATCACTTTTGAATTTTATTAAGAGTGACGTTGGTATATCTTTTCCGAACATGGAAACGTGATTTTAGAGACGCGTGGAGCCAAAACCAACATGTGGTGACTCTTTCAACGATTTTATGAAATGATAACCATCATGCTGATTTGATGGTTTAAGTCCCCGGCAAGCTCGGTCGAATTTAACCTTCCCATACACAGAGTTTCGTTGCCATTTTGAAACTACGTGTTTGATTGCAATGAAGCTTTGCACATACAATGACATGAGGTGTATCTAATCTTGTAATTCGTTTTTATTGCTTCACCTTATAGAACAAACGACATAGAGCAAAAACAAGTTTTGTATGAAAATCTTATATTCGCTGTATTTTTAAACTATGGTTTGAGGCTACGCTTAAATTACGCTCGTCTGACATCACCTACCTAGCTTATCAAAATAAGTAGAAAGATAAGATTGTGGCAAATAATTTTCTATGCGCACTATACAGTTTTATTATTATTATTTGGAAAAGGATCAGAGGGTGGCAAAGTCTTTTGAGATTTTGTTTAATTGGCTAATATTGAATTGATGATGGCTTTTTTTGCAATTAGAAACAATTGAATTTGCATTAACGGTTTAAACAGTATATGAGCCTATCGAAGAAACCAGTAAATTTTACTGTTCGTAAAACAGTTGAAGCATTCATTTATTTTTATCGCTTTTTCAATACTTAGAAATGTTCATACAGTTAACGTTACTGTATTGTAGTTAACTGTTTTTCAATAATATTGTATAAAACAGTTAATCTCAATGAAAATCACTTTGTGCTCAATAGATCATATTTTTTTCAGTGTGTACTAATTTACCCTTTTATTTATTATGCAATATAAAACATATTGAGGTTAATTTGCGCCCATTAAGTCCTTATTTGTTGCTAAGTTTTTCGTAAAGATAAACAGACAATAAACTAAATAGATACAGACCATTAGCGAGTCTAACACCCCCGCTACAACTGACAGACAAGATATTGCATCTATTACTTAGATTTACGGCCAATCAATTACTGTTCTACTGGGCTACAGTTACCGAGCACTCGGCATAGACCACGGATCTAGAGAAGAGACGTTTAGCACGAGGAATCTTGACATATACCCGATTGTTTTTTTTTTACTACGTCGGTGGCAAACAAGCTTACTGCGGCCGCGGTTACCATAGCCTATGGACGCATGCAACTCCAGAGGTGTCATATCTGCGTTGCCGACCCTTACACACCTCACCCTGAGCTCTGGCAACCTTACTCACAGGCAGTAACATGAGAATAGAATAAGAATAGAATAGAAAAACGTTTATTGCAAAACCATCTACAAACAGCACCACATTAGAAAACAAAAAAAGTAAGAAAGAAGATCTAATACACTAAACAGTTATAACTACTTGTAACTTATACTAACATGCAATAGTTACAGTGATGATGCTGTAATAGAGGCTACAATTGGACACCACACAGCATATGCTCTAACATATATATGCTACAGCGCTGGTCTTCCGTGGAGCCCAGGGCAAGAAGATAGCTCAGAACAGTAAAGGCAGTGTCAGACAGTGATTTAGCAAGTATTAATATTTAACACAAGTTCGAAACTAATGCACGGAAAATTTTCAAAGCGGAAGTGAGTGGGTTGGGAATATCTAAAAATATATTATAAAAATATAAACAGCAGGGTCTAGTGTTATTTGGCTGCGGTTTTCTGTAAGGTGTCGCGTTGTGCGGTAGGGCACAGCAGAGTGGATGTCATTCCAGATCTAGAGCAGAGCCCAACTGGGGAAATACCTCCACCTTACAGAAAACAGCAGCCAAATAACAGTAGATCCTACTTATAGTGTTGCGTTCCTGCCGGTGAGTAAGGTGCCAGAGCTCAACGAGGGTGTGGAGTGTTAGGGTTGGCAACGGGCATGTAACTCCTCTGGAGTTGCCGGCGTCTATAGGCTACGGAGACTGCTTACCATCAAGAGTGCCGTATGCGTGTTTGCCACCGACGTAATATAAAAAAAAATCAAACCTTGCGTATAAATGTTCGGTTAATATTTGTAATTTGCACTCGTTTAGCAAAGTTTTATCTAAATGAGAACCTAAAACCTCCTATGACCCAAATTTTAAATTCCAAATAGTCTAAAAGCGGATGCAGCGTCCAAAAACATACGAATAATCCACATATTAATAAAAACCACTAACATTCCTCCTTTGAAGTGGCGTGCGGTGTGCATAACATACTTACAACATGTATACTGTAACATACATGTATGTTGGGAAAGCTGAAACTGCGCATAACTGAGGTTGTGGTAGTGATGTGCCTTTGTTCGTGTACATTATAAGTTTTTTAACACACATTTAGTGCTTTTTTAAAGTCATAGCCTGCCTCTTGATATACAAAGTCTTTCTTGCTTGGTCTATGTTACTCAGGTGGCCATGATGATGTATCGCAGAATTAATTTTTTTGTCAAAATTTGCACCTCGCATAATATCTAATAACTTTGAAGGCAACTAACTATTGTAGCGAATTGATTGAAGAATATATTAAAGTTGGAAAAAAACTGCGAAACAGCCACATGGCAAGTTCCTTCCCTTCTATTATTTTCATTCCATACAAGCTACATGCATGCCAAGTTGTTCCTTTCTGTTGAGGCCCATTTCTCGAGCAGAGGCCCATTTCTCGAACGGTATTAGTCTAATATTATTGGTGTGTTGCCATGGTAACCCGTACGACTTGACAGTTCGTGGACTAATAATATTAGTCTAATACCGTTCGAGAAATGGGCCCCAATATTTGCCTAATATTATTATTATTATGTTGCTATGGTAAACCATATGACTTGATAATTCTTGGACGGTATGGCCTAGTGGGTAGTGACCCTGCCTATGAAGCCGATGGTCCTGGGTTCGAATCCCGGTAAGCGCATTTATTTGTGTGATGAGAATTATACATATATATCGTTGTCTGAGTATCCAACTCAGACAACGATATATATGTATAATATACAAATACTGAAAAAAATCCAGGACTCAGGAGGAAAAAATAACTATTCTCATCACACAAATAAATGCCCTTACCGGGATTCGAACCCAGGACCATCGGCTTCATAGGCAGGGTCACTACCCACTAGGCCATACCGGTCGTCATTAAAATTTATTATGAGTAGTCTCTGTAAACTTCTAAATATTCAACTTCTGCTCTCAGCCTTAGGATTAATCTGTAAATATAGTTTAGCTTGCACTAGGTTAAACTAGCAAAAATATTTAAATCTTAAGGATATGGAACACAAGCCTTCTGGAGCTTACCGTGGGACTTAGTCAATTTGTGTAAGAATATCCCTATAATTGTAATTAAACTGTTGTCCACTAGCCAACCCCCTAATACGAGTACAAATACTTAAACATACTTACCAGCAAAATAATAACAAATGCTTATTGTAATTGTAATCAGTGTCTGTCGCTCCATTTGTAACATGGAATATGTAAATAAAATGAATATATTTAAGTTCTCATTTTAAGTTCATTGTACAAATTCTTATGAGAATAAAGAATCTTTAAACCGATAATGTTTATTTTTTTATATTATTAGTTTAATACCGTTCGAGAAATGGGCCCCTGGTCGGGACTAAACTTTAAGCTTACGAGTCCCATAATTTAATTTTTCGTAACATCTTGTAACTGCTTAACTCTATTAACCGACTATGAGACCGATGATGACGAATCACAGGAACTGCCAAACAAAGTGATCGCAATTCTCAGTAATGAGTTACCAACAAAGAAGAAATAGCTGCTTACATAAAGAACTTAGTTGCGAAGTGGATCTAAAGGCAGCTAAGTACATCACTATCACAGAGGTTGTCACACGTGGAATTACGGATATAATATTAATTGCTAGGTGTTTATTATCTCTGTGTACATTTGCGAGTGTAGTTTCGACAATATTTGCGAGTTCTAGTTTACGTTGTTAGCAGCGACGTCTACAAGATTTGTTTAAATTAATGAGTTCAACGCTAGTGTTCCTTTGTCGTCTGAAAGTTACATTCTAATTGCGACAGGAGCATTCCAGAAATGGGAATATCATGTTTAGCCATTTTTTTTCTCTTCTGATAAAACTGAGAAGCCGATATTTGGAATGATAAAGTTTTACTTAGCTTAATATAACATGAGCTTTAAATTCAATAGTATATGATACAGATTTTTGCAGGTTGCTAGGGTAGCTGCCATACGCGTGATTTTCTATTCAATTTTTGTCAAAATCATTCAAAATTTTCGCGTTTTGTAGGCGATCATAGTTTTTAGTGAGTCAAAATCAATGTCAATGATTTGCATAATTGACATTGCAGCGCAATTAGAATGCAGTTCTTATAGTATGAATTTGAAGATTAGTAAGTATGTTATTAATCTTAAACTACTAGTTTTTAGGGTTCCGTACCCAAAGGGTCAAACGGCACCCTATTACTGAGACTTCGCTGTCCGTCCGTCTGTCACCAGGCTGTATCTCATGAACCGTGACAGCTAGACAGTTGAAATTTTCACAGATTATGTATTTCTGTTGCCGCTATAACAACAAATACTAAAAACAGAATAAAATAAATATTTGAGGGGGGCTCCCATACAACAAACATATTTTTTTGCCGTTTTTATAAATAATTGTACGGAACCCTTCGTGCGCGAGTCCGACTCGCACTAGCCCGGTTTTTTATGTGATAGTGTAACGAACAGACGAGCCGCCTGATGGGAAGCGGTCATCGTCGTCCATGGATATAAACAACTTCACAGGAGCCACTTAAGCGTTGCCGACTCTTGAGAATCCTAAATACCCGCTTCTTGAAGAATCCCATGTCGTAGCGCAAAGAAAATACCTCAGAGGTAACTCACCAATTTAATCAATATCCTAGATTTATCAATTAATATTTGCCACTGTAGGCACTTTAACAAATGTAGATATTAAATTGTGTAAAAATGTTTATGTCAATCTTCGATAGGCACTGTTACACACAAATATGTTAGCCACAGCGGGCAACTTTTTATACGTAATAATCTCCAAAATTCAGAAAAAAATATACACGAATCTGCGTGTACGGATCTACCTTTTTCTACAATTTTCAGGTTCGTTTGAAACTAAAAGTTTTATAAAGCGTTCCAATAGATTTTGTAACTGAGCAACTGACCATATTTGAAAACATAGAACAAGATACACAAATACGATACGAGCAAAATTCGTCGAACGTAAAACTGTCAACACGCACAACAAATAAGCGAGGTACTCTTTGTAGGTAAGGGAAAGTTAGCTATATTGTACTAATTGCCGGTTGACATGGGGCCCATTTCTCGAACGGTATTAGGGCCAACACGATACAACGTCGTATCGTGGGTATGTGCGTTGGGCCCCGCGATACGACGCCGTAATTTGCATGACTCCGCAATATATATTAATATTATATTAGTTCACGAACTGTCAATTCCATGGGTTACCATGGGAACACACTAATAATATTAGCCTAAAATGGTTCGAGAAATAGGCTACATTTTAATATATTTAGACCACTGCTGATTTTCGCTGATCCGTAAGCAAACTATTTTTATTTTATTTAAATATGTACCTTTACGATTGTAATTTTGGCTAGGCTTTCAGAAATAGCAAACGGGTAAGCAAAAACAAGACACTTTTTTTTTAACATGGACAACAGAGTCGATCGAATAAAATTCGTCTCTTACTCTTTGCCTTCAAGATAAAAATATTTTTGCTGAAACCTAGTGCAAGCTAAACTATATTTACAGATTAATCCTAAGGCTGAGAGCAGAAGTTGAATATTTAGAAGTTTACAGAGACTACATCCATAATATCATAATTAATTATAATTTACAAAACCAGAAGGATTTAATGTAATATAACTAAGCTTAAATTACAAAAGTACAGGGGTCTCGGCTCCGAATACATTTTTATGCCATTTGGGGTTGAGATGCTTGGCCCGTGGGGTCCTAATGCTCTACAAGTTTTTAAAGAATTATCTAAAAGGTTGGTCGACTTCAAGGGTGACCGAAGAGCTGGCAGCTTTCTCGCACAACGTATTAGCATCGCAATACAGCGGGGAAATGCTGCCAGCATCCTCGGCACCTTGCCAAACGTGCCAAATTTTTTAGACATATTTTAATTTTTTTAGTATTAGTTTTTAGTTTTATTTAATAGATAAGTTAGTTTATTTTTATTGTACCCTACATTTAATTACTTTTTAATCATTTTAATTATTTACTATATAACTATAACTATTATGTTTAATTTAAAGTGTAACGTGAAAAACCCCTTAAATCTATCATTACCTTAAAAATAGATAATAGTCATTTAACACTCAGAAACATTAACAAATAAACCGGGGCCATTTGATTTTATTTAATTCCCTGTCATCGACTTCAACAAAAAACATTGCCATATTTTCCAAGAGTTTTAATTTTTCACGCTATAGCACCCCCGGGGTCGAACCGGCTTTATAACTTTTTTAATGGAATCAAGAAGCGGTGTTTTTAGCAAGTTTTGTCCCTGTTGGGACCGTAGTAGCTTTTGTTGACTAAATAATGGCTGAGGTGACTGGAGTTTTGGCATCCCCGAGATTCCACGCTAGGGGTAGAAAAACTGTAGACTTATTTTTCAGTTAAGTTATGAAAACGATACAGTTTAAAAACACTTTAAAATAGCTTACCGAAACTGTTTAGTCTAACGTTCCATAAAGGAATAAGAACTTGTGATTATAATTTTAATTTAATCGATGATCCCTTTTTTAGATACATAGATATTCTTAAAACCAACTCTTTGTATGGAATCTTTTAGACTTCAGTAACTTATAAATTATAAACAGAAAAATATATTTTATTACTGACCAAAGCGTTAGCGAAGTTACGTTTTGACTCGGAAATTTCGCTTTCGTATGTCTGTATGTTCTCCTCTATAGGTGGCAATTCTCAACTGAATCGCGTGAAATTTTGTTTTCAAGTTCAGTAGCTAAATATATATTTTTTGTTGTTTCGTTTTTTGTAAACTGTTCAAAATGATAGAAATTGGCATAAAAGATTTAAATGCCATTATGGCCTATGGCACTTAAGACTTTTGTAAGTACGCTGTGAAAATGAGTCAATAAGTAAGTAGTAGTAAGTAAGTATTTTTTTACATGTTTTAAGCTTATCGATCTTATCGCGAGGTCAACGGCACACAGAGCCACTAGTAATATCTTATGTTTAAATTACTTATCATGCTGTAAAATGCCGTAATAGCATTCGCAAACGATCATCGCTTCAGCAATGAAAGTTACGAATCAACCGTCATACCTGAAACAAAAAATACAGTTTATTAAAGTGAAAAGCGCACTTTATAATGGAACCATCTCATATTGGAACGAATTAAGATCCACGTTATAAAACAAAATGATAGATATAATTTACTATATCACAAAATAAAGTCAAAATGGTTATTGAAATTAAAAAAAAGTCGTAACATCTACCAACTGTGCCAATTAATATTTCATACAATCGAGATCTATTCAGTCGAGTCGGTTGCATTTTTTGGGTTCCGTACCAAAAAAGTACAAAAGGAACCCTTATGGTGCGACTCTGTCCATCCGTCCGTCCGCCTGGCACAACGCTAAATATCTCGAGAACCACTTAAGTTATCGATTTGAAATTTGGAATAGTTATGAACAACGCTACCCAGACACATTGAAAGTAGTATTTTGTTATTTTATTTTTAATAACTACGGGAAATGCCCAATATGAAGAGGGAGCAAAATTTCATCTAGTGATTAGGTCAATTTGGGGTATCATTTGAAAGAGCTCAAAGTGCCCATTCCAAAACATTCTTTTATTATTTTTTAGTAGTGGAAAAATGGATTTATGGAGGAAAATGTAAAAAGCGGCCAAGTGCGAGTCGGACTCGCCCATGAAGGGTTCCGTGCCATTTATGACGTATTAAAAAAACTACTTACTAGATCTGGTTCAAACCAATTTTCGTTGGAAGTTTGCATGGTAATGTATATCATATATTTTTTTTAGATTTTTCATTCCGTTATTTTAGAAGTTACAGGGGGGGGGGACACACTTTTTTTCACTTTGGAAGTGTCTCTCGCGCAAACTATTCAGTTTAGAAAAAAATGATATTAGAAACCTAAATATCATTTTTGAAGACCTATCCTTAGATACCCTGTGGGGTGTTTGGTATTAGGGTGTAATAGATACAGTATAATATAAAAAGCGGCCAAGTGCGAGTCGGACTCGCGCATGAAGGGTTCCGTACAATTTAAGACATATTTAAAAAATCTTATTAGATCTTGTTCAACATTTTACCACTTTGGACACACATTTTACCAATTTGGAAGTGTCTCTCGCGCAAACTATTCAGTTTAGAAAAAAATTATATTAGGAACCTCAATATCATTTTTGAAGACCTATCCATAGATACCCCACACGTATGGGTTTGATGAAAAAAAAAATTTTGAGTTTCAGTTCTAAGTATGGGGAACCCCCAAAATTTATTGTTTTTTTTCTATTTTTGTGTAAACATCATAATGCGGTTCATAGAATACATCTACTTACCAAGTTTGAACAGTATAGCTTTTATAGTTTCGGAAAAAAGTGGCTGTGACAGAATCGGACAGACAGACGGACATGACGAATCTATAAGGGTTCCGTTTTTTGCCATTTGGCTACGGAACCCTAAAAATGTACAATCCCCCCCCCCTTATCTCCAAAGTTTACCGAAAACAATTTTTTTTTACTATCAAAAAACATTTCCGAATTCAGTTTGCTATTTAACCAACTATAAGTGTGTTTATTACACTGGAAATTGCTATGAGATTTCATTAAAGACACCTTTTTTCAAATAAAAGAATAATTTTTGTAATCGATTCACATGATGAATTATCCTCGAAAAATTTGCCGATAGATGGCGCTGTACACAATTATACTTAGTATAGGTACTTCTGATAAAAATTATTTCGCCTTTATAATTACAAAAGATAATTCAAAGTTTGTACGGAACCCTCGGTGCGCGAGTAAAATGAACTCGCACTTGACCGGTTTTTGATTCTTATACGAGTGAAACCGTGACACAGGAGACCGTAACCATGGTAACAAGTAACAAGAAAAAGTTGATTCACCCTTTACATTGTTCTCTCAATGTCGAAGTCTGTGTATTTCCGAGTTGATATATTAATTTTGCTCAACTATACCTGTCCCCGCATCACGATCAGGAAAACAACAAACCGCACCGCGTAAACATGTTTTCACTCAACTCCGTTTCCGCCAAGATGTTATATAAAAATTGTTATTCGTCGAAACAAGGACTCTGGACTGCGGCCAATTTGCGAACGGCTTAGTCCAGTGGGGGGTGGGCGTATGGGGGGTGGGGGTAAGTGAATTTGGGGCATAAATGTGGACGGCGATGTCTTCGGGAGACTTTGTTGGTAGTAAATTGAGGAATTAAGGCCAGCGGGAACGGGATTTGGTTACTTGTGTTTATCTGGTCAGGTACGGTTTTAATGGGTTAGAATGAATTTAGATAGGAAGTTTAAATTATACGTAACGTGATAGCTTAGAAATTATGAAACTCATTTTTTTTTTCAATTTTTGAAGCTAGGGTTCGAATCCCGTTAAGGGATAGTATTTGTGTGATGAGAAGAGATATTTGTTCCTGAGTCATGGATGTTTTATATGTATTTAAGTATTTGTATATTATATATACCTACCATTGTCTGAGTACCCACAACAGACGCCTTCTTGAGCTTACCGCTGTCAATTTGTGTAAGAATATCCCTATAATTGTAATTATTATTTATTTATTTATATGATATAATATTACTATCGGATGTCAAAGATTGCATTACTGTCAGGACATTATCTTTACCTGTCCCTTATGTACAATAAAGTGTTTACATACATACATATATTATTGCGGCGGCGTTGATGACGTTCAATCCAAGGAAATTGACAATTACAGTTGGCATTAACATTGCCGCAGTAAAGTAGCAACAGTAATGCAGCTGCAGTTAACATCTAAATGTCCCTTTTATAATTTTAGTTTAACCCACCGACCGATAGGTCATTAAGAACTTAAATATTTTTTTATACTACGTCGGTGGCAAACAAGCATACGGTCCGCCTGATGGTAAGCAGTCTCCGTAGCATATGTACGCCTGCAACTTCAGAGGAGTTACATGCGCGTTGCTGACCCTAACCACTCGTTGAGCTCTGAAAAAATAATAAATACCTCTTGTGACAGAGAATAACGATATAAAGTTGTCCATAATTTTATATAATACTTAACCGCCTACTGAAATAAAATATTTATGACAATATATTTAAAAAATCACTGCCTGATTTGGCACTACGATATGTCTGCGCAATATTAATAAAATTCATCATAATCGTACTATGAGACACAACAGTTATGATGAAGACCTTCCATTTCATTTTTGACCTCCAATGTTAATAAGAGAGAGTAGATATTTGTTACCAAAATGTGAGGCAATATCTTTAGCTGTCATTAGGCACAAATGTTACGAAAGATGGGCAACACTCAGACCGATTGGACATTTATCCAAGAATGTCGCCATAAATTCCTAATTTGATTAATTTTTAGGGTTCCGTACCTCTAAAGCAAAAAAATGGGACCTTTATGATCCTATAACTTTGTTATGTTCGTCCGTCTATCTGTCCGTCCAACCGTCTGTCTGTCTGTCTGACAAGAACCCTTTATTTCGGGAACGCGTGGAGGTATCGAGTTGAAATAAAACCATAACTTAGGTCTACAGCCCCTTAAAGCTGTGAAAAAATCAAACTTCTAAGTTAACGAAAAAAAACCAACTTTTATTTTATTTTATTTATTTGGAAAGCAAACAGAAATAAGGAGATAAGGTTTCAAAATACATACAAAGGACATTCACTTATTTCCTTAACAGCTCTCACTAAAACATATATAACAGAAATATTAACACTTAACTACTTTTAAGGTACTAAATACAATTATTAAATTTACTAACACTAGATGCTAAGCTAATCAATCAGAATGACTCAGAATCATAATAAACCATAATCAGTCAGAACTACGGCCGCTTATGCCGTAAAAAAACTTATATTTCGACACCCTCAAAGGTATCAAGATTTATAGGGTACTTCCCGTTGACCTAGAATTATGAAATTTGGCAAGTAATATCGTCTCATACTACAAGTACTGGAAAAACTGAAAACTATGAATTTGTAAAAAAATAAATATAAAGAAGTTTTATTTGTACGGAATCCTTCGGTGGCGGTCCGACTCGCACTTAGCCGGTTATTTATTCGGGTGCTTAAAATAGACTAGGATCAATAAAATTCTTTAATCAACGTAAATATTATTTAAATGATATTATGGAATTAGTAAAATTTAATATATCAATATTTTTTGCATTAAATTAGACATCCTCCCATCGTGTTGTTATTTGCCAGCCCACTTTATTCATTATACGTAGGTAACCTATTTTTTCGTTATTAGGGCAAACGTTTTTGAGTTTAATGTGCTGCCTGATTCCAATAATTGACATCCTATCATCTCTGTGGATTTACTATCCAGATTGAAAATGCTAACCATTGGAAGGATACTAATCAATTACATTATCGATAGTTGTTGAAAATTGGTTAGTGATATCATGTCAAAGCGGCTGTCATGTTGAAAAATTAAAACTGCGTTGGGACATTATTCGAAATTTAGATCATTCGAAGAAGAACAGCTTGCCGCTTGAGTACTTATGTAATAGTTATAAAAAAATACTATGTAAATGATTAGAAAGAATAAAAATAAAATCTGCCAAGCGACCAAGTCGGGCCATGCTCAGTGTCTTTCTTTCTTCCTCGCGTTGTCCCGGCATTTTACCACGGCTCATGGGAGTCTGGGGTCCGCTTGACAACTAATCCCAAGATTTGGCGTAGGCACTAGTTTTTACGAAAGCGACTGCCACCTGGCCTTCCAATCCAGAGGGTAAACTAGGCCTTGTTGGGATTAGTCCGGTTTCCTCACGATGTTTTCCTTCACCGAAAAGCGACTGGTAAATATCAAATGATATTTCGTACATAAGTTCTGAAAAACTCATTGGTACGAGCCGGGGTTTGAACCTGCAAACTCCGGATTGCAAGTCGCACGCTCTTACCGCTAGGCCACCAGCGCACGTGACGTGTAAATGTCCATGTTTATGGTTCCGATTCAGACCACAAGATGGCAGATCTTTCAACGCGCACGGTCCCTATAGGCTACATGGGGGCTATTAGTAAGTATCATGTACATTACAAGCATAAGGGAGTAACTTCGCAGCGCACGACTTTTTACTAAGGGGGCGTCCATTAATCGCGTCATATTGTATAGGGGGGGGGGGGAGGGGGTCAGCAAAAAATCACCAATGATCACCACAGGGGACGGGGGGGTATGGACACGTATCACGTGTATTTTTTTTTTCATCTGTGCTATACTGTATTATAGTCAATAATAATCCTTCACGTGTACTTAGGTTCATTTGTTAGAAAACTGTTCTTTAGTTATCGAAAAAAATACACGTCATATTGGATGGGGGGGGGGTCCTGAAAATATCACCAAAGATCACCATGGGGGAGGGGGGGGGGTCTAAAACAAGCCAAAAAAGTATGACGCGATTAATGGACGCCCCCTAAGAAGAAGAAGAGTTTTTGCAATAACTCAAAAACGGCTAGACCGATTATGTTAGCTATAGTTTTCATTGAAACTATTATAATTTTTTTTTGGATCCATGCTTCAAATGTAAAAGGGGGAGACACATGTTTTTTTGTCCACAAACATTAATTTTATCAAACAATGGTTGGTGAAGACCTATATTCGTTTTAAAAGACCTATCTAACGATATCCGATTAAAGCAAAAAAAAAAGAAAAAAAAAGCATTTTGTATGGGAGCTGTCGTACATAAGGACTACGAATTCCTAAAAAATACTACCCTATCCTAACCTAAAAACTTGCACACTTGCACTACAAAACAACATTCTGCAGGCCACATTTTTAAGGGATATTAAAAATATTTCCTTTTAAAATTAATATAGAGTGGTATACTGCAAGCAAGCACTTGATCCGTATCGTACCGGTTAACCGGCTTCACCAACTTGACCGGTCGTGACGTAATTTATAGCCCAGGATTATTCCAATGGCTTACCGAGCGATGTTTAATAATAACAATCTGACAAATTCGGTAAAAAGCTAGAAATTTGAGGAATTGTAGCAAACATTGTTTGATCCTGGCAACTCATTTAGTGTTATTTCTTTCCTCAATGTGTCTAACACAAAGCAAATTTATAGGGTTCCGTACCAAAAAGGTACAAAAGGAACCCTTATGGTGCGACTCTGTCTGTCCGTCTGTCTGTCACATTGCTAATATCTCAAAAAGTACTTAAGCTATTGATGTGAAATTTAAAATAGTAATGAATAACGGCGCGGCTTACGAGGGCGATGACTCGCGAATGCGACGCGGCGCAGCGCGGCGCGGCGGCCCAACGGCATTCGGAGATCGCTCACGTAGGACACTTCCATAGGTATCAAAGGATTGAATTCACCCGCGCCGCCGCTTCGCGTTCGCATATTGTTCGCTCAGGTAAAACACTGCCTAAAACGCTAACGCTATATTGGATGTGTCATTTTTTTTAATATACAGAGTGTTTACTGAGAGCTACAATTTAATTTTGTTGTGTCACATTCCATAAATCTGTCAATATTTAACAGTACGATATTTGCAGTTGATTAATCGCAGTTTTATTTACAATAACAGCAGGGGTAAGATGGTCGGCTCTTTATCATTTGTCACTATACCTGTCACGTTCTAACAAGCATGTAAGCGCGAAAATGACGAGCATAGTGACAAGTGATAAAAATGGAACCATGATACCGCCGCAGTATACGTAATGGAGATAAACAGTGGTATTAGTGTTACTATAACTAGTTTATATCCAAAAAATAGGCCTTTGAGGCGTTGTACCAAGGATGCTGGCGGCATTTGCTCGTTGTATCGCAATGCTGATACGTTATGCGAGGAAGCCGCCAGCTCTTCGGTCACCATTTACGTCAACCAGACGCTTCGCGATTTCTGCAAAAAAACTTGTGCACGCTGGAACCCCATGGACCTAGATTTGCAGTTTGTATTTCATATCAAGTGCTGAACGTATTTTAAATAGAATCTATTTTAAATTAGTAGTAAGTATAAGATATCCGCACCACGCATAATTTTACCTCTTGCGTCGAAAGATGGTCCTTATAAAAGTTATTATAAGATCGTGTCATCCACGATGACGCGCAGATTCGTCAAATATAACCTTTAATAACATGGCATTACGCGTCAAGGCACGCGTCGCCATGAATGAGATGAACTATATAAAGCAGAGGGAATATATTTCTGTTAGAGGTTTAGTTTATGTCAAGTAGTTTAAACCTTCTTACTGTAATCCTGGCCGACGGTGTATGACATGACAATGTGTTTGACATTGTTGTTTACTTTCGATTCTTGTTTCTTGTGCTAATAAACTCTGCTATATATTTTGTTATAAAATATGTGTTTAAATTAACCCATACAATAGGTTATGGCCGGTTAAAAATAGTTTACCATTGTTATAAATATGTCGGAAAGTAACAGTAATAATTTCTCGCACGAAAAATTACGTGGACGTGAAAATTACGTCGAATGGAGATTTGTTATGAAAAATGCTTTAATACACGACAATTTATGGACCTGTGTAAGCGGCTATGGTGAGGGCGACACAACATCGTCCGAGGTAAGAAATAGACGTGACGAAAAAGCAAAATCGAAAATTTGTTTGAGCGTCGAGAAGTCTTGTTTCGTACATTTGATGTCGGCGGAAACGGCGAAAGATGCCTGGAATGCACTGGAACGTGCGTATGATGATAAAGGTCTCGGTTCTAGAGTTCGAACACTCCAGAACTTGTGCGCTGTCAAACTTGAGAACTTCAACAGCATGGAAGCTTACGTCAATGAGATTTTATCGCTAGCGCAGCAATTAGCGAATATGAACAAAGCAGTTGATGACGAGTTTCTTGGTGCGCTGATGCTCAAAGGTTTACCGACGGACTACGAGCCCATGATCATGGCACTGGAGCATTCGGGAGTTGTCATTACAGCCGATCTTGTCAAATCCAAACTGCTGCAGGATCAACGGTGGACTACTCGCGGAGATTCGAGTGAGTGCTTGTCTTCTATGAGAAAAGGCGCTACTGCGAGTGACTCCTGTTGTTCGACACAGTTCGTTGAGAATGTTGCTGTCTCTTGCGGTCGAGTTAGATCTGAAAATTGATCATCTTGACGTTAAAACTGCCTTCCTGAATGGCAATTTGAGTGAAGAGATTTATATGTCACAGCCGGAAGGATTCATCAAACAAGGCAATGAACATAAAGTCTATAGACTCAAGAAAGCTGTGTATGGGTTAAAGCAGGCGTCCCGCGCCTGGTACGATAAGGTAAAGGAAGTTTTACTCACAGAGAAGTTCACACAGAGCAAGTACGAGAGCTGTATCTTCAGTCGCCGAGTGGGTAAGCGAACCATTATTATCGCACTTTATGTAGATGATTTTTTCGTTTTTTACGACTGTGACGAGCTTGCAGATAAGCTGAAAACGTCACTGAAATCTCACTTCACTATAAAAGACTTAGGTGAAGTTAAACATATGCTAGGCATTAAAGTAGATCGCACTAGGAGGGAGTTGAAGCTGAGTCAGAAAAACTATATCGAAAAGATGCTCGAACGTTTCGGTATGAAAGACTGTAAAATCGCAAAGACGCCCTTAGACGTAGGTCTGAAGTTTACTGATAGCGTTACCCACGATAATAATCTACCGTATCAGGAGTTAATCGGTTGCCTGATGTACTTGTCTGTGACCACTAGACCTGACATTTCATTTGCTGCCAGTTTTCTCAGTCAGTTTAATAGCTGTTTCACAGCTGAACATTTTGCTGCAGCCAAACGTGTATTACGCTACTTGAAAGGCACTATGAATTTAGGTCTTGTGTACAGAAAGAGTGATGTAAATGATAAATTTCGTGTTTTCGGATTTACTGACGCTGATTGGGCTAACGGAGCGGACCGTAAATCATACACAGGGTATATATTTAAGCTAGGTAGAAATGTAATTTCCTGGGGTTGTTACAAGCAATCTTGTATCGCACTGTCGTCTACCGAGGCGGAGTATATAGCTTTGTCTGAAGCTGCTAAAGAGGCGGTATACGTGCGTGCGGTTCTTGCGGAGTTGACAGGTTTTAGTAATACTGTTACTTTGTATAGTGATAACCAGTCTGCTGCTAAGCTGGCCACTAATCCAGTATTCCACAAACGATCTAAACATGTGGACATTAGGTATCACTATATTCGCGAGACTATTGATAATTGCATTATTGAATTGTTTTATATGCCTACTGAGCAGATGACTGCTGATGTACTTACGAAGGCATTGCCATATTGTAAGCATAAGTCTTTTGTTCAGGACTTGATGGAAGTCGTCCAAGATTAAGAGGGCGTGTTAGAGGTTTAGTTTATGTCAAGTAGTTTAAACCTTCTTACTGTAATCCTGGCCGACGGTGTATGACATGACAATGTGTTTGACATTGTTGTTTACTTTCGATTCTTGTTTCTTGTGCTAATAAACTCTGCTATATATTTTGTTATAAAATATGTGTTTAAATTAACCCATACAATAATTTCCCACCTGACTTTGAACTTTATTTCAAAGTATAAGGCATAATTTCTGTCACCCTCATGCCTCATAAAGGGTTAGGTAAGTATCTTTTCGTTGGGCTTAATTTAAAAAAAAAATTAAAATGTTACATTTCTAAATAAATTAATATGCTATTCCAAAAAAGCGGTCAAGTGCGAGTCGGACTCCCCCATGAAGGGTTCCGTACGATTTATGACGTATTAAAAAAAAAACTACTTACTAGATCTCGTTCAAACCAATTTTCGGTGGAAGTTTGCATGGTAATGTATATCATATATTTTTTTAGTTTTATCATTCTGTTACTTTAGAAGTTACAGGGGGGGGGGGACATTTTAGAATATCTCATTATAGAAACCTCAATATCATTCTTGAAGACCTATCCATAGATACCCCACAACGTATGGGTTTGATGAAAAAAAAAATTTTTTGAGTTTCAGTTCTAAGTATGGGGAACCCCCAAATTTTTTTGTTTTCTATTTTTGTGTGAAAATCTTAATGTGGTACATAGAATACATCTTCTTACCAAGTTTGAACAGTATAGTTCTTATAGTTTCGGAAAAAATTGGCTGTGATATAAACGGACAGACAGACGGACATGACGAATCTATAAGGGTTCCGTTTTTTGCCATTTGGCTACGGAACCCTAAAAATGTGACAATCCATATCAAAAGGGACCTTATGGCGATCGGAGCTTACGTCCCGTAGTACCTACCGCATTAGTATTGGCGCACCGCTAATAATGGCGTAAACGCCGACCCCCATAAGGTCCCTTTTGATTTGGATTGTCACAAATATCTACTAAAATTTTACGTGACAACTCCTTCGTATAAAATTGAACTATCTTAACAAACATTATTCAACGCGAGATCTCTAATAACTAACTCAAGGCTACAGTAACATTGGTTGGCCTAAAAATGTTATTCACGTCCTACGTTCAGCAATCGGGAATACGTGGCTAGTATCAGATGTATCCAGGCTACGTCGTAACCACATACACACATCGCTTGGTTGCTTAGCCACGGACTACAGACGTAATCTCAGTCCTTGTGTAAACCTTTTATGCGAATTCGTACTTAAACATAGATTTAAATAAATAAATAAATAAATATTATAGGACATTATTACACAAGTTGACTAAGTTTCTTTATTTCACTATACATTTGCTACATTCGTCAATAGTGTGTTTATCTTCTCATCATGATCGTCAAAACATTACATTATAAATTAAAAATAATAAAATTAATTGTGTCTCCCAATAAGGGTCTACACGTGTATAGAAAAATATAGAAACCAACTTAACATTAATCTCGAATTGTCGTTAAAATGTCTTATAAAGATAAAAATATTACAAAAAGAACAATACGTAATTTTTAAAATACAAATTAAATTTACTATGGTTTTGACTAAACATTACAAAATGGAGAGAGTAATGGTTCTCTCCATAATGGCAATTGGGTACTTGACACAAATGTTGAATATTATAACAAAATTTAGTTAAATGGATAGAAAATGAGCCATCCATTATAAAAAAGTAAAATTTAAAAAAATATATTGAGATTATAAAAAAATACAAGGCTCCGAAGTCTCAAAAAAAAAATTTTTTTTTGTACATACATACATACATACATATAATCACGCCTATTTCCCGGAGGGGTAGGCAGAGACCACGGATTTCCACTTGCTACGATCCTGACATACCTCTTTCGCTTCCTTCACTTTCATGACATTCCTCATACACGCTCGTCGGTTTAGGGTGCTCTTGACCTGGCCTTTCTTCAGGATTTCCCCAATTTGATCAGAGAAAGTCCGCCGAGGTCTACCCCTTTCAGCTCCCTCTTCTACTTCTCCCTTATACACTCTCTTTGTTAACCTTCTTTCACTCATTCTTTCCACGTGTCCAAACCATCTCAACATACCTTTCTCAATTTTTGTCACTACATCTTCGTTCAGTCCACACTTTTCCCTTATCACACTGTTCCTAATTCTATCTTGTAATTTTACACCACACACACTTCTCAACGCTCTCATTTCCACTGCATTCACTTGACTCTGATGTTTCTTCTGCCATACCCAACTTTCGCTACCATACATAAGTGTAGGCACCAACACCCCTCTATGCACAGCCAACCGTGCTTTTTGCGACACCTTCTGGCTGCTCATAAACGCGTTGAGTGCCCCATTCACACGATTTCCAGCATTCACTCTCCTTTCAATGTCTTCATCATGTTTACCGTCCCTAGTGAACAAGGTTCCCAGATAAACAAACTCTTTCACTTGTTCAACTCTTTCTTGACCAATCAAAACTTCACAGTTCGTCATACTTTCTCCCTTTTCAAATACCATTACTTTCGTCTTGCTCACATTTATTTTCATTCCTTTCCTTTCAAAAGATCTATGCATTCTAGTTACCATCTCCTGCAATTCTTCACCCGATGACGCCAGCAATACCAGGTCATCAGCGTAAAGAAGACATTTGACGAGTAAACCTTTCATTCTCAGCCCACATTCATCATTTCTCAAATCATGCATACTACTGTCCATGAATAGATTAAACAGCCACGGTGACGCTACACATCCTTGCCTAACACCCTTTTCGATGCTAAACCACTCAGTGTACGATCCGTTTACTCTCACACAAGCACTGGAATCCTCATAGAGCGATTTCAGTGCCTGAATGAGACGACCGCTCAATCCATACACCGACAGTACCGACCAAAGTTCATTCCTCACCACTCTGTCATAAGCCTTTTCCAAATCCACGAAAGCGCAATAGACCTTTTGACCTCTGGCCAAATACTTTTCGGCTATGCATCGCAGGGAAAAGACTTGATCCGTACATCCCATACCCTTTCGGAATCCCGCTTGTGCATCCCATACTTTCTCATCGGTTTCTTTCACTACTCTTTCAATCAATATCTTTGCATACAATTTGCCGACGACGCTGAGTAAGCTAATGCCTCTGTAGTTTTTGCAATCCAGTTGTGATCCCTTTCCTTTGTAAAGAGGTACAATGACAGCCTTGCACCAGTCCCTGGGCACTTGGCCGGTTCTAAAGCACATATTGAAAAGGCGATACATCTGAGTTGCTACAATGCCCTGTCCAGCTTTCAGCATCTCGACAGAAACTTTATCATATCCTGCAGCCTTTCCTGATTTCATTCCTTTCAGCGCTTTCACAATTTCATCCATGCTAATACTGTCTTCATTCTCCGACACATATTCAATGCTTTCATTCAAATCCGAAATTGGCGTGTTTGCCTCTTCTCTATCAAACAAACTTTCAAAATACTCCTTCCATCTTTTTAAGATACATTCTTCCTCATTCACTAATCTTCCATTCTTGTCTTTAATTGAGTTTAGCTCAGAATTCTGGGTGTTACCCCTGGCCAAACGAATGGACTTCCAGAAAAACTTTATATTTGCCTGGAAATCTTGAGACAGCCTTTCTTCCATTTTATCTTTCTGTTCGCCTTTCTTTCTGTCGACTAATTCTTTCACTAACACTTTCATTATTCTATATTCCTTTTTCGCTTCACTGACTTCGTCAAATGAAGCTATGTGATTTCTTTGGTTAGCTCTTGTGGCTAACCAATCCAACCACAACTTTTTCTTCTCACACACTGCTTCTTGCACTTCTTGATCCCACCAAACATTCTTCTCCTTTTTTCCTTTGTGCCTCTTACTTACTCCACATACTTCACTTGCCACACTTACTACTTTATTTTTAAAACTATTCCACAATTGTTCAGTCTCACTAATCTCATCCATACCTTCAAATTCGGTTTTTAATCTACTCTTATACTCATCATTGACTCCTTCATCTTGCAAATTCTCCACTTTGATTCTTTTTAAATCTGCAGTAATTGCACGGGGGCGTTGTCGCCATCCTTTAAACAAGCCTCTTAATCGGCACATCACCAGGAAGTGGTCAGTATGGATACCCGACCCTCGATACACCCTGGAGTCGATAACATTCTTCCTAATTCTTTCATCCACTATCACAAAGTCAATCACACTTTTCCTTACATTCTCCGCCTCACGAGTGTATAAATGTATCCTTTTGTGGTCAAACATCGTGTTTGTTACACAAAGGTTCCACTCTTGGCAAATCTCTAATAAGCTTCTCCCATTCTCATTTACTCTTTTGTCACCGTGCATTCCAAGAACCTTTTCAAATCCGTCCCGTTTTATTCCTACCCAGCCATTGAAATCACCTAACAAAATCATTCTTTCATTCCCCTTACATACTTTCAAAACCTCTCTTAGTTCATCCCAAAATATCTGCCTGTCATTCTGAACGCACTGTGAGATCCTCGCACCCTGGTCTACTGGAGCGTAAACGCCTACCACAAATATGCGCATCAGTCCCACTTTCAGTCTAATCCACATCAGTCTAGAATTCACACATTCAAATTCTCTCACACACTCAGCCATTCTTGCGGAAAGTACAATACCGACTCCCTGACAGGCGCGATCCGAACTAGGCACCCCAGACCAATACGCCTTGTAGGTTCCATGCAGGGTAGTATCGCATCCTTTCCGTTTCGTCTCATTTACACACAAAATATCAATTTTTCTCTCATCCATCATCTGCAAAACCTCATTTAATTTCTCTTCCATTCCTCCTCCAACATTCAGCGTAGCAAAGCGGCTCTCCGTGAGCCGCTTGTCGCCCCCGCGAGAAACGAGACGTGACGGGTGGCGTACCACGTCGCCGCCATTCGGATGATTATTATTTTGAATCTCCATTGCGTTCCCACGAGTAATAGGGATTTAAATGTCCACAACAGCAGAGCCCTGTACTGAAGCAAGGCGGTTTACCACTGTGTCCTGTGACCGCCAACACAGACACCCTCCGTTCAACGCCAGAACTACCCTCTGGCTATGCATCCCTCGGCACGGGTCGGCTAACACCTTGGATTTGGGGGTTTTATATTGGAGTTTTCCTTCTCCTAGATGGGTTGCAGCACAAAGCTAACGAGGCCCATCTCCCCGGGTTATATTTTGGAGTTTTCCTTCTCCTAGACGGGTTGCAGCACAATGCTAACGAGGCCCATCTCCCCGAATTTTTTTTGTCTTTCAAAAATAGAAAAGAAAATGGTACCATTCGATTCCTTATAT
This sequence comes from Cydia pomonella, assembly GCF_033807575.1. Classification (NCBI taxonomy): domain Eukaryota; kingdom Metazoa; phylum Arthropoda; class Insecta; order Lepidoptera; family Tortricidae; genus Cydia; species Cydia pomonella. Next base: position 4,131,018 of record NC_084725.1, on the reverse strand, counting down.
TTTATAGAAAAATAAATTGTAAACTATACACAGAAACGCAATGCTTCAGGGTCAAAATGGCAATTTCCTTGATCTTCCATACATTTAGGACAGACTTATATGATGTGATGTCACATCACCTTATCAATTTGTTAGAGGCGTTTCAATCGTCGAGTGCGAGCGTCAGACTTTAACTCTCATTTCTGACCTTTTGTGTTGCTTAAATGCCATGAGTACTATATATATATATTATATATATATAGACATATAGACAGATATATAGAATATATAGACATTTGATCCTCAGGAAAATCACGATCGTTTGACATTATTTACAAAAAACAGTCAAGTAGCCAATTGCCATGTCAAAAGTTAAAATTCGATGTTTGATTAGTGTTTTTTTCTTCTTATGATAATACGAGACAAACGAACAGACAAATCGCCTGATGGTAAACGATCACCATAGCCCATGGACACCTGCAATACCAGAGGGATTACAAGTGCGTTGCCGACCTTTAAGATGAGAGTACGCTCTTCTTGAAGGCATGAATGTCGCATCGGTCTGGAAATAATGCAAGCGACAGTTCATTCTGCAAATATTTATACTAAATATTAAGTATTCAAACGTAATAGTGATAGATAACTAAACAACGTGTAAATATTTATAGAAATTTGTTTACCGGATTATCCGGGTCAGTGATCCAATAATAGGTACGAATTATTATTAATAACAAGTATTTACTATGGAAAATTCTGACATGCCTTTTATCCCTTTTTGTATTCCAACATGTACTGTGCAAGATTAATAAATTTTTTTAGCCTGTAAAGGCCTGCTGGGCAAAGGCCTTCGCTCTTTCTCGCCATTTACATTTGAAAAAAAAAATAATGAAAAATACTTATTTAAGATATGTAGGTACAATTAACTTGAGTAATCTATATATACAAACTTATTCACTAATTTATTATGAAGGAACTTATCTTAACGTGCGATGCAAAATTGGTATCGGTGGTCCCCGCACTAGGCAAGCCAGAAGGCCTACCGCGAACCACGTTCGACGTGTTGCCTCTCTGTCGCACTTGTAAATTCGTACGTAAGTGTGACAGGGAGGCAACACGTCGAACGTGGTTCGCGGTAGGCCTTCTGTATCGCGGAGGCCAGTACTTGGTGTGGTACAGATAATGGAAGGTCGGTTGAGACAACCGTCAAATGAAAAATCTTGTATTTTGGGAAATAATTAAATGCGAGCTGTGAAATAGTTACTGAAAAATGCTAAATATGTTACTATTAACTTTTAATTAACTACAAACAAAAGGATAAAGAAGCATATGGGAGTAGAAATTAAACTAGATAATTAATAACCAGGTTAAGTGAGCGTGTGTTAACTCCATTGCGTGAATTTATTTATTTATGTATTGAAACTTTGTTGCAGAAACAAAAAAAAATACAAATGGAGGGCTTAATGCGAAAAGGGATATCTACTCGTCAACAATAAGCTCAAACAGCATAAGTTTGTATAAGTAAGTATATAATTACAAATCTAAATTATATCAAACAACAAAACGACGTGCAAATATTTATAAAGCATTGTTTACGGGTTTATCCGGGTCACTGGCAAAATAAAACGGCCATAAAAAACTGAAAAGTGGACCCGGGTACCCGGCCCGGGTAATTTATAACCGGGCCCGATTTAATAAAAACCGTCAGCTGGTCGCTAATCGATATTTACCTCTTGTACTCATATATTTTGCTGACGTTGGCAGTTCTATTCATCGTTCGGCTTTGTGTGTGTGTGAGTTATAAACTTTATTGTTATAATTTAGTAGCAGTAGAATATAGATAAATAAATTATTATACAAATAGCTTACTAAGACAAAGTCCTAAATTAAGTAAATCCACGTTAAAAAAAAGTGGCTGTGACAGAATCGGACAGACAGACGGACATGACGAATCTATAAGGGTTCCGTTTTTTGCCATTTGGCTACGGAACCCTAACTAGATTAAAAGAATATCTCAATTTATCATGATTATAAAGTGGAGTTAATTAGAAGGTAAATAATGTAAACAAACCTTTATAACATTTGAAGGAAAATTTTGAACATGTATTAGGTATATCAATGTGTATTTAAAATATATGTTCATTATTAATATTTCAGTGAAAATCACATGCGTAATTTTTTTAGGTTTAGTGTTAAATGAGAACGAATACAATATTTGTTTACAACTTTACATTATTTGCTGTTATTATCCAATTAAGGTGGGATTTAAATCTTCTCGAGTCAGAGGTGAAGGGTTAGAGCCGGTGTAGCTTTATTTGAGGTTCATAAGCGTATTGTAATAATTATGTTAACTTAAATAATAAACTATCTTTATCTTTATATTTATTGTATGTATTCAAGGTAATTGTTATTGCTATAATTGGCAGTTCTGTGTACTTGTACTGTTTCCGATCCGAGTCCAAGACAATAATAAATTAATAGTAAATATTATAGGACATTATTACACAAATTGACTAAGTCCCACAGTAAGCTCAATAAGGCTTGTGTTGTAGGTACCTAGACAACGATATATATAATATATTATAATTATAAATACTTAAATACATATAAACACCCATGACTCAGAAACAAATATCCGTGTTTATCACACAAATATATGCTCTTACCAGGATTTGAACCCGGGACCATCAGCTTCATAGGCAGGTTCACTACCCACTAGGCCAGACCGGTCGTCAACCGAACAATACAATCTGGTCAACAAGGTACAAATTCTGGGAACGGCAGATCAGATTTGCTTCATGTTACATGAATTCGAATATATTGTTAATATTAGGAACTTGTATGTTGTATGTATTACAAAATGTTACTAGTGACTGTGAGCTGTTGAACTCACGAACTCTGTGGCTCCGCCATTTCAATAGTTATTTGTGTCCCAAGGGAGGAAAAGTAGGACATTGCGTGCAGCGTGTAAAATTGTCACCCGGGATGGAATGTTCTACGATTCCTCCCGTGGCGCGTATACTATTTTTCCGCCCGGAAGGCAGAAAAAAATAATGTTATACCGAAATAGAAAAATAACTCAATATCAGGTATATCAAACCTGCTCACAAAATTTAACAAGAATCGCTTTAGAGTCTCAAGAACCCGCCTCCTAAAAGCCGCTGCTCTCATTTTAAAATGACATTCTTAAATTACATGCTCCTGGTATGAACATATATACCATAAGACAATTTGCTCTCGCTTCACGCTCGTACGATCAAAAACGAGGTATTTACCATGTACATTTGTGGTTTTATGAGGTTTATAGGTTTTGCTTAAAAAAATGTATTGCAACTTTTGAAGGAAAAACCTATAAACCTAGTTTTTCATTGTGTCAATAAAATACTAAAAACTCATGGTCAATGTAAAATATTATTAATAAATGGTAAATATGTGATAGATATTATTTTGTATGGACGTGGTAAAATCAGCAAAATATCCTATCTACGATATTTAAGGTACTTCGCCTTGATGTCCCATAGTCTTGGGACGCCCTGTATAGGTACTTCCCTCTTAACGACTAGTATGACCATGTTAGACTGAAAAGGAGTCTGAATCCGTACTAACATTATAAATGCGAAAGTAAATCTGTCAGTCTGTCTCTCTTCACGCTAAAACTGCTGAACCAATTTACAAGAAATTTGGTTTAGAGATAGTTTGAGGCTTGGGGAAAGACATACGATAGGCTTTATCAATCATCATCATAGTTTTACGTAGACAAAGTTTCGGGCAGAAATCTGTATTTTTCAGGCTCAATTTAAATGAATAAAACACGTTTAAAACTCTCTTTAGAAGATAGATAGATAGATAAATCATTTATTTGGCAGCTGCAAAAACACGCAATATAAAGTTTAAATCATCATAAAGAACACAAATTATTACAGGAACAAAATAAAAATAGCACAAAAGAAAATTAAGAAAACAAAATAGGCATAATTAAGAGGAATTCCTAGTTGCCAATTTTCCATACAAACGCTCTCGACTGATTCCTCCCTGGATTTTTAACCTAGAGCAGTGATTTTTTCAAATAAGATAAATATCATCAATATCTGTGCCGCTATGTTTTGCTTTTTTGGATTATTTTATTTTGAAGAAAGATACAGCGCCTCGAAAATCGCAAAAACGGCTAAATTGAATTGGCTATAAAAAAAGGCACAGTATACAAATATGACAAAAAATATCCAAAAAATCAAAACATAGCGGCATAGATTATTTCTTCCTCTTGCAATTTCCAAAATTTCATAATGATTAGTTGCGTTTTGGAGGAGGAAACAGTCGAGAGCGAAACCTCGATTTTTGAGTTTTTTGCGAGTGAATTTCGGTCCGAGCTGCAGTTGTCCTTATCGCACGAATTGGAGGCGGAGACAGTTTCTAAATATACGTACACAGAAGGAATAGTGATGGGCATAACATCCTTATTAGGGATTGCAGAACCGGTACTGTTTTAAAGAACCGGGATTTCCCGGTACTTTCGGAACTGGTCTAATTATTTCATTATTTTAAATAAAACGACAGCATTTTGCGATTTGACTACCTTTCGTATTATAATTTAATAATCACATTTTCTTTTATTACGTAGTAGGCAATTTTTTTTAGAAATATAGTATTTTACATTGCTCACACTTGTGCGTCACAAGTAAAAGATAACTACTTTGATGTTTGCCACTAGATAGCAAAATTAATGAAATTACATTGACGAGGGGATTTATACATAAGTATCGCAGTCGTATTGTATAATCCGCCGTATTACATTACGGCTAGCCGATATCAAAATAAGGGCCATTTTGAAATGCGGCGGTTCAACGATTAAGGTATGTTGGGTAAATACCGGATGCGGGTGAAGAACGTAGGACATTCATTTCCCCCTAATTTGGCTTTATTTTTTTAATGTTGGCAACATTGTGTAAGACGCCATTTCATTGCGCCTCGACTGTCAGTGTCCCCGCGTCGCTCAGGGAGTCGGGCTTGTGCTATGTGCAATCACAGAGAGCAAGGTAAATTTCGCGAATTCTTCCTTCTATCCGATCTTCCCTCTGTAATTTATTTTGCGTATTGTGATGAAACTGTGTTTGTTTTTGTAATTGTGTTAACAGACCTAGCACTGCTATAGACCGATATCCGATCTTGACCCTTCCAGGTAAAGATCGGACCAGAAACAATCAGATCTTTACCTATTTAAAAAACAGCAGTGATTATCAAACTTTAAATTTTCTTCAATTTACCTACTGACCTTAATTATTACATTTATTGTTTTCTTGATCACACTTTCGTACCATTATTTTTATCCAGTACCACTACCAGCGCGACGGTTACTGACAATGTAATTTTTTTAATTTCCGCAACCCAAAGGTTGCCTTTCAGCGATAAGACCGCATGTTGTTTACCTGTGTTTATGTGTATGTTTTCTTTTGTATTGTTTTATTTTATTGAGGTGTGCAATAAAGAGTATTTATATTGTATAGGGATGATGATACATGTTGAAATTTATAACAAAATCGAGTAAAATAGATAGCAAATGAGCAATTTTTCGCAATAAAGTACCTACATATACGGATGCATATGTAGATGTGCACGCATACATACATTGCTAGTTTCGGATACAAAATAGAGATAGGGCTTCGAAATTAGTTTCCTTAAAATGCTTCAAGAGGGCTCTCTTTTCCTATATATTTACTTTACTCTTTACATACGATCCTTATATTTTATCAAAAAAAAAAGATTGTATATGAACTATATATATTCATAATTGCAAAATTAAACCAACAAAATCGCAATTTTAATTATTTTCCATACTTCAAGATGGGCTCTCAGTGACCTTGACCTTTTTAAAGAACTACTTAGTCTTTTTGATTTCTAAGTTTGATTCTTATTTTTTTGGCGACCTTCATTAAAAATGACTGGGCACGATTATTTTTTATTTTGATTTTTGTCCCTCCTACTTAAGTACTTAATATCTTCCAGTACATTCCATTCAATAAACAATACATTTACACTTTCCCTAAACCTGTACAGTTCACGAAATCTTAAATTGTCAAAACTTCGCAACGTATCTATTATTTTAGTGGTTTTTTTTTATTACTTCGGGTAAACCTTACAATAAGAGGTTTCTTAGCACATTGTTTACTTATCAAATTGCCTTATGACATAGGTATCAAAGTTTGAGAGCCACAATTTTACCAATTTTTGTATCAGGGTTAAGATCGGATACAAAAGGGTAGACACCGGACCTCTTTCTTTGTGATACCTTATTCTCTTTCCATTAGAAGCAACTTTTTTTCACCATCCAATGTTCTCCCTTGATGGCAAAACACTCGTTACCCTAAAAAAAAGTATGTCTCATCTTTACACAGGTACAAAACTAAAACCGTTCTATATTGAAGATTACCAAAATTCAGGCCGAATCTACGGTTATTATTTAACGATTCGCTCCGTACTTCAAGAATCTGTCACGTGTTGAGATCTCGAAAAAACATTTTTTCACGAGTTCTCTCAATTGGTCCCAAAATTGTCCGGCATTATCCCAACATACTTTACCCAGATTGTCATTGCAATTACTTTTTGTATACGAGTAGGTGCTAACATAATTTAAGGAATTGTAACTAACATTTTTCTTTATGGGCCCCGGCCTGAAATAAACGGATATTTAATTTAATTTAATTGCGATACGTTCTTCAATAAGGCGGCCCAAGTTTAGCCCCATCGTACTACAAGTTAAATAGATTGTAGTTTAACCATAGGTATATTTATACCTACTTACAAAATTTCACAACACACCATGATCACTCCCAACTTACTGATACGGATAGGTACAGTCAAGTGTAAAAATATGGGTGTACACATCTTGCTCAAAAATATGTCCCATAGCATCTTATTCCAGTGTAATAAGAGCGTAGTACCATATTTATGAGACGATTCTTTCGATACATATTTTTGCACTTGACTGTACGGCGACAACCGAAGCTGAGACATCATTCTTTTTTGCAGTTTTTACCTATATGGTAATTAATATCAATCAATCATTTATTATTTCGTCATCATAGGTGTAAAATACATTTAGTACAGGTGATAGGGTGTTTGGTATTAGGGTGTAATAGATACAGTATAATATAAAAAGCGGCCAAGTGCGAGTCGGACTCGCGCATGAAGGGTTCCGTACAATTTAAGACATATTTAAAAAATCTTATTAGATCTTGTTCAACATTTTACCACTTTGGACACACATTTTACCACTTTGGAAGTGTCTCTCGCGCAAACTATTCAGTTTAGAAAAAAATTATATTAGGAACCTCAATATCATTTTTGAAGACCTATCCATAGATACCCCACACGTATGGGTTTGATGAAAAAAGATTTTTTGAGTTTCAGTTCTAAGTATGGGGAACCCCCAAAATTTATTGTTTTTTTTTTTCTATTTTTGTGTGAAAATCTTAATGCGGTTCATAGAATACATCCACTTACTAAGTTTGAACAGTAAAACTCTTATAGTTTCGGAAAAAAGTGGCTGTGACAGAATCGGACAGACAGACGGACATGACGAATCTATAAGGGTTCCGTTTTTTGCCATTTGGCTACGGAACCCTAAAAATGAAAAACAATATTACGTGGTAACAACAAAAACAACTTGCGTCGGGCAGCGCAGAATAAATTCCATCCGGCTGGCGGGCGATGCCGACGGAACGGCGCGCAATGAGCGAGCGCACGAGTCTCGCGTCTGTGTGGGCGCACTCACACTTAGATAGCTCCGGCTCCCGCCCACCGCAGCGCGACAGAAACATAGCTTCAAAAATTCGAGATTTGAAAAGTTGCTCAGCTAGGAATTGCTCTTAATAAACAATAAAATAAAATAAAAGTACCTACCTACATACTGTGTGCGTTGCAGCAGGACAAAAGAGTCACGGCTCAGTGATACTCTTCACTCTTTCGAGTAAAGCACTGGTTTTCTGCCGGAACCCAGGTGACAGCAGATGTATAAAATGAGGGTATGAGTGTGTTATATGTTTATAATATATAAGTCGTATGTGATAATAAATAAGTCTGCAAGGATGTGAACAGTGTGTAGGCCCCCTAGTTCTCGTGACTGCCATCTCCACCATGTTAGATTCTGAAATATCTGAAATATATATAGAAGATATCGTTACACTTGGTCTAGGATCATCATCATGGCTTTAGAGCTTTGCTCTTGCTAGTGGAGTAATCGCCAATCAGTTCTTTCTTATGCCTTGTGCCATTGTTTTTTATTTGGCTGAGATAAGTAATAGTAGGCCTTCCTTCTCCTCTTGTCTCTTCAATCCTGCCTTCCAGGATGTTTAGGGAAAGTTGTCATGCTGTATCAGGCTTCCTAACATCAAAATGTTACATCAAGATGATGATGGCAAGCCTCTCCTATATATTATTGTATTTAATAAGCATAGCTTTTCTCCTATCATACATAGAACCTCTTCATCCGTGTTCTTTTCAGTCCAGCTAATCCTTTCCATCCTCCGCGGACACCACATTTCGAAAGCTTCCAACCTTTTTCTATATTTTTTTCTCAGTGTCCATGTCTCACTCGCATACAACGCTATACTCCAGATAAACACTTTTATCAATCGTTTTTTGTCTTTTTATGATGTGTGCCTTAAGTAGGTCTTTTTTAAACTTGGTCTAGGAAAAGAAGCCAAAACTTTCTATAGTCCTCGAATCAAGTAGGCAGCGTATTAGAGCTCATTCGAACAATGATCTCAAAAATAGAATTTCCCAATTGGGATCTTCAATATTAAGAAGATTAGCTACGAATTTAACTCTAATGCTTCAACACCGACAAGAACATTATTTATAGAACTGCTTATAAAATACCTCTTAATATTAATTTGACGCATAAAGAACTTACGTTGTACGTATTAGGGTATATAATCACTTGGCAGGTTGTACAAGGTTGTTCCCAAGACGTGATACGCCTAATAAAAAGCTCGTGATGTCACACTTCCTGTAATCTTCCCTGAAAGGTTTCCTAATAATTTTCGTAATTATATTGCTTTGAATCCTTAGATTTCTCAGGTCTTTTTGCAATGAGTTTTTATAAAAAAATGTCTCAAGAATAGCAATTTTGGATATAATAGCGCTTTAAATATAACGCCCTAGGAAATAGCTACGTGTTTGCGACGTTTGGCGTAGAAACTTTAGGGCTATGAGGGCCAAGTGTGCGTGGCTGTATAAAGATTTGTTGGCGCGCCTAATAGAGGCCCCTTCTCACCAGAGGGCTGGCTACTATTTCGCACAGCGCATAAGTATCGCTATTCAGCGAAAAAATACGGCCAGCCTTACCTTGCCCGTTGATGGCGATCTCGGCCATATTTTTTATCGATAGGTTTGTGTACATAACAAGTCATTTTTATTATGTTTCTTAATTTTTCTTTAATATAATAGTCTATATCCTGTATTTTACTTGAAAATCCGGAGCAATATTGTCATTAGTACCCCTAGTGTATATTTATTCGATATCGTAACGTGACGTACCCGTTAGCGTTAAGTCTCATTGTGTTTTTGTTTTGTTTTCAGTTTCCAAAACGTCTCGCTTCGCGCGCTGCTTCTAAAACCCATATAAAATTAGTCTTAAGAGTCTTAACGCAAACGGGTACGTCACGTCACGCTATACAATAAATTTACACTAGGGGTTCTGGTCTGGTGTTGTGAAAATGTAACAATTTTTGCATTGAATAAGACTTAAAGTATTAAACTTGGGATGGCACAACTTGACGTCCCTTTGCGTGCACAACCACAGATTAACAACTTGAATTTTGACAACCCTAAATAGCCGAAAGGGATAGTGCCATACATTAGAAAGGCACAACATGATTTGTCCTAGAATCGCTATCAAACTTCAGCTTTGTAGGAAGTGTTATTTCTATACGGCATCACCTACTATTATTTATTCGGTGCCATTGTAATAATGTTTAAGAGGCTGTCAATACCTAAAGCGCGCACACTGTCTATTTGTATCGGAGTAAATGAGATAGCACTGTCGCATGTTACTGGGCCTGGGCAAGGGAATAATAAGAAAATTATTTAAATAAAACAAAGTGGATTATTTATTAGTGTAATATTTTACTCGTTAGCGGTTTAGATATAAATGTTTTGAAATTATGATTTTAATTGCAGACCCATAAGTCAAAACAATAAAGACATAGAACCGTTTAATTGTGATTTTAAGACCAATTTTTGCAATTATTTTCTATCGAGCCGATTTCGTTCAATCATGTATCGAGTACAACCACGGTCTTTGAAATATAATTAATATGAACATGTATTTTTCTTACTTCACTAAAACAAATAGTCTTTCTTAAAAAACTGTTTAAGTAACATCAATTTCAAGGACATTGGGTGTTGACAGCCCCTTAAGGCCAGATTTTTGACAGAATACGATAGTAGCGTAGTCGATGTTTCTTCCCAAATATTTCATCTTAGCTGCAGAATGCAGTCAGCAGCAATGTCGCGCCGCATTTCTGCAGCAGTAATACTGTTGTAATCTGAATTCGAATGGTACCCTTAAATTATATTTGTTGTATCAAACACCATAGTTATTTTAACTGTGTTAAAAGCAATTAACGCGTTCATCTCCAACTGGTCGATTCTTGCAGCTGCAGCCGTGTACCCGGTTATCCGGTTCATCGGGTACCCGGGTACCCGGCTAATTAGGGGGCTATTAGCTGTCCATCACACGGAAAGCGGGTGAGATCAGGAAATAGTGTTAAAAATAGGGCAAAAGCATATCGGGATACTCTGTGTAGGGTTCCGTAGACACTATTAGATCCTTCAGTAAGAATTCTGTGTTTTACTTTTAAGAATTCGTTAACGATCTTAAAGAAACAATATTAATAACAATCTAAGCTTACGTACCTACTTATAAAAGTTTTTGGTTGACAGGAGTTTGCAAACAGACAAATCATATTTCAGTTCTTGCAAATAGTACTTATTTACTTCGAAAAAGTGATTTTTCAATTAAATCATTTATTCAGAAGAAAAAACGTTCACTAACAAATGCGCACGCCGACAATACATCAACATTTAAGTAAAATAAAAGATATAAGTACCTATCTTAAAAATGGAATGTAAACAAACACTTCAGCGATTCGCATATAAATAATAGCTTATACTTCTAACCCCCTTCTCTATGCATACTAATAGATAAACCGCATAAAATACATAAACATAACTGACAATAATTATTCAAACGATAATAAACTCCAATATTAAAATAACAAAGTCTATATTCGTTCGAATCGTGATATCAGTTAGATCGTTTTGTTAAGGGAGCGTAACGAATGCGCCCCCGAAAAGTCCAACTATTTGGAGTTTAGAACTGAGCGCGAACGAAGGAATTTTAATAAACAAGCTATTATACGGGTAAATTAATTTGGGAACACCTATCAATTGAGTCGAGGAGTATTTGTATTCGAACCGACGCTAGAGAAAGGATTTTTACATCTACACTTAGGAGCAAAACTGTCCCAATAGTAGCATATTAGTAGAATGTGGAGAAGTTGATGTCGATCAAGGGGAGGCGGAGGGGCACATGATTAATACATTTTAACAGTACTCCTTGAAATTTTCTACTAATCCGTCTAACATATGATGTAACTTACGGTTATTCTGTAATTTCGAATCGAAAAGTAGAAAATAAACATTTTTATTTTTTCCAATATTTTTATTAAAAATTCTGCCACTATAAAATCATCATGAAATTGTTTTAATGGGGCATATTTTTGAAGTTACTTTTAGGTGACTTATAGTTCGGTGCAAAAGTGTACCATTAAAAACAGCCATAGAAAGTGTATGTTGTTCAATGTTAAAGACGACTGTTATTCTGCCATAACTAGAAAACTATGTTCACGATTTAAACAGGTGATACCTCATTTTAGAGAGGCTAAAAATATTGGGAAAAATAAAAATGTTTTTTTTTTTCTGCTTTTTGATTCTAAATTACAAAATAGCCGTAAATGCCAAGTACATCATATGTTAGGACGATTTTTAGAAAATTTCAAGAAGTACTGTTATGTATTAACCATGTGCCCCTCCCCTTGATCGACGTCAACTTCTCCACATTATACTAATATGCATCTATTGGGACAGTGTTGCTCCTAAGTGTAAATGTGTCTTTTGTTTGATTCTACGCTGCAATTAACAAATTAAAAGGAGTGCTTTTATATTATAGGTAAGAATGTATTAAAACAAAACATCTGACAATAATTATATTCCATCAACAAGTACATAATACGTTCATGTCTAATTTTAACGGTAATATCATTATGAAGATAATGAAACCAACAATTTGACGATACAATCCATCAACTCACAATAACAAGAACCAAGCAAAGCTTTCAACTATTTAATAAGTCCATTAAAATCCCGCAAGCATGCTCATCGTAGTTCGCGCGCGGCACGTAATGCGCGAAATAGGGTGACCAAGTATTAAACGGGTAAAATGTGTGTTGTTTCACAAGTGGTTCGTAACGAAGCGACCGCCGGTTGTAAAAACCCGGGAGAGTTGGCGCGACATGCGATAACAAGGTGGAAATACAACGTGTGAAATATACGTCGTAACTTGGGGAGTGGATTGGTGTGGTGCAAGTCATGAGAGTGTGACGAAAATTTGATAAATTCATTTAGATGAACTGGAAACGTCACCACAAACTTTTTACTTTTTTAGAGGAACTGGATACATGAAATGAGAAGCAAAATTAAACTGTCGTGAGCCATACCAACATTAAAATAATCTTATAAATTATCCTTATGTATTATATACCTACCTATGAAACGATTGAAGTGATAAATCACTTCAATCGTTTTCAAGGTTCATTGTAAACGAAAATATGTATTACTTTATTTGGTGGCTAAGGTGGGATTTTTTTTTAGCGTGGAGACCATTATTTCGATACCTCGAACGACAAGTATATACGGAATGATATTAGCATAAAGACCTAGCTCCTAGACTAGAGTAATAAAGAAGTAACCTTTTCTCAGCAGTGAGTAGAAACGGATTGAATAGAAAGATATTAAATTTGTTAGAAAAACTTCCGCTTGTAATAATTAACCTGTAGGCAGGAAGGTACCCACATATTGCTGCTATATGCTCCCCTTATTATATTATTCCTTTATTTATCTTGTGTCTTAGATTAGGCATTTTATAATATGAATATAAAAGTAAAATACAACAAATCATACAAAAATAATACAAAATACATATAAACACATTATAAAAAACCTAACCTAGGGTGCCGCCAGCAGCGGAGCAGGGCCCAAGCTGCCGGTGGTCAGGGCCGCAGAGAGAGAAACCGGCGGACTATCCGCGCCGTGTCGAAGATCACCGCCTTCTGCATCTGACCCTTGATCCAACCACCTAGCGAGAGTCTCTCAAGGTGTTGGTCGAGACTCTTCGCTTAGAGACCATTCGCTGAAACGACTATCGGGACAAATTACAAATTACACAAATTGACTAAGTCCCACAGTAAGTTCAATAAGGCTTGTATTGAGGGTACTTAGACAACGATATATATAATATATAAATATTTAGAAATACTTAAATACATAGAAAACACCCATGACTCAGGAACAAATATCCATGCTCATCACACGAATAAATGCCCTTACCAGGATTTGAACCCTAGACCATAAGCTTCGTAGGCAAGGTCACTACCCACTAGGCCAAACCAGTCGTCAAAAGCCTTATATTCCTTAATTCGGTAGTTAGTCCCACAGATCGCCCGATACTATTCGCCCGCTCCGTTTATATAGCCGCTGTCCGTTTGCACTCTGCACCGCTAAATTTACCTGTGGACCGAACTTAATGCACTTCACACAGCGTCCGATACAGAGATTACAGACTGCGCCTGAAATTACTCCATTAAAATGTTAAGTACCTTTTTCTCTATTAAGCCTACTTTTACTACAATTCTCGATTAAGAACTTAATTTATATCTAAATAGTTTAATTAAAATTTCTCAAGAAATAAACATAATGGATATTTTGAAAAAAAAAAACCAAGAATATGAGAAATTATGCAAATATATTAATGGTAATAAGTGCCCACAGATCGCCCGATACTATGCGCCACACGCTCCGCTTATATACCGTCCCGCTGTCCGCTCGCACCTCACACCACTATTTCACCTGTGGACCGAACTTAATGCACTTCACACGGCGTCCGATACAGAGTGGACTGCGCGAGAAACGCTGAAATTACTCACTTGATTGGCTTTTAAACGCTCCTCTTTTTGAAACTTCCGTAAAAGCGAAGGAAATGTTAAGAAGTAAAAGTTTAAGAACGAGCACCTTTTCCTAATGTATTCTGATCTAATAATAACAACATTTTTAAATCAAAACGTAGTTTTTTCCTTTCATTTGTAACGTGATTGGTGACATAATAAATTCATTTCCCAGTTTATGCTACTTGCAGACTAGTTAATATTTTATGCCAAGCAAAACAAAAAACCAAATTCCTAGATTTTTTAGTACAGGCACTAAAGCAAAAATGGAGATGGGCTGGCCATCTGGCAAGACTGCAGGATGGTCGTTGGACAAAGAAAGCCACGGTGTGGCCCGGACCTACGGGAAAGCGCGGCAGAGGCAAGCCACGCACGCGCTGGTTAGACGATCTGCCTTTACCTTCCATAGTTCAATGGATATACCTAGATATGACCCGGGTTGTTAACTTTCATTGTATTCCAGCCCGCGTAGCCATCGTGCCCATCGTTAACGCTCCGTAGCGAACGAAATGCAACTGTCACTGTCGCACTAATATAGAAGAGTGATAGAGAGAGAGATAAGTGTTTAACAAATAAAAACGGGTTGAAATAGGTGCATTTAATGAACGATGTTTCATACAACTTACTGCAAATCCTTGTTGTACGTTTGTTGAAAAGTTTTGTTCTTTAATATATTCCGCATTTAGTTAAGCTAAGGCATAGTTTAAGTATCGCAATCAGTTGAATGACTTATACAATAAATAACATTAAATTAACTGTCATAAATACAATAAAATAAAAATAGCTTTATTCCATTCCTTACATTACTATTACAGATGTCAAATACTAGATTAAGTCAATTTTTAGTTATTTGAAAAAAAAACATGCATTATATAAATTTAAATAAAATTAATGTTTACTAAAATATTTATTATTAAATTAATTTTATATTTAGTTAATTTTAATGTAAGGACCGCCTGTAGTGGTGAAAGCCTCCTCCATGTTATTCCACTCCATTATAAGAAATTATGTAAACTTTTGAGCTTAATAAACTGATCTTATCTTATCTTATCTTATCTTATCTTATCTCATGTTTTTCCATCCTGAGCGGTCTGCAGCTAGTCTGCACCACGTTTTTCCTGCAACCTTTGCAATAGTCATAGGTATACCTTAATCAAAAATTAACAGTTTTTTACTGTAGCTTACAGTACCTACCTTCTGTTATTAATAGTTATGCATTATTTTATTTTCATTCGTTATTCAGATTTTCTTCAGTGACCATGTTTTACTATGTTATGCCGTAAAATTGTAAATGTGCAGATAATGTCATATAATACTATATATCTAGTATTAATCCAATTATCGGCCCAATTCAAACTTTAAGGTCGTCAAATATTAGGTCTAGATACGACATGGATCGGATATGTCAATGTCAAAACTGACGTTTTTGTTTGAAAAAAACTTCACTTTCACTATAAGTTATACTGACATATCCGATCCATATCGTATCTAGACCTAATATTTGACGTATCTTAAAGTTCGAATAGGGTAGTAAGTAAGAACCGTAACTGAGTGTGGGTTGTAACTGTCATTTCAGTAAATACTTACTGTGCTATAAGTTAGAAGCGAGGTAATATCCATCCTGTGATTGCCTAAATTGAGATGAAAATGGAACTTATACATACATACATAAGGCGTTTATTTTTAAGTCAGAAAACTGGCAACAATACTTACACTATATGTATAGCTGAACGATAACGTTATTAAACCAGCCCTCTTGCTCGGAATCTCGAATGTTCCGGCTTTTGTGGCTCAAAGAAACTTCTCAATATTTTCCATTCAGTGCCTTTAGATATTGAAAAGTTACTCGTACAATTTCAAAGTGGATTTTGTTTAGTCTGGGCCGATGTTAACTTAGTTAATTTTTTTCGTTCGATTTGGATTACATTTGGCTGGCTCGAAGAGCTCCTTATTCTAGGCGAAATAAATACGA
Organism: Cydia pomonella; assembly: GCF_033807575.1. Classification (NCBI taxonomy): domain Eukaryota; kingdom Metazoa; phylum Arthropoda; class Insecta; order Lepidoptera; family Tortricidae; genus Cydia; species Cydia pomonella. Next base: position 4,114,791 of record NC_084725.1, on the reverse strand, counting down.
AATCAAAACTTGCCCCGAATTTTTTTTTTTTTTTTTTAAATACTAATCGGTGATAAATAAATACACGGCCTGCCTCATGATAAGTCTCCGTAGCCTACTCCGGAGGAGTTACGTGCGCGTTGTCGACCCTAACACTCCGCACCCTCGTTGAGCTCTGGTAACCTTACTCACCGTCAGGAACACAACACACAATTTGTAATTTTCCATCGAGCTACGAAAAAATTATTTCATGTAAAATGTTGCCAAGACGAAACCATAAGACTCGCACTGCCAAAAAGTTATGAGATCTCTTGTAGAGCTAAGCTTCTAACTCTACAAGTCCTAACTTTACAAACTCTACACCTTAGTAAAAAATAGGTGACTTGGCCGTTTTGTTACTACAAAAAGTAATGAATAGTTAATACATTTTTCACCTTACGCCCATGTGACGGTAGCGAAACAGCCAAGCCATATATTTTGACTAAGGTGTAGATTTTGTGAAGTTAGGACTTGTAGAGTTAGAAGCTTGGCTCTACAAGAGATCTGATAAATTTTTGAGAGTGCGAGCTTTATGGATTTGTCTTGGCAATATTTTACATGAAAATGTTTTTGATGGGATAACAATTTTCAGCAACGAAGCAGTACTCTTAACATGTTTTATATCAAAATATTGTCCAGAGAATTAAATATTTAACCCACTGTGTACTTGTACACAGGTTATCGAGGTTATACGAGGTGTTTCCTTGTTAATGTCCAAATATTTCCATAATATCTTCCTGTTTACCTATATTATTATTACAGATAGATCATAACATGTCAAAAATATCAAATATTACGCCAAGAGGACCATTTTCTATAATTATTTGACATGTGTCAGGAAAATGTGTCCAAGTTTGTCGGTGTTATTTCACTTCTGCTTTATTTTGTTTCATTCTCGTATCGTAATGTGCTATTACAGTACATATAGTGGTGCTTTACCGCACTAGCGCAGTAAGATACCACTTTAGGTGTCTATGTTGTAACGTAATGTATCCTTACCCAGCTATGGGATTACCCCGGAGGAAAATCGGGTACAATAATGTTACTAAAACTAACTAAATCTACCTTGTAAGTTCAAAAGCATTTCAAAGTTTTCAAAGCTTCAAACAGGTGATAACTAATTATTTACTAACTAGCTATTAAAGCATATTTATTAAAATGTTAGTTTCTGTGACACTACGTTTCTGCTTGCTAAAATAGTAGTTTATGTGACTGCTACATAATAAAAGGCATTAAAGTAAGAGTGTGGGTTTACGAGTTTCATAAAAGGGTCACAAGTATTTTAATGTCTAATTATGTACAGTTGCATACACTGCTTTATCTACATCCACATTAGCTTCAAGAAAACGAAGTAATTTTATATTTACAAACTATATATAACACAAACTAAACGTCAATGTCAGTAATGCAAACTTTTCCGCGCATGCCTCGCATCCGTTGTTTTTTTATTCAGAGTCAAACTAGAGTCGGGAGTCGACTGCCATAACGTTCAGTATCAAATAACATGCGAGATTTGTCAAAATTGTTTGCAACTACCACTTCATTTCGAATAAAATGACTTGTCTATTTTTGACCAATTAGAATAGAGGCAAAATCAAATTTCTCTCTCTCTCAGAGATGTTCTTAATTTGAATCTAATTAAGGTATATATTGATACATTAAAGTAAAAATAACGATGCACCCGCACCTGTACCTTCAGATTTGTTAATATAGGCCGTTAGCTTACCGCACTGTTATTGTGTCGTGTGGTTGTCTGTTTGTTAATTTCATCTCTTTTAACTATTTATATAAGAATTCAATCCTTGGAGACCCTTTACGTCTCTAAGGATATTTTAATGGTCTTTTTTTAAAATTATACTTTATCTCTGACACTAAGAAACTTTTACATGTCTAAAAAATTTTAGTATTTCTTGTTTGTATTTTTTATAATTTTTTGTGTAATTTTACAATTAGAGATTATATACATACATCATATACATACATCTTTAATAAGGTATCTTATATTTAATTGATTTCATATTTGTAATTTTATTTTGTTATTTATTGTAAAAATTCGACATGTAAAAGTGCCCCTGTGGCCTATTTGCTGAATAAATGTTTGTTTGTTTGTTTGTGTCTGAATATAAGTACCTATATTATAGGTAGTTTATGATATAGATGTAGATAAAATATTTTTATAGACCGCTTAACGGGAACCGCAACTTATGTAGGCTAAGTGAGTCACTAAACGTCAACTCTAATACTAGACTAATAATAGTACCTACTAGTAACTTTGCTTTTTACGTGACTTTTTCTAACGACTGCCAACCGTATTACCTACGCACTAGAGTCGGACAATTTGTTTTAACTAGCGGTTTCGTTTAAAATCGAACCTTATTACCTAGACAGTACAATTTAATCTCATCCTTACTTTGTAACTAGTTACGCTGCGCGCGGTTTATTCAATTTTGAAACTTATTCTAAAGCCGGAATGCTCACGTGAGCTGCATACTTTGTGGTCGCGCTTCCTTCATGCAACTGCATTGAACTAACATAGACCTTATAGTGCAAGCGTTAAGGTGGAGTGAAGTGCATTGTATGTGCTAATAAAGTGCTGGCGACACTGGGACAGACGCCAGCAATTATCGCGGGTCGTGCCTCAAGCCACGCCTTGGTTTTAGCGTTTTTCAGCAAAGTGCAAGCAATGCAAGCTTGCAACATTGTTTCTCGAACAAATAGCGATTGGTAGTAAAATTGTTACGGTTAGTATTAGGGAAGTGAGGTACCTAATAAAATTTCTCGTCGAAAATACCTAAATACATTGAAATTTACAACTAGTGTTTAGTTCAGTGGTGACTTGAGTATGGAATCCAGATATGATCGGTACAAACTTATAAATAAAAAATCGGACAGGTGCGAGTTCGTATTACTCGCGCATAGAGGGTTCCGTACAAACTTTGAATTATCTCGTGTAGCTATGAAGACTTTTGATCAGAAGTACCTATACTACTTAATTATAACTATGTACAGCGCCATCTATCGGCAAATTTTCTAACTAATTTGCGCGATGTAATGCACGGATGTTGGTTTTTCGAGGATAATTCTGTATCATGTGACCCGATTTTAAAAAATATTTATTTATTTAAACTTTATTGCACAAACAAAGAAAAATTTACAAATGGCGGACTTAATGCCAAAAGGCATTCTCTACCAGTCAACCATTGGGTCAAACAGAGACATATATGTTGGTGCAGAAGATATTAAATATAATAAAAATAAACCTACAAAACTATGACCAAATACTATGACTTATATAATATACAAAAGATAAACTAATACATATTACTACATGCTTATACATACAAGATGGAGAACATTATTTAAATTCTTCTGAAAAATTGTTCATTTATTGTATGTTTTAATGTAATCTCATAGCAATTCCCAGTGTAATAAACACACTTATGGTTGGTTAAATTGCAAACTGAATTCGGAAATGTTTTTTGTTAATTAAAATAAAAGTTACGAAGATAGAGGTCTGATACGTTGTCAATTTAAATGTTAGGTTCACCGCTCTCACATTTCTGAAAATCACTTCAGAACAATATGCTCCATCTTGTACTTGAGGTGATCTATGTTTCGGAGTTCGAGTCACGAAATTCGTTTTTAAAAAGACATCTCGCTCATTGTTTACCACATCCTTTAGCCGAGAACATTCTTATACAACTTGTAAACGTGACATAGCGCCTTCCCAGTTGCTCCCATAGAGTAACCACGTAGATTCCGCTTTGGAAGAAATTTACTGTAGAATAGATTTAGTAAATCTTTATTGAAAAGATTATAAAGTATGCGGATACAGATACAGAATAGATAGGGAGGTCACATCGTACTCAAAGTCAAAGTAAAATTCCTTAACCTTTCGTGTACTGGTGGTCAAAAAAAGTGAGTTCAAACCTCGGTTGCGCCGAATAAAGCAGAAAAAATCGTTCTCGATAAAAATGCAAAAGATCACTCCTTTTTCGGTCTGGAACCTTATCCTACCCAAACGAGAGGTTAATAGTTACGTATCTGTTTGTTACGTTTCTCTAAGAAATTATTGCCGTAAATTATTTTGCTCAATGTAATTTCTCAATCAATTTTTAGCATTATTTCATTTCGCCGAACGATCAAGTAGCAACTAAACATTATAATTTGTATTATTTCCCAACCTAACTTTTAAAAACGTACTATCTTAGGTTGCAGAATAACTTTTTTCAAAGTAAATACGAGACACAGAAAGTTGATTTTTGTAATCTAACATCATTAATCGTTGTAATCTAAAAACTAGTGCCTACGCCACATCTTGGGATTAGTCGTCAAGCGGACCCCAGGCTCCCATGAGCCGTGGCAAAATGCCGGGACAACGCGAGGAAGAAGAGAATCTAACATCGTTCGATGCAAAAAAGTCGATTCTGGCGCTCGCCGGTCACTACCGCTATTACTCGCTTCGTTCGCTCGACTACTCGCGCTGTTCTAAGATCGCAGTTAATCTAACACTCTCCTCCTCGTTTTGCTCGTCGTCGCACCTATCTTGTCTCTGTCAAATTACTAGATGTTATCGTATTAAATTTTTTAGCCAAATAATTTATTTGGCGAAAGAAATGTATTCCAAATGTTGTATGTCATAATAATAATCTACTTAACAATAATTCTATGACAATTTGTGTAAGACTGTCCGTGCGTGAGATGTGCGCCAATTACCAAGACGATCGTCAAGTTTGTATAAAAACCAGTTCAACATGATTACAAACTGTTACATTAGAATCAACAAACAACAATTCCTCACAATATGCTTCATCTACCATGTTAATGATCTGTGTTTGCCCCTTCACAAATGTATGGTGGCATAGTTCCCCGAACTCGCGTCACACAGTTTCAACGAATTTTAGCGTTTGAAATAATACTTACCTAGGGCATTGCAGCAATAGAGGAATAGAGCAATATAGGGATATAGTAATAGAGGACTTTGTTGGCAGCCATATTGAACTGATACCAAATTGTACAGTGCAGCTCTAAAGGACATGCGTCTGATTCACACGTCACTCTGATGTGCGAGCGAGATGTCGCAGTAATACGCGCATAGCGTTGTCTCGCTCAAACTTCGGAGCGACGTGCAAATCGGACGCAGTGTGCCATGCCCCTAAAAGAGCGTGCATGTTAAAATGATTAATCTGTAACTTTTTGTAAAACCTATAAGGAAAAAGCAATTGACAGATATGAAAATTCAATAATTCACTTAGAATAAAGCAATAATAGACAATCTATTAAATATTAGTGGTAATGAAATTTAATACGCGGTCAAGTTCAAGCCCAAATTACTTTACTATTGATTAAAATTTATCCGTTTTCTGTACAAAATTAATGTTTTGATTGAAAACGAAGCCTAAGAAAGTAAGACAAGATAAAGATAAGATAAAGATAGTTTATTATTCAAGTAGGCATATTACAATGCGCTTGTGAACGTCAAATAAAGCTATTTCGGCTCTAATCCTACACCTCTGACCCGAGAAGATTTAAATCCCCCGTCCATTGGAGGAGGGTATCCCAATATGGACCGGCAAGAAACTCGGCGGGACACATCTTTTCAAAACATTACATCTTATAATTAACATGCATTAAATAAGAAAAATTAAATACAATTTAGATTACTATAGTAATCATGCAAATCATGCATGACGAAATTCGGGTTCTTGTCAAAATCACTAAAGGTAGGTACTCATTTAGAATGAATCATAAATTATTTATTTGCGAATAGGGTCAGATTACAGTTGTTATTGTTCATAAATGTTTCTCCTTATCCCCTCGTGTGAAAAGATGCATCGAAATGTACCGCTCTCCGACAACCGCGCATGCGGTGGCCGCCATTTTTAATATTAGTTTGCAGGAAACCGGCCTTTTATGAGAAAAGTTGTCGACTTCTCTTCTAAATACCTAAAATTGGTGTTTCTTGTTGTTTCCAAAATACGAATTGACCGGTTTTAGTTTATGGAGGGGGGGACGGGTCGAAGTGGGTAAAAGATGGCGACCGAATTTCATTGATATTTATTCACATCTTGAGCCCTATGGCACCGATCGGTTCGTGTGAGGTGTCCTTCGAAATAATACTAAACGCACTATTATTGTTTCTTAATAACCGTAGTCATAACTGTAGTGGTTTACAAAATATTTGAAAATATATAATTTTACTGACGTACACGGATGACACAAGTGCTGATAAGACCTGCTTCTAACTCAAAACGGAGATGGCGTGACGACCTGGGTGACCGAATCAGAAATGTGGAGATTCGCAGGAGAACCAAAGTTGTCAACATAGCTATTGCCAGACTTATTTGGCAGTGGGCAGGCTACATTGCTCGCAAAACCGATGGCCGATAGGGCAGAAAGGTTCTCAAGTGGCGACCACGTACCGGAAGACGTAGCGTGGGAAGGCCCCAGACTAGATGGACCGGCGATCTGGTTAAAGTCACGGGAAACCGTTGGTTGAGGGCAGCAAATATCCGTTCATTGTGGAGATCCTTGGGGGAGGCTTTTGTCCAGCAGTGGACATCTTTCGACTGAAATGATGATGATGATGATGATGATGAAATAGAGAAAACATCAAATTAAATGGTACAAGTATAATAATTTTAAAATGTACTACTGGAAGATATAGGAAGATCTCTGTGGACGATGTCACGGGTAAACACTAGTATATTAATACATAAATGAACCACCTAGGTACCTACCTACAATTGTAATTATTATCCTATTGTAGTAAGACTAAGCAATCTACAGCTTAAAGCCTGGAGGCCTATTCCAGCTATAAAAATCTCATATTAATCTATTGGACATATAATAGTAGTTTATGTGACTGATACATAATGAAAGGCATTAAAACTAGTGGCTCTGTGAGCTGTGAAACTCATGTTTAGTTTAGAAAATGTAAAAGTGAAACATACTTAATAAGTTGAGTCGTTATCATAGTACAGTCAGCGTCAAATAAATCGTAGCAGTCAAAGTAGCCAAATAGTTAGGTACACCATATATTTAGTATGGTGTACCGAACTATTTGGCCACTTTGACTGCTACGAAGTATTTGACGCTGACTGTACACCCACAATAGTCTTAACCGCCACAGACGCTATTGCCGTTTAAGTATTTTATGTCAGTTTCTGCATTTTGAAACGTTTTCAAAAACTGGATCGACAAAAAAAAACTATTTAATCATAGAATGTGGTCACAAAATTTCACAAGAACCTGTTAAGAATTGCGACCTGTAGAGGAGAACATCCGGACATACTAAAGAAAAATGCCCTAGTTAAAACGGAGACTTTCGCTAACGCTTCGGTCAATAAAGTGTGGGTTTATGAAACGAGCTGAAGCAAGTTTTATAAATAATTATAGTAACACTTGAAAATTATTTAGAAAACGTAATTTGACTTTGACGTCACAATATATGCCTGCGGTTAGAAACAATAATCTTACGAGTATTTGAATAGTCAGTCAATCAAACATCCCATTGAGATGTAATCAAATTAATAACAACGTGCAGCAGAACGATATGACTGTTATACACGGTCTTTTTTAAGTCCTCTAATTTGAAGGGTGCATTCTTGAGCATAAATTAAGTAAGTAACTCTCAAAGAAACTGGTATTCAAATAAACTAAATTTTAGAAATAATTTATGTTTCATTTTTTCTAATATGGCCCATACGAGCATGTACACTTGCCTTAGGGCCTTTATACATATTAGTGTTAAGTTTAAAATAATAATAAAATAATTACGCCGTTCAGTCTCCTTAAATGTACCTACTAAGCCATACCCCGAAATTAACGGAATATCAGTGTATGTACTCTTTTATATTGCTGAGACCAAAATGTACTGTCATGAAATATAACAAATAACATAATCAATATATATAACTGATTAAGATAACATTTACAAAGCTCAAATAGGCTTCCCGATTGTTTCTGAGGCTCACCACACCTGTGATTATTCGAACCCAATTAGGCTCTGTCTTAGTACCTAGGTGTGCCTAGGTTGTGCCTAGGTAATGTTGTTAATTATTGCGGTGGAGCTCACAGGTATCGATATCGAATTAACGGGAGTTCTAAACAATATTAGAAATAGAATAATAATACAGTTAACTTTAATGTAATTAACATACAAGGGTATGTGTTTGATAGTTAGATTAGGTTTTACTTTAATTTAGGTTAAGATTTTCATGTTTATATAACTTTGTATTAATGTATTTCCGATAATTAATTGAATTAACACATTAATACTTCACCATTATTTATATAAGTAGATCTACTCGTCATGTCTCGTATGTAAGTAAAATTTAACGCTTATAATAAAAATATATAATATACTGACTTTATTTACATAATGGATATATAAATAGAGGTACTACTATTAGTTATATTAATAGAGGTACGCTCATAATTGCGATTAAAGTTTAGAGCGTCGCTGTTCAATGACGTCCTTCTCGATAATCATCCGTAACGGCCCGGCCACGACTTCGCGCGGCGGCGGCAGCGGCAAGCGGCTGCCATAATAAGTAGGAACGAAAGGTCGGATCGCTGCGTCTCGCTCCAACCTATGCTTGCCGCTCGCCGCTGCCGCCGCTGCGCGATGTCGTGGCCGCGGCGTTAGATTAATATGAAAGTGACTAAAATCGTTACCCGATATTACCGACCTTTCAATTTTCTAAGGATGATGGATGGAAGGCTAAACATCTAAACCATAAAACTAAATGGGCGGTGGCGCCACATTAGTGGTTCCTGGGGGCCTACTGCGAACTACGTTCGACGTGTTGCCTCTTTGTTGCACCTGTAAATTCGTACGTAAGTGTGAGAGAAACGCAAAACGTCGAACGTGGTTCGCGGTAGGCCCTCACCTGTTTTGCGCTCGTAAAAGCTGGAACCATACGCTATTAGGATGAGATGCATACACTTCAAGTTTTCTCAAGTTGTAAACCATGTCATGAAGGGATAAGTTTCGTGGTACATCTTTAATCAACTTTGGGGCTACTATGTTTTATAATCAAAAATGTCACGGACGCTCAAACGTAAAAAATCGGAATAACGTACTAGAAAATTGACTAACTCACGACACCTTTAGGCTTCTTAGGTTATGAAAATTTTGCTTAGACAGCTATATTTAATTTTAATTTAATTTAATTCTTTATGTAATGTAATTATGTGTAAATGTATAATGTATATGGAAATAATTTTCTGGATTAAATTTCATTCATTCATTCATTTATTAATTTATTTTACCTCTGTCGGTCCCGATACTTCAAATGTAAAGGATTGTAGCCTCTTCGATCTTTGTTTTGTTTGTTCGAGGGTTTTAGATCTTCGTTGCTTGTTGTCGTAGATCATCCTCGTATGAAGTTGAAAACAAGTAAAACAACATCGTCATTTTCTGCAACATTACACTAGCTTTTATCGGAAAAATCCAATTTTCCACCTAGAATAATATCGTACAGCCAAACGTACCAAAGACCAATAAAACTAGAATTTGTAACCTAATAACCGCTCCCAAGCTACCTATAACCCTATATTCACTCATTCAATTGTCGCAAAACAAACCCAATTATTTCCACACGACAGTTAACCCTGCTTTGGCCTCTATAATGGTCTGCTAATTGCTCCCTTTTTATTGAAACCCTCTTAAACGGCGCTTAATTCGACAAGGTTGTACAATAAAACCGGCCAGGGGCGTTAAAGAACTTTGTCGCAATTAAATGATATTATTTTAGGTGGTATTGTGCTCTGGCTCTCTGGGTGAGTTAATTAGGCTGGGCGAATGGGGAAATAAAAGGAGTTCTGATACAAGTGCGATTAAGGCCTAGTTGGGGGTCTGATTAGTTATTTACTGGGAATCGGGAGGGGAATTACATGGATAAGGGCCGTTTTAGGGTTCCGTAATTGTAGACTTCTTTTTCTAACTATATTAATTAGAGAAGGATCGGCAGTCGTCTCGCGGTGCTCCTGAGGCTCAGGCCTGCTGAAAAGTGATAAATATATTTCTATACGCTTTATATTCGGACTTCGCCCGCAGCAGAGTTACTATTTCAGAGTTTCTGGTGCAAACCCATTTTGATACTTCACAAAAAATATGTATTGCACAACAAATAATAAAAACCGAAGCCAGAGTTGGCCGTAAGAGAAAATAAATATCTGTTCTATGGTATAGTATAAATGTCTGTATGGTGGCTGCTGCCGTAACACTACAATGTGTATGTAGTTAATATTATTTCCTATTTGTGAATGTGTATTTTTTTCTCTATCAACCTATATATATATATATATCAGTACATGTACGAAATATCATTCGATATTTACCAGTCGCTTTTCGGTGAAGGAAAACATCGTGAGGAAACCGGACTAATCCCAACAAGGCCTAGTTTACCCTCTGGGTTGGAAGGTCAGATGGCAGTCGCTTTCGTAAAAACTAGTGCCTACGCCAAATCTTGGGATTAGCTGTCAAGCGGACCCCAGGCTCCCATGAGCCGTGGCAAAATGCCGGGACAACGTGAAGAAGAAGAAGGAGATACATATCAGTACATGTCTAATTGTTTATTTGCTTATTGATTTATTTTCTAAACCATCATCACATATTAAGATACTAACGGCCAGATTCCAAGAATGATTAAGACACGTTTAAGATCTTGGAAAGGTCTTAAACTAAACGACATGTCAAAATTGACGTTTATTTTGATTCCGCTGTGATCCCAATAAGATCTATCTACGATATTTCTAACGTCAAAGTGACATTTCCCGAATCGAGCTGCTTCTGTCAATTATACGACATACAAACGATATCTTAATGAGAATTTATCTAAACCAGCTTATCGTTATCAAATATAAGAATGAGATAATCCTTCGAATCGGGCCGTAACATTATTTAATTGTTTTTTTTTCCTTGTCTGGGCTTCCTAAAGGTTGTCTGGAAGAGATCGTTGTTTAATATTAGTTTGATTTATATGCTTAATTTGTATGTCATGTTTATTTTGATACTGTTGAGCAATAAATAATATTTGTATTGTATTGTTACGGAACCCTTGGAGCGGAAGACCAACTCGCATTTTGCCCGGTTTTTCAACAATTCAGTTGTAAATGGGTAGGGTTCAGCGAGAACCGAGGTAAGGGTAATGAATTAGCCGCTTCTTTGTTGTCCACTCGACTATTATACAAAATTGAGTGCAGTTTTCAGTGAATTGTCAAACGATTCGTGGGAATAAACTGTAAAAAGTTGATGGAAGTTTCCAGAAAATAGTGTACCCAATTAGCGAGAGTTGTTAATTTATTATTTATTTATTGAGGAGATAACACAGAAAACATACATTGCATGAACAAAAAAGACTTAAATATCATAAATGTCCTTAAATACAGATGCTTCCATATACGTATCTCACGAAGAACGTAACTAAATAGGAAGGAAAAAGTTACCTAGGTATATATGAGCTAAAGTTAATTACTGTCCATTTTGTAGCAATAATTAAGCATAAGTTTTAATAAAAAAATGATTTTAGTGTTCATTTCAAAAACTAAAAGCGATATTCCAATGTGAAAAAGGTAAAAATTTGATTCCCATAAAGATTTCATGCAAAATTGTCGTTACAAAACTGACAGACTAACTTTTCTTAACAACTTACTGTTATAGGGCGGCCTCCGTTGGAGTTTTGAAGAAAACTCTGGAATTCAACCCAAACAGTTTATTCAACCAAAATAGACCGCACAAACTTACACACTTAAAGATTTTGAATATTATAATATGTGTAAAGAGTAAATTATGAGTGACCATGTTTTTACTATTTGCTAATGGGTTATTATTTGCTGAAAACTTCCCGATACATTGTGCAATAGTAAGTTACTATATTATAATTTACGTTTGTAACAAGCTTTTATTTGACTTGCCCTGCAAGTTAGTGTGGGTCAAATTTTCGAAGCTAAATTTGACGCACTTCTCGATTTCCGATAGAGCTGAAATTTTGCATATATATGTAAATAGGACAAGATGCGATATTATGATGTCATGGAGCTGATCTGATGATGGAGATAGGAGGTGGTCATAGGAGCTCTGTGATAAAATAACGCAAACTAATTGTGTTTGGGGTTGTTGGAATTGTCTCGATGAGTAGGTATTAGTTGCCTGTCGAAAGGAAAGTACAGTCAGCGATAAAAAGCTTGTACTAAAACTTTCTACATTACCCTCGTACAGTTATATTCTAGAGGCAATAATGGTGATAGATGACATGGTAATATTAGGTGATCCAGTGTCATTTGCATGCGATACGCATTAATGCCGTTGATAGATGCACTAATTATGTTCAACTAATAATGTGTCAATAATGTTTGTGGAAATGTAAACCCGCAAAATTATGTAAAATGCGTATATTTGTGTTGTGTAATACATTAATTAATTACCATTTCGATTTAGCATGTCTGTGGGATTCAATTTAAATGTTATGCAACTAGGGAATAAATAAAATTATTTCTTTACAGATTTTGATTTGTTTCATTTATAAGTAACAGGTCAATTCCAACAATATAATGTAATACTAATCTAACATAGATCATGAATGGAATGGAAAGGACCTTCGACCAAAAATGTCAATTTGATACTGACAGATCAGTATCATATTGGAATGAGATCTAATAACTGAAACTCGAATCCAAAAAAGTCACTTTCGATATTGACAGATTGTCACTTACTTCAGTCTTCGTCAGTCACTTTTGATTTATCAGATCAGTCTCATATTGTAATGAGATTGAGAACTAAAACTCGAATTGGCCTGTAAGTCACATTACTGCTTTTTTTCTTTGTATGGACTTGAGGGCGGTGTTGCCCATAGCCAACGTAATGTAAAATGGTGGGAAATTTAACGCGGAAAGGAATAACGGATATTCCGAATTTCAAAAAAGTAGCACATGACTACTTTTTGTATTCATAATTTATGAACTGTACCCCTAGTGTAAATTTATTCGATATCGAAACGTGACGTACGCGTTTGCGTAGTCTCATTTTGTATGGGATTTTGAGTTTCCTGTAATTGGCTTTATACACTTAAAATTTAAAATTGCACATGTAATTATTATAAGCTGTTGTAATCCTGAATAAAAAAATAAAAAGTTCCGCTTGGCGCGCAGTTTCTAAACCCCATACAAAATGAGACTTAACGCAAACGCGTACGTCATGTTTCGCTAGCGAATAAATTTACACTAGGGGCTCTGAATACTATATAATAAACGTAATGTATTAAAGGAAATGAGTGACGGATTATACGTTCTAAACGCTGCAGTAATGTGGCTAGGAACATCACTCATTTTATAAAAGAATTTGACAGTGTTCGCGTCAAAGACACAGCATTGCCCACCTTAACTCGTTATAACTTTCCGAGCTATGTTGAAAGACCTCAGTTGTTGTACAATTTTGCATTTGGGTCTCGAAGAGGAAGCAATAACTGATACCGTGCTTAGTTATAAACAGATGTATATTTATTCTATAACTAATGATCTCCAATCCTCAGAAACAAATACAAAAAACTTTAACGCCTTATGCAACTACGTTGAAATAACGTTCGCTAGTTTGACGGAGGTAACAGCGCCATCTACTGAAATATTGGGTAAACCAGTTCTGATATGCGTTTCGTACAGCTTCTGAATCTCCTTATTTTTATTGAGTAATCGAACCAGCACTACGGTTTTGGGTCAGAATTCGTATTAAAATATTTTATTATTCGTTTGAAGTCTAGAAAATAAATGTTATTGAAACAATGTAACAAATCAAAAACTTTTGAATAAATAAGCTTTAGTGAGTACATTCATTAAAATGATATCATCACCAGACCGTGATTGAAATTTAGCTGCTTTCAGGTGTACATACTTTAATGTAAATTAAATGTTAGTCGGTGCCTATTCCATTTTATTTATTGTTATAAATGAATATTCAATTTATAATTTCATATTAGTTATTTACACGGCGCTTTACTATATTTTATATATATATAAAAGTCAAATAAGAGACGGATATCTATCTGCCTATCTATATTTATCTATCTATGGGAAATCTGTGATCACGTGATGTTTTCTATAGAAAACAAACTGTCAGACGCCTCGGCCTGGACCCGGACGGTTCTAGCGTGAGTCATAATTTACTAAGTTGTATAAAGCTTCGAAGAAAATCGAATCGAAAATACCGAAAGTTAGTCTAATAACCTTTTTTGGTCGCTATTTATGAGCACATAATTTTTTGAGTTAGGTAAATTATGTTAACCCTTTTTCTCTGCTTTACCTTAAGGTTGACTGGTAGAGAATGCCTTTTGGCATTAAGTCCGCCTTTTGTATGCTAAGTTTTCTTTTGTGCAATAAAGTTTAAATAAATAAATAAAGTGCAAGTCCGAAAAAATCTCAATTCAAGTTTCATCCCCAATCTATAGACCTTAAAAATTCTGGACAAGTAAAAAATACAAAAAGATGATGTTATCAGGTGGTCTTTTTGAGACCCTTGCCCTATCCTCCTAAGGCCCAGCCATAGAAATGAAAAATCCTAAATTTGCTACTAGAATTTGAACCTATAGTGCAGGGAATACAGTTGATTTTATTTTGTTTGAAAATTGAATGAAACAAACCAAATGCAACTCTGTTCCAATTGAATATGATTTAAATTTCATCGAACTGAATAAGTCCTATTGGTAGGACCTTGGGCCTTACGAGGCTATAACGGCACTCTCGGACGAATTTCACCTTTTCATACAAACGGAGTTTCAGTCAAGTAGCCAATTAATTACATACCTACTTTAAGTTCAAAACTTGTACTTTTTCCTGATTTCATAAAGTTCTACCACTAGAAAATCGACTCAAAAATACCACAAATCATCCTTGGCATATCTCGCCAACTAAATACATTTTCCACAATACAACCATCAGATTCGCAAACAGGTGTCATTTCAATGGCTTAGCGCACAAGTTACAGTTAATCATAATCCAGTCTAATGGTGAACTGCGACTATGTACAAGTGCTATGGCACTGGAGGTCTTGATATAGTGGTAGTTAGAACTCTATGGTGTACGGTAAGGACGTCATAGACTTCCTTGCCAGACTCCGTATCTCCGCATAGTTAGGTGCTCCCTTATTTAAAAAAAATATGACGACTTATGTATTTTTATATGGAATATTTTATGAAACTCCTATGAAATAATGGAATAATTCACATTATATTTTACTAGTCATTATTTACCATTAGATTAAAATTAGTTTTATGTAGTACCTAAGGTTTTTGCTGCGTCCTATCAAAGTCCACGTACTATACACCTATCATTAAGTTGTATGTGTTACTTGGTTGAAAATAAATAAATTGAATTGAACTGTTCAAGTCGGTGCAAGAACTTGACGGAATCATATGGAAGTGATCTGAACCACACCGATGCACTAATACAATAGTTCCATACTGCGAAATCGCACAATGCATTTCGTAATCGAGACAAAGGCCGACACTGCGACAATCGCAGACACGACAGTCGGTACAATACAGACGTTTGGTGGCAGAGCTTACGGTATTGTGGTGTTTAGTAGTGTGAGGTGAGTGAAAAGTGAGGTTTTTTGTTTTAACTTGTCTCAGCGTGGAATGGTTCATTGCTTTGTTTAGCTAGCTTTCATTTATCTTTAGTATAATGCTTAAAAATTTAGTTAGTTTTTAGGTGTCCCTACTAATATTGTAATATTAATAACTATGTCTGTCAAGTTGTATTGTGGAAAAGTGGGGTGTTTTGTTTTAACTTGTTTTAGCGTGGAATGGTTCATTGCTTTCTTTAGCTAGCTTTCATTTATCTTTAGTATAATGCTTTAAAACGTAGTTAGTTTTTAGGTGTCCCTACTAATATTGTAATATTAATAACTATGTCTGTCAAGTTGTATTGTGGTATTTAATAGAGTGGAAAAGTGGGGTGTTTTGTTTTAATTTGTTTTAGCGTGGAATGGTTCATTGCTTTGTTTAGCTAGCTTTCATTTATCTTTAGTATAATGTAGTAATTAGTTGTGTTTGAACCTTAGTTTGTAGGTGTCCATACTAATATTGTAATATTAAGTAACTATGTCTGTCGAGTTGTGTTGTGGTGTTTAATAGTGTGGAAAAGTGATGTTTTTTGTTTTAACTTGGAAAGGTTCATTGCTTTGTTTAGCTAGCTTTCATTTATCTTTAGTATAATGCTTTGTAAAATGTAGTAATATGTTGTGTTTGAACCTTAGTTTGTAGGTGTCCCTACTAATATTGTTATATTAAGTAACTATGTCTGTCGAGTTGTATTGTGGTGTTTAATAGTGTAGAAAAGTGAGGTTTTTTGTTTTAACTTGTCTCAGCGTGGACTGGTTCATTGCTTTGTTTAGCTAGCTTTCATTTATCTTTCGTATAATGCTTTGTAAAATGTAGTAATTTGTTGTGTTTGAACCTTAGTTTGTAGGTGTCGATACTAATATTGTAATATTAAGTAACTATGTCTGTCGAGTTGTGTTGTGGTGTTTAATAGTGTGGAAAAGTAATGTTTTTTATTTTAACTTGGAATGGTTCATTGCTTTGTTTAGCTAGCTTTCATTTATCTTTAGTATAATGCTTTTAAGTGTAGTAATTTGTTGTGTTTGAACCTTAGTTTGTAGGTGTCCCTACTAATATTGTAATATTAAGTAACTATGTCTGTCGAGTTGTATTGTGGTGTTTAATAGTGTTGAAAAGTAATGTTTTTGTTTTAACTTGGAATGGTTCATTGCTTTGTTTAGCTAGCTTTCATTTATCTTTAGTATAATGCTTTAAAGTGTAGTAATTTGTTGTGTTTGAACCTTAGTTTGTAGGTGTCCCTACTAATATTGTTTACTTATATATTATGAAATGCGAAAGTAGTCTCCGTCTCGTCACGCTTAAACCACTGAACCAGGCTGGCAGGCTGCTGCTGGCGGTTGACCAGGCCCAGGTTCTCAAGCGCCGCAAATACTCCTTACTTAAGGAGTACGAGTTTGTGGCGCTCGCAGTAGATATACTGGACCCTTGGTCAGCCGACATGAAGACCTTTGTGAGGGCTCTGTCGGCACAGCTGATTGACACCACAGGAGAGTCTTAAGTTAACACTACAAATAAGTTAACACTACAAATAAATTTAAATTAACACAAAAAACCTAATCATAAAAAACACCCCTGGGATACCCCTGGGATACCCCTGGCGGTAAAGCGAGGAAACGCCGCCAGCGTAATGGGCACCATGCCGCAGGCGGACCTGCTGTATGGGGTGTTTTTTATGATTAGGTTTTTTGTGTTAATTTAAATTTATTTGTAGTGTTAACTTATTTAAGTTATTTTGTACTTAAGTTATTTAAGTTAGTTTTTAATAAGTTTTATGTTTAGATATATTTTAGTTTTTTTAACCTTAGGTGTGTAATCATATTACAAAATAAAATATGAATATTAAAATGAGTTCTGTTATTAATGTAGAAATAGTTGTTTACTTAGTTTTTTTTATAGTACCAAGAGAATTTGAAATAGAGGTGTATTGCCAAAGAAAATTTTGTAGCCATGTAAATTTACTGCCATCTTTCGACACATGATTAAAATTTTAGTACGCCATTTGACTATGATCCTTATTATTTCACTGATATGTGTTGAATTTGTTAAATATCAAAAAGTGGCGCCATCTAATATGCATGGCGAAATCGTTTCGAGCGATGGTGCCATAACCTTTAGGTTGTGCCCGGTAAGATGGCGCCACTTTTTGATATTTAACAAATTTAACACATATCAGTGAAAGAATAAGGATCAAAGTCAAATGGCGTTCTAAAAGTTTTAATCGTGTATTGAAAGTTTACTTTGACAATCCACCTATATTTTAAATTATCTTGATAATACCAAAGTTTAAGAAACCCTACATAAACTTACCTACTACAAAAAAATCTTGTAGGTATTGTTTTAATACTTATATAAGTAGTATGTGTGTTTGTATTTAATAGTCTCCATATTTAGCTCCTTGCACTACCTGTTGACTTTTGTATGAGTTCGAAATTTCCTGCTACCTAAAGGTTGTCTGGAAGAGATCGCTTTTTAGCGATAAGACCGCCTGTTGTTACCTGGTTCTATTTTCCTTTAAAATTCATTTGTAGTTTTACATGTATGTAAAATGTATAATTGTTGGTGCAATAATAGTACATTACGATACAAGTGCGAAAAATAGGAAATTCGAAACGAGTGGCGATAAATTAAAACACGACCGAAGGGAGTGTTTTAAATCGACACGAGTTGCGAATTACCTATTCGCACATGTATCGTACAACGTTTTACAGTACATATGGCCCTTTAAATGTTCGACACAGTAACGTAATATGCTACTTCTCGCACTAGTGCTATAAAGTAGCCCCATATGTACTGTAAAGAATATTTACTTACTTACTTACTTGTAAGCCAAACCCTTGAACACATATTACGAACTATCAATAACACCAGGTTAAAGAAAATTCCGACGAAAATCCAGGCTCCTTAAAAACCCAACGTCATCGCAACATGATGTAATTAAACTCGGTAGCTATCCTTTGAAGTCCTCCCTCGCTCCCACTCCCTTTTACCCCCTCGCTCGGGACCCGTAAAAACCAATCTTGGAAGAAACAAATTATTTTTATCAAATTGGCCTAAGAATTTGTATTTCCGTAGTTTCCTTATATACCGACGGAGGCAAAAACACGAGTAAAATGGAAAGACTGACGGACAGATAGACGGACATGATGAAACTATGAGGGTTCCGTAGGTACTATACCTTCCTGCCTACCTTTTTTCAGGATATCAGCGCCCAATTAAGTTGTCCTTTGCAAAGAAAATAATTAATGATCAGCAAAAAAAAAACATTCAAAATAGTATATTTTTTGTTATTGACGTTATGATTTGATGTGTAACATTAATATTCCTTGATTTGTATTAATATTAGTGTAAGTATATTATAAGTCTGTTTATTTAGTTCCGATCACAATGTTTTCTAAAAACTACTGTCAGATCTCCTATTAGTAGGATGTATATTGTATATGTACGATTTTGTAATCATGTTATTGGTCAGTTTCTGTTTTTTCCCAACAAAGAAAAAAAAACATGGGCCCATTTCTCGAACGGTATTAGTGTAACATTTTTGGTCTGTTGCCATAAATTAATAAAATAAATAAATATTATAGAACATTATTGCACAAATTGACTAAGTCCCACAGTAAGCTCAATAAGGCTTGTGTTGAGGGTACTTAGACAACGATATATATAATATGTAAATATTTATAAATACTTAAATACATATAAAACACCCATGATTTGAACCCGGGACCATTCATAGGCAGGGTCACCCATAACATATATATATATATATATATATATATATATAATGCAGCAAGAGTCCTGGGGAGGATACTCCGGGCAATTCTACTAGATTTCATAGAGGAAAAGTGTTTATGTATTTATATTTATTTAATCTTTATTACACAAAAGAAAACCTTATATTACAAAAGGCGGACTTAGTGCCATGAGGCAGTCTCTACCAGTCAAGCTTTAGGCAAAGCAGAGAGATATATATAGATATATGTATATAGATATATATATATATATATATATATATATATATGTATGTATGTATATTGTTATTGTAAATAAATAAACTTAATGACACAAATTTTTTTTTATATATTAATGAATAGGTATTATTAAAAATATATTTTTTTGTTTCAGATTTGCAGTCTACTCTCACTCTCACATTCGGCCTAAAATATACTTTTTTTAAATCTTTTCTTCAAACTGGTTTATTTCTATAAGCGCGAGTAAAGTTAAGAAAATACCGTGAAGTTAGAAGTTTGTTTGTAATCACATCGCTTCAGTTCGGCTTCGGTCTAGACTCACCTAAGTGGTATAGAAGTCTTAAAGTTTCAATTGATTAGGAAACTGCTCGGAATCCTAATGTTGTTCAAACCGATCTCTAGTAAAATAGCTTGATTTTATGAAAATTCATTTATTTTTACCGGCTGTCTGACCTAGTGGGTTCTAATCCTGTTAAGGGCATTTATTTGTGTGATGAGCACGAATATTTGTTCTTGAGTTATGGGTGTTTTCTATGTATTTAAGTATTTATAAATATTTTTATATTTATCGGTGTCTAAGTTCCCAAAACACAAGCCTTATTGACCTTAATGTGGGACTTAGTCAATTTGTGTAACAATGTCCAATAATATGTATTTATTCATCGTTAAGTTACATGCAAGTTGATTTTATTTACATTATGTCTGTCTATCCTATATTTAAATGAATATCTCATTTTAATAACAAAAAAATATTATGTAACAATATTTAAATGAGATTTTATGAAATGATGCGTGTTTAGAACGTCATATACAATTAAATATGCCTTAAACGCTAACTTTCAATTTCTTGTTTATTTATTATCATTTTTAGCAGATCTAATGCCTTACGCTTGAATTGGGTTCTCGATTAAGGTTTATTTATATTTAAAATTCGGGTGGCGGGCAATGTTTCTTTGGAACTAAATTGACGCTCATTACAGAAGGTCTTGTTTGGAGTCGTGTAACTTGTGATATGTTTTAACTAGGGCTATCATTTTGTTTCTGAACGCAACCATGTATACGACCGAATGATTTTATTACTGTATCCATTCGCCGACTCACTCACTCTCTTCTTTCTCAACAACTCCACGGTTAACATCGCTCTGTAATTAATATCCGTTTTTTAGTGAAAATACACAGTTTTCATCGATAAAAAGTGACTTTTAATTATCCACCAACAATTTTGATGTCGACTTTTAGCTGATATCCTTTACAGTTAAAAAAGTACAGGTCAACGACCTCGTTTTTGAAAAAAAAGATAAAATGTTAAAAAAATATTAATTTTTGAAGACAATTTTTATATTTGTTATCAATTCTCGAGTAATTGTGGAAAATTGTCTGTAACATTTACGCTTGAAATTAATGCCCTAATTCATAAGCTATCGATGATTTTTTTTTAATGTGCGATAGGAAAGTTCCTTAAATATCGTAGATAGGATATTTTGCTGAAAGAAGACTTTACGTTATTTTTAAAAGTCAGTAATTCTGCATTTAAACATTTTCTAAGAATTACTTGCTTCATCTTGGAATCGAACCGACTTAATAATTTTCTTGAAATTTGACTCAAACATTTTACATTGTTCCTTTCTTTTAAAATACTATGCTACTTAAGAAGAATTATTATTTTTTGTTGTCCATTCTTTCGATTGGCATCATAAAAATAAGGATGTTTTTTTTTTCCACATTTAAGTCGGTTCAATTCCCAGACGAAGCAAGTAATTCTTAGAAAATCTTTAAATGCAGAATTACTGACTTTTAAAAATAACATAAAGTCTTCTTTCAGCAAAATATCCTATCTACGATATTTAAGGTACTTTCCCTTGATGTCCCATAGTCTTAGGACGCCCTGTATATACAAAACTACCTAATCGCACACATCTTATAATTATAGCGATATGGTTTTATATGGGGACTGTATGAAAAGTCTCGTAACTATTTCCATACATTTGTTAAATTCGATTGGCGTTTTCTATCATCAATTATCATCTTGGTTAGACCCTTTGTATTTAATTTATTAGATTAAAATCAGTTTAATGTAAGATGGACGTGTTGTTTCCTCATTTTACGTGTGAATATTAGCAAAACGACAATTACTACGTTTCACAGACTTAATATGTGTGTACTAAAACGGAGAAATGCATCTAGAATATAAAGAATATGGAGAGTAAAAGCAAATAATGTCCATATGTACCTATTTGTACGAGTGCATAAAACCAGACTACCGCCTATAGATGCCACTTAACATTTGATATGCTTAGGAGGAAAGGCCCACGTGGGAAACGCGGTAACGGAAGACCGCGAACAAGATGGGCGGACGAGATAAATAAAATAGCTTGTCCAAATTGGATGCAAATAGCCCAGAACAGAGCAAAATGGGCATCTTTGGAGGAGGCCTTCACCTGCGGAGGGGTTCTTGCACTTTAAGTACTATTAGTCAAAAAAAAAAAAAGTTAGTGTTAATCATAATCTAGATTTAGTGTTTTTAGCTATGGCAAAATGTATAGTCTTAGTTTGCAGGAAATAAAAGGCTTTTTTTTTATTACGCTTAGGAGCAGATCAGCTCCATATATATATTCAACAAAATTCAACTTAAACATGAAGCTTGACATCTTCATGTTTAAGTTGTTCATGGTTGCTAAATAAATGGCAAATTTTTGACAGGCGCATACGAAAGGTGAATGAAACGTTAATGAGCATTCCATTAAATTGTTTACCACTGTCCTGTAAAAAAGCCAATTTTATAAAGATGTGCAGGTTACATAGTTTATATTTCTGTAACAAATGGTCTTTGGAAAATGGCATATTGCCCAGAAAAATAATCATCAGTCTTAAACGCGCCGAAAAAAGTTCGAATAAATATACGAAATAAAATGCCTTTGCATGGGTCAGCCCGTGGATTGCTTCTCGTAAATAACACAATACCTACATAAGCGATGTTTTAGCTGTAAAACTATCAGCTCCACGGACTTATATTATACGTTTTCCTACTCCTCTACTGTTATCTGTCATATATGCATTCATTACCACGAATATAAGAACATACATAAAAGGTTTCAAGAAAAGTCTATATTGTCTATTCCTCATAAAAGCTCTTGTGCTTTTAATCGCTATAACGTTACTGCGATTAATGGCTACCAACCTAACAAAACCAAAACGAATACAGTTTTAAACTAAGTGCATTGCTGCCAACTTACAAAATATTCATTTGGTTGCATAGTAAAAATAATTACTTCATAAGTCAGAAACACGCATGTGACACCCGTAATATAGCAACACCCATAGACTACGAAGACCGCTTAGCGTTGCTTGTTAGTCTCCGTAGGCTACGGTGGCCAAACTCGAGAAAAAAATGTCCAAAAACTTAATTTAGCAAGTAGCAAGTACCAGGGCCTCATGAGTTACGAGAAGGTGTCGCTGACCGGCCGGCCGCGGCCCGGGGCGGGCCGGGTGCGTAACAAGGTATGCTCGCGCGTCTTGGCTATATACTTTTGCTTTGTTTACCTAAATTAAGATTTATTTTTGTTGACTCGTAGGAAAAGTATTGTATGCAACGTTGTATAAGTAGGTCAAAAAATGCTCGTGGCGTATTTCTTTACAATGTTCGCCTACGCCTTCGGCTCCGGCTCACATTGTAACTCACGCCACTCGCCTTTTTTGACCCTTCTTATACAACTGTTGCATAAAATACTATTATAATTTTCTCCTCGAAACCTTTTAATAAACTAATAATCGATGTAAGAAAGGAAGGAAAGTTACATGGATACAGATATAGCCAAGTTAGGTTTAATTTAAAAAAAGTCTCCTGATGATGGCATAGCCCCAAAACCACCATCCTTCATCCGTTCTTTTTTTGAATATTCAATCTCAAGAAGGCTTACCTTAGCCGTTTCTTCTAAATATTTTCTAGTTCTAATCTGAATCACTAGAGGGATAACGTAAATATCCATATTCCAGAATCATGGGAAGGTCATGATTCCGGTAAGGATGATATTCATTTGTGTGATTTTCACCGTTATTTTGTTCCTGAATCGTACGATTTAAGTTTGTACGAGTATTTAAGTTTTAAATTCTTGTCACAGTACCCACAACACAAATCTTCTTGATTTGTGTTGTGGGTACTGTGACAAGTTTTCTTACTGTTAAGCTTACTGAATGGGTGTGAAAATAAATAATCTGGAGATTATGATAGGAATAATAATATATTTAATATGATGTTATTTATGTATTTAGAGACAGATATAAGTCGATCTTATTTGATTCTTGTTTTTCGCGATACCCGTCCTGAGGGAATAATATGGCCGCCCATTGTCACCGTGGCTGCCATGTTCCAATCAATACCTATGGATCACTCGGTAGTGACCCTGCCTACGAAGTAGGAGGTCCCGGGTTCAAATCCTGGCATGCAATTAATTGTGTGTTTATTACAGATATGTTCCGGAGTTATGGATGTTTTTTATGTATTTAAGTATTTATAAGAAAGAAATAAAGAAAGAAAATACATTTATTTAACGCCACAACACATTACATTTGGAAAAAAGAAGAACATACAGAGAAAGAAAAACATTGGACGCTAGAATAGGATCCCCACTCAGCATAATGCCGCGGCAATCCGTGGCACTGGTTTTCAGTGGGGACCTGATTTAAAACTATGATAGTGGCGGCACATACGTCAACGCAACAGAAAACAGACAAAAAAACAAACATAAAAAGGAACACAAAAAAAAATAAAAACAATTATATTTCCCCACTACTACTAAAGCTGCATATCATTCTTTGTCCAACCGTGTCGTGGCGGCTTGGAACCGTTTACCGGATAGTGTTGTAACTGCTCCCTCGGTCAATGTTTTTAAAAACAGATTGGACAAGTGGCTTTTAAACAATAAGTTAGACTGATGTTACTTAGTGATGTGATACGACTTTACAAACTTTGAACTGTATAATACAGGACACTGTGTGACATAGGCTCATCAGCTAAATAGCTGCTCGCCTATAATTATATAATAATAATAATAATATTGTTGGGGAGTAACGACCCCACGGACCCGAGTACTCCCGAGAGTCGGTCAGGGTCTCCGTCTCCGACGTGTCTTCTTCGGTCGGAGTGGACCCCAAGGGGACCCGCAGGACTCTCAGCTCTGGCTTGCCTTCATTGGCCGTCCAGAGAGGAGTCGTTAGAGCTAAATGCTCCAGGGGTGGAAGTGAAAACTTGCATAAGACGCGAGTTGGCACAGTGGTTGTTATCAGCCACTGGGTAGAAAGCGGCGTACACCTCTCGACACCCCTGAGCCGCTCACACCGGTGTTGCTCCTGGTCGTCTTCACGACGGCATTTTCAGGGGCCCATCTAGTGGGCGGCGAGTCACCGCCTGCCTCGATAACTAGTGAAAACATTGTTATGGCAGGTGTCCGGACGTCTTTGCAATAACCCAGTCTCATTATCCTCCCAAACTTCAATCCATAGACCGTTATACTGTTCACTTTTACTACAATAGTCCCAATGCCTGCTGCGACCGGTTCATGGGTGTCTATTGTTGCGCCTGTGAACGGGTTCCAGCAGGCGTTCTACATGACATTAAAGCTCTCCAAGGGGCCTCTACGTGTTGGATCTATATCCCCACGCAAGCCTATCAAAAGACCGGGATTTATAGACCCGTGAAATCCAAGGAGATATAATAATAATAATAATATTTTAATTATCCATGTATAACTGTTATATATATCGTCGTATTGTATGTATCGTCGTCTAGTACCCACAGCAGAAGCCTTATTGAGCTTACTGTGGTGCTAGGTCAATTTGTGTATGATTGTAATAAGATAATAGTTTTGAATGATTCACGGTTAGTTTCATTAGACTTACATCGACGCGGAATATAAACCGTGATTGTTAAGTATCCTTGAACAAAATGCATGTAACTGCGTCGAAATATCGGGAGCTCAAGAACAAATATAAAAGGTAATCACGGTTTGTATCCCGGTCGATTTAAGTATTATAATAAGATATTTGTTTATTGATCACTCCATCTAGTAGACAAGATCTATCCTCAAAAATACTAAAGCGCTTTCAGGCTCCACCGCCTCGTAAAAGGCTTCGCCCGGGATCGCTGTCGTATGCTGTTGCACAAATATCTACTTGTAATGCACATGCGAGTTGCTGAAAGAAGAACTTCAATATAGGGAGAATTGCTTTTAACTGATTTTGAAAAGAATTTCTCGATTCGTTACAATCTGTTTTATATTTACCCCCTTATTCATAAACGTCGTTGTTATTCATAAAGTTGACAAGCCGCTAATAATCGTTTGTCCCTTTGCATCATACTAATACGTCGGAAAGGGACAAACGATTATTAGCAGCTTGTCAACTTTAGTAGACGTTTATGAATAAGGGGGTTAGTATATATACATCGACTTCGACTTTTTTTTGTTTTGAATTGCCTGGTGGTCATAGTGTTGTGATTCTGCTGGGGAGTAAAGTTGCCAGAGCTCAACAAGGATGCGGAGGTATTTACTTATGCGTTGCAGACGATAACGTCTACAACGCGTAAGTAAAACACCTCTGGATTTCCAGACATCCATAGGCTACGGAGACTGCTTACCATCAGGCGGGCCGTATGCTTGTTTGACGGTATATTGCGTCTATGTTTATACTCGTAGTTGCTTTACAATCCATTATTAATAAACTCTAAGGAATGGAATTATAGAAACTTTAATTTTGAATAGGTATTTAAAATGTTTTTTATTTTTTTATTTCCATACACTCTATTTTTTTGTGAAGTATATCTATTTCATTAGATTTTATTGTTTCAACATTTGTTCTTCCTACTATATTCACATATTGTAAAGTTAATACCTAAATTAAGAAACTTCACTGCTATCTCAGTATCTTTTCATCATCAAATTGAGACGGAGGCATTTTACTGTACGGATCTACATTTTCTGCCAACTTATTATTTTCTACTGATAACTTCCATGTGTCAAACAGTTAAGGTTGATTTTGGCTCACTTCGCTTTTTAAGTAACTTTGTATTCTGAAACATTCGTATTTTCCCACGCACAGGTAAACAGAAACAAATGACAGCGCAGAAAACGATCAAGCCCTTTTAACCTTTTATACGATTTTAAGTTCTACGGCGTATAAAATATGGTCTATATTTTGTATATGCTCACATTGAATTGCTTGAGCCAATGGAATTAAATTCGTGATTTGTAAAGGATTCGTTTTAAATGATGTTGCTGATGCTTTACAAATAGTTAATTCTACAAGATTTGTCCGAAATTATAAGAACGCTTTTTGAACGACATTACTTCGGAATTAATATGTCTGAACAGACAGACAGACATTGGCATCAGACATATAATACCCTTATTTTTGCGTCGGGGATTTAAAACACCTACTTCATCATCTTCCTCGAGTTATAGCTTTTTGCCATCCCAATAATTGGCATAGACACTAGTTTTTACGAAAGCGACTGCCATCTGACCTTCCAATAGGGGAAACTAGGCTTTGTTTGGATAGTCCGGTTTCCTCACGATATTATCCTTCATCAAAAAGTGACTGGTAATATATCAAATGATATTTCGTACATAAGTTCCGAAAAACTCATCTGTAAGAGCCGGCGTTTGAATTGAACCCGCGACCTACGGATTGCGGAAAGTCGCTTACTACCAGGCCACCAGCGATTTAAAAAACACCCACTTATTGTACACATAACTCCAGTTAAACAGGACAAAGTAGAAGAAGAACAAATTGTACCTGAACCAAATAATACTAATTTATTGACCAACATCCATATATTAATATTGATTCATTTAAAATATGGTAACGCAGTGGAGTTGTAAACAAATCGGGAGAAAATTTAGGACCACTGAGTTACTGTGTTTAAGAATAATTGAAATAGTTATTAACTGGACAAAGATATCAGGATTGATAGCCTAGTTAAGCCTCTTTCTCTATCACAAAATAGAAAATGAAAGTAATGGCCAAATATTCTAAAATATGCATTTTACGAAAGTGTCAAAAACTTATGTACAACGAAAAGTAGAATGATCGAGCTATGAAAAGGTATACAGCATCATCATCATTCATAAAAACTTACCTCAAGCTTGATTATTAATTAAAAATAACACAACTCCCCAACTTGTTCAAGACTTGTACAAGACTTGAATATGCAAATGAGACGAGAATTGAAATTCTGAAAGTTTCCTTCGAACAAAAGATTTAAAAAGGCAAGTTGCTGCCAAGAGTCTCGGTGGAATTTTAAATTAGGAAAGCAAGAGAAATATCTGTATCCATTAATACCAGTCTAACCCTGAGCTTCCACTACGTATAATTTTCAAATGTCTATAGGTCATACTATATTGGTTAGTTTCAAGCATGGCAGGAGATGGTGACACTGCCGCTGACATACGGACTCTAGTGCTATCGTTAAAATTGCTTGCCGAACGTGAGTCTCTAAGACTTAGATACAACCAGTATAAGAGTAACAACCGACGCGTACATACTTGTCATAAGGGAGGTTATGTTATAATGGCTACCAATAAGTTGAATTGTCATTGTCTGTACAGGCAATGAGAATATGCGGTCAGGGATAGATATTTTCGGTACTTGGAAATTGTAATGTGATGGGTACGAATGTTGGCATTATGAAGAAAGGTTTGGGAAGTCTGGAAATGTTGAAGGATATTTTTATGCCAATTTTATGCCAGGTTATAGTCGATAGTTTCTTGGATTATAAGTTGTGGAATGAAAGAAAACACTTAGATAAGAAATAGGTACTTAAATATATCTGAATTTGAAAATGTACGCTTAATGCCCCGCCAAGATATGATCCGACCGGACTGGTACAGGGACGTTCGGTTCGTCCGTGCAATTTTATTTTAACGTAGTGTTACGTATGTTCGTCATGTTGTATCTCTTATTATATTCGCTTGTCTACTGTGTGTAATTTATTTCGGTTTATTTTATGTTTCTTTCCTTTTGTCTGTTTCCTTCGGTGATTATTTCTCTTTGGTCTCATCGGAAGATCAGCGCTGGAAGTCGCCAGCAACATGCTGAGATAAGGCCATTTCGTGACACTTTCATCTCACTATGTTCTCTTTTATATAATATGTCTATTACTGTTTGTGTGTTTATGAATAAAACAAATTCTATTCTATTCTATTCTAAAATATCTTCATCATAAAATACTTAAGTATTCTTTTTTTATGGAAGATAGGCAGGCGTTATCACGATCTCACCTGATGGTAAGTGATGATGCGATCTACTGTAGAGCACGCTTACCTATTACCTATTTACTCTAGCTATTTATTCTTTAGTGAATAGGGGGTTAAGTAGGTGGTAGGTTTGTTATGAATAATTTGGGATTACTCTTAATCCTCATTAGCCCCAAAGTGATGATTTACGTAAGTTTTTTGTTTTCTGTCAGCTGAACGCTCGGCTGAATGTTTTTCAATAAGGAATCCTAATTGGCTTGTTGATGTTGAAGACAGATTCATAGAGGTGGTGAAAAGCTTGGTATGCTTACATACATATTTACCTTGCAGAGAATGGCAAAGGGTTAATAAACTTTATACACAAGAAATAAACCTATTCGAGCAAAATTTATAGTAATATTGAATTTCCTTAAAATAAACACAGAAAACTGCACCTTTCACACCAAAATACCGCATCCTTAAAATTCCCCACAGAGCGTGATCTCCAAATTGGGTGAGTGTCGAGTGTCGCTCCAGTGTCGCGGCGCGGTCGCTCTAGACTCTAATAAGATTCACAGGGTTATTTTATGGAAATGTTCCTTTCTTGATTTCTTGGTGATGAGTTGAAGACGGTTTTCACTTTAAAGTATGTACTTTAAACAACTATTTAACATTATGAGAACTATAACTAGTTACACGTTCAGACGTACGGTCACGTCTAAAAATATCGATACCAAAAAAGTGCCAAAAATTTGTATTCACGATTTTATTGTTCATATATTAAAGTAGTGTATACATATTTTTGGCACAACTTTCGTACCGATATTTTCAGACGTGACTGTACTCTCTGAGTAACAACAGCTGAAACCGTACACAATATCGAACGCAATTTTCAATTCTGTAAACCACCTGTATTGATTTTTTTTACATTTTAAATAAACTTGTACAATGTAAATAAAACATAGTACTTCCAAATATTGCTGTTTGACAGACCAAAACGAAAATGAACAATAATAACCATAATTTATTAATTTTATTTTATTGGTATTCTGGACAACCACAGCCGCAGATATACAACTAACATAAGTGTTTCACATATTATTAGGCCAATAACATTTATCCGTTGGTTGCAAAATAATATACAGATATATTATTCATAAAACAAAGTACTTAATATTTAAAGTGAAAGTGTGCAAGCCACACAGTAACAGTAGGTGATAGATCGATAAATAATCCAACATGAAAATTGAAGTTATAGGTAGGTTACATATGTTTGCATACAGTAATTAGGTATGCCTTAATATCAATGCTTGTTTTAATTTTTTTTTTCTCCAATATGCTCGGAAATGTTCAGTTGAACATTGTAGCAAAAAATAGTACAGGAAGTTCTTCGTTATGGTCAAACTCAAATTAAAAAAATTCAAACCATTATTGTCGTGTTTTAGCGGACGGGAAAGTTATTACTGTATTGTTTTTTATTATTCAATGAATATAGCTGCGGGCTACGTCTACACGACCAGCGTTGGCAGCATGGTTCCATTTTTATCACTTGTCGCTATGCCCGTCACTTTCGCGCTTACATACTTGTTAGAATGTGACAGGCATGGTGACAAATGATAAAGAGCCGACCATCATAGCCCATGAGGTCAGTATCATTTTAAGCAATAGGATAGTCGTGTAAGACCGACGTGTATGATCGTGCGAATACTGCTTAATAAAATTAAAGACTATAGAACTTTTTTTTAAGGATCGCATGCGTGCAAATATAAAGAGTGAAACGACGACAAATAATTAAAGAGGGAAACGACGATTTTTGACGTTTTTGGTGTGAAGGTTAGATTTGAGTGCTGGTTCATGTTTAAATAATGATTATTTTACCTGATTTCCTCGCATGTTTGGAGAAAAGCACTATATATGCCTCGGCAGGTACAGCAATCGGAGCTCATCCACGAATTGCCCTTTCCCGGCCTCTGCAATAATATACTATATATTGCACTTGTAAATAATTTAAGTAAAGATCACTTTTTAGCGCTCCTGTAAAGTAACTGTTATACTTACTTTATATTTTATGTATATGTGCTTGGTTATGCCCTTGCATATATTTTTTTTATAGATTTACAAAATTATTTTATGATTCCTTGGTCTAGTGTTTAGCAGTTATTTCTTTTATTCAGCTTTATGCGTGTATTTGTGTTGACCAGTGAAGATTGTTCCATAGTAGGTTTGAGAGTAATGAAAAAGGGTCACTTTCTGTAGAAATTAGTCTCTGTCCGCAACTTCGTCAGTCGTAACAAGTCAATAAGTATTTTCAACTTCATTTTTACTCCTCCTTGGTTAATTTCCCCTTTTTAGTGGAGACTTAATTTATTTGAAGAATAAATGGTACTATTGACAGGTTGTGGGTAAACCATTAGGTTAGTATTTAAGTAATATAACTAGTAGGTGGCCGAGTGGATATGACGTCCGACTTTCAATCCGGAGGTCATGGGTTCAAATCCTGGCTCGTACCAATGAGTTTTTCGGAACTTATGTACGAAATGTCATTTGATATTTACCACTAGCTTTTCGGTGAAGGAAAACATCGTGAGGAAACCTGCACACATCTGCGAAGAAATTCAACAAAGGTGTATGTGAAGTCCCCAATCCGCATTGGGCTAGCGTGGGGACTATAGTCCGAGCCCTCTTGAACATAAGAGGAGGCCTGTGCCCAGCAGTGGGACGTATATAAGCTGAATTAATAATAAATTAAATAACTAGTAGGTATATAAAATATATCCATATTTGGCAGAATTCCATAGTGTATACTATTTTTTATGTGATTGAAGGCTGCTTTGTAGGATTTTATCAACATAATAAATAAGTGTAAGAACACAGGGGGCTAAATGTCTTCTGGTAAAGAGAATATGAAATAGTAAATTTTTTACAGTCTGAATTTGAAAAAGTAAATTTACTGTGGCTACAAAGTTTACTTTGAAAATCCACCTCTATTTCAAATTGTCTTTACTCCTGGATACAATTTAAATGCGTGAATTCTATATTCTGAAGTTAAATCATCGCTTCTAACGTGGCCATACGTTAACAATGTCAGAACTAAAATTCCCCCGTTTAAATATTCATACCCCTGACGTTCTGAGTACACTGAATCCATCATCGAACTAAGCCTGTATGCGCCGTGAAAATTGCTCCTGCATTTTGATTTCATGTGCACCCTTACCATGAGAAAGCTGTCGTAGTTGTTAGCTGTAGATTTGCAATGCATCTCTCGCTCCGGTCTATATGTTACAGTAATCTCTCTCTTTCTGTAATTTTTGCATTTATTCCGATGCACGCTCCGCTACATCACTTATTTCGTGAGCGTACTACAAAATAAGCGATTATATCATGGATAGAGATGTTTGGTAATGATAAGGTGCTGCATAAGCATTAAATGTATATAAAAGAAAGTATCTACTGTGTGTTTTCCATAGTAATCGAAATATAAATATTCTATGCCTCGTAACGCCCAGCCAGCATCTCCAGGGGTTTCCCTTTTCTTGAGCCCAGGCGGAGCCAACATAGCCAGACATTTTGTCACCCACGTATATGTTACAGTCATCACCCCTTTTAAATTTTTCCCCAGTTGACTAGTTTTAAAAATTCTTAACTTAAAACACTCCTCCTCGCTTCACTCGTTGTCAGTCCTTTACTTTAGCAGCAGATCACTGCAAAAACTTAATTTATTTGCTGCTCGTTTGCCTCCTATATGATTAAGTATACTTAGTTTTTAACGACACCTAAAAATAATAAAATAAATCATGTTTGTTGCATGGGAGCCCCATTTAAATATAAATATTATTCTATTTGTGGCTTTATCTATGAAAAGGGACCTTATTGTCGATGGCGCTTACGCCGCACTGCGTCGCTCAGCGTTGTATTTGTATCGGAGCATAGTTTATAACGGCGGAAGCGCCATCGACAATAAGGTCCCTTTTCATTCAGGTTCTGTGAAAAATTCAACTGTCTATCACGGTTCATGTCATAGACAGAGAGATGGAATCTTAGTAATAGGGTCCCGTTTTTTTACACTTTGGGTACGGAACCCTAACAACTACAGCCGTAAACACATGGTAAGGGTACTGTATGTATTATATCAACCTGTTCATAATTTCCATGAGATGAAAGCTTTCGTAGCGTGATGTGGTTATATCACTCGTCGAATTGTAATGTTTTGGAGTAACATCACATTTTTTAAATATGTACATATTTCCTTCTACAAAAACTTAGGGTCTGTTCCACAATATCCAAGTAAAGCTACTTGCTACTTATCTGACGAATAAAGTCATCGTGGCGTTTCACAATCTTCAAATGAGCTAACGAAAGCCATTTACAAGAAAGACTAGGCAAGTGGCGTTGTATGGGGGTTGGGGTGATTTAAAAAATATACCCTTGTCATTCGTCCTTTGTTTATTAACTAAATATTTCTCGGCAAATCGAATAATTACGAATACATTTATTTCATGTCGGATCCCTTTGTTTGACATAATTATTGAAAGTCATAATGTAATGATAGTCATATTATCATTAGTCATAACTCTGAAACCGTTAACTTTGCAGGAATTTCATTAGGTTATCCTATAGATCGGTTAGGTTATGTTAAGTTTGTTTTATGGCAATCCTGAAAAGTTACGCGTATCTGAGTAAAACCAAATTATGACTAACGAAAATGCGGGCAAACAATACATTATGGCTTAAAACTTTATGGGAAACAATAGAGACCCATGTTCTCAATTAACACATCCCTATACGTACAGTAATATATGATCACGCGCCATATTGCGGAATTTCATTGGAACTAAATTGTTCATACTAAACTGAACTGTGACTAAATGAGAATAACAGCGCCTTCTTGAAAATGATCATATTATATTTCTGGTCGGGCTTTACTAGCCTCTGTAATAATTTAGTGCTTTAGCTAAAACCCTCGTGTTGCGAGATTGTAGTTGTATGTAAAATGAGATGCAACATGTATGGCTCTAACAGTGCAACATGCATATTGTAGCGGTAAAGGTTGCAAGTCTGAGCATTGTAAACATTCACGTTGACAAAGAAGTCCGTCTAGGTTCCATTTTCTGTTGACTAACATTCACTCGCTGTTTGTTTTAAGACTTTGGGTTTATGATAGAAAAAAATCTATAAAAGGTTTTTTTTTAAAATTTGGCACCGTACACGACACTTTTCTGTTTAATGAAATGTTTTTATAGAATAAATAAAAAATAAAAAATTAGTTACAACAATAATATCTAATTAATTTACAAGGTATCTTTAAACCAGTAAAGTTTGTCTCGATATTCCATTCCACAACAGACTTCATACAAAAAAATTAAAACACATTATTATCTAGCTTAACAAACTTCATAATCATAATCATAATAATTTATTTATAAAACCAATTTATACGTCATTAATAAATAATTTAGTAATAGTACCTATAGTAATTTACCAAAAATACATGGTACTTATGATAGTTATTACAATAAAATAACAAAAACAGTATAATTATTGCGCTTTATACGCAATGAATTCGTCGTAGCTGTAAAAGGATTGCTCGATAAGCCACTGCTTTAAGCGAAATTTAAAGCTGCCCAAGCTTGGAGCATCAAGTATGTTTTTTGGCAACTTATTGTAGACAGTGGGACCCATGACGTGAGTGAGTTTAGATGACTTGGTCAACTTCCGGCTAATACCCACAATTTTATCTGCGTTCCGCGTTTCGTACAAGCTTAACATTCTAAATGTTTTAAATGACGCCAGATGCACTCTCACATATACGGCCACTTGCAGAATGACTATTGCCGGCAGTGTTAATATGCCTAGCTTAATAAAAAGAGGCTTAGCATGGGTGGGTATGGGTATGGGTTCGAAAACCCCACCAAGATCCATACAAAACCTATTAAAATCCCGTCGTCGCTTGCCTTAATAATACACTCCGTATAACCTCTAACCCCTCTTTAATATCAATCGTAAAGTTATAACGATAAAGTTGAAAATGTAATAACAACGGTGTTCTTAGATATGACTTTATGTTGCTAAGTTTAGTTTAAGTTACGAGCGTGAACTAGAATCATAATATTCATAATTATTAGTGCCTTTACGCGTTGCATCTTTAGCTCATTTAATATGTTAGTGGAAATTATGTATGTAAACTATGTAAGTTAAAAATTATGAGCTGATGCAAGATTATGATGTTGTAGTGAATTTACTGCAATATTAGGGTGAGGAAAACTTTGTTTTATTGTGTGAATTCGTACATATTTAAATCGTACTTTTATTATGCAAGGTATCGGACCCATGTAACATCCACCTTATTTATTTTTAGACACAATATAGAACTACCTAAGTAAGATAAAGTAGGAAAGCGGACCCTGGCGCTAGGCCGGAAAAACGCTAGGTTGAAGACGAAGAATATAAAACTACCTACTTGTATGATTTTTTATTATTATTTATTTATTATTATATTAAATAAGCAGGCAGGCAGTTATGTCAACTGATATGGCCTATGTTCAGTAATCATGAACGAGTAGTAGATATAATATGCTTGTCTAATTTATTTTTAAGCTGGTTCACATTTTGTGCTGAAACACGTCTTATGAGAGTTTAATCCAAGCCCTCACTACTCGATTGCTCAGAAAGTCAGACTCAGAATATTAATAAAAAAAAACGACTAAATTCATTAAATTTATTTGGCTTTGGCTAATAAGATTATGCTAATAATACTAACTGTAACCGTTTTTGTAACCAATATCTAAGACCTCTGCTAGGCACCTTTCCTGACCTTAGTTGACTCATTACTACGGCAGTATTGCAGCACGATATTACTGCCGACTGCATTACCGAAAATGTCACGATAGATGTTGCTGCCCGGATTTTTGACATTTGCCGCAGAAATACAGTCGATAGTACCCGTAATGCAGAACGAACAGGCAGCACCTCAAGGCGGCAGGCATGTCTGTCTGCGCCGGTCCGTCAACGCAAGCTCCTGACGTCACTCCTTGGTGCGGAGTGAAACATGTCGAGCGTTTCGACTTAAAATACGTGTGTCTGTGTCTCACCGACGTTTTGTTATTAATGACATTAGCACATTTTGTCATTACAAACGTCATACAGAGATAGCATGTCCTGTAGGGCTAAGATGGTCGTCTCTTTATCATTAGTCACCATGCCTGTCACGTTCTAACAAGTATGTTAGTGCGAAAGTGACGGGCATAGTGACAAGTGATAAAAATGGAACCATGATACCGCCGCTGACTCTAAACTTATTTTAAATTGCAAATATAATAAAGAACACCATTTCAAACTTTCGAAACAGCGCTACAAAATGGCGGCCGTAATAACTCGACGTTTTGGCACATTCCACTTGCAGTAGTTACCAACTTGTGCGATTGTAAATTAGCTGTAGCTTTACGGGTGTATTCAATTCCAGCACAACGTTTTGTTCTGAATTGATAATTTGATATCTTGAAACGTTGAATCCCGATCCCGTCAATGAGCTACGAAGTTAACATTAAAAAAAAATACAAATTAAAAAGTGTGTGAGTGTTGTTGAATACTCGGTTTGAACGAAGTATATTATTGATTATCAAATACAAAAAAAAAAATCTTAATCGACAAAATAATATTCATCGAAGCTACTCACAAAATTTCACAAATCAGGTCAGAACATAATATAAGAAAACATTTTAGTACAAACTGAAACTGATACTCGTTTAGTCAATCAAAAATATGAAATTCAAGTGCAAAAAAGTACAAAAACATATAATACATATTCTGTATGCATGTCCGGGGATCGAACCCGGATCATCGCTGTTGCCTCCTGTTTCTAAGCGGCTGTTTGAAAACTACGCTACTATAGGATATACATGAGTTGGTGAAGTTAAGCTACTTATTCTCGATAAAAAAAATAAACAAAAGATGGATCAATTTAACACTTTTTTCGCCCCCATCCGCCGTAGATCCGAGAAGGAAATTCGTTCCAAAAAAACTCCAGTTTTGAGAACTTGTATACTTAGATTATAATATATTCCACTGTCTACGAAAACCCATTAATTTTAGCTTTGTGCAGTATTCTGTTTTGTCATTGATATGGTTCGATCGCTCGCGCTGAATCGTGCGTGCAAAAATACACTGCGAGTCGTTGCAAGTTTGTATCAAAACAATGTCAGAACTTTACTGAATTGTAAAATAGCTGGAGGGTAAATTTGCTGATTAAGAAAACATGAACAAAATATACTATAAAAAGATAATAACAGATAAAATAGTTGCAGAGATTAATTAATAATGTATTTTAAATTTAAGTCGAAATTATAAAATGTTTAATTAATAAAACATGGAAGTAATTTAACCGTAGATAAGCTGCTTTAAGCAGAAACGTCTGCAAGTGAAATTACAATTTAAAATTACAGAAAAATATTTTAAACCCCGGCACTGTGCTATGTAAGTAATATTACAGAAATTGAGTTACTAACTGAAAAATATGCATTTGTAAATTAGGAGCTCGATTCAGATTAAAAAACTTGTTACGGTTTTGATTTTATTTTGGTAAGATCTTGAAGATCACTACCGCTGCTTAGTGCATGCAAAAAGAAGTGAAATGTGGATATATTTTCAGAAGCAAATTGTTTGAATACCTTTAAGCTAAATTCGAATGAAAGGTTGCACCTTTAATTTACATAAAATTAGCTCTCAGAGATTTCAATAAACTTTAATAGATATATAAAACTAGTGGTTATGTGAGCTTGCGATAAGCTTAGATACATTGACATAATATATATCTAAGGACGGGCCTT
Source organism: Cydia pomonella (assembly GCF_033807575.1). Lineage (NCBI taxonomy): Eukaryota > Metazoa > Arthropoda > Insecta > Lepidoptera > Tortricidae > Cydia > Cydia pomonella. The sequence goes on along the minus strand of NC_084725.1, from coordinate 4,077,139 downwards.
ATGGGCACTAAGAATGGCGCTAGTTCAGTGGTGTAACTCTAGAATTCGAAAAAAGCCAACCGTGCACTCTAACGCTACTAGTTGCAACCAATCGCGCGCGTGGTGCGAACTCGTCAACCAATCGCGTTGCGGCGTTAGACTGCATGATTGGCTCGAATTCGTGTGCGTGACACCGCTGTACTGGCCCCATTCTTATTGTGAAAGGCCCGTCCTTAGATATATATGCCAATGCTTAGATACTGTACTCATAAAAGTGAAAAACACCTAGTTCATTAAGTCATCACAATCAAACCACAATGACCTTAAGCGCCATAGACGCTATTGGCGCTTAAGTCCATTATGCCAATTTCCGATTTTTATGAAAAAATCCCAAAAACTGGAACGACAAAACCATTTAATCAAAGAATCTGGTCACAAAATTTTATGAGAATCGGTTGAGAACGGCGACCTGTAGAGGAGAACATCAGGACATACGAAAGCAGTCCGAGTCAAAACGTAAACCTTCGCTTACACTTCGGTCAATAAAATGCCCCGGGCAGTAGGATTGTCTATAATTATAGTACCAGTGATGGCTGAAAACTGATGATAATGATGATGACAACCAGTTTTATTATTCTACTCCAGAAATCAGCCTCTGCATTGTCAGTTCTATCATTACCAAACTTATTTGCGTCTTCCCAACTCTCAAATCACGATGACTCATCAACTTACAACAGTTTAACAACGACGCAACAACAAAGAGTAAAAGAAAGAATATGAACTTTATTTCTTACGCTGCAAGCTTCAAATTTAAGTGAAGCAAGATATATCAAAGGACGTTTTTGTAGTAAATTGAGGAACTTGCAAGCTGAGTACATACGTCATAGTGCTGACGTCACAATGACATCCTCAATCTTGATTAATGACGTCACGTCGTACTAGAGTTATGAAATGTAAATTAAATTAGGCCATGTTCCATTAACGACGCATTGTCGTTTTCATGGAGATTGATACGATTTTAATACGGATTAGGAAAAATTGAGGAGGTTTTAGGGAAATTTTGAAACTAAGAAAAATAATAGTAGCACGTAGTATAATTAGAAGCCGGAGTAGGTCCTGTAAATTCTGGTTATTCTCTCACTTTTACTATATAGCGAGATGGATGTGCGTATTCGGAATCGCGGATACCATGGTTTTGAATTTAAATTTTTTATAACTTTAAATAAAAAATAATAATAAATCGCTTACTTTTGTTAAATGAATTTTTTTGCCAAAAACTTATTATTTACATTATATATACTATTATGTAAATAACAATCCGTTTTATTTTAAATAAGTAATGCAATATCTGAGAATCATTTACTTACCGTAAGTGACACTAAAGTTTCAGCGTTTCTAAAATTCCTCCCTTGTTGTTGTCTAAATTTGAGATTCCTGAAACCTAACCTGAACTTTGTACCTAGCTCTCATTAAATAAGATGACAGATATACACGAGCGTATTTCAACACGGTATTTCTTAGTGGGTATATAAATTGTATTTAATTTTGGCTTGCAATTTGACAAGCAAGACAAGGAAGTTGAGCGCCGTGTTCAAAATGCCTGGAAGAGCTAGTGGTCTATAAAGGAGCTAATGAAGGGCGACCTCCGAATGTCACTAAGGGCTCATTTACACGGTGCGAGAACTTGCATGCGAGTTTCATTACATTGCGGTATTTGATCGGTCGCCGAATTAGTTGTAACCTCAATAGTCCGCAATGTAACTAAAACCGCAAGCGAGTTCGCGTGCCGTCTAAATCGGCCCTAAAGCGTAAACTCGTTGACATGTGTATCCCAACCTATGTTGCACAAACATGGTCACTCACCAAGAGTTAGAAGTCCAAATTGAAGGTCTACCAGCGAGCAATGGAGCGCAGCATTCTAGGTGTCATTAGGACGGATTGCATCCGAAACACTACTTTGCGCTCCAAAACACGCATATCTGACGTAGGGGCGAAGACAGCCAGGCTGAAGTGGGAGCCGTTTGTGGGCGGGTCATGTCTGCGTTAAGCGCGAACGTGGCAGGCCCAAACGACTTGGACACCTTCATCAGTAACTTGCTAGAAATAGCACAACAACGGCATCTGTGGAGATCACGGGGAGAGCCCTTCGCCCAGCAGTAGAAAACTATAACGGGCTAACTAAAAAAGAAAACAACGGGTTGCACTCCGAGAGTACCGGCAGAAGTGAAAACGTGCATATTTGATATTTTGGAGAAATTGAGTAGCAGTTTTATAAAAAGAGATAATTCTCTATTATACCTACGTATATACGTACGACACCCAACAACACAAAGATACAATACAACACAATTAACAAAGATTAAACCTCTTTAACCATTATGACAGCACTTTGATTATGAAGAAAATAAAATGTCACACTTCAATGAGATGCGATTTTTCAAAAGTAACCAGGCTTCGATGACATTCAATTTGCACGTCACCATGACGTCATGTGTCCGTCTTACGAATTTTCAATCTGACGGTCACGTGACCCCTGACGCGAGTTTAACATTTTTTCTCCATCACAAAAAGTGCACAGCGCCGATAAACAAGTTTTCATTTCAAAAATTGTTAAAACGTTCACGTTCTTATGAAAGTTCGGAGTAAAACCGAAATAAACCGGTATTTACCGCTATTTTTAAAACCGGTTCTGAGCCTTGGTCATAGTTATACGAAGACAAAATTAATATAGAGCTTTATCTATTTATATATTGTATAAAAATGACCTGGCATGAGGACCGTCAATGACGGTCCGTCATTTAACGCGAGAGGTTTAGATATGCAATCTAAGAAAGCCTTTGGAACGTAAATACAGTGCTTGGTAAGATTTTGATATGTTTGCTGCACATACATTATTGTGGCCATTATTCCATTCCATTATTCCATTATTCCAATGAGCATTATGTGTTCCACTAACATTAATGTTAACTTTATTTTTAAGATTTTTCTAGTTATTTTACTAACACAGTCTTGTAGACAAAAATATGGATACTTGGTGTCTGAATTAAATATTTTCATTTTCATTTTCATTTTCATTTCATTTTCATTAATCGTCATTTTCCTCTAAAACCTAATTCTTAAGTCATAGTGTATAATTACACAATTATACCCACATTTCGCGTTTGCCACAAACACATTTCATAATTGTTAATGTTAACATGTTTTCCCAGCTTGTTGCCTTCCAAGCTACAAAGACTTCTCATATTTCAAGCAAAACATGACAGCCTGCAGCATAATTACTTGCAACATAAAGACAAAAGCCAGCGAATTGCCAAATTAACGAAACGGGAACACACCACATTTCATACCATAACGGAATTTCACACGCACGGGAATGCACCACCGCTTATCGCCGAACCACGCGAATATACACTTTAAGTCTAAAATAATAAGGCTTTAGTGGTAGCAACTTGTGCAAGGCTATTTGGCAAGTGACGAGAGGTCTTTGCGAACGTTTGTGAGCCGTTACAATTTAATTTATTGCATGAGAAATGTCTTATTTGGTATTGTTATTATAATGTCCTGCATAGTCGCGGCGTTGCAAATTTGAACTATAAATCAAGTGCTTTTAGCTCCAAATTCGAATGGGCGGAATTGTTACAGCTTCATCATGTTTCGCGACTTGTTGCGAGCTGTTATAGACTGTGTCGCTTTGTGCTTAAAGTTTGTAATTGCTTGGGAGTTGTGGAGTATACAGTGTGTATTATTTATGGCGCGTTAAGCATTTTGAGGAATTTAATGGAACAAGTTGTTCCGGGGATTAATGCGCCTTCTGTATGGGACTTGGGATTGTTCTAATTGGATTTTACATTTAAAAATGTACTACGCAGGCAGGTTTCACGTGAAATACAAATTAAGAACATTATTTTGTATTAAGCAGGAATGATGCCATAAACATTAGAAATAAATTAAAAGTGGAAATGTTAAATGTCTCGAGCGAGTCTCGAACTCGTACTGAGTACAATAGAATAAAGTCGATAAAATAATAATTTATATTCTTATAAAGACGTTGTGTCTATGTCGCAGCCATTTGGTTAAATTAACCAGCTACGACGCCTACGTCGTTCTTTAAAAGCCGCCATCCAATTTGATGCCTAGGCCGATACTTAATTGAACTAGAATTACTAAACGTTTAACAACTTGGCGTATTGAAAGTAGCACTTTGAAAATTACTGATACACTCAGCCAGGAGATTTTAAAATAACCTTAACAAATTTCTATATTTTTTACTAAGGGCCTGTTTCACAATGTCCAAGTAAAGTATTGGATAGCTTATTGACGTATAAACTACTTGTGAAATAAAATTTTCCTACAAAACTTAGCACTATATCTACCAGCTAAGCTTATTTGAAGATTGTGAAACGTCAACGATGACTTTATTCGTCAGATAAGTGGCAAGTAGCTTATTCAGGACTTTACTTGGACATTGTGAAACAGGCCCTAAGTCTGAGTCTGACCGACGTGAGCTTTTCGTCACATGTTTCTAGTCAATTTACTAGATCCACAACACACAACACACCTATAGTACTGTAACTGTGTGCACTAGGGACCGGCAAACAAACAGACCGCTCTAATGAACGCAAAACAGACGGGCGGTTTTCGTAGCTATTGGAGAAGTTTTGTACCTATAGTCTTAGGGTACCTAGCCAAGATGCCAATCGTTCGCTCGATAGCGAACGAAACGGTAATCTTTCTATATCACTCCCGTATCAGTGCGAGAGAAACAGTTGAATTTCGTTTGCTACGGAGCGTAAACGATTGGCATCTTGACTAGGCCCTTGACTTTGAAAATAATGTTCATGCGTTTACACCAATTACACCATAGACATTTTAGAGTATTGGTTGTATTTTTTTATAATAGTTTTTTGTGTAATTCGACATTCAGAGACTGTATACATCTCTAATAAGTATCTAATATTTCATTGATTCCATATTTGTAATTGTATTTTGTTATTTATATTGTTTGTAGAAAAAATTTCATGTAAAAGTGCCCCTTTGCTGAGTAAATGTTTGATGTTTGATCATAGTTGTTTTGTATTCTGGATCCCCTGGAACATGCTAAGCAATTACCGCCGCCATGGATAACTGTAACACCAGAGGTGTTGCAGGTGTGTTACCGGCCTTTAAGACGAGCGAGAGTAGGCTCTTTTCTTGAAGGTCATAATATATTATTCTGGAAATTTCGCGGGCGTCAGTTCATTCCACAGTTTAGCTGTACGAGGCAGGAAGTTTCTGGAGAAACGCACAGAGGACTGCAAACCATCTAAGTGATGTAGATGGAAATTTTGTACATCACTTTCAGGCGTTTAAACCGCCAGTCTACGCCGCACTTCACACGTCATTGCGGGCGACCCAACAGCGCGTGAAACGCAACGATACCGCTCGAGAAACGAACGAGTTATGGACGGGTTTATACAACGCGACGAACGCGGAATCGCATTATGCGTGAGCGTGAGGTTTTCAGATTGTTTTGAACAAAGCTTCAAAGGAAAGAAACCTTGTTTGCGGGAATTTACATATATGTGACCGTTTTGCTTGTTGAAGTAGAACAGTGTGAAATTCTCATAAGGTACAAATAATAGGAATCTATATATAGATATCGCTGTAAGCGCGCTATAGATGTATTAGAGTTAAATGCTGCTTATTGAAGGAATTATGATTTACCCAATATGGGACATTTAGATTGGAAAAAATGTCTTTCTGATTAAATGCAAGGCGCACTCAGCTCAATGTCATTCACATGCCCCCTTGTAACGCACTTGCGAACACTTAGCCAAATTCAATTGAAATTATTTATTGTCGAACTTAGTGCAACATAGCCAGCTCAAGATAAGTTGACTAAACACTTTCTACGACTCTAAAACACGTTCGCTTTTGAGAATGATATCTGTACCCCTAGTGTAAATATTTTCGACAGCGAAACGTGACGTACGCGTTTGCGTTAAGTGTCATTTTGTATGAGATTTTTGACTTTCCAAAACGTCCCGCTTGGCGCGCTGTTCAAAAACCCATACAAAATGAGACTGAACGCAAACGCGTACGTCACGTTTCAAAATCGAATTTATTTACACTAGGGGTACTGGTCGTTAAAGTTCGTTTTCGTGAAAAACTCTACAATTAAAATGAGTAATTATTTGCATTTTAAGCAAACAAAATAATTTAATTAGAGATTAATAAAAAACCTACAACAATAAATCTATTCAGAGTTCATTGTTATTAAGCAGCTTAAGATTTACAACATGCTAAATAATAAGACACGCAAACATCCAATAAATGATAAATATTATAGGGCATTATACGACGACCGTTTTGGCCTAGCGGGTGACCCTGCCTATGAAGCCGATGGTCTCGGGTTTAAATCCTGGTATGGGCATTTATTTGTGTGATGAGCATGGATATTATTATATGATTCTTGGGTGTTTTCAATGTATTTAAGTATTTATATATTATTATATATATCGGTGTCTGGGTACCCACAACACAAGCCTTCTTGAGCTTACTGTTGGGCTTAGTTAATTTGTATAATAATGTCCAATAATATTTATTTATTTATAATTACACAATTTCACTAGGTACAGTAAGCTCAATATATAAGGCTTGTGTTGTGGGTACTTAAACCTTACGATACATACATACATACATTATACTCACAAAACATCATTTTTAGGGTTCCGTAGCCAAATGGCAAAAAACGGAACCCTTATAGATTCGTCATGTCCGTCTGTCTGTCCGATTATGTCACCGCCACTTTTTTCCGAAACTATAAGAGCTATACTATATACTGTTCAAACTTGGTAAGTTGATGTATTCTATGAAACGCATTAGGATTTTTACACAAAAATAGAAAAAAAAACAATAAATTTTGGGGGTGGGGCATACTTAAAACTGAAACTCAAAAAATCTTTTTTCATCAAACCCATACGTGTGGGGTATCTATGGATAGGTCTTTAAAAATGATATTGAGGTTTCTAATATCATTTTTTTCTTAACTGAATAGTATGCGCGAGAGACACTTCCAAAGTGGTAAAATGTGTCCCCCCCCGTAACTTCTAAAATAACAGAATGAAAAATCTAAAAAAAATATATGATATACATTGCCATGCAAACTTCCACCGAAAATTGGTTTGAACGAGATATAGTAAGTAGTTTTTTTTAAGACGTCATAAAATTAAAAAAAAAAAAAATCATCATACCCATACGTGTGGGATATCTACGGATAGGTCTTCAAAAATGATATTTAGGTTTCAAATATCATTTTTTTCTAAACTGAATAGTTTGCGCGAGAGACACTTCCAAAGTGAAAAAAATTGTGTCCCCCCCTGTAACTTCTAAAATAACAGAATGAAAAATCTAAAAAAAATATATGATATACATTACCATACAAACTTCCACCGAAAATTAGTTTGAACGAGATCTAGTAAGTAGTTTTTTTTTAATACGTCATAAAATGAAAAAAAAATTTTTTTTTTTCATCAAACCTATACGTGTGGGGTATTTATGGATAGGTCTTTAAAAATGATATTTAGGTTTCTAATAGCATTTTTTTCTAAACTGAATAGTTTGCGCGAGAGACACTTCCAAAGTGAAAAAATGTGTCCCCCCCCCTGTAACTTCTAAAATAACAGAATGAAAAATCTAAAAAAAATATACGATATACATTACCATGCAAACTTCCACCGAAAATTGGCTTGAACGAGATCTAGTAAGTAGTTTTTTTTAATACGTCATAAATGGTACGGAACCCTTCGTGGGCTAGTGCGACTCGCACTTAAAAATAACAAAGATAGCAAATTCAGCGCATAATACTTAACATGATATTATCCACATTGGACCGCGAAGTATACTCAGCTCAGTGTCAATCACAAAGCCCTTGTAACGCACTTGCGAACACTTAGCCGAACTTAGCGCAACTTATCCTAACTTAGCCTAACTTAACTAAGCACCCTCCACGTTTCCAAGGCACGCTCACATTGATTAAGTTTTCAGTTAATTAGGTTAAAAGGGTTCTTTGGCAGATTGTATTTTTTGTGCTTTTTGTAAGTAATTAGAGGGGCTTTGTATCGGATCTATTGTTTATCTAAATTATTCATGATTAGTGGAAAAGGTATTAGTTTACTTAGCAGACTAAACAACTGTGTTCATTTTAGATAATGGAAGTAACAAAACTCTATGTTCTGTAAAAAAAAGTTAAATTATGTGTGTAAAAAAGTGTTGCTGTCACGCAACCTAGTGTCCGCAATTCTAGGGGAAAACGTCAATTCACTATATCTTATAAAACTACTCCAAAACTAAAAACTACTGAACGGATTTTCATACGACTTTCATCTATCAATAGAGTGATTCTTGAGGAAGGCTTAAGTATATAACTTGTTAAGGTTTTGTGTAAATTGTTTGAAATATAACGATGTTGTCGGAAAAAATCACGCTGGCTAGGAGCTTTAATCGAAAACGCTGCCTAATCCGTTTGAGCTATAACAACACAATGTATGGTGGGGTTGTTTCTCATTCATAGGTCTACAAAAAAGTCCGCGATGTGAAATATCTGTCTTTTAAGAGGAATTCCTAGTTGCGATTTTTCCATACAAACGCTCTCGACTGATTCCTCCCTGGATTTTTAACCTAGAGCAGTGATTTTTTCAAATAAGATCAATATCATCAATATCTGTGCCGCTATGTTTTGCTTTTTTGGATTATTTTATTTTGAAGAAAGATACAGCGCCTCGAAAATCGCAAAAACGGCTCAATTGAATTGGCTGTAAAAAAAGGCACAGTATACAAATATGACAAAAAATATCCAAAAAATCAAAACATAGCGGCATAGATTATTTCTTCCTCTTACAGTTTCCAAAATTTCATAAAGATTGATTGCGTTTTGGAGGAGGAAACAGTCGAGAGCGAAACCTCGATTTTTGAGTTTTTTGCATGTGAATTTCAGTCCGGGCTGCAGTTGTCCTTATCGCACGAATTGGAGGCGGAGACAGTTTCTAAATATACGTACACAGAAGAAATAGTGATGGGCATAACATCCTTATTAGGGATTGCAGAACCGGTACTGTTTTAAAGAACCAGGATTTCCCGGTACTTTCGTAACCGGCCGTAAAACGACAGCATTTTGCGATTTGACCACTTTTCGTATTATAATTTAATAATCACATGTTCTTTTACTAAGTATAATCACAATAAACAAGGTAATTTTTTTAAGAAATATACTTTGTATTTTACATTGCGCACACTTGTGCGTCACAAGTAAAAGATAACTACTTTGATGTTTGCCACTAGATGGCAAATTTAATGCAATTACATTGACGAGGGGATTTATATACTTATAAGCAGGGATCGGAAACCGGTATTTTTTGTACCTATGGGAACGAAAACGGTATTTTTTCGTTCTTTGTTAATTATTTCATTCCTAATCGGGCAATCTAATAATACGAAGTCGTTATCTAAAAACACAACTGAGTCCTACATTTTGAGTAGAAAATAAACCGAAATATATGGTTATTTCGATGTTTTTGCAAAAAACCGGTTCCGATCCCTGCTTATAAGTATCGCAGTCGTATTGTATAATCCGCCGTATTACATTACGGCTAGCCGATATCAAAATAAGGGCCATTTTGAAATGCGGCGGTTCAACGATTAAGGTATGTTGGGTAAATACCGGATGCGGGTGAAGAACGTAGGACATTCATTTCTCCCTAATTTGGCTTTATTTTTAATGGTGGCAACATTGTGTAAGACATCATTTCATTGCGCCTCGACTGCCAGTGTCCCCGCGTTGCTTAGGGAGTTTGTGCTATGCGCAATCACAGAGAGCAAGGTAAATTTCGCGAATTTGAATTCGCCCTGTAATTTATTTTGCGTATTGTGATGAAACTATGTTTGTTTTTGTAATTGTGTTAACAAACCTAGCACTGCTGTAGACCGATATCCGATCGTGACCCATCCAGGTAAAGATCGGAAAGAAACAATCCCATCTTTACCTATTTAAAACAGTAGTGATTGTCAAACTTTAAATTTTCTTCAATTTACCTACTGACCTACTTCATTATCACATTTATTGTTTTCTTGATCACACTTTCGTACCATTATTTTTATCCAGTACCATCCAGTTGTATGTGTATGTACACTTACTGACAATGTAATTTTTTTTATTCCGCAACCCAAAGGTTGCCTGAAAGAGATCGCTTTTTAGCGATAAGACCGCATGCTGTTTACCTGTGCTTATGTTTCTGTTTTCTTTTGTATTGTTTTCTTTTATTGAGGTGTGTAATAAAGAGTATTTATATTGTATAGGGATGATGATACATGTTGAATTTTATAACAAAATCGAGTAAAATAGATAGCAAATGAGCAATTTTTCGCCATAAAGTACCTACACATACGGATGCATATGTAGATGTGCACGCATACATACATAGCTAGTTTCGGATACAAAATAGAGATAGGGCTTCGAAATTAGTTTCCTTAAAATGCTTCAAGAGGGCTCTCTTTTCCTATATATATACTTTACTCTTTACATACGATCCTTACATTTTATAAAAAAAAAAGATTATATATCAACTATATATTATATACATAATTGCAAAATTAAACCAATAAAATCGCAATTTTACTTATTTTCCATACTTCAAGATGGGCTCGTAGTGACCTTGACCTTTTTAAAGAACTACTTAGTCTTTTTGATTTTTAAATTTGATTCTTATTTTTTTGGCGACCTTCATTAAAAATGATTGGGCACGATTATTTTTTATTTTGATTTTTGTCCCTCCTACTTAAGTACTTAATATATTCCAGTACATTCCTTTCAATAAACAATACATTTACACTTTTACTAAACCTGTACAGTTCACGAGATCTTAAATTGTCAAAACTTCGAAACCTATCAATTATTTTAGTGGTTTTTCTTATTTTATTACTTCGTGTAAACCTTACAATAAGAGGTTTCTTAGCACATTGTTTACTTATCAAATTACCTTATGAGTTATGACATAGGTATCAAAGTTTGAGAGCCACAATTTTACCAATTTTTGTATCAGGGTTAAGATCGGATACAAAAATACGAAAAAAAACACTTTCGTTGACAACTTTTAAGTTTGTAATTATTGGTGGCTGTAATGTAATTTATATACAATGGATAAGGGTAGACACCGGACCTATTTCTTTGTGATACCTTATTCTCTTTCCATTAGAAGCAACTTTTTTTCACCATTCGATGTTCTCCCTTGATGGCAAAACACTCGTTACCCTAACCGTTCTAATATTGAAGATTACCAAAATTCAGGCCGAATCTACGGTTATTATTTAACGATTCGCTCCTTACTTCAAGAATCTGTCACGTGCTGAGATCTCGAAAAAATTTTTTTCACGAGTTCTCTCAATTGGTCCCAAAATTGTCCGGCATTACCCAGATTGTCATTGTCATCAAGTTTAGCCCCATCGTACTATAAGTTAAATAGATTGTAGTTTAAACATATATTTATACCTACTTACAAAATTTCACAAAACACCATGATCACTCCCAACTTACTGATACGGATAGGTACAGTCAAGTGTAAAAATATGGGTGTACACATCTTACTCAAAAATATGTCCCGTTGCATCTTATTCCAGTGTAATAAGAGCGTAGTACCATATTTATGAGACGATTCTTTCGATACATATTTTTGCACTTGACTGTACGACGACGACCGAAGCAGGGACATCATTCTTTTTTTTCTCTTACTTATATAGTAATTAATAGATACAGTATAATATAAAAATGAAAAACAATATTATGTGATAACAACAAAAACAACTTGCGTCGGTCGGGCAGCGCAGGATAAATTCCGTCCGGCTCGCGGGCGATGTCGACGGAACGGCGCGCAATGAGCGAGCGCACGAGTCTCGCGTCTGTGTGCGCGCACTCACACTTAGATAGCTCCCGCTCCCGCCCACCGCAGCGCGACAGAAACATAGCTTCAAAAATTCGAGATTTGAAAAGTTGCTCAGCTAGGAATTGCTCTTAAGGATAACTTACTATATCCATTCTTAACTTCTAGAAAAAGATCACGTAATATGTGGCATTTGCAAAGCTATTTACATGGATACATTATTAACAATTATCAAAATAAATACGTTAGTTATATTAAGCATTTCATACAGATTACAATGCTCCCTTACACCATACAATTTAAATGAATATTTCAGGAGTAATCGTAAATCACAGTTTCATTTCGAGCCATATAATTGTACGAAATGTTAAAGACGCTATCCGCAGTTAGTTCAAATTTTTACCACCTTATGCGCTGGGATCGCTTTACTTACCCCCACCATGCACTTCGCACGGTCCCAATACAAGAAAAATAAAGTTCAACTAATGTGCCCAAAGGCAGATACATACGTTGCAAGTTTAATAAAAGCTTGAAAAATATCAATTATAAACGTCCGATCGCCTTCCTGGATTCCACAATTACCCTGCCCTGCGAGCAACGCGAGATGAAAATAAATCTCAATTACAGCACCCATTACTCACTATTACGGGCTTCGATCCAAGACAGAGACGAAAGACTGCACGTGTCTTGCAAGAATCTACCTGCACGTTTATGTGAATAATTCATAAGTGTACACGATTTCTCGTTAGAGAACCGTTAAGCCCGCGCTTGGTAAATTTAATGAAATAGTTTTCATTATAATATCGGGTACCCTGTGGGCCTACCGTGAATACCGAAGTTCGCAAATGAAGAGCATCTCACTCTTTTACTCCAATTAATGCGTGATTAAAATAACAGAGAAAGATGTACACAATTTGAATAATAAGAGCAATAAATTACATTATCGGCTGTACTTCTCTAATTGATTAATATTTGTTCAGGGACTTTTAAATATTACTTCTTTTTTTTAATCAGTATTATATTTTTTTAACGTTGTTTTAAACAAGTATAATCAGGCTTATTAACCTAGTGTAAGATAAATATTTAATTTTGAAATACATTTTAAATTACAAGCGTACAAATTAATTAGTGCTTTATATTTTAAGATTTATTCTCGACGCTTTGAACAGTTTTAACTAGTTAGCAGAATATTATTAATTCATTAATACAAATATTTCATTAAAACATAATTAGTCAGCGTTTGCAATCGAAATATCAAACAAATTTATTTTGGCTTTGATGGAAGCAGACACACGCCTCTTTTATTTAAAATACTTCACAACTAAACAGACTATTTAATATTTAAGTAAATTAATTAATTTTGATTGATATTATAATCTAATGAGTTCTACAAAGGTTTCAAATAATAAAAGTCTGGAAATACAGCATGCGACAGTTTATTTGTCATTTTAGCTGTGCGAGGCAGAAAGATTTAGAAGAAACCCACAGTTGAGGACTGACAACCACCTACGTGGTGAAGATAGAAATGTCGCGTAGACCGACCTGGTGGCCGCCCAGTGGATCAGCCCAGATACCACTAGGAAGACAGTATAGAAGCGGATCTGCATTAGCTTCAAGCCAATAATTACCAGGAAATGGCACGGGATCGGAAAAAGTGCCTTTGTTTTGTTTCGGAGGCCAAGACTCTGTTTGGGTCACAGAACCACATTAGTTAGTTGAATGAGGAAGAAGCTAAATCTTAAATTATAGTTGATAAGTTCATATGCACTTAGTTAAAATTTACTTACAGTTCCACCAATATTATGATAAATTAGTAAGCGACCAATTTTAGCCATACAACTGAAATGAATGCCTTTAACAACTAGGAAGGAACGCGTTAAATAAAGGTTATTCGCGATAATCGCAGTTCCGGATATAAATCACGGGTATCGCCGCGATTCGAACGCATCAATCCGGGTGATGTATTGCCGGATTATCGCTGAGATGGCTAAACGCTCTTTTGATATTTCCTGGTCAGTTCTCTAACTTCACACTTCTATGTTTTCTATGGCAAAAGGAATATAATAATAAAATTAATGAATTAATTTATCTTTTATAAATTTAACGGTGACATTAAACTACAAAAGTTCCGTTATACAGGCTGGGCAAATAAGAAGTATATATTTTGTTTTTAAAGTACACCTTGTTTAAAGTCCACAGTTACCAGTTTCGGCGATGGAAAGGTTATAGCAGAGGTTGATGAAACTTGAATATTACGTAGATGATATGTTCATTCACATTTTAAAAAAATGATGTTAGTACCACTAGCCGAACTTGTTATACAGAGTGCTACAATTATTATTTTTTCTTTTTCCAGAAGGAAAGGGTTATGAGCCTCTCCTTTTTTGAACAGTTCCTTTAGATTAAAGTAATATTTGTACGAAATATGAAATCCGTCAGTTACATATGATAGTTTAGGAGAAAATAAATAAAAACGTTTTAAGGTTAAATGGATGCCGTGAGGTTTCATGGGCAGTAGAGGGTTAAAAATTTGTATAAAATATTTTCTCTTAACAGGGCATCTTCTGGTAATAGTTTTGAACAAAAATCTCTGGGAGCAATTTTTCAACTGCTACACCCTTTCTCATAATTTTACCAATATTGCAAAATCAAAGTTCCACACTATTTGTCGTGCCCGAAACATTGCGGACCCACGTCACTAACGCTAACACCGAGTTACGGCGACGACCGCAGTATAATTGCAATTTAACTCATGTGGGGACCTTAAAAGCTTCCCAAATTGTTTGAGACGGCTGAAGGGGGCTGTTTAGAGCTAAATTAAATTAAACCGCCCCTCAACACTCAACATTTAATGTAATTAATTTCATCAGCGAAATGATGAAAGATGAGTTGAGGAAAAAATGTCAATGTTGGATCAGCTAATGAGGGTGAAGGGAATTTCGAAGATTCTTTGATACGTTGGAACAAGTTAGATGCTGATTGCTTTGATTTTCCGATTAACGTTGCCGTTTACGAATGAACGAATAAAATATTACGGGTAAACTTATTTCGAAATATAGTAAATGTTGACTGTTTGGGGCACGTATGAAGCTAAAAACCAAGGTTCTAACACGAATATGTATTTCGGAAAAAAAATACAGTCATATGCATGAGATACACTTCAAACAATTTCCAATCTTACGTTAACATGACAACTGTTAGTATAAGTAAAAACTTAACTAGCTATAGACGTAACGAGCGCATCGCCAACTGTGAGTTTAGCAAACTAATTTTGACAGTAAAAGTAGTTCAACAAACTATACATAATTATTCCTTTTTACCCGAATGTGTCAGAAGAAGGGTAATGTATTTTGAGCGTATGAATGTATGTATATATTATGTCCATTTCTTTGGAACGCCCTACAGCCTCAACGGCTAGACGGTTTTTGACATATGAGGGGTCGTTGAATTCATCAAAATTGTGGTAATGACATAATATTCTATACATTTATAATCTTACCATAGCATTGGGTATCAAATGAAACCTTATAAAAAGACCATTTAAAATAAACATTATGTTACAAACCCTTTTTATTCATAATTTTTAGCCAGTCGAGTTTTTTGTGTTTATAATTACAGTTTGTTTTGGTTTGCAATCGTAGAATATAAAAATGTCAGTATAATTATCTTTGCCTTTGCTTCACTGACAAGCAAGTTTTACTAAATTATACGTAAAACTATGAATAAGGAGACAATACACTGAAAATATTTTCCTAGTTTTTAATACGTTTATTTATAATTTATTTATTTAATCTTTTTTGCACAATAAATGAAAGGTACAAATGGCCGACTTAAGGCATTCTCTACCAGTCAATCAATGGGTTAAACCAGAAAGACTAAGTAGGTGTAGTATTTGCATAAGTTATAAAAATATAGGTAAATAAAACAAAACACTGAATAAATTGAAAATAAATTAAACATTCTAAACAGAATTTTCATTATTCTTAATTTCTACAGGAATAGCAATTGTGTATAATTTAAATTTTAGTCACGAGTTCCCAGTATATTTTATTCATTTTCCGAAGCAGAAGGTTTCTATTAAAAGCATTCCTTAAAAAATATAAAAAAGAAGCTGAATAAACGCATCGCCGGGAAATACCTGTTTTCTATCGTTATTTCTGCTTTTTCTTGGGAAATATTAGTTTTCATGTTGAAGAATTTTAGAGCATTTTATAGGAAATGTTCACGTTGTGTTGAGAAAGTAGTAAAGTGAAGCTTAGACGTGTTGTGGCTATACAGGTTGATTCATGAGACGTGAGCAGGACCAAGCCTACACAATCAGTAAATGTTAATGCATCGTTCACCGTCATATTTAAGTAAAACAATCACGATTTTTTCTGTTATCTAACTTTTTTTAAGGACAAATTTGATTATCTACAATCATGGACACCCTACAACACTTAATTTATAAAGATAAAACGTGTTTAACCGTTATGACAGTACTTTGTTTATTAAGAAATTGAAATGTCACACTTGAGTGAGATACGATTACTCAGAAGTAACCAGATTCCAATGACATTCAATTTATTACTTGTTATGGATAAAACACAGAGGGTGATCATAAATGTCGTAAATAAAATTAAAAAAAATTTTTTGAACAGAAAAAAAAATAACGGTAATCTCACAAATACTGGTACGAAACAGTTACTGATAACTTACTGAATACGCAGGCTTGATCCTGCTCACGTCTCCTGAATCATCCTGTATATGCGTCATGAAATATGATATAGATCGTGTCATTCATGAAGACGCGTGCTTTAACTTGTGTTGTCATGGTATTAAAATATTTAAATATCATGGGTACACTGTAACCGCGATATTGAAATATTTTAGAATATGTCTAAAAAAAACTAATTGTACAGCAACACAGCATTCTGCTATTCAAATCACTTTTTTTAAAAGACTTTTATATGTAAAATTAAAAATATCTGATTATTTATTAACCTTAGGAACACCTGAAAATCCTATCGTAATCTTAGGTCTATTGAAAAAGAAAACAATATTAAAAAACATATTTATCTTACATACTAGCTTGTAGTCCAATGCAATTAAATAATACGAGTACATATTCATGGCTTTAGCATTATTTGATATGTTGCATAATTTGGACCCGGGTATGTCCTTAAACTAGGTCCAAAAGAGAGGTATGGGCACTGTGAATACCATCTCGCTTTGTGTGGTAGAGCACAGCACAGCGGATGTCATTCCAGATCTAGAGCAGAGCCCAACTATTAACAACTCTACCTTACAGAAACCGCAGCCAAATAACACTAGACCCTACTCATAGTGTTGTGTTCCTGCCGCTGAGTAGGGTTGCCAGAGCTCAACAAGGTTGCGGAGTGTTAAGGTCGGCAAGGCGCATGTAACTCCTCTGGAGACTGCTTACTATTAGGTGGACCGCGTACTTTTTCCACTGACGTATTATTAAATAATAATAACAAGCCTTATTGAATTAACATAAGGTATATTAATATTCCAATGAATATTATCACTATTTGTGCACTCGTATTTGTATTGGCGCAGTCGGTTGGATCACAACTCAAACAATCGCCAAAAAACGTCACGTACACTTGTTTGTTCGTGTACCATCGTGTTAATTGACGATTCGTAAACTTTATTGCAAAGGCATAAGGTGCATCTTTGATTAGTTATTATATGTAGCAAGCCTCCAAAAATGCATCAGCATGAATCTACCCTAAAACCTATTTATCTAGGTCGTGTTGTCCGCAGCAGATACTATCCCACACATAGACTACCTCCTACCGATTTTGCACAGTTAATATATTCAATGCAATGAGTAATACATATAACTTCAAATATGTGTGTACATTAGGAACATTTAACAATAAATTATGATACATTTGGCGCGTTGGCTTTGCGTTGGTTGGTTGTTATGTGCAATTCGTCGTTTGACAATAATACCGAAACCGAAGGTAGATTCTCACCTCCTCTGCGCCAAGTCATCGGACGCGGTGAGCTGCAGCCCGCAGTCTGCGCTGGTCCGCAAACGCAAGCTCATGATGACACTCCTCGGTAATGAGTGAAACATATCTAGATATGGTTTTTGTTTTAAAATATGTGAGTGACCCGTTTTAATGTATTTAATATGTCTGTGTATCACGGAAGTTTTGTTGTTAAAATAAATACTGATGTAAGATGTGACGTTCGTAAAAATTTTAATTATTTTGAATTTTTTTTCAACTAGTAATGTCATTATGGACAGCAGTCATATCATATCCACTAACATCTAAATATACCTCCAGATCGTAGACGTGAATGCAACTCAAATGAATAGTTTATTATTACCACGACGTTGACATACAGTCTTACGGTGCATCTAATGATATGATTAGCTACATATGTAAATTCTTGCAAGTCAAGTGGTATAAACATATGCATTGCTGACCGACCAGTATGTGCGAGCGCCAGTACTCGGTTGCGGAGTGGCAAGACGTACATATAAAATGCACAAGCTCCGTCTATTGGGGAGTAATCTGTGCCCCGAACGCATCGGTTTCCGGCCTCCCGGAAATGGATTTTAAATCGCCTCGCGCCGGCGCCAGCGCCGGAAAAATGGGGGTAAACAAGAAAAACGACGAAAGCTCGGATTTAGTTAATTAATATATTAGATTGGGGGTTCATTTATTAAGTTGATTGCAAATTGGATGTGCGGGTTGGTTGTGGGGTGAAAATGGGAATAAGAAATAAACGTGGTTAGAGGTCAATTCTGATTAATATTTACGGTCATAAATAATTTTCAGAGCTTCTATAGTTGAGCGTATGCAAAGAAACGACCAAGACAAAAAGCTTTAATCTACACACATGTTATAATAAACCCTCTTAAATGGAAAACCCACACACTGCATTATGCTCCACATCGCGTTACGCTAAAAATAATTCAAAATTTCGAGTTCGTCGCTGCAGTGTTAAGTGAAAACCAAAAGGAAAGTAATCCTTGACCCAGTGCACCCTATGGAATGTATGGGGCTGTAGATGAAGCAGAGGATTTTCCGAATTTGAAACACCACGCGGTTTCCCAAAGGCACATCCAGCAGTGCATTACGTAAGTTATCACTGCTCAAGTTCGCCACTTCATATATTATTTAATTTTAGGTCTGTATATTTCGGACAGGATATACATACTTATGAACTTTTTTGTTACAACAAATTTCTGTTAGGTACTTATGTGAAAATATTGTATATTTTTTGTAATTTAAATGATAATAATTCAAATTAGAATATTGTGATTATGGTGTGTGTAAAAATAAAGCATTGTATGTAATTGTACATAATTAGACATTAAACATTTGTGTGATGTTTTAATGACATTCGTAGGTATTTGTATTTTAATATCTTCATTATGTAACAGTCATATAAACTATTATTAATATACTTTTATTGATAACGCACAAAGGGATATTTTAAGGATTGATTGTGACAAAAGTGAAGAAAGTGCTGAGATTGTAAAACACGTTCGAATGCAAGTGTTTTATGACACAATTTAGGAATTGTCTTTCTGCACGTATAACGTACAACATTTTACAAAGCAATAAATAATAAACGTGTTACTTTATTCTATAGTATCAAAAGTAATGAATAAGACTACGCGTCAAAAGTATCTACCCAACATCTAATAGCTTAACAAAAATATATAAGTCCCTTTAGAACAATTAGTCTGTGACAGGTGTACTTTTAGAGCGTTGTTTCATTTGCTACTATTGAAGCTGACTGTACGTGGTGATGTGCTGATGATCCGAAACTTATTACTTAAAAATTACATTTCACACTTGTAGTATATAATTTAGTGCTTAAACAAACCGAACAAACGGACAAGTGTGCGTTAGCCTCGCCCACCGTGCCATATAAAGTATGCACATTATAACTTACCAAATTTCATAGTTATAGGTCAACGGGAAGCCCTGTAAATCTTGATTCCCTTCATAGTATCGAAATATACGTTTTTTGCAGCATCAACGGTCGTATCTTATAAGTTTGATTTTTCACAGCTTTAAGGAATTATAGATCTAATTTGGTTTTAATTTCAACTCGATAGCTCCACGCGTTCCTGAAATAAAGGTTTTTGACAGACAGACAGACAGAGCGACAGACAGACAGACAGACAGACAGACAGATAGACAGACAGACAGACAGACGGACAAAAAAGTGATCCTAAAAGGGTTCCGTTTTTTTTCAAAATGTGACGAAGTAAACGTAATACTTTAACATTATATAATGTAACTCCTCACTGCGTTCTCAAACTTTCTCAGTATTCACGAAACAGGTAATGTACTGGATACTAAATAAAGGGTAGCGAACATTTGCAATAAGAAGTTGCGGCCAAGTTATTATATTCCCGAACTTTCCATATTTATGTGCGGATTGCGAGCCTTAATGTTGCATTTGAAATATGTTAGAGGGCAGACAGGTTATATAAAACACCGGTGTTATGTAAGGTAAGATATTTGAATTTTTGAGCTGTCTTGAACTGACAAGGGACAAGCGGTATTAAAAAAGATGTATTTATTGAAATGAGCAGACAGGGGACTGACTGACTCGTAATAATGACAGGGCATTGACTTATATGACTCAAAAGGTAACAGACACACAGACTGATAGAGTTTTTCACACTAATTATATGGATCGCGAGGCAGAGGAAGGCCAGAACGTGTATGTATATATGTATGTATTTATTTGCAAAGAATAAGTAGGTACAAAAGTGTCTTAGGTGGTAAGTGACAATTGAATAAAAAACGAATATAGTGAATAAAGTATGACGACCTTAGGTATGTCGACGCCGTGGCATTTTGGCATCACCACGACGACGATCCTGGCAACACTGCGCGTGGCGTGCATCTGGGGCTGTCAAACCCGACGTTATAAAAGGGTAAACACAAAGCCAGAGCGAGCACTTTTTTTTTTTCCTGGCTTTCTCCTCTTGTGTTTTGGCAGGAGGGATTTTGCCAATGACGACGTTTTAAGACGTACCACGCACGATAAGCATGTTCGGTGTATGATAAATTTTGGTTTGGTAAAAGGACTTATGGTAGGTACCTAAAACAAAAAACATTTATTGTTAAGGACATCACAGACAACACAGGACATGTACAGTTGCCATTGAGCTGTCATCAGCGATGGAGTACTTGTTTATATAGTGTATAGTTGATCTAAGTATAATAGTATCCTAATGCTAAATGCTTGAAATATGTTCTATATTAACCAAACATAGCCCTAAAATTCAACTTTTACCCTAAAAACGGCTTTAAATATCCACCATATATACCAAATATATACCAAGGCCCCCCGTTGTCTGTTCTCTGTACAAAATTTGATACTCAAGCCGTAGCCATTTAGGTGGTAGGCAAGCTGTGTATGTGTGGGTTTTTAACCAACTAATAAAATATTATATCATAAAATATTCATTATCCATTAGCATTTCTATGATGTTAATTTTTAGTGAAGATATCGAAGCTTCAATTAATTGCCCACCACCAAAATGGCTAGGCTTGAGTATTAAATTTTGAACTGAGAACAGACAACGGGGGGGGGGGGCTACCGCTAAAATCGAAAATCGCATATTGTGGGGATCTTTCTCTTTCACTCTTACTAAGACGTAATTAGAGCGATAGAGAAAAATGCCCGCAATTGACGAACTTCGATTTTCGCGGTTATAGCCCAGTATCAAACCGAGAGTTGTGACGCCATCAGAATCATCACTGTCGTTTCGACTTGGATCACGTGACGTGTGTTAAAATATGTTTTAATTTCAATATTTACAAAAATATGCTCATTAGAGGTCCACTAAAGTTAGTTTAATATGTTCTTATAATCCATAAGAAATTATTGGAATACAATTCGGCCCTAAGATTTGTAGATGGGAACAGCCCTATTGCTATATTGTTCACGGTCGTATTAAGTGTAATATGGTCCATATATTATACTTAATACGATCAGTTTATATCTTATATTTATGATGAGTTATGTGGATAAATCCGATAAAAAATAATTATTATGATCGTTGCTTAGTATTTATTTCAGATAGGATTCAATTGCTAGACAGAGGGGATGCCAGCTCCCAGCTGTGGGACACTAATAGACTAGTAAAGAGAATAAAATATGTGACGTTATCTATGAAAAGAGACATTATTGTCGATGGCGCTTCTGCCGTCATAAAATGATGCTCCGATACAAATGCAACGCTGCGCGATGCAGTGCGGCGTAAGCGTCATCGCCAATAAGATCCCTTTTCATAGATAATGCCACATATTATAAAAAATCCCGAACACAATACAAACTTAAATCGAAGTAATAAATTCCTCCTTCATTTTAGGCTAACAATGTAAAGTTTAGTATTAACTTCGAAAGCCAGTCGTTACACAATTTCACCTCGCCGCCATTAGTTACGCTATAAATAACGTCGAAATAACGCTGTTGCTTATTTGTCGACGTTATTTTTAACGTTATTTGAGCTTGTTGTTGATACAGTGATTTATTAAACGGTTTTTGTTTGCAACCGTTGTTTTTATAGTGCGGCAAAAATGGAATAAAATTTTAACACTTTATAACTTTTGTAATAGAAAATAAAGCCTGTATTCTATTCTTTGTAGTTTATAAACTTACTGGTACGTTATATGGCATTACATTTTAAAAAATGTTAGTAGTGACCCTGCCTATGAAGCCGATAGTCCCGTGTTCAAATCCTGGTAAGGGCATTTATTCGTGTGATGAGCACGGATATTTGTTCCTGAGTCATGGGTGTTTTCTATGTATTTAAATATTTATAAACATTTATATTATATAATTATCGTTGTCTTAGTACTCACAACACAAGCCTTATTGAGCTTATTGTGGGATTTTAGTCTATTTGTGTAATAATGTCCTATCTTATAAAAAAATATATACATATTATTTCATTTAGTTTTACATTTTATCTATTTTATGATATAGGAGGCAAACAAGCAAACGAACCGCCTGATGGCAATTACCATCGCCCATGGACACCTGCAACACCAGAGGGGTTTCAAATGCTTTACCGGCCTTTAAGATGGGAGTACGCTCTTTGATTGATGCGATGGACCCGTATTTTTCTCTTGAGATATCAACACAGTGAGAGTCCTACCAGTCTACTAAACTTACAACCCCGTATGTTAACCCCGTTACAACCCGTTATTTTAACTCGTAATGAAAATAAATCAGATCATCGTCATATCCGCAAGACGCAACCTAAGCCCTCCTACACATACACCCGCAACTCGACTGGACAACTCCATTGCGCATCGTGTGACCGCATCTTCAAAACAAAGTTTGGTTTTGCGAGCCACATAAGAGCATTTCATAATCCGGATAAGAATTGTTGATGGAGTCGCCATTGCCGGATACGGCAAGGAAGGATGATCTTTAACTCATCGTAATGAAAATAAATATTTTCAAATCGTCAAGCCTTGCGGTCACAAGTATAGTAAACTTTGACCACTAGCCAACCGACATTAATACCTACTTGCCAAGACAAATGCAATTTTAATGTGAAAATAAAAATTAAAATGGATTGGAAGACCATTTCAGGGTTCCGTACCAAAAACGTACAAAAGGAACACTTATGGTGCGACTCTGTCCATCCTTCTGTCTGTCACAACGTTAAATAGCTCGAGAACCAATTAAGCTATCGATTTGAAATTTGGAATAGTTATGAACAACGCTTACCCAGAAGACAAATTGAACGTATTCAGTTTTATTTTAATTTTTATTAACTACAGAAAATGTCCAATATGAAGAGGGGGACAAATTTCAAAGTCTAGTGACTAGGTCAAGTGGGGTATCATTTGGAAGAACTCAAATTGTACATTCCAAAACATTTTTTAAGTTTTTTCGTAGTGAAAAAAAATTGAATATGGAGGAAAATGTGAAAATGAAATACCATACCCCTCCCCTCCCCTTTTCTCCAAAATGTATACTTTTTTTACACAATATTAACATGGTGTGCGCCATAGCGTCAATGGCGCTTAAGCTTAGTGTGAAAACGCTTAGACGAACTATCACTTTTACGTTTTCTAAGCTTAACGCGAGGTCTACAGCTCGCAGAGCTACTAGTAGTACTAGTATAGGCCTTTGGATGGCCAGAAGTTAAATTTGCTACCAACATTAAATTGGTCGTCTTTTGAAAACGTCTCGCGGTACCTACTCCTCTCATTTTTGTTAATAAACTCCCAAGTATATTACACTTGTCTCATAAAACACCTTTAAATCTCTGCCTTCAAGAACCTTAAACGCCATTTTTATGTTAATAAACCCAAAATTCAATTTTTGCGACTTACAGCGCTTTGGCGCCGCGCCCCGTCGCAGTTGCCAGAACCCATTATGTGCATACACATTGAGTTAACTGGGGATTTTGGTGTCGGAATAATCCTATCGCTTGTTGAATGGGAATTTTGCATGCCAGCTCCTTGTCTGAGACAATACTATAAAGAATTGCGAGTGCTTTCGCGAGGTCGTTCCGCGGGAATGTGTTTTGAGACTGCGGGGTAGCGAAGTCGTCACGTAATAAATCGTCACACCGGACATGGACATAACGGATGCGTATGCAGCGCGTTTTTGGCTCTCTGTATCTACATATCGTGCTGCAGGCGACAGACTTACCATCCTTTGTACTGCGCGTGTGCTCCTCAGCCTACACTATATACTATCTCTGTCACACTAAATTGGAGTAAAAGAGGAAGATGCCCACAATTTGCCAATTTCGGTGTTTGCGGTAGGCCCTTTGGCCTGTACGGATGCCGCTGCGCGTCTTTTGTTAATATGTACCTATATATTTTTCTTCATTCCTTGCTGTCAATGAGCAATAGGGTAGTTGACTGCTTAGTCAAGTCAGTTTCTTTTTTCAAACAGTTAAAACGATTAGCCAAATACAGAACAATGACGTCCCTGACAAGTTATCTACTTTTTATAGTTTTTACGGATTTATTAATTAAAATTGGGTCTGAAAAAAACTGCGGTCTAGGTATCTCTAATATTTTTCTGGTGCCTTCTTTCGTGCACGTTGTGATTTTTTTTATACAGGAAACTTCTTATACTTTTGCACATCTTTTGAAATTTATATTTGTATTAGTTAATAATTTGTGTTTTTTGTATGGGATTGTGTTATAATTGTATTATATAGCGAAAGTTGTATGCGTTTTCATCCATCGTCGGCTCAATAGCCTATATGTAATTACGATACTTACACAAAATAAAGGTTACATTCTGTCAAGTAAAGCTGCAATACTGGTACTCATGAAGGGAACGTTCAAATCACGACATCAAAGTCGCCCGTCGAGGTCAAGAAATTGACAATGATATCGCCCTCGTCTGCGCTGTAGCAGCAACATTGCAATAGAAAAGCTACCGCGGCCGCCATCGGAAAGTCATCTTTGAGAATAGGTTGACTGGTGCAAACTGCATTGCAATACATGTCAAAAACAATATCGGTGTGTACTGTAATGTAATGTAGCCTTGCTGTGTATTAATGCTGGTGCAGTCTGAATCGGAAGATCAGCAATCGGAAAGCAGCTGGCGTGGCGGCATTATTGCTACGGCACGAACGCGGCGTTGTACTGAACTATAACTTTCCTTTATAAAATGAGTGATGTTCACAGCCGTATTACTGCGCGGCTAACGTGGGCGATGACTCACGAATGCGACGCGGCGCAACGGCATTCGGAGATCGCCCACGTAGGACACTTATAGGTATCAAAGGATTGAATTCACCCGCGCCGCGCCGCTTCGCGTTCGCGAGTTATTCGCTCAGGTAAGACACTGCCTTACTGTCAGGATTCGAACGTTCAATCCGTCACACATTTCAAACAGGTAATTGACAGTGCGAATGCTCGCGTCTCGACCGCAGTTCAAATCTAAAGGTGACGATTGGATTGCAACTGTAGCTGCATTACTACTGTAGTAATGCAACTACAGTTGAGTTGCAATCCGACCGTCACCTTTAGATTTGACAGACATCGATGGTAAATGGCAGTTTAGATATTCCTTCAAAATGTCCTTATTTTTATTTTATTTACTAGGTACCTATAATTCTTTGAACTTTTAATTGGAATAAAGAGTATACGTATTATTTTAGTAATTTAAAAAGTTGTAATATTAATCAAAAGCTTTCAGACTTCTCTATTAAGTTTTTATTCGGTATCAGAATTATAAAACCCGTATTTCGTGAATAGCCTATAATTTCAAGTTTTACTTAGATAATTAATGACTTTAGTATGACATTAATTTACCATATTACAATAGCATACCTACGCTGTATTCGATGATAACCATGGTTATTTAAATTTAATGAGTTTAAACCTGTAGTCAGTCCTGTAATCAGGCGGGCCGTATGCTTGTTTGTCACCGATGTAGTTTAAAAAAAAAGTTAATTAATCCTCGAAAATGTTTTTTTTTTTTCCAATAGCAAAATCATTTACTCGTCCGTACCTGAAACAAAACAAAAAAAACATTTGATTATTTTCAATATTATTCGTATTTGTTACAAGTAACCCAAAGTGCGATGGAAAGAATGGTAAGAATCTCACTTAGTGTAAAGCCTGAGTGGACGCTCAAAGCAGAGCGTTCAGCGGGGCGTGCAGAGTTGGCGTCGGGCTCATAAGTGATTTAAGCAGCGTGCACTAAGGCCGCTTCTATACGTTTGCATTTGTTTAGTATGCACGCCGCACGCCTCGCCCCACTGCACGCCCAACTCGAGCGTCCCCTCAGGCCTACACTAAGGAACAGGAAAACAAATTGCTTCGGGAACACAGTTAAGTCATTGATATAACCAGAATCAAATGGCAAACTGAAGTGGGAGTGGGCTGGGCATCTGGCCCGAAAAGACGGCTCATGGTGCAAGAGGCTGGTAGAGTGGAGACCTTGGTGGACTCACGCCCAACAGGGAAGCCAAAAATACGTTGGGATGATGATATCAAAACATCTGTATTGAAATGAGTACATCGAGCTCAAAATATCACAGAATAGTAACAATTAAAGGAGGTCTACACCTCTGAGATTGAAAAGGGGTATGAAGAAAGAAGAGAAAGAATCGTATTCGAAATATATCTTGAAGTTCAATATTAAAATGTAAGTTTCAAATTCCAAAAAAAAGGCAACAGTGTACAAACTTATATAACAAGAGTATAAAATAAAAAAATATTATATATCAATTGCAATATTTGACACGGCGAACACGCCATAGATCAAAAATCATTTGCGTTTCTCTGTGTGAACGTTCCACATCTGTACACGCGTCATTGTGTGAGTAAGTTGCTTAGGGCTGACTCTCATGCGGCGCGCGGGGAAGGCGAAGCCGAGGCTTGCCGAGGCCGGCCGAAGTGACACGAAGAACCGAACTATTGCTTCTGTGCCCGTGGCACAATTTCCGCGGCGTAATTTTTGAGCTCCAGTCAGACTTCTATAGTTGTTCTAGTTTGTTACTTTTAAGTACTCTCAGACTCGTTCACTGTTAATTATTTCCTAGTTTCAGGCCAATTTTTTTTTTAATTTATTAATACAAAAATTTATACATACATTCTCAATATAATTCCAGCGAACAAAGCCTCCTAGGGCTTAACTGCCGCTGTAATCGCTCTTACACTCTATAATATTATAAGTAGGTTTATTGTTTACATTTAAAAACCATGGAGTGTTTCATATCACGAAGTCGGCAATCTTGATCCCTATTATAAGGTGTTAGGATCTCGGTTCCGCTTATACCCGCCTTCGTGAAATGAGATATTCTTATAAGTGTGACATACATTTAATTATCTTACCTAAGATATGCGGCTTTCAATATTTGTTTACATTTATGTGGGTTGTTACTAATGTTATTATAAGTTAATTCGGATTATTCGTTGAGGATATGTGGTAGCATATATTCCCATCGTCGTTTTCCATATGCATTGGCACACTTTGGTAGGACGAATCGAGGCAAGTATGATAACTTTCGTAAACATGCACTTGACATTAAACAGATATTTGAATGATATAGGAATCATATCAGTTAAGCTGTCACTCTCTTGTTCATTTCGCTCAGACTTATCCGTACAAGTATGAGTGCGAGCGAGATGCCCGCACGAATGACAGTTAACTGATATGATTCCAATATGACTAAAATATCATTCAGTTAAATTCCACCTTTTTGTTGTATTTGAATTAATTTCTTACTATTTAATTACGACGTTATTAAGTAATTAGCGCCGCGGTCTCGTTAGCGTCTCGACACCGCCGTTAATTCCACTTTGTTTCATTTTGTCACAGATCATTTTCTTAATAGACGAACCATGTACCAAAACCACCCAACTATAGTCCTTTACTACGACTGTGGTCCACAAGTTCAACACCTACTTAAGTATCAATTTTGTACTTTCTGGGTATTTTACGTCATCAATTTTAATAATCGTCATACCTAAATAAGATATTCGTGAACCGATTGTGAGATTATAGACTATAGATGGGTGAATTTAGCCGCTTGTTTTGTACCCAAAGGGTAGCTAACGGATCCCAGTGCCTCTGCTGTCAGTCTGTCTATCACTGGATTGAATCTAAAAAACCGTTATACATAGACATTTGTATTTTATATATAATTAATATATTTCTTTTGCCGCTACAACAATTAAAGATTGAGGGAAATCAATGAAAGAAACGTATTTTAAAAATTAAGTAATTAAAAATTAAAACTACAATAATGTAACTGGAACAAGTTATTTTTAGATTTACATTTTAAGTTTTATAGGTTAGTTAGTAATATAATTCTGTTTGTTAGCGACGCGACCAGAAACTTAGATGACGCTAAGATTGATTAAGTTTAAATTCGATTAAGGCTGTATTCGAAATAAAGATTTTATCCGTTAGGTAGGGCAAATATATAATTAGATTGTTATTAGACATAAGAATTATGTAATCGTTAGGTATATCAGATATTATTCGATATTTATGTCACGCAAACCCTAAATCCCAATTCCTTATTCGAAGAGCGAGATGAACGAAGGAATAAGAAAATAAAGAAAACTTATTCATTGGTTCATAATTATAGCCAATCACATGCAAATAAAGACAAGGAAAGGTAAAAAACAGCGAGACAGAAAATCTCGATCGTGATTGGTCAGTCAATTTCCCGTACAGAATTCGATTACGCTCAGTTGTACTATGAGACGCACATATTTAGGTTATTATCGCAGTAATTACTTTAATTAGACTAATGAATGTTACATATAATCGTAGAACGTGAATTGCTTAACACCCTAATATAGGTCATGTTGTCGTAATCCTAGCTATTAGATAATAGCATGCCGTAAACCGTCGAGAAACGGGCTATTGTTCCGAGCGCGGACGAACAATAGGCTTTGTATTCGTGAAGTAAGCAAGTCGGACAGGTGTTATTGTTTTGTTTCACTGACCTAGTAACCGAGTTAGCGTGTTATGCAATATTTAAGTCAATAATTAGATATTTGTGAGAATTATAGTTATGTAAACGATAACGAGATAACACGATTTAACCCGAACAAAGCCGAATCAAGTAACCGACCAATCAGAGGGCTTGATTCAGAACGAATCGAAACGCGTCTTATCTCCTTATCGTAAGGGTGTTCCTTTTCTTCGAAATTCGTATATAAGCGAGGAAGGAACGGAGTGAAATCGTAGTCAGTCGTCGAGTGATCCAGCAACCAGAAGCCTCAAGAAGAAACCAACCGGAAGAGAACCAGAAGCGGTTCAATCGCGTAGTAGGGATTGTAGGAGTATTTTTATACCTTTGTATCGCGTTTAATAAAAGTGAGTTTGTGCGTAACAGTAGTTTATTTAGCTATCTCCTCGCGTATCGTATTCGCTCCTCTTCACGCGGCGACGTAGAGGGCCGTGGTCACGGTCTTGGCAGTAGGAGTGGTGGCGACAGCCCGGTGCCTTCTCCATTGAGCTATCGTCGGCAGATATAGCGCCGCGGGCTGCTATATTTTCCTGGTCCTTCGAGCACCGGATCAACTGTCAGCCCATCAAGACCGTCGAGATCAGCTTCTACTCTGCGTGAAGAACCCCATCGTGCGACATCGTCAAGATGCCGATAATTCGGACCAAGAAGGCTACGTCGGTACAGAGCGACGAAGACAGGCAGCGTTTCCTAGACGAAGGCGCGGCGGCGGCCCAACAGCGTGAGGTTGCCCGCGAACACGCTGAGAGGACTGAGGACGCCGACGCGGAGCGCCCTCCCCTCCCCCCTGGCGAGTCGGCCGACGCGGCAGCGGTCACCCATCGAGCTGCTAGTGCGGAACCGTTAGGCGCAGCGGCTACATTATCGATCGACGACGTCTACCAGAGGCCACCGAGGTCTCCCTCGCAAGATACGATGTTGCTATGGCGGAGGGACCTGAACCAACGCCTGCGACGTCTTGCGAGACCTACACCGATCCCGTTACGTCATTCGAAGACAGTGGTTAAAGACGTTACCACATCGCAACGACCGAAGGATACTCCAAAGGAGGCGAGCACTCCGCACGTGCACACCCGTGCGCAGTCCGTGCGCTCACAAGCGAGTACCGTCATCGAGGCCAGACTCTCGCAAGCCGAGCTGGAGGCGAGCGAGCGGCTAGCGGAGATACAGAAGAAGGAGCTGCAGTTAGAAGCCGAGTTAGTGAAGAAGAGGTTGGAAGCCCAGAAGCTGCAAATTCGTGCAGAAGCCAGTGAATCCGACGCGGCATCCGATAGGAGCGAAACCGGACCGCAACACCAGCGCATCCTGACATGGATGGACGAATCGCAGGACAAGACGCTAACCGAGCCCGTCAAGTCCAAGAAGAGGTTAGCCAACGAGCCCCCACCGGATTACGAGACTCCAAGGCGCTCCACGCGGGAAGAGAGGCATATTCGACGTCGCTCACCGAGCCGCGAGGACCGTCGGCGATCGTTATCGCCACCGATCGAGCCACGTACGCCGCACACGGAGCGTACACAGCTCACTCAGGAAGGAACCGTAGCGGAGTCTATGTTGCAGTTATTCGAGAAGATGCAAATGGCGGCTCGACCGGCACCGAAGGATATCTTCGAACTACCTCACTTCTACGGAGATGTGAGTGAGTGGCGAAGTTTCTACAACACGTACACCGAGACGTCGAGAAGATATAAGTTTACCGACTACGAGAACGTCGCTAGACTGCGTATGGCGCTACGCGGGGACGCGAAGACATGTGTGTCACACGTCCTATCGACCGCAACTCGTCCAGATATGATTATACGAATACTGAAAAAGCAATTTGGTCGGAGTGAAGTATTGCTAGACAGAGCAATCGAAGATTTGCGCAAGCTGCCAGCGTTGGGACCTACAGCGAACGATCTCAACAGCTTCGCAATCAAAATTATGAACATAGTGTCCACTATTATGGATATAGATCGGAGACACTACGCCGACAACCCGTTGCTGATTCGCGAAGTAACGGACCGGTTATCGCCCCATATTCGAAGCAGGTGGTGCGACTACGCACGCAATCATCGTGATACCGACGAACCCGAGATCCTGCAACTTGCTGACTTTCTGATGGAGGAAAGTGAACAAGAAATGGCGTTTTGTCATGCCCGCGCAGCCCCGAGGCGTGCGCAGGTACCGTCAGCAGCACCGAACGCGCGCGCGACCGGCACTCGTACGAATACATCCGCGCCGCGTTATCCGATTCCCGCTACCACAACCGGAGGTCGATACGCCACAGCACAGAAGGTGACGTATGCGACGCGTCAAGCCAGTACATCGAAGTCGACGTGCCTGTATTGCGGCGGCAATCATTCAACGCCGGAATGTCGCAAGCTAGCCGCACAGAGCATAGGCGCAAGATGGGAGTGGGCAAAACTCAACCGTATATGCTATAGGTGCATGGACGCGAAGCACCTCAAAATACAGTGCAAGGCGAAAGGGTGCGGTGTGGCAGGCTGTCCGCACGTGCATCATCGTCTGCTCCACGCGGAGACGACGCAGGAGCTCCGTGATAATACCGCGATGGCGATGACTCATGCTACGCAACGAGCGGCCGTAGCGCGAGTTACTACAGCATCGATCGAGCCGACGGCGGCACAAGAGCCGCAATCTACGCAAGTTACGCCACGAGAGGACAACGAACCACGAGTCTACGTGTCATCGACCCCGAACTACAACGTGTTGTTGAAAGTGTTGCCTGTAACGGTAACAGGCCCGCAAGGAACAGCGCATATTTTCGCTTTTATCGACGACGGATCGACATTGTCGATGATCGATCAAGACGTTGCTGATGAGATAGGTGCAGTGGGTCAAGACGAGCCGTTATGTATTCGAGGAATAAGGAATCTCAAGCACACGTCGATAACACAGACTGTTAAGGCCACCGTGAGACCGGCGAAAGGAGGTACCGAACACGAGATTACCGTCAAGACCGTAGATGGCCTAGGAATCAGGTCACAGTCGCTCAATAAGGAGCAACTACTCAAATATAAACATCTGGCGGACTTAGGCGACGAATGCTACGTCGGAACAGGCGTACCACAGATGTTAATCGGAGGTGATTATAGTCACTTGATTACACCGACGGAAATCAGGCAGGGCGGCGAGAACGAGCCGTGCGCTATGAAAACACCACTAGGTTGGGCGTTTTTTCGGTAGAATGCCACGCATCATTCGTACGAACGAGCAAACCGTGTTACACTGCCGTATGGGGAATGAAGATCTCAACGAGCAAGTGAAGAAACATTGGTCGATCGAGGCGTTAGGCGTAACGCAAAAGGAGAACGTGAGTCCGAGCGATCAACGAGCCATCGATATATTTAATAAAACCGTGAGAAAAGTTGGAAATCGCTACGAGGTTGGCCAGCTATGGGCGTCAGACGACGTGAAGCTACCACCGAGCTACGCTATGGCGCGTTCAAGATTACATAGCTTGGAAGCGAGAATGCGTCGCGACAAGGACTTCGCGGAGGACTACGAAGCCCAAATTCAGAAGTTGCTGAAAAAAGGATATGCCGAGCGTATTATGGAACCACCGCAAACCGATAAGACTTGGTTTTTGCCGCACTTTAGTGTTTTCAATTTGAATAAAGGCAAAGGAAGAGCCGTATTCGATTGTGCCGCGAAAAGTCAAGGAAATAGTCTGAACGACTATATTTTAGCGGGACCAGACCTGCTAAAAAGCCTGCTGGGTATACTACTGAGGTTTCGCGAATGGAGCTTCGCAGTAGTAGCAGATATACAGGAGATGTTTCTGCAAATCCAGATTCGAGCCGAAGACCAGCAGAGCCAGCTATTCTTGTGGCGAGGTACGAGAAGAGACATGGAGCCGCAAGTCTACAAACTAAACAGAGTTTGTTTCGGAAACGTATCGTCACCGTTTCTCGCGCATTCAGTGCGCAATCGTAACGCAACCGACAACGAAGACAAGTATCCAGAGGCGGTCTACGATATACACAATAATCATTATATGGATGATTATGTGGCGTCCTACAAGACTGAAGATGAGCTACTGAGAGTGTCATCGCAGGTACGAGACTCTCACGCCGAGGGAAACTTTCACCTACGAGGCTACGCGAGCAACAGCGAGCGACTGTTAGCGAGCATCGAGCCAGAGCTTCACGCACAAGAACCGACGCATCTAGGCGAGAAGCAACAGACCGTTCTAGGAATGACTTGGGATCCTAGCACCGATACTCTAGGATACAATACGAAGATGCTGCGCGTACCGGACGCAGTAAAGAATCACGAGCGACCACCGACGAAACGAGAGTTACTCAGCGCGATAATGTCAATTTACGACCCGATGGGACTTATCGCTCAATTCGTGATAAGCGCGAAGATAATATTTCAGCGAGTTTGGTCAAAAGGAACGGATTGGGACGCACCGCTACCATACCAAGAAGCTGAAGACTTTTTTCAGTGGCTGAATGCACTGAAACATGTAGCTACGCTACGCATACCGCGACAGTACGAGACACCGAGAGCTGCTACGAAATATACTCTGCATATTTTCACCGACGCGTCAACGGAAGCATATTGCGCTGCAGCATATTGGCGCATAGAAAACTCAGAGCAAGAGGTTCGAGTAAGTTTAGCAGCGGGCAAAAGCAGAGTTTGTCCACTGAAGGTGCTATCCGTACCGAAATTGGAGCTAACGGCGGCAGTCATCGGAGTACGGTTAGCAGAAACGATCTGTAACGAGCAACGATACGACATCGACGAAGTGATTTATTGGACGGATTCAAGAGTCCTACTAGGATGGATTAAAGACGACGCACGAAATTATAAGCCATTCGTATCACATCGATTAGCCGAGATCACCGAGAAATCGAATCGTCAAGCATGGAGATATGTACCGACCGATCTTAATCCGGCAGACCATGCTACACGAGGCAAGCCTACAAGGAGGATCGACATACAGGACGATTGGTACAGAGGGCCGCAGTTTCTCTACCTAGCCGAGGCGGAGTGGCCGAGCCGAGATATTACAGTAAACCGCACCGAAGATCTCCCTGAAAGGAAGCTGAAAGTCAAGTCAGGAATCGTTTTATCGACTACGACATCGAAAATGGAGCCATCAAGCGTATTACCCGATATACGTCGCTTCAGTAACTACGATCGATTGATTAATTCGACAGCCTACGTGCTACTTTTCATCGATAAGCTGAAATCCAAGAATAGGAGACTACAGCTACAAGTGCAACACATTAAGCGAGCAGAGCATATGTGGATACAGAATAGTCAACGGAGAAGCTTTCCAGACGAAATACGTACTCTGCACATCGGACGCGAAATCGACAGGAAATCGAAGCTATATACGCTAGCACCAGAGTTATGCGACGACGGCGTGCTACGTATGAAAACGAGATTGGGCAACGCTCCAGTACTCTACACGTCACTACATCCGATAATACTGGACGGTAGAGACTCATTCACTCGATTGCTGATTCAGAGAGCCCACAGACGATCAGCGCACATACATAATGAAGCCGTGATAAATCAGTTACGTCAAGATTATTGGATTTTGCATCTACGACCGATAGTGAAAGCCGTAGCGAGAGACTGCGCACTTTGCAAGCTACGTCGAGCTTCACCGCGAGCGCAGCCCTTCGGAGACCTACCCCCCGAGCGACTACAGGCTTATCAACGACCGTTTACCTACACCGCGCAAGACTATCCAGGCCCCGATGGACGGGTCCGCTCCGCAGACGTCAGGACGAGGCACGGGACGCTACGCAGGCCGAGCTGCAGACTGGCGGTCATCGCGTCGCAACCCATGCAACAGGAGTCTTCGACTGCGGGGACAAAATGTTAGCGACGCGACCAGAAACTTAGATGACGCTAAGATTGATTAAGTTTAAATTCGATTAAGGCTGTATTCGAAATAAAGATTTTATCCGTTAGGTAGGGCAAATATATAATTAGATTGTTATTAGACATAAGAATTATGTAATCGTTAGGTATATCAGATATTATTCGATATTTATGTCACGCAAACCCTAAATCCCAATTCCTTATTCGAAGAGCGAGATGAACGAAGGAATAAGAAAATAAAGAAAACTTATTCATTGGTTCATAATTATAGCCAATCACATGCAAATAAAGACAAGGAAAGGTAAAAAACAGCGAGACAGAAAATCTCGATCGTGATTGGTCAGTCAATTTCCCGTACAGAATTCGATTACGCTCAGTTGTACTATGAGACGCACATATTTAGGTTATTATCGCAGTAATTACTTTAATTAGACTAATGAATGTTACATATAATCGTAGAACGTGAATTGCTTAACACCCTAATATAGGTCATGTTGTCGTAATCCTAGCTATTAGATAATAGCATGCCGTAAACCGTCGAGAAACGGGCTATTGTTCCGAGCGCGGACGAACAATAGGCTTTGTATTCGTGAAGTAAGCAAGTCGGACAGGTGTTATTGTTTTGTTTCACTGACCTAGTAACCGAGTTAGCGTGTTATGCAATATTTAAGTCAATAATTAGATATTTGTGAGAATTATAGTTATGTAAACGATAACGAGATAACACGATTTAACCCGAACAAAGCCGAATCAAGTAACCGACCAATCAGAGGGCTTGATTCAGAACGAATCGAAACGCGTCTTATCTCCTTATCGTAAGGGTGTTCCTTTTCTTCGAAATTCGTATATAAGCGAGGAAGGAACGGAGTGAAATCGTAGTCAGTCGTCGAGTGATCCAGCAACCAGAAGCCTCAAGAAGAAACCAACCGGAAGAGAACCAGAAGCGGTTCAATCGCGTAGTAGGGATTGTAGGAGTATTTTTATACCTTTGTATCGCGTTTAATAAAAGTGAGTTTGTGCGTAACAGTAGTTTATTTAGCTATCTCCTCGCGTATCGTATTCGCTCCTCTTCACGCGGCGACGTAGAGGGCCGTGGTCACGGTCTTGGCAGTAGGAGTGGTGGCGACAGCCCGGTGCCTTCTCCATTGAGCTATCGTCGGCAGATATAGCGCCGCGGGCTGCTATACTGTTATTTGGTTTTTTTCTTGTATTATGTCCTGTTTTTTTTTTATATAATTGTAAATATTTAGGCTGACACAAAACATAATTATTATCTTCAAAATATTTTCCTTTGACTTTGATACCCAAACGAGAAGTTTTGTTAAAATGATGAACAATATGTACATAAAAAGTCAACATGTTCTGGCTGGGCCATGTTAATGGTGGTGCCACACTACCTGTTAAATAAAGTTATATAACCTCATGTGACAGGGAAACATGTCAGTATGGATAGTGTTTTATTATATTGTCCCTGTCACACAATGTTATATAACGTTATATAACAGCCAGTGTGAGACCACTATAATAGCGCCAATCCATGGGGACTCTACGCTCTTTATCAACGCTTTGGAATACGGAGTCTAGGGCTGAGAGTCCATTATTTTTGAAATACAGTGTAACCTAGCCTCAAGATCTGTAACAACAATAGTAATCAGAGAATTACACGATTTTCGACAAAAGGAAATCGGAGCGCGTTTAAAACGTAACTCGAATCAAAGAAATTTGAACCGTCTATTCAGTAGTTATGGTCTATATTCAAATGATACCTTGCGGCTTAGCGTCAAATCACAGCTGCTCACTGTTATTGAATTTAAGACTGTAATCACTGTATATAAAGTTCAAATTCGTTTGACTCCAGTAAGACGTACATCGACCACAACATTTTGATTTTAAATGACAAGAGTCATGGGTGAATCTATGTAACTATAAAGGTCGTTTATTTAGTCACCTGCAATAATTTACGGGGTGAATGTATAGGTAAAATTTCAAAATGTATGAAACAGCCCTCAGACCTCGTCGGCGATGGCGGGATAACTTAGACTCCTTTTTGAAGGACTGGCCGGTCATAGCTCAAAACCGGGATGAGTGGAAGAAGAGGGTGGAGGCCTTTGCCCAGCAGTGGGACACAATAGGCTCGTTATAATATAATGAAACAGCCAAATTTTTTTACGCGATTTCGAGGTTGGTCCCATGGTAAAAATTGCTCAGTATGACCTATATATTCACCCCGTAAATTATAGCAAGTGACTAAATAAACATTCTATATATTAAGGGTAATGTTAGAAGGTTAATTAAAATCAAGTTTACCCGGGTATAACTAGTATTACCCAAACATTTTGGGTAAAGTCCAAAATTTAAACTACATTAAGCTGTTATCGTCGTTTACTCGTACACATCTAGTTCTACCCAACACTGGCTGGGTAATACTAGGTAAACCGGGTAAACTCAATTAAGTAGTTACAGTAATACTAGTTATACCCAGGTAAACTTGGGTTTAATTAAACTTCTAACATTACCCGTAACATATATATAAGTATATATTTATCTATATTAGTATGTGTAAAGGCGCCTAGTATCCATAGTACAAATTAACTTTGCTTAGTTTGGGGCTAGATTGATCAGTGTAAGATTGTCCCTCATTTTTTTTGTTAATATGTCCTTTAATTTGAAAATTTGTAGTATCGCTCGCAACCGTATCTGCTTGATAAAATATAATACAGTATGATAACACCCCCAGCAAGGTGAACTCACAATATAAATATTGCAAAAAATTTGGATGAAATATAACATAAGTAACATAACATTGCTAGTGGCAAATAGCTCATGTAAACCTAACTTTATTGCATCTTTTCAAACTTCATTACAGATTTATCGACTAACCGTAATGGAAAACAAACAACCAAATAGCTTTACACCAGGGACAATTAAATAATATTGATTCTTAATATCAATTCAGCATGTGTGAAATGATTCCATTTAAATCGCGTTACAGGTGTTAGTTTGGATTTAAAAGGATTAGAGAGGTGCTTTATAAACGCAGACATGCTACTTAACCTGTGAAGGAAGCCTAGTGATGAAATCGATTTACAAAATAATATGATAGGCAAAATATGAATAAAAAAAAAACACAATTCGACGACTAAATTTATATACTTAAAAACAGACAGAGAGGAGAAATTTGTAAAAATAAAAAAAAACGTAAAGGAGAAAGTGCCACGATATGATCTCATCTCAGCCTGATGCTGGTGACTCCCAGGCCTGACCTTCCTTCCTTCGAGCTGAGTCACTCTTCCCGCTTTGGCTCTACGGATATGATGGTAGTTCTTATCCATGTACTGTACAACTTTATACATCGGTGTTCGTCACTTTCGATCGCGCGGTGTTAATAAATAAATAAATTATAAATAAATATTATAGGACATTATTACACAAATTGACTAAGTCCCACAGTAAGCTCAATAAGGCTTGTGTTGAGGGTATTTAGACAACGATATATATAATATATAAATATTTATAAATACTTAAATACATAGAAAACACCCATGACTCAGGAACAAATATCCATGCTCATCACACGAATAAATGCCCTTACCAGGATTTGAACCCGGGACCATCGGCTTCGTAGGCAGGGTCACTACCCACTAGGCCAGACCGGTCGTTATCATGTCATCAGATCGTCATGTTAAAAAGTGACAGTTATTTATTCACGCGGATAAAGCCATCCATAATACGCCTTCTGGTCTCTTCAGCGGTAGGTACTTGGGGCGACCAGATGGTCGTAAAAGTGAGTTGATCGTCTTTATTATTTACTGGTCTTTAATATAAACTATGCATAGGTTCTGTGCAAATATTTGAGATGCAAATAACTCTGATTGGTATTCAAATAGTTGTTTTCAGTCTTTTATATAAAGTTATGGATTGGTTTAGCTCTAGTTTTATTAAGACGCAGAGATATTCACAATTAATAATACGATGTCTGTTTAGTATAAGTATATGATAATATAATATAAGTAATACATTTATAATATAATATAATATAAGTTATAGAAACCTGTTCGAAAAAAGTATTTTATACAATCGTGATATAATAGAGAGCTTTTCAGTCGAGTACCGTGTTTAGGCAACGAAGCGTGCTGAGTTCCCTAAGTAAGGTATGATATTGAAAAGCTTGATTATATCACTATTGTATACTTATTCTACGAGACATCTAAAATAATACCTTTTTACTATAAAGCCTAAATAATTAATGGCAATTGTTAAGTATCTCACAAAAATGTAGTACAAAAGACATAAACGCGCGAAGTACGACGCCCGCCCGTTCCCCGTTTAGTCTTTTCTATGGGAGCGCGGCGGCATATGATAGGACATTTTTTTTATAATTGACTACAGCGTATCGAAATGAATATTATAGTTAATTTGGGAGCCCATACATGAAAATTACGCAATTATAGTTTGATACACGAAGTCTTAATTCAACCATTACAATCGATGAGTAGAAAATGACTGTTATATAAAATGGTACATATTATATACTGAACTGTGAGGCGTATATTATTACAACCTACTGTAAACGTAACGTAAATCTAATTTAATTGGACAAATTTATATTTATGCTGGTCTTAATAATGAATAATGTATAATAAATACTCGTAATTGAAGTAATTATGATTTAAATATTAAACCAGCAACAGTAATGTGAGACTTAAACCGAGAGAATGGAGATACCGAGTGTTGCCTGTAACACGGGCAAATAATTAAAACAGATTGTACTCCTCAAATAATGATACTTTTGTTCAATAACTTTTAAAAATTATGAATACGAGTCTTCTCTTTAATTCTTTCAATAACAATTTACTTACAAATGCACCCAATGCAATGCAATGTATGTTTCTTTTACTTTTAAATGCACCGCCTACATGCTTTTCTGTTTGCCCTAAAGCTACATAGTAGAGAATGTCTCATGGTATTAAGTTCGCCTTTTTTACATTAAGTTTTTCTTTTGTCCAATAAAGTTTAAATAAATAAATAATTCAGACTTCCTTTTTTCAATGGATGCTATAATTATTACAATTGACGTTACTTGTCATGCTTTAAATATAGCAAAATTCGCAATATATTTCGTCTAAGGTGTACTAGAAATCAAAACAAATTTGTTTTTAAAAGTCGAAGCCTACAGTTTGCTTTTTTTTCTCACTTCCTGCCTCGCAATGAATTGTCACTCGCGGTATTTCCGGACCGATACGACCTACAAGAAAAGAACGTACACCCTTCTGAAAGGCCAGCAACGCACTTGCAACCTCTCTTGCGGGTGTCCATGGGCGGCGGTAGTCGCGTGCCATCAGGTGATCTGTTTGCTCGTTTGCCTCCTATATTATAAAAAAAGTTTCCGAAGAAACGCCTGTTTTACTTATTACGTAATGTGGGTGGGGCCTGTAGCAGAAACAAAAAAAAACTGTAGGCTACAGCCATTACAGCCGTATAGGCTACAGGCGTTAGCCGTTTGTTAGTCGCTTTGAGGAGTACACTCCTCAAAGCGACTAACATTTGTTCAGCTACTTTTAAAAATATCTTGTTTTGATTTTTAACGTTTATTCTAAGACGAGACGTATTGCGCACTATATGTGCACAAAACGTGCACCGCCGGCTCTCGTGAGTCTACCTATACCTTCAAACTTAACTACCTAGTACCTATTTTTGTTTGTTGTTTTATAGACTGCAATTTATATACAATAAGGAAACTCCAGGTCTTAATTTAAGAAATAATCTTGTAAAATTGTTTGTAAACGACTGTTTGTTTCTTAATTAAATAAATAAAATTGCGATATTTGTCATTTTTAAAGCGTGACAAGCAACGTCAATTCCACTGATGATAGCGTACAGTCGAGGTATTAAATATCAATACGGACAAAGTGCCAAAAATATGTACACACTACCTTAATGTATGGGCAATAAGAGCGTGTATGTATATATTTTTGGCACTTTGTCCGTATCGATATTTAATACCTTGACTGTACGATATTATCAGTGTAATTGACGTTACTTGTCACGCTTTAAACATAACATTACTTTGAAGCTAATGTTATTAGTTATTAAATAGGAAGTCTAAAGACTTCATCATTTTTAAAAGATATTGAACAAAAGTGTAATAATTTGAGGAGTACAATCTATGCCTTGCCCCTATGTTTTGACCCCGCCCGAAGTTATTGAACAAAAGATTTAGATTTATTTATTTCACAACATATGATTACAGTACAAATTACATCAATGTCAATTTATAAGAATCTATATTGTGATCTAAATGTCATCTAAATTATTTTTAAGAAGCAGACACGTTTGCGAAAGATGCTATTAAGCTTAGAATAAATTTAAAGGTGGAAAAATTACTGTATTGGATGAGACTTGAACATCAAAGACATCTTGAAGTGCTGGAGTATCTATCCAGAGGCCGTGAATTCAAGTCTAACCCAAGACACTAATTGTTCCAATTTTAAATTTATTCTTAGCTTAAAAGTGTCAATTTTTGATGAGTATAATCTATTTATCTTCTTGTATTACAGGCCCTACCCGGTAAATTTTTTAAAGTTATTAAATAACGTTGATTGACCTGCTGTTCCAACATCCACTGTGTACGCAATAAACAATACTGGCGATAAATTTGTCGAAGCAATTTAAGTTGGCGTCGATTTATCGCGCTCGGATATCGCGTAATGAGCAGGCTAATAATTACGCTTCTTCTTTACTGAAACTCGGTCAGCATCATCTTTCTAGCGTTGACCCTCCATTTTACCGTGGCTTACTTGAATATCAAACATTTATTCAGGAAATAGGCCACAGGGGCACTTTTACATGTCCATTTTACAAACAATAAAAATTACAAAAAACAATTACAAATATGGAATCGATGAAATAATAAATACTTTATTAGAGATATATACTGTCTCTAGATGTCAAATTACACAAAAAAAAAACCAACAAATACTAAAATTCTTTAGAGATGTATAAAGTCTCTAAGTGTCAGAGATAAAATATAAAAAAGATATTAAATTATCCTTAGAGATGTAGAGGGTCTCCAAGGCTTGAATTCTTATATAAATAATTAAAAGACAAAAAATTAAATCAGACAAGAACCGAATGAAGTGTCTCACGTTAATGCCACTCAAAAGTAAAGTTACATACTTATAACATAACATGTAGCCCGTGTAAGCTTAAACAGACTGGTCTCCACAAATAGGGATCCTGGGATTCGTTCGATAGCCTCATCACGCAAAAGGACGTATCTTCGCTGCACTTACTCGGACAAAATTTTAATAGAATGATAAGTATTTTTGGAAAACAAATCATTACACCAACCAATACCTCAATCGATACTATTGAAAGCAATTTTCAGGGAAAATATTTACATATAAAGCTTTATTTTCTAATTATTTTGAAGTATATTATTATAAGCGATTATCTTATCTTCTAATTACCGGGGGCCCTTGCGGATACGCATCGACCCATAGGGATCTTTTGTGTAGTTGCCCCCTAAGGAAAGACCCATTAGCTACTCAAGAGCCTTTTTGACCATTTCCATGTGTCGGATGATGGAGCTTATGGGTAGCCTTTTGAATTCCTTTGGTTCCAGATAGCCTGCTCCAAAGTCCTTCATACTTTGTCTGGCGAGGGCGTGACATTCACACATTAGGTGTGTTACTGTCTCTTCCTCTTCACCACACATTCGACAATCGGTGTTGTCGGAGTGTCCCATCTTGGCCAAAACCCCTTTGACCCCATAATGGCCCGTAAACACCCCTGTTATAATTTGGAGTTGTCTCCTGCTAAGTTTCCATAGCTTTTTGCTCCAACCGGAGTCTACTTCTTGTATGAAGAGCTTTATAAGCGATTACTTTTAAAAGTATTCGCTTCATCAAAAACTTTTAAAAACCTTAATCTTGTTTTAAACGTTAAGCTTAATTAATTTAAAGCACCTATCGAATTGAACTCACAACCTCCGATCATTCACGTTACTTCATTCGTTTGATAATATTGATAATAATTACTGGACATGGCGCGGATACTTCGGCGGTTCCTTTCTCTGCAGCCCTGACCACCGGCAGCTTGGGCCCTGCCTCACTGTTGCGGCAGCCTAGGTTAGGTTTTTTTATAATGTGTTTACTTATATGTCTTTTGTATTGTTTTGTAAGTATTTTTATATTCATATTATAAATAGCCCAACCCAGGATTTTAAACGAATAAAGGATATAGGTTGACTGGTAGAGAATGCCTTAAGGTATTAAGTCCGCCATTTGTACTTTCATGTATTGTGCAATAAAGATTAAATAAATAAATAATAAGAATAAAAATGTTTATTTTACTTTCCTAACAATCATCTTAAATAAAAATGAACCAAGAGATCAAATCGCAGAAAAATATAATTGACTTACTCTGAATCTTAATTATAGCATTGAAATAGGGTCTAATAGCTTACTGTGTCATGGATAATGACTTTCCTCTCACTTAATTAAATCAAGATACCGATAAATTACTTAGATAGGAGTTAATAATCAGTTCAAATAATATCATTGCTCTAATAGCAATTTTCCGGTCCAGGGCTGTATTCAGTTTTTATAATCTAATTTAAATCTAATTCAAATTAATTTTTAGTGTTAGTACCCTTCGCGATTTGATTTGTTATAATAGAAGACTGAGGTTTTTGTTATTTTAAATTAGTATCCCACTGCTGGGCAAATATCTTCCCTAGTTTTCTCCACTGTCATTGGCATTTTCTCACGATTTTGGGTACAGTGACGTCTGAAAATATCGATAGGAAAAATGTGCCAAAAATATGTATACACCACCAAAAATATGTATATATGGGCAATAAAGTCGTGTATACATATTTTTGGCACTTTTGTACCGGTATTTTCAGACGTGACCGTACAATGCGTTCAAATCTTCCCGCCATCTCGTTTTCCAAGGATTTGAATTTGATAAGCTTTGTGCTTATCCTCTTATTCTAGACACGCTTTTCGTCTAGCATGTAAGGTGCATTGGGAGAGCTTCGATAACGGAGTAGTCTTGAAAATCACTAATACTTACTAACCTAGAAGTACTTCATATACTTTGGCAACACTCACGGTACTGCAACTCTGATCAAGGCAATTCTGAGTAACAACAGTAGAAGTTATTTGCAAATGCGAAGTAGATTTAAGCGATTTAAAAAAATTACTCCCCTTTCAAATTATCCCAAAGCACGTTACGTATCTCACCCCAGGCATTAAACGTCCCATTACTGGACACATGTCACGTGCACCTGCTGGATTGACCTTGTACGCTGGCCCAGAGCGGGTTGGTT
Organism: Cydia pomonella; assembly: GCF_033807575.1. Lineage (NCBI taxonomy): Eukaryota > Metazoa > Arthropoda > Insecta > Lepidoptera > Tortricidae > Cydia > Cydia pomonella. The sequence continues at coordinate 4,032,597 of NC_084725.1, read as the reverse complement.
TGATTTCTTCGTTTATATATGCAGGTTTTCTCACGTTTCTTTCATCAAAAAGCACAAAAAAATCTAATTCTGTCAAATTTTATTCGAGAATATCCTCCTAGAGCATTACGAAACCCAAAAGGCACCCTCATCCAATGATCTCGACCACATCAACTTAAATGGCGGTCGGCGATTGCGGCGCCATCTTTTAATTCTATTAATAATTGAGAGAAGGCCGTTTGTTTCCCGCCTTCGGGGCGTTTCGAGGTATTTTTGGGATTTTACTGAGATTTGAGTGTTTTAGAGGCGAGAGTTGAGATGATGGTTTTAAGTGAATTTGAGTCTGATCACTTTATTTTTAGCCGGATTCCTGAAAAAAGAAAGATTTTCGTTTTAAAGATGCTTTAAAGTCTGAACATCTTGATGGATTTCAGTTGTGACTATTTTTATTCACATTCACACACAAGAGTGTATTTATCTCCGTTCAGTATGTAATTTTTTCATATCCGTGGTGATTTAAAACATGCCTCTAATCAAAAAATCCAGTAAACGTATGATAAAAGGAATTTGATCGATAATTATCACTTTCAAGTATTCCAGCGAAATAAATGATTGTCAGAAAACTACCCTAATCCTTAATAGTACTTAGATGTGACTTTGGATCTAAAATACAGCAAATCATTTCCTAATAAGTTAAATCATACAAATAGGAAACGGAGCAAAACATTACGCTATAAAATGCAACTAGCAAAGCGTTCGTTTTAGCAGATATTCTTAGCCAACTGAATCTACAAACTACTTTCACTTAAACTTGACAGTGTGATAAAAAGCGTTAATTTCTTCTTGTAGCTTACCGCCATTTTTAACCCTAATTAAATGTGTTCTTCCTGTTTCTGCGCAAACTTTAATCAAGATACATTCCTGAGCATTTTGTTTACAAAAACACGACCGTTTTCGGTGACATCAGCACATATTACCCCCATATTTGCGTCACCATCTTGTTTCGACAAGTTTCTGCCGCTGTTTTTGTTCACCCTGTTTAATCTTGTTTACCCATCTTTCGAGATAAGGAAGAAACTTTGATTAATGAAATTATGATAATATTTTTCACAAAGATGGCCCCGAAAAAGTACGGAACTTTCAATGTCATATAAATAATAAAGTTGGGAGTTCTGTTTTACGATAATGGGACTTAGTCCATCTTTTATGTTCACTGTTGCATATAAGATATCGGATATGTTGCGTCCTTAGGGACTCAATGTACTCTAGAATAGTAAATTGTTAACCAAGGGATGAAAGGCACTGTTTCTAGTCGAAATAGTTTCTGCGTTCAAGCGCCAATAGTCTGAGACTGAAATTATGACTTTCACATAAGCTAAACACTCTACTTTTCATTTCAAATACGAGGAAAGTAAGATACATGTGTTTAAAAAAATATATGCCTAAGTATAAACTTTCATAGTATTATCTTGAGGGTACTTTCATTAACAATTTAGGTAAAAGTATAATAGTAGTAGTATTTATTGCATAGGGCGTCGATATTAGAATGGGAATTGTATAACAAATCCATTTAAAACCAAATTTCAATTACGTATCGTAAAAAATGAATAAACAAATAGTTCTGCACCCTTTTTAGAACAATGAACCTATTTCAGAGCAAGAGAAATGAAGTATCTTATAAACGTTAGTGTCGTTAGGATACAGAAACTAATAAAAGTTGAATTTATAAATGATAGAACACACAGAAACACATATAATATCGTCCGCTGCTGTCCAGTCAATGACTGGACTTATAACTTGATAATGTATTTGTCTGGTTTGGCAAATCTGGTCGTGGTCATGGATAACTGATGTATTTCCCTGTAAGGTGTGGTATCAATGATACAACGGTTGGTGTCTAAATACGATTATATTCTAATCAAATATATTACAGCTCTATTTTGCAATTTGTTCACTCTATATTATTTTATGTCTTTTCCTTCTTGTCTATAACCTTTCGTGATTTTTCTCACTTGATGGTCTCATCGGAAGATCAGCGCTGGAAGCCACCAGCAACATGCTGAGATGAGGCCATTTCATGGCACTTTATACTTTCTTTGTTTTTGTTATATTATGTAATATAATGTGTCTTGTTTGTGTTTACGAATAAAAATTATTCTATTCTATTCTAAGTACATGTGAAGGTGAGGCATAGTACACACACTACAGCCCGTTTCCATATAAATTGTAAGTGAAGCGGAAGTAATACGAATACTTGCTACCATAGACATCAAAACCGGCTAAACATATTGTATATTCCTCTCGGTCCATCCAGTTTAATTCACCTAAAACACCATAGCCATCAAAATCACTCAAAAACCTTCCAATCCAATTTGAAAAACAAAAGTCCAAACGCGGTAGTCTTACCCAAGACATTAAACGGGACAGGGATAAAGAAAGATCCCGTAATCTATCCCGTGGGACATCGAGTACAGAGTTAATGACACTTTGCAAAATTAAAAAGCCGGGCTGAGAATTTGCTTAAATTAAAATGGTGAGAATTATTTGGCGCTCGCAATTCGCTACGTTGCACGTTGTGGCACGTATCTTTGCATCCTTAATAACTGTATAATTTTAAGAATTGGCATAGGTTCTACTTTTTACGAGAACTACTTTCTAATATACGAAACTAATTTTACGGAGTTTAAATTTGGAAATTTTTAAAGTTTAGACTGGTTATTACCGAATAGCTTCATTTGATGCACTTTCATGTGTCATACAACCATTTCTTGGTCACCGTAACGTAAGATGTCGACCTATTTTGCTTATTTAGTTTAAAATTTAAAGTAGCTATCTTACCTTATATTAAGTATAAGCTTAAGACTTGATAATTAAGGTATACTAGTGCTCGACGCTGCACTAGTAACCGACATGGGCACTTTATTTCATGGAAATATAGGTTAAATTTGAACAACGAATATTTTTCTGTATTCGAACTTAATCCTTGTCACTTTGACATAAAGTGCCCATGTCGAGTACTAGTGCAGCTTCGAGCACTAGTACTTCTACCTTATGGTAAACCTTGTCATTAATGGAAGAGCGGAGCCTTCTGGCACAAGTATTTGTTTTACTTAAAAGAAGGCTCTTGTTTTGGTTCTAGTTAAAACCTATTGGCTACGCCATTGTGATAATTTCATACATTTTTAAAATTAATTTAAGTTTATTTAAATATCTCATACACACAACTAGAACGCACCTCTTATATATTTTATATATGGCAACATCCTTTTTCCTATACCCCCACCCTCACCTTAAACCGCCAGTGCAAAATAAAATCCCATCGCGCGCGCGCCCAAAAACTCGCACTCCTCTAATCAAAACTCAAAATACATGTGAAAAAATACTTCAAGAAGATCAGTGACATCACTTTTAACGCTGTGCATTGTGAACAATCAAATGTTCGTGTTTGTGGTGAAATACGAACTCAAAATTGGAGTCGGCGGGATATGAGCTATTCGAAGGTGAGTCCCTGCCCCTCCACCTATTGTGTACCAATAAATCATTTTCATTTTCATTTTGCGTCGACACCGTTTTATCCAGTTACAATTTTGGTCGCTGTTTGGTCGTCGTTACCACACAGCTACCAGAAATGGAGATGAGTCGACATAGACACAAACTTGGTCGCAGTGTCGCCTCCGTGTGTTAACAATGTTCCCAGTTCGTGTCAGTGTTGATTCTGCGACCAAAATGTTTATATGGGATCTTTAGATGTTTCTCATGTATCAGTGGTAATACTTTGAATAAAATCAGAAGTTTTAAAACAGAATGGCAATATAATTCTTTGTCATGAGAAAATACTTCCAAAAATAATCTTTCCGTTATATATATATATATATATATTATGTTAAAACTTATGTTAACATCATAATACAATTCAAACTGGACCTTTGATAAACGTTCCAAAATTGAAATTTAATTATAAATGTAACATTGTAACAGGGCTTTAAATACGTTTAAAACTATCGAGTGGCCTAAGGCTATTAGCTACCCTCAATCGCTCTCGATCGCCAAAATTTGACTAAAATCGCCCACTAATCCAATTCTGGTTTACGAATATAATATGGTTTTGTCATCATCTCATCTTTTTCCAAGCATTGACTCGGCTTTTTGCCACGGCTCATTATTAGACCCCGAGGTGCACTTAAGAACTAATCCCGAGAATTGGCGTTGATACTAGTTTTTACAAAAGCGACTGCCATCTGATCTTTCAACTTGGAGAGAAAACTAGACCTTATTATAGTAGGGATAAGTCTAGTTTCCTCACTGGTAAATATCAAATGATACATACAGTCCGATATGCGGGTGGCTGTGGCTCTTCGCCTGGGCTGTGAGGTGTGTGAACCTCATGTATGCATCTGCGGCTCTATGGTGGAGAGGGACGGCCATCACGCCTTAAGTTGTTGTCGGTGTGCAGGAAGGTACCCACGCCACCACGCCTTAAATGATATCATCCGGAGGGCATTGGTCTCGGCAAATGTACCTTGTGTGCTGGAGCCGCCGGGTCTTAGTAGGTCTGATGGGAAGAGGCCAGACGGGTTGACCTTGGTCCCGTGGGAGAGGGGCAGATGTCTGCTGTGGGACGCTACGTGCGTTAATACTTTTGCTGTTTCTCATATTAACCGAACCATGCGTTCGGCGGGAGCAGCAGCTGAGCTGGCGTCGGTTCGAAAGCGGGCGAAGTACGCAGCGCTGGCGAGCTACATATTTGTCCCTCTTGCCGTAGAAACCACGGGCTGTTGGTGTGATGAGGCCAAGACATTTATTGGTGAAGTGGGCAGACGCATGCGGGAGTGTGGTCATGACCCTCGCTCCGGGTCGTTTTTGATGCAGAGGTTGTCCATCGCCGTTCAACGTGGCAACGCAGCGAGCGTGATGGGCTCCTTTGCATCTGGAGGGGCGCGGGGCGAGTTGTGCGGATAGTTTTTGTGTGTCTGTTAGATTTAGGATTTAGTTCAGTTTAGGTTAAGATTTTTGTGTTTGTATAACTTTGTATTTTTACTTTATACTTTATTTATATGTGGAGTAGCTAATGTATTTTAATTAATATGTTGTAATTTTAATTTCTTTTTTTATGTTATTTGTACTAGTTATGTAAGTTGACATTATTATTATTACCAATAAATATAATGAGTGTTAATGATACATAAATCGTACAAAAGTTCCAGAAAACTCATCGCCGTCCGCCAGTGACCTCCTAATTGAAAGTAACACGCCCTTACTATGAGGTTTTGAGGTTAGAAGGGTTTTGATCTTGTTATGATATTTTAACACATTTGCTATTAACGTTTTAGTAGAGTAGCGCTACGCTCGTAGCTGATACCAGCGTTTTCCCGCTTTGTAGAGGAAAGCGACTACGAACGGAGAACCCGCCGAGCGGGTTCCCGGTACTCAATGTGTCAATGACACGACTCACAATGCATATTTCGTGCACCAATAAACGCTTGCGATGTATAATGATATGACTTTCATGCATTTCGGTAGTCCCAATCAGCAAGAGCTATCGTCAAGCTCGTATCAAATTAAGGTCAAAACCGTAACAAATCGTTTTATCAGAATCGGTTTCCAGATTCGGTTTGTCCGTTATTATTTAATGCGGGTAATTGGACCTTCCGAGGGTTCAGTTTGGGGTTCAGTAAAGAATGTGGATTGGAGAAAGGTTTTGGTTGTTTGTGGGTAGTTTTATTGCGTGGTATTTTACTTTGTGGTTAAGTATTGACCGTGGATAGCCATTGATCTAACAAAACAATACAGTAGGTACTATATTGTGTGTATTAGGTAAACCTTCATGTTATTTTAATGAAAAGGGATTTCAGCGCGTACACTTATCTGTCTTTATTTGTCCTGACTATAGTGATATTTTTTTTCAATTTTTAAACATATTAAAACCGTTCACTCACGTTTCATAATTCAAAAATTGCTCGACATCTTTCGCTCTATGTGTATAACGAGGAACTTCAACAAGAGCATGTGTGTGCTAACTGACGAGATCTCTATGCAATCTTGCGTATCAGATTTCTTATCTCGTATCACAAAAATGAAAAAAATGTACCTAATTTTGTAATCGGCAAAGCGCTGACATGAGGCGGAACGTAGGCAATTAAAGTGAAGAGGCACACATTACCTTCACAAATTAGCGAGTACGCTATCTTTATATAAAGTTACTAGTTTTACAGTGGTTAAGTCACTTTGAAGTTCCATCTACTTGTTGCAAGAAAACTTGCATGTCTTTGACACGAAAATTTGACTTTTAAAGTTTGTATTCGTTTGACGCTGCAACATGAAATTCATATTAAGCTTCTGTGCGCAGCCTTGACATCTTTTTCGTCAGAAACCGGTAAAGTGAGAAAATGCAAAACGATTTCAGCTTGAAGCTTGCAAAAATGCGCTTACTATGGTAAAACTCGTTGTGACAGTTATTTTGTTTTTGAAGTGGCGCGTTTGCTTGGTTCGTGGAAAACTTTTCAATGTTAGCAATCGAAATGTGTAACAGCAACAGAGATATTTTTGTTTTTATGCGTGTCAGCTCCTAAATGTCGTTCAACACCTATCATTAATATTACATCTTTCATAATGATGGCTAACTTTCAAAATATTAACGTCGAATTATTCTTAAAAGGCCACGCACTGTGCGGTTTAAGAGGAATTTCCTCCAATAGACGCTCTGGCTGTGGAATGAGATCCTTGCCGAGGTTTTCCCGAGGGTCTATAGTATGAGGTTCTTCAAAAAAGGAGTGTACAGGTTTTTAAAGAGTCAACAACGCGTATGTTACACCTCTGAAGTTGCAAGCGTCCATCGGCTACGTTGACTGCTGACCATCAGGCGGGCCGTATGATAGTTTGCCACCGAGGTGGTATTAAAAATATAAATTGACTGATTGAGGCGAAGGCGAAATTTTTCGCATTCGGGAATAAGTACCCAGAGAAATTAGCACCCAATTAGATCTCAATATATTTTTCTAAATTATTATTGAACTACACCTCCATTTTCACATTCATGTTTTTGATGGAATATCTACTACAGCAACATAAATGCCAACTGCAGCAATATTAGCTTTTAGAGAGGTTTTGGTGCGCGGGTTTCAATATAACAAATAGCAACCGAATATTAAATACTTTATGAAAATATTTGTGAGTTTACCGGTCTAGAATTCGATTATAATGGCATATTACAATGTAAAATTTAGAAACCCTTGAGCTAAATTGTAGTTTATTTCGTGTATTTTATACAGTTCAAATAGTTTACTGGGTGGCTAGCCAGGATAATGCGTCTGTCTAAAATAATTTCGTTTAAGACTTTAATTTGAAACCCCATCTATTAAACTACGTCCAAAAGAAAGGTATGGACTTGATGGTAAGTAAGCTAGTGACGCCTGCAACTCCAGAGATGTTACAAGCCAGTTGCCGACTTTTTAAAAACCTGTACACTCCTTTTTAGAAAAAAACCCATACTTGTAGCCCCTCGAGAAAACGTCGTTTGGTTGTGAATTATAATTGACTAGGGTAGGTAGGTAGGATTCTTTTTCTTTAACCTAGCGTTTTCCCGGCTTAGCGCCAGGGTCCGCTTTCCTACTCAATCTTCTCCACTTTGCCCAGTATTTGGCATCCTCGGGTGTGAGATTGTTCTCTTTCATGTCCGCTATCACGACGTCCACCCAGCGCTTTAGAAAAATTATTCGCATTCCGAATACTAATAAGTTTTTGGACAAAAATTTCATTTTTGGTATAAGCTTTTATCGCTGTCTGTACTTTTTTTCCTCAGGCAACTAATACTCACCGAGACAGTTCTAAAAACCCCAAACACAATTAGATTGCATTGTTTTATCACAGAGTTCCTATGGCTACCTCCTGCCTCCATCATCAGATCTTGATGGTACCATAATATTACATTGTCACCTGACTTACATATGTATGCAAATTTTCAGCTTCATCGGAAACCGGGAAGTGGGTCAAATTTAACTTGCAAGATTTGTCCCATACATATTAACAGGGCAAGTTAAATAAAAGCTTGTAAAAAAAATCGCGTTACGTTATATCTCACTCAGAAATTGAAGGCAAGCTAAACCTTTCGTGATTTTCTGGCTAATAAAGAAGTCTTGCATAACTTGACTGGACCATAAAGTTTCATCCCTTATTACTAGGGGTAACAAAGCTTTATTATTAAGACCGGTGTTTTGAAAGAGCCCAAATTCCATATTGCTTTTTGACCCTTCATGACATCATCACAATATTATAAGGTACTTTCCTACTAGTCAAATCAGTTTCTTTTCTTGAAATGTCAAAACGATAAGTCACCATGGAATTTATTTCTATGAAAACTGCACGTGTGACGTTACAGTCAAGTCCCCTACTTTTTTTAGTTCGATCTGATTTATTCAATAGAAATTGTGGCAAAAAATAACTGCTCCGAACGTTTTTATAATAATTACCTGGTGCTTTACTTCGTCCATGGTGTGAAATAATTTATTTTAAACACAGGAGACATCCCAATTGCAATATTATAGAAATTTGCTCAACAACACCTCTAGGTCAATGGACATGGATGGACATGGATATAATGACATGGAGTTACAGCGCACACAAGTTTTTCGCAGAAATCGCGAAGCGTCTGGTTAATGTAACTGGTGACCAAAGAGCTGACGGCTTCCTCGCACAACGTATCAGTATTGCGATACAACGAAGAAATACCACCAGCATCCTTGGTACAATACCTCAAGGGCCTATTTTAGATTTAAGCTAGTTATAGTAATTTTCTGTATATAGATGTAGATTGTTATTGTAAACAAATACGAATTCATCTTGACGAGCATCCCATAACACATTTTGATTATTTTACTTCACTCGACACGACTTTTATATATTTTGTGTAAATTGTAACAACGATGACACCATTTTAAAATAAAATATAAAATAAATAAATGTAGCAAGTTGAAGTTTGAACTTATTATATTTATTTAATTTTAATACAAGAAAGAAATAGGCGGTTGGCTCTTCTGCTATCGTCACTTCTAAGGAAATATAGTAAATGCTAAAGTTTTCTCTTACAGCAACCTTACCTGTCAAAAACCAGAACAGAGACACAGCCGAGAGAAACATCTAAAATACTACAGAGCAACAGATGACCTAAGAGCCTCCTTTACGCTATTAGTCATCTCATGCGAAGGAGCCGTAGCGACTGAATACAATAGTTTCTTAAAAATAATAGCATCAAAGTTAAATACCTAGTAAATGGGGAAAAGCACATTAACAAATAATTTTATGGCTGGAAGTTAAAGTCCAAATTTCCGTAATAAGACTCAGAGGCATGAGATGACACATCAAAGCGTTCGGATGCGAATATATTTATAATTTATTTAGAAACAAACAGTCTGGTATTGACATTAGACAAAATAGTAGTAACTAATATTGTAGACTTACAGTTTCCTTAATTAAATTATGCAAAATATTAAAATACTAAAGTAAACGAATAATCTATATGAATCGTTAATAACATAAACGGTGTGTTAATGTGCTAGAAAACTTGCCGTTCTATTATCACAATATTATGGTTATTGAATACATTCAAGATGGAGCAGAAATTATAATATATGCTGAAAATACACCAAGATCTCTCTCTTAGTACCTCTTCACATAATTCTACTGAAGGCAGCTATATTTTTTATATAATTTTCACTAACTCCATGTTTACGTCGAAAGAAATATTTAGATGAGAAAATAAAGATGTCATGTCACCAACTATACCTGAATCAAGTCGAATTTTCTCCAGATTTTGCTTGAGTGATTTAAGAAGTATGACGTCCAATTTGAGAGCACTTAAGTATTCAATCTTCCGAGAACTTTCAAGGAGGTTCTATTTATATTAAGGTGGGTCAAAAGTATTAAATGAATAATTTCATCTTTAAAATAATTTTATTTCTGATAATTTAAGGAAGTTGTACCATAAAACCAAAAAATATTTTTTTTTAGGGTGCATCCCCTACACATAAAGTGGGGGTGTTTTTTTTTTGCTTCAACCTCATAGTATGGGATATTGTTGGAAAGGTCTTTCAAAATTAATAGGGGTCTTCAATAAACATGTTTTGATAAAGTGAATATATTCGGAGATAATTGCTCCGAAAGACAAAAATTGTGTCCCCTATAACTTTTGAACCAATAGGTCCAAAAAAAATTCTTTCAGGAAAGAAGTTTTTACGAATATTTTTATCACTACATATTATTTATCAATACAAAATTAGCCATTTCACCCAATCTCAATAAACAATAACTATGTCGGCTTCCATTAAAGACACAAAAGCGTATTTATACTTTCATTTAATCTCACGCCATCTGACTCTCTATGCCCAACTAAAGCCAAAGGCTGATTCTGTTTCAGCAATTCGATATGGTTTTTATCTCATTTTAATACGGCCTTCAGTCGTGTTACCAGTAGGCATAGTAAGATTATTTATTATTATTTGTATCTCCGTTACAATAGTTATTTGTGTCCCAATGGAGAAAAATCAGGAAATTGCGTGCCGCGTGTAAAATTGTTACCCGGGCCGAAGGCGAGGGTGGCAAACACGCGGGATGGAATGTCCTACGTTTCCTCCCGTGGTGCGCATACTATTTTTCTGCTCGACGGAGGACAGAAAATATTATTATTATAGCCTTTATTGCTGGAATCTAAGCTGAATAATCATCATTGTTTATTAGTTTTATCAGTAGTTCTTGATTTAGAGTCCAGCGTGTCTTGTGACACATGGGCCATCTTCCAGCTTCTTCCATTTCTCTGTCGTTTGCTATTTTGGGCCATTCTGTTCCCCCAATTGTATTGATGTCGTCTCCATCTTTTAAATTGGCCACCTTGCTTCCTTTTTCCGATCAATCTGTAATAATTTTTATTGATTTTGTTCTGCTATCCCATGTCATATGTCCTGTCCATCGCCATTTTAGCTGCCTTACTTTCTTAAGTATGTCTTCTACCTTTGTGATAGATCTTATGTCCTCTGCTCGTTTACGGTCTATTAGCATGACTAATAGCAATTTCGTTCGATTCCTCTCTGGCAAGATTATAGTCAGCCATGGAGTCGATATTAACATTAAAATAAAAGTCATACTCAGGCATCTCACGCGCACCAAAAACTGCGAGCAAAATAGCTTATGACGCCTTACTGATAGTCGCCACTATGGATTGTTTTTCGTCACATTAATCAACCTGATCCTTTAAGAGGAGAGGCAACAACGGCTTCTCTACACTAGCGTAGTCCCCTTTTTCCTATCTGGATGTTGACATTTTGAAAAACATTTTTACATAAATTGATATATAACAATAGCTATGCCCTTTCGTTTGACTTTTCTATGCCTGGTACCCATAGTACAAGCTTTACTTAGTTTGGATCTTGGTCGATTTGTGTAAGATTGTCCTAAAATATTTAATTATTTATTTATTTTACCGATTTTATTATTATTTTATGAATTTTAAGAGAAAAAATCTAATACAATTATTTTTTGTTTTCTAACTCATATAATGTTCAAACATCGAAAAGTTAGAAACGAAGGGGCAAAACCATGGTAAATAAACATCAAATTGTATAAAAATTCAATAATGTTAATATCCAGAGAGGAAAATTAGGATAACGTTTGTATGAAAAGGAATCGGGTTCGGAGCATTCGTCCACTTTCATCTTGAAGCTGATTGGTGCTCACGGTCAGGGTAGAATCAAAATAAGATTAAAACCACATCAAATTCTGAAAACGGAATTGGCCTCACAATTGTATTTATAACTGGAACTGTGGCAATGTTATCCGATCCTAGGCGATATTAAATCCTTTGTGAGGGCACAAAATGTTGCCACTAAGAGAATCTTTTCGTTTGAGGCAGCTAAGTAGGTGCGTTGAGCATCTTGCCATGGCTATCCGCAAAAGGCGAGAGGTAGCGACTATTTCATCTAAAAGTCAAAGATGTTGACCTTTAGATAAGTGTATGTAAAGTTAATATGATAATGATGATTTTATGCCAATTTCGACACCTAGGGCAGACCGAGATGAATCAGATTGCAGAGTGAATCGGATCAAGATGAAAAATCCATTGATATTTCAAATATTGAATTGATATGAACACACTAAAATTGCACCGTACGTCTCTCCTCTTACCTGCAATGCCATTTGTAAGAAATATTTTAAATATCAGCCGATTTTTTAGTCTATCCGATCTGCCTCGATCCATCTGTTCTTTCTGACAGATTATAATTCCTACATACTAGTTAGGTAACTTCTTTTTCTACCTAGCGTTATCCCGGCCTTTGCCAGAATCCGTTTTCCTACTTGCTTTCCTCCATTTTGCGCGATTCTGGGCGTACTACTTAGTTAACTACTATAGGCTATATTTAAAGTTGATGTGGTATGTTATAGATAAGAAACTAAATATGATATTAAACCGAGTCATTTACGTTACATTGCTTGACATGTTTCGCCTCATAACGGAGCTTCAATCAAACGGAGCACGCGTTGGCGAACTGATGCAGAATAAAAAGTGATCCGTTTTAATATATTTAAGAGGCTGTCAATACCTAAAGCGCGCACACTGTCTATTTGTATCGGAGTAAATGAGATAGCACTGTCGCATGTTACTGGGCCTGGGCAAGGGAATAATAAGAAAAATATTTAAATAAAAAAAAGTGGATTATTAGTGTAATATTTTACTCAACAGCGGTTTAGATATAAATGTTTTGTAATTGTGATTTTAATTGCAGACCCATACGTCAAAACAATAAAGACATAGAACCGTTTAATTGTGATTTTAAGACCAATCTTTGCAATTATTTTCTATCGAGCCGATTTCGTTCAATCATGTATCGAGTGCAACCACGGTCTTTGAAATATAATTAATATGAACATATATTTTTCTTACTTGACTAAAACAAATAGTCTTTCTTAAAAAACTGTTTAAGTAACATCAATTTCAAGGACATTGGGTGTTGGTTGACAGCCTCTTAATAGGTCTGTGTTCCACGAAAGTTTTGACATTAAGAAATTAAAAAAAACATTTCATATGTTTAGAATATTCAGTGGCGATAGACTTGCGCCGAAACGTGCTTTTACTATCCTCCATAATTAAATAAATAAAATTGACTATAAAAGTTTAAAGTAAACATTAAAATTTTCACAACCTTGCAGAGAGTCCGAGTATACACTCGGACGTCGTTCGACAGAAGTCAGTGTCTTCGTTTTATTTCGCCGTGTTCAATGGACGTCACATACCAAATATTACATGTCCATTTCTGTCCACGCTCTATTCGATACAGCGCCAGACGGGAAATAAGAGAGAATGAAATGAAATTATGGTTTCTTTAAATATTATACTTATTTTTAGTTTGTTCAACTATTAAAAAGATAAAGTTTCCTAATTATAAATTAGGTTCTAGAATACTGAACGACGTAGTTTGTACATTTATTTGAATTGTATGAATATTTTTTGGATTAAGCTCATCATTAAAAATTCGGGAACTTAAATTCAAATTTCTATTTTGGCTACGCCGCTGCAGTCGACTTCAGGATGTAACCTTAAATCTTTATAATAGCAAAAATTTTAATATCAAAGTATATTATCCTATCACCTTTTCCAATCATTTCATGTATGTACCTGCCTACAACTAAATTGTAACCAACCATAGAACGTTTTCACAGTATGTGTTAAATTAATTATACTTTTTAAATAAATGTAATAGAGTTAGACTAAATTAAGTCTGCAAAGATTTCGATAGCACACGCAATGCAAGTGTTATTTATACGTCATAATTATATAGAAGTTTGATGTTAAAAATAACACTTTCCCTGCGTGTGCTAACTAAATCATTGCAGACTTGTCTTGGTCTGACTCCACCATTGGCGTAATAAATGTGAAAAAGGTTCACAGTGTCTCAGAAATCAAGTTTCTCAAAATAATCAAACAGACCCAAAAACCGTAATCCACATAATACAGCCCAAAATTCCACAGGAATAGAAACACGCGATAATTCCCGGAAATGTATCGCGTATAAAACAACTAACAAAGAGGCAAAGAAGTGGGGAAACAATAGCCCCTTTGTTTCCTAAACAATCCAATTAGTGCGAAAAGACGGCGCAATAATTAAAAAAAAGCCAACCGGAAAGGAAGCTTTGATGTTTGTTTTTGATGTTGGAATTTGAACGATTTATTGGCTTCTAGCATTAGACGTGATTGGGATCGGAGTTGTGGTTACAATATTGCTTTGTAGTTCCTTAATGAGTTATATACCTATATTGGCCACGATATCTACAGTAGATGATTGTTGTAGCGTCGGGTAAAATCAGGTATTGCGGAGAGGTTGACGTCTGCGTTGAATGAAGAGTCCAATACCAGAGCGGCATCTTCTGCCACAGCAATCACAAAAATGACAAGAGTCCAAGGGAGGAGGTCTAGTAGCGAGCGCAGAGTTTTTTCTGCCTAAGGTTCTCTATAACCAGTCCTTGTCATGTTTGTCTACACTCGCAGATCAGGTCCCTCCTGCAGCAGTGCTTGAATCTAAGCTTAGAGCGTCCAACAGGCCTCAGGGCGTCAGACTACCGGCATATTGGACCCGGGTATGTCCTTAAAGTACGTACAAGACAGCGGATGTTATTCCAGATCTAGAGCAGAGCCCAACTGGGGGCGGACCTCCACCTTACAGAAAATCGCAGCTAAATAACACTAGATTCTACTTAGGTATAGTGTTGTGTTCCTGCCAGTGAGTAAGGTTGCCAGAGCTCAACGAAGGTGCGAAGTGTTAAGGTCGGCAACGCGCATGTAACTCCTCTGTAATTGCAAGCGTTTACAGGCAGTGCAGCACAAGAAAAAATCTTAAATATAAAATAGTTATTTGTACAACAAGAGAGCAAAGTTTGATATTTCTTCGAGTGCTTGTTTTGAGTCCCGTGCAAGCGAAAGATTCTATAATAGATTCACGAGCGTAGCGAGTGAATCTAATTTAGAATCTTGAGCGTAGTAAGGGACTCAAAAGCGCACGAGATGTAAATAACTTTGATCTCGTGTAGTACACAAAAATTTTCACGTCAGTCTGCCATCATTAAATACAACCTGAGAAAATTTAATCCAGACGGACGGATCACTATTTCACTCATGTTTTCTGAAGGTATTCTAACAATTAACTTTAATTACCGCAATAAAACAAAACGAAAGAAATTTCAATAAAATAATCAGAGACATGTCAGTCGCTTCGCTTGACCCTTAATAGGGCATGGCATGGGAGCTTATATTAGAGTATTTGAAACAAATGTATATTTTTTTATTCAAGTAGAAGATTAAAACACCATACTTAGATTTTAAAAATTATTTATTTTAATATAAAAAAAAACCTGTGGGAAATATGTTCCTTCAGACCGCTATTGGCAATCGGTTTCCTCCTAATAGAAATTATTAATATCATCATACCTAAATAAGCATTAATTTCTTTTTCAGTAACATCAGTCCAACCATGAGATCTTTTTTCATGAGCATACTTATTTGTATTTAATGTAATCATTTCTAGAGTTGAGTCAGTGAATATATCCTTAAAATAATCTTTTGGAATACTTCTATTGTTATACACCTTGTTTACCTGTAGTGGCCGGTCAAATGATGGGACATTCCAGTCATCCACCACTGTGGCCCATATACGCTGCCTATTTTGAGCTGTAGCATAACTGGGTCTGGGAGCTCTAGGTATATAAATGTTATTTGTGGTTGAAGACTTATTTATTAGTGTTGTTGAAACTGGTTGATGTGGCTGTGGTTGAGCCGTTGGTGGTTGATTGACGGCAGGGTTAGGTACCAGCTCTTCCATAACTGAAATATCCATCTCATCCTCAGGCTGCGGGGTGTTGGATCCTTCCATTCTTGCAATGTCTTCCATTTCAGCAAAGGTTTGGAATGGTGATGGAACATCTAATATACACTCTTGACTCGGAGGCTCTACTACGGGCTTAGAAATATCCTGCTTACATAATAATTAAAATATCATATATGCATATTATGTATAATACAATATTTTAACTATTCAATTTATTTTGTAGATAGTAAAATATAAAATGAATTGTAAACCCCATGATTTATAAAGTCCAGCTTATATTACTAACTAATAAAGCAGGTAAACTATTAGTTGCTCTCTCTTGAATGGCTTCCTCTTCAGCAAAATTGTTGAATTGATCACCTGCAAAAGTTGTGTTAAAATATATAAACTGTAACTAATGTTTTCATAAAAACAAAAAAAAATAAATAAATAAACTTACCAAACAAATTATCCACCTCCATGTCGTTATTTTGCATCTCATCCAATTTAGTTAGTATTTTCTGTCCACTGATCATAAGCATTATGGTTGCTGGTTTCCGACTCCTCACTCTCAGAGGAGCTTAACAACATATTTAACGCCCTATCCACATCCTCAGTTCTTGAAAAATCAAGAGTTTTCTTGTTCTGTAATCATAACATTCAATAGTATGTTGATATTTATATCACTTGTATGCAAGAAAGGGATTTCTTATCGGTCACAAGGAACATATATCCCACCCATGAAAAAATAACATTCCTATACGGTCAGTAGTACTATATTTCCCACATCTTTTAATTCTCAAAAAAACATTGTAATACTACAGTAATCACAAATATATTACTATAATTTCATAAAGCAACTCAAAACCTATCGATAATACTACTTCAATAAAACTTACCGGATTTTTTCGCAACATAATGAATTTTTATCAAATTTCTTGTTCAATTTCACCATGGTTGATGACACCGACTGACGTTGTCACTTTGACATCTGACAGAAAACAAAAAACTTTTGCGTTCCGTTTCACGGTTTTAATTTTTGGCGTAGACAAACTAATGTACTTTTTATATTTGACATAAGGAGGGATATATCTGCCTTCAGAGAGATTAGAGCACCCAATAATATTGATGGGAAATATACTCCTAGCACCCTATTAAGGGTTGACAGACAGATGAAGT
Source organism: Cydia pomonella (assembly GCF_033807575.1). Classification (NCBI taxonomy): domain Eukaryota; kingdom Metazoa; phylum Arthropoda; class Insecta; order Lepidoptera; family Tortricidae; genus Cydia; species Cydia pomonella. Next base: position 4,015,600 of record NC_084725.1, on the reverse strand, counting down.
GTGCGAAAGGGAAGCCATGACGTATATGAACAAGCCATAAGTGCAAAAGAGGCAGACTACATATGAGAAAACGTAACCAATTTTGAGTTCGAAGGCGGCCGAGGCGGCCAAAATCATATTGCCGTATTTTTCAACGTGAAAAATATAAGCGAATCAAAAAGAAAATCATACATTAAGTAATTTAGTGACGATGGTGTCATGTTGTGTGCCGGGTTGTAGTGTTTCAGGGCCAAAAAACCCAGGAAAATACTCATTTCACAGGTAATTATGATATTCCTAGCGAAATTTTCGTAACGATATTTTATCAAATTAACAGCATAAAAAGTGTAAAAAACCAATTATAACAGTTCATTATAAGTTTTTCTTCAATTCTGTGTTAATATTTCATCATATTAGTCAATAATTTAGAATATTTTGTGAAAAACCTAAACTGTTACTTTACGCTAGGGCTTGAAAAAATGTTCATATGACTGTATCGATAACTTGTCGGTATATTAGTAGGTATGGAATTAGTTGTTCACAAGACATCATTAAGATATTACCTTTATAACCGACTTAAAATAATAGCGATTGTTATAATACCTTTTTTGAACGTGTACATGTTTAGTGATAAATTTAAACTTCACTTTCCAACACAGTACTTACATTTTAACCACTTTTCCACGGATTTGCCGCCAACACAAGGAAACACAAGACAGCGTATACTTGTACACAGCGTATACACATCCAACCCAAGTTGTCAGCAGGAAAAGGCGCGAAATTCAAATTTTCTTTGGTAAGTCAACTCTTTGCGAACACATTTTCAAACAACTTCAACTTTATCATTTTTAACTTATTCAAACACATTTGAAAAAGTAGTCGAAAAAGCAGTTGAACATCGATAGATTATTAATATGTTGTAACATGATATCACTATTTTTGTTCGCACATAGACAATTTACGCACAAACTTGCATTTCATTTTTGGTCACACTTTCCAAGTTTGACAGTCGTTCTATACTATCCTATTTCTATGAAAATAATACGAAAATAATGAATTAATGAACATCAATTGACAGTTTAATCGTCAACTTTTTTTTGTTAAAAAAAACTTTGTAAGATACGGTCCGAATTGCGGATACTACTATTTGTCAACTATAGTAGAGATCGTTAAAAGTCGTTAAGTAGAATTATTTACTGCGTAACAATTGCGTAAATTTGTATAAGTACATTGTTTTTTTTTATTGTATAATTAAATACGTAAAATATGGTATTTATAAGGGATTTCCGTATGATATAAGGGAATGTAAATCATTTAGGATGTTTAAATGTAAATTGAAAACGTACCTATTAAACAAAATTAAATTACCACCACAATAAGCTATAAGATGTACCGTACTTACTTATTAATTAACTAGGCAATAAGCTAACCCATCTGTATTTAAGGGAGTTCCCTCTGCCAACAAACTGTCTTACAGTTTGGCAGAAGAAAATAAAATTGTAAAATCAGGGTTTTTTTTTACCAGAATAAATGATTTATTATTATTATTCTCTTTATTTCTCTTTCTTCTTAGGTTATGTTTTTTACAATATGGATATAAAAGTAAAATATAAAAATACATCAAAAAATACTATACAAAACACATATAAACACATTGTAAAAAACTTAACCTAGTGTGCCGCCAGCAGCGGGGCAGGGCCCAAGCTGCCGGTGGTCAGGGCTGCAGAGAGAGGAACCGCCGCACTATCCGCGCCGTGTCCAAGATCACCGCCTTCTGCATCTGACCCTTGATCCAACCACCTAGCGAGAGTCTCTCAAGGTGTTGGTCGAGACTCTTCGCTATGAGACCGTTCGCTGAAACGACTATTGGGACAATGATCGTCGAATCAACATCCCACATGGCGGTTATCTCATGAGCCAAGTCTAGGTACTTGCTGGACTTGTCCTTCTCGGCTTTCACGAGATTCTCATCATGGGGGATGGTGATATCGACGAGCACGGCCCGGCGTTGCGATCGATCTATTATCACGATGTCTGGCTTATTGGCTACAATAGTCCTGTCAGTGATAATAGATCGATCCCAATAGAGCGTGGCACGACCATTTTCGAGAACTGGCGCAGGTGAGTACTTGTAGTACGGTACTTCGCGGTCCACAAGGCGGTATAGAAGAGCAAGTTGCTGGTGAATAATTCTGGCTACGAGATTATGTCTGTGTAAGTACTCGCCGTTAGCAAGATGAGAACAACCGGAAATGATATGCCTGAGTGACTCTCCGGGACGGCGGCATGCCCGACAAATGTCGACCGTACCGTCCTTCAGGATATATTTCCGATAGTTGTTCGTCATCATAACTTCGTCCGCAATTGCACAGGCAAAACCCTCGGTTTCTCCGAAGAGGTCCCCGAATCGTAACCAGTTCACCGACGCGAGCAGGTCCACGTCAGGTCCCGTGAGGGCCTTGTAGAACCGCCCGTGTAGCACCCTACTCTCCCACGCCGCCCTGCGATCCGCAGTACTTAGTACCACAGGTTTGCGCCAGTTCTCGTTTGCCAAGGAGAGCGACGTGAGGTTCCTGTCTACTGCCACCACGTCACGATGCATCCCACACTCGTTGTTAAGGAAATAATTCCTGAGATTGCACACCTCGCGGTTGTGGAGATCTTTGGCGTTTAAGAAGCCTCGACCTCCACACTTCCGTGGGATGTACAATCTCATAACAGACGAGCGTGGGTGTAGCATACGGTATGTGGTGAAATGTAGTCGGACCCTCCGATCCAGGGCGTCCAGCTCGGTCTGAGCCCACCTTAGTATGCCAAAGGAGTATGTGAGTAGGGGCATTACCCAGGCGTTGAAGGCGCGCACTTTGTTGCCTCCTGACAAAAGACTGTTAAGGACTTTTGTGAGCCGACTGAAAAAGCGCTCCTTCACCGACTGTCTAATACCCTCGTCCTCAATACCCAACGACTGTGACATACCAAGGTATTTATAGGTTTCTGATTCAGAGATAGATCTGAAAGACATTGTCTCAGAAAGTTGTAAATTTGTTGAATTTACAACCTTCCCCCGCTGTACATGCATAACCGCACATTTATCGACACCAAACTCCATGTTGATGGCACTACTGAAGACTTCGGTGGTTTTCAGTAGCTCCAACAAATCTTGGCTATTTGGTGCAAATAATTTGAGGTCATCCATGTAAAGAAGGTGAGAAATGACTTCACCCTCTCTCCGAAGCCGGCAACCTAGTCCCGAATCCTTCAGCAGGGTGCTGAGGGGATTCAGAGCTAGGCAGAACCACAGAGGACTCAGACTATCACCCTGGAATATTCCTCGCTCAATCCTTATAAAATCCTGCGGGCCAGGGCGGTCATCCTCGCCTCCTGGTTGACGAAGGACTGTGGTCCACTGCCTCATACACGCGCTTAGAAAGGCTCTTAAAGCTGTATTAACTTTATACAGCTCTAAGACCCTCCCCAGCCATGAGTGAGGCACCGAATCATAGGCCTTCTTATAGTCAATCCAAGCGGCGGAAAAGGCCCCCCTGTTCCGTCGGATTTGTTGGCAAATAGTCATGTCTATGAGGAGGAGCTCTTTAGTACCACGGGACCCAACCCTACATCCATTTTGAGCAGTGGCCAAAATGTTATTAGCGACAATATGCGCGTTGATTTTTGATCTCAAAATGGATGTAAGGAGCTTGTAAAGTGTTGGCAAGCACGTGATGGGTCTGTAGTTCTTCGCTTCCGTGGTACTACCGGACTTATAGAGCAGGAAGGTGACACCAGTTGTTAAGGAAGGTGGGAGAGAACCAAGCTCGAGGGCTTGTTGAAATTGTGCTGCCAAGCGCGAGTGCGAGCATCGAAACCATTTTAGCCAGAAGTTGTGCAATCCATCCGGCCCAGGGCTTTTCCAATTCTGGGCCGTGCGGATGGCACAACTTACGTCATCGGGGCTGATGGCGACTGCCCCCATAGGTTCGATGGACTCGCACTCACGCTCGACAACACTCATCCAACTCCCCTCGGTGTGTCCGACAGGCACCGACCAGATGCTACGCCAGAAGTCAGTCATGGCAGTAGCATCCGGCGGCTGCGTGTCGGACGCACGAGGGTTGGTTTCCTCCCACTTCCGGTACACCTTCCTTTGGTCACTCTGAAAAAGACGATTTTGCTGGAATCGATCCACACGCTCTCTGTAGCGGCGAATACGGTTTGCCCATGCATAGACTTTCTGCTTTAGAAAGTCGATGCGCTCCGTGACATTGGCCATGTATTCGCGGGGCCTGATATTCGTCCCCGCGAACGCCTGGTTCACAAAGCGCATTACTCGAGGGCGATTGTTGCCCTCCCTGAAGCAGATCAGCTTTGCAATGAGAGTCCTAAACGAGCTGATACGACGCTCGATCCGCGCTTGCCATGCATTATTTTTTATTATTATTATTATTATTTTTACTTTGTTTTTCTCTCCTAAATGGAGGTGATTTTACTTCCATAATCGCGGGCTTTTGGCCAAACGATGATGGAATTTAAGATCCTACTGTTCTAAAGATAGGAATTTACGTACTAATCTACAAGTGTTCATGATCACTGCTTTTTGTAGAAGTATGTATGTAAGTGGGTGTACTTCAAGAGTTTTTAGACTAGTGTGCAGAGTGCGGGGAATGACGCCTGTGGACGAAATTACAATCGGAACAGTTTTAACTGTGCTTACTTTCCATTGGTTTTTGATTTCTATGGTCAAATCGGTGTATTTGCTGATTTTCTCGGTATGAGTGGACACAAGATTATGCGTATTGGGGACCGCTATGTCAATAAGATATACAATTTTTGCAGCTTTATCGTGTAGTGTAATGTCCGGTCTGTTGTAATGAACTGTTTTGTCGGTTATAATAGTTCTGTCCCAATAGAGTTTGTGTTCAGTCGTTTCTAATACTGTTTCCGGAGTATATATGTAATAAGGTGTCCTGTTATTTATGAGTTGGTACTTAACTGCGAGGTATTGATGGATGATGGCTGCTACTTGGTCGTGTCGGTGTTTGTAGTCGGTTTGTGTAATAGAACGACATGCTCCGGTTATGTGCTGGATGGTCTCTGAGGCGGCGTGGCAGCGTCGGCATGAATCTGTAGATAGGTTTTGGTCGCGGATAATGTGTTTTCTATAGTTCCTAGTGTCTATGATTTGGTCCTGAATGGCTATCATAAACCCTTCAGTCTCGGGAAATAGCTCACCTTTTTTAAGCCACATGTTAGATGCCAGCTTGTCGTGGTTAGGGTTTATAAGGTCAAGTCGGTGCCTACCGTGTAGTGATTTTTGTACCCATGCCTGAAGGTATTGCTGCGGCTCGGCTATTTCTTCATTTTTTTGTTTTGTATAGTCATTCAGGTTCAGTGGAGTAAATTTGTGATCTATTTTAACAATGGACTGGTGAAGTTGAGAACGTGTCGTGGAAAAAATTTCTAAGGGAACTTATCTGCTTATTGTGAAGGTTCTTAACATCTATTAAACCCCTTCCGCCTTCCGCTTTTGGTAGAATCAATCTCTGAATACAGCTTCTTGGATGATGTTTACGGTATTTTGTCATTAATGTATTAAGAGTTAATTGAAGATTGCTGAGATCTGTCTGTGACCACTGTATTATACCAAACGAATAGGTGAGTATTGGAATTGCATATGCCTTTATTGCCTTGATGGTGTTTCGCGAGTTGAGATGGGTATTAAGAATTTTGTGAAGTCTATCTGAAAATTTCTGTCTGAGAGTTGATTTAATTACTTTATGATGGATTTGCTTTGACTGTTGATAACCAAGATACTTGTAACCAGCTTCTTCGTGTACGGGATCTATTCTTTCTCCACTGTTAAGCGTGTAACTGTTGTGCTCTATTTTACCGGCTCTAATCGACTGGATTTTGCATTTGTCAATGCGAAATTCCATGCGTATACTAGATGAAAAAGTTTGTGTTATGTCTGCAAGTTTGTGAATGTCTGTTAAATTATTACTGTAGAGTTTGATGTCGTCCATGTACATTAAATGAGATAATTTGTGCGAGATATTACCATGTTTTATTTGAAATCCAGCCATACTGTTATTAAGTAAATTTGAGAGCGGATTAAGTGCGAGGCAAAACCATAGTGGGCTAAGAGCGTCTCCCTGGAAAATGCCTCTGCGTATGTTAATTGGTTCCGTTGCAATATGGTTGGTAGTGTTGGAGATTTTGAGAACGGTTGACCAGTGCAACATTGTAGTTTTTAGGAAATTGATGATTGTGTGATGTATTTTATAATGTTTAAGGATATAGATAAGCCAGGTATGCGGTACTGAGTCGAACGCCTTTTTATAATCGATGTACATGGTATAAATGTCTTTTTTCTTCTTAAGTGCATGTTTAGAAATAACAGCGTCTATAGTAAGTTGTTCTTTGCAGCCCTGACTATTTGGTCGACACCCTTTCTGCTGCTCTGCTAATAGATTGTGTGTGTTTATGTGCCTGTATATTAGCTTACTAAGGCAAGACGTCATCATTTTATAGATATTCTGCAAACAGGTTATGGGTCTATACTTAGCAGGGTTTTTTCTGTCGGTGACATCTTTAGATAGCATGTGTGTTGTACCTTGAGTAATATAATGCGGTAAAGTTTCAGGAGAGTGAATGAATTCGATAATATGTTTGAGTAAAATCGGGTGGAAATATGTAAACTTTTTTAGCCAGTAATTGTGGATATTATCGGAGCCAGTGGCTTTCCAGTTATGAGTTTTATTTATGACTGATTGTAGGAGATCGAGGCTGATGTGTTCAAATGCCATGTCAGGCACGGGATTCAGCTGTTCTTTGTCAGCCTCAATCCATTCGGCGCTTTGGTGCTCTACTGGTTTGGACCATATCTCAGACCAAAACTGGTGCAGATGTTCCGCTGTTGGGAGTTCAAAGTCTTCGGTGGAGTTTTGTCCCGGTTCGTTAATACGATTGTGAGAATTCTGTAAAGTTCTGTAAAACACCTTTTCATTATTCGCAAACTGTTTGTTCTGTGTTTTTCGGAGCGTAGTAAGTTTATATCTTCGTAGTCTGCTAGTGAGTGCGCTAAGTTTTTGTTTAAGGGTGTCAAGAAAATGGGTAAGGTGTGTATTTTCATCTTCGTGTCGGGAGTGGATCTTATACTCTCTTTTGATCAAATTTATATGTCTCGTGAGTCTCGGGCTGTTGTTACCATTAATGAATTCTGTAAGTCTACCTATTTTAGATCTTAAACCTGTAATTCTGTCTTGTAGTCTTTTCTGCCAGTTTGGGGGTTGGTTATTATGTTGGGGGGAGTATGTTGAGTCCCTAACCTTAGAGCCGTTTTGGGTGGCTGCTGCAACGGCAGCGCAATAAAGAGTTGTTTGGGTGTCTTCAAAGTTCGAGTCTTGGGTTAAATATTTTGGGAGTATGATATTGTTTATAAAATGGACAATAGCTACAAGTTTTTTAGACGGTTTCTGTTTAGGTATGCTAGGTCTATTGGTGGGTTCAGAACTGTCAAACCGTTCCTTAGCGGCTAAGAAATTTGTTTCAATCTCCTTTTGTATTGTTGAAGGGAGATAATTTGTTAGTGTTTCATTTTCACATGTATTTACAGTATCAACATGGGCATCAGGACTATTAACAAAAGTGTTGTTATCAGTAGCAGGTGCTTCGTCGTATGAGTCAGTCTGTTGGGATTCTGTCATATCTCTAGTGTGGAGTATGTTATCATCTAAGTTTAGTTCACACGAAACTTCGTCTTTAATTTCCTGAAGTCGATGTTCAGTCACGTACTTATTATAAATTATTGCTCGACGCTGATCTGCTATTCTCTGTTCCGATATATGAGACAGTTGGGGGTGTTTAGCAATGACTGTTTGATGTAATGGTTTTCGATATGCAGTTATGATGGTCTCTAAACGTGTTATTCTGTAATACTCTTTTATTATTGATTCGTTGATTTCGTTCGTCCAGCTCATACGTTGGTTATTGTTTTGTGGTGCAATTTGTGACAAATGGGAGGGAGAAGGTCTCTCATTCAAGTCATTTTCAGCTAGTTTTCTAATTTCTGCAATATCTGACTCGGACAAGAGTTTATTTCCTACTATAGCCCTTCGCTGATCTCCTAGTCGTTGTCTACTTACATTAAACGTCGGGAATTGTTTGCTGAATTCTTCGTGTAACTGTGGTAGGTATTTTTTAGTTTCGGTTTCCAGTGAAGTGATTCTAAAGTATGTGCGCAAGATAAAAATGTTCATTTCGCGAGACCACTTCTTGCGCATATTTCGACGAGCCGTGGCGGGTGCAGGTTGGTTGGCAGTACTTGCCTCCTGCACAACGTCCTCGGTCGTATAGATAGTATTAGATGGCGTCGTGCACCCTGACGTGCTCTCGAGTTCTTGATTATTCATGTAGGATGCTGGAGACGACGGTAGTGATGAAAATAGAGAAACTGACGACGAAGAAATTGAGGGACACAACGAAGTTGGGGAAGACACACGAGATGGATGAATTTCGCCGCTGGTTCGCATGCTGTGGCACCCAGCAGCGGCTCCAGGTGCGCCCCGACGATAGCCCTCGGGCAGCGGCCCGTGTGCGGCTGTAACAGATTGTTCGATGGGAGCCCGCCTGCTCAACTCCGCATCGCCGTTGGATCGCATGCTGTGGCATCCAGCAACGGCTCCAGATGCGCCCCGACGTTCACCCTCGGGCAGCGGCCCTGGACGTAAACTTCTCGAACGTAACTGCATGATTCCTACATAGAAGATAAAAGAACAAAGAAAAGGAGGGAAAAGAAGAAAGGATAGAAAAGTTGGGATCTTAGTTTAGGAAGGGTAGACATAGTTGATATTGTCCCTGATTTTGTATCTCCCAAATTGGGGTGCGATCTAGGTGTTTTGATCTCGTATTTTAAGTATCACCATCCCTTAAGCCCACCCACCACGGCAAGGTGATCCCTTTGGGGGGTTATTATTATTATTATTATTTTATTAAATTATAAACTTTTATTTCATTAATTAATTATTACGAATGAAGACTCGTAGGGTGTTTTGGAACGATGCGGTCTGACTTATTTCGGGGGTCTATTATAAACCGTCAATATATCATTGAATTACGTATGCACTTTTTTTGTCTCTTTCTTTTTGCTAATGACGTGAAAGGGACAAAGACAATAAAATCCAAATACTACGAACTTGTATTAGGCCCCGCACGTTGAAATGACATTCGAATATGAAGGTCACTTGAATGTTATTTTGTCTCACTCAGTGAGCAAAATGCGATTTTGCTCACTGTTTTTAAGCAGAAAATTACCCTTGTTCCAGCTGCTGGCGTGAAAATGATTTTATTTATTTACTGAAACATAAATGGAAATAAAAATAATTGTTTAGTTAATTCATGAAAATGCTTCACTTTTTAGACAAACAAGGAAAGTTTCTTTAGGCAAAAATTATAAAGACAAACATTTTTTTATGACAATCTCTCTGAACTTCAAATAAACTTTTAATTAATCGCGTGAGATTCAGACTTAGGTATTTACTTATGAATATTTATAAACGGGTCATTCAAATAAGCAAGCAAGCAAGATTTACTTCGAATACCTATTCCTTTAGAGGCCGGAAAACGAAGGGTTGCAGGCTGTTCAGACACAGTAAAGCACCGCGCACCTACGGCAAGCAGCACCGTGTCGACACCGTGTTCTGCATAGGATGCGCCCCGCCACTCGTCATACAGACGCTATCCGATCGCGGTCAAGCAAACACACATAGATACGATTTTTTGTATTATTTCTAAAAACGTTAATTAAAATAATTGTAGCATAAAAAAAGGTGTTAAATTTATTGAAGAGCTCCTGGAAGAATATACATAAATTTTTGGCGACCGTAAACATGACATTGCGCGGAGGCGCAATACCTAAAGACGACATAACCTGCAACCACAAGGTCCACGAAGAGGAGGCGTGAGGTGGAAGCAAAGCGGACTCCTGCCTGCTGGTCTACATATTTCAGGGGAGTGCCCGTTCCTTAATTTCCACTTATTCCAATTCCTTTCCACAGAAACACTCAACTGGGCAAGTACCGTTGAGGTTGCATATGACACGTGCACGTGGCCACTTAGGCATAAAAGTAGTTTAATTCTAAAGTGCGTCTCATTTCATTTATATTTCAATTAAATTTAGCGTTCCCTTAATTCAGATATTAAATTTAGTGAAAATTTACCCTTTTTTTTGTGCAAAAGTAAGACATATAAGTAAAAGATCGAACCCCTTTAATTACTTATAGCCATTTAGCTATCAATAAAAGTAAATTTGCATTGTAGTTGCATAGGTACTTATTGCACTCGCCGACTATTCCAGATTTTGCGTAAACAAGTCGAGCGGCCGGGCTGTTGCCACGCGGAGAACAAAAGATCACGCATCGGCCACTCCATCGGCGTGATTGCACATTTTTAAGACTATCAACGCTGCACGGGTTTGAATCTGAACTTCAAGGTTTGCCGGATTATACGGTATTTATAACATTTTTATTACTAATTGTTCATTACAATGTCTGAAACAGAGTTAAAAGACTTATTAAAAAAGCGTAGTGTAATTAAGGGTAAAGTAACTGTGTTTAAAAATAAATATGTGGAATTTGAGAGCAAAACAGATATTACTTCCAGTCAAGTTAATGAGCTAGCATTGCGGTTGGGCAGATTTGAAATTGTTTTCAATAATTTTGATGACTTGCGGGAAAAGATAGAATCGATAACCAGCGATAGTGAGCAGCTGAAAGAAAATATACAGATTGAAAACGATTTCTTCGACCTGATTAATTGCGCGCAGGAATTTATAGACATGCACAAACAAAGGTTTACTGATGCTGACGATGGGAGTGTTAGTAGCCGAAATTCAAACCAGCAAATTAATATTAAACTGCCCCAAATTAAGCTGCCGTCTTTCGATGGAAATTATGGCAAATGGCTTGAATTTCGAGATACTTTTACGTCTATTGTGCATAATAATAGTTCTTTGAATGAAATAAATAAGTTTTACTATCTGCGCACCTCCCTAGAGGGCAGCGCCGCGCTTGTAATTAAATCGTTAGAAATATCTGCCGCCAACTACGCCGTCGCTTGGAGTTTACTGTGTGATAGATACGACAACAAGCGTCAGCTGGTTCATAACCATTTGCAATCCTTATTCCGCATAGAGGCATTGACAAGAGAGTCAGATAAGTGTTTGCGTAACTTAATTGATAATGTAACAAAAAATTTACGAGCGCTCGAGAGCCTCGGCGAGAAGGTAGATTGCTGGGATACGCTTATTGTTTTTCTTTGCTCCTCCAAGCTTGACCCGATCACATTAAGAAAATGGGAGGAAAAAAGAAACAGTTTAGAAGACTCGCCGAAGCTATCTGAGTTCACTGACTTTCTTCGTAGCAGGGCCGACATACTGGAGTCATTGGCTCGAAGCGGCAGTAACTTTGAAAGGCCTGAAAAACAGCCTCAAAAGAAATTAGATAAAATTCAAAAAACATTTGTCGCCGCCGGTTCGCACCCAACGACAACCAGCTCGCATCAATCATCGTGCTTGATATGCAAAGGTGACCACCGCATTTATACGTGTAATAAATTTCTCGAAATGACACCAGAAGTGAGAGGTGACGAAATATATAAATTAAAGGTATGTCCCGTCTGTTTTCGAGGTGGTCATCGCGCATTTCAATGCCGAGCGAATCCATGTAAAGTATGTGGACGTAAACATAATTCGTTATTACATCGAACGTATGTACCAAACAATGCGCAGGTACCTACTACCTCGCAGGCTAGTACTGCACAAACAGGTGACAGTCAAGTCAAAAATGCATTTCCGATCTCATTCTGTTCGTCGGCCGCAACACAGGTGTTGTTATCAACGGCCATGGTAGATATTGTAAACAAAAATAATCAATGCCATCGCGTACGTACGTTACTCGATTGTGGAAGTGAATCTTCTTTTATAAAAAAGTCATTACAGGAAAAATTAAATCTTCCTATTATTGAATATGAGACTGAGGTCTTTGGCCTTAATAAATTATCTTTTACAACGTTGCGACGGTGCACAATAGAAGTGCAATCCAGGGATATGTTAATGAAAATACCTATAAATTGCTTCGTAGTCGACGATATAGGCAACGAATTCCCGGAAAACGAGGTCGATATTTCGTCATTAAAGATACCTAAAAACGTAGGATTAGCCGATGAGACATTTTATTGTCCCTCTGAAGTAGAATTGTTACTAGGGGGCGAAGTTTTTTGGGGTCTTCTTATACAAGAACAAATAAAGCTAGGAAAAAATAAACCGTTCTTACAGAACTCGCAGTTCGGATGGCTTGTTGTCGGCCCAACCACTTATATCTCAAATAAAAATAATAACGGGCTAGGCAATAAAGTTCATTGTAACTTTAGCCACGAAATCAGCGTCCAGTTAAGGAAGTTCTGGGAACTGGAAGAGCTGCCACAGCAGGAGAAGTGGACAGCCGAAGAAGAAGCATGCGAAGCTCATTTCGTTGAAAATACCTACCAATTGCCTGAAGGCAGGTTTTGCGTGAGTTTGCCTCTAAAAGATTCACCTGAGAAATTAGGTGACTCCTTTCATATTGCTCAAAAACGATTGCATTATTTAGAAAAACGATTTGAAAGGCAACCTCACATAAAACAACAATATTGCGATTTTATCCGCGAATATCAACATTTAGGGCACCTTACGCCAATAGAAAAACCGGAGGTAGCCAATTATCTTGCCCACCACCCAATTTTACGTGAAAAATCGTCCACGACACGTTGTCGTGTCGTCTTTGACGCGTCAGCAAAGACATCAACTGGTCTTTCGTTAAACGACCTCTTAATGGTTGGGCCAACAATACAGGATGACATATTTTCAATTCTCACTCGTTTTCGTCAACATGAATATGTTTTGATCGGAGATATTGAAAAAATGTATCGCCAAATTCTAGTAAACGAAAATGATAGATATTTACAGGTAATTTTATGGCGCGAAAATACTACGGAACCCATTAAATACCTGCGCCTCGATACCGTTACCTACGGTATGTCGTCATCGCCCCATTTAAGCATAAGATGTTTATACGAAATTGCTAAGACTTGTGATGACCCACTAATAAAAACTATAATTGAGAGAGATATGTATGTAGATGACTTAGTTACGGGATCAGATAATCCTGATAATTTAAAATATATTCTAACATCGGTCTCACAAACCTTAGCAAAGGCGCAGATGAATTTACGTAAAATAAAATCTAATTGCATTCAACTCTTTCAAGATAAGGAAAACTTTAACGATCAAACGAATGTCGACTTTAATGACGAGTGTTCTACGCTCGGAATTCGTTGGAACCCAGCGGCGGATAAGTTGTTAATTAGCTGCTCGAAGGGCGTTAAAGATGTAAACAAAGCTGATACCAAGTGTACAAAACGTACTATCTTATCCACGATTGCGAGCATATTTGACCCTTTGGGTCTCTTGAGTGTTTGTACAATTACATTTAAAATACTTTTAAAGAATATCTGGACATTGCACTTGGAATGGGACGATGAAGTACCGTCAGATATAAAGCAAACGTGGAATAAGATCGTGCGCGGATTAAATATTTTAAGTTCATTCCAAATTGATCGTTATGTATTGCAACCTAAGGCTGAAAATATTGAGTTGCATTTTTTCTCGGATGCTTCCTTATTAGCCTACGCCGCGTGCGCATATCTTCGCTCGATAAGCGATAAGGGAGTAGTAGTTCGGTTGCTCTGTGCTAAGGCCAAGGTCATGCCTACTCGGCCAGCTGTTAGTATACCACGTGCGGAGTTACTGGGCGCATTGTTAGCTAGCCGACTGTACGATAAAATAAGGAAGTCATTGCGCCAGAATATTGATAAAGTGTATTTTTGGGTAGATTCGAAAATCGTACTTTCGTGGTTAAATATTTACAAATCAAATAAAATGCAACTCAAGACATTTGTATTACATCGCGTGTCTGAGATAACGGAATTATCTCGCGGTGCTCACTGGAACTATGTTCCGTCTGGTCAAAACGCAGCTGATGCGGCTAGTCGCGGGTTATTGCCCGATCAGCTGACGTCTGACGGCATGTGGTTTCAAGGGCCACCTTTTCTAAAGTGTAGCGAAACTGACTGGCCTTCTCAAGACAATTCAATTGAATTGAATTCAAATATACCGGAAGTTAAATCCACTGTTAAAGCAATGAGCGCGAGCTTGAGGACAAATGCGTCACTGGATTTCATTAAAATAGAAAACTTTTCGAATTTTAATCGCTTGAAAAGGTCGGTCGCGTACATTTTACGATTTATAAATAATTGTAAACAGCCTAAGAATAAAATTCAAGGGCCACTAAATGTTTCAGAATTGCATGCGGCTGAAACTAAACTTGTAAAATATTCGCAAGAAAATTCATTTCCTGACGAATTAAATTTATTAAAAAACAATTCACCAATAAGCAAAAGGTCAAAGCTATTGTCCTTAAACCCATTCATAAATGAAGACGGTGTTATGCGAGTTGGCGGCAGATTGTCCAACTCGGATTATATATATGATAAAAAACATCCGATTATTCTAGACGGTAAACATTACCTTAGTAAGTTAATATATGGACATTTTCATAGACAATTGAAACATACTGGGCCACAGCTGCTGCACTCAAGCGTTCGCGAAGAATATTGGATAATAGGCGGACGATTGTTAGCGCGTAAAACTTATCAAACGTGTATAACTTGCAAGCGCTTGCGAGGAGCAGTTGCGACTCAACTTATGGGAAACCTGCCAGCTCAGCGCGTGACGCCAGGTTACCCATTTCAGTCCACGGCGATTGATTATGCTGGTCCGTTCTTAATTTTAAGTAAAAAAGGGCGTGGAGCCCAATTAATAAAATCATTTTTGTGCATAATGTGCTGTCTGAGAACAAAGGCCGTTCACCTTGAACTCGCCAGTGATCTCAGTACGCAAAGTTTCATTTTGGCTCTTAAGCGGTTTATTGCCAGGAGAGGAAAGCCTTACGAGATTTTTTCGGACAACGGCCGAAACTTTCTGGGGGCTAGTAACGAAATAGGCCAAGTTATTCATAGCTCTTGTAACTCTGTCTCAGAAACGTTTGCTAATGAACACATTCAGTTCAGATTCGCGCCCGCGTATTCGCCTAATTTCTCTGGCTTAATAGAAGCCGCAGTCAAATCCGCGAAATATCATATTAAAAGAATAATTGGCAACATGCACTTCACATATGTAGAACTGGAAACGATTTTTGTCCAAGTTGAGTCGATTCTAAATAGTCGACCTTTATGTCCCCTATCATCCGATCCTCACGACCTGTCCCCATTGTCCCCAGGGCACTTCCTGATCGGACGAGCATTGACTTCGCTACCTGCACCGAACCTCGAGGAAGCCAAACCGAGCCAGTTGCACCGATACGCACGGATGGAGCAAGTGCGCCAACACTTTTGGGCCAGATGGAGCCAGGAGTATGTCAGTTTACTGCAGCAGCGTACCAAATGGCGCTCGCGACAACCTAACCTCCAGCCGGGTCAGCTCGTCCTGGTGAAGCAACCCCACGGCCCGCCGTTGACGTGGCCGCTCGGCCGCATCGAAAAGCTACACAAAGGCTCTGATGGACTATGCCGCGTTGTAGACGTAAGAACACGAAAGGGCCTAGTTCGACGTGGCATTTCCTGCATATGCCCTTTGCTGACGGACGGAGAGGATACTGACGAACAACACTGTTGAAAGCAGGAGCTTTCAAGGCCCGGGAGCATGTTCAGACACAGTAAAGCACCGCGCACCTACGGCAAGCAGCACCGTGTCGACACCGTGTTCTGCATAGGATGCGCCCCGCCACTCGTCATACAGACGCTATCCGATCGCGGTCAAGCAAACACACATAGATACGATTTTTTGTATTATTTCTAAAAACGTTAATTAAAATAATTGTAGCATAAAAAAAGGTGTTAAATTTATTGAAGAGCTCCTGGAAGAATATACACAGGCTAAGTAGACGGCCGAGCGTAGCGAGGTCAATTAGTGATACGCAGCTGGCAACCCCGTTTCTCACCGAGATTTGAATAGTGCTTTTTTCAAACTTGCAATGAAAATTGATTGATTGAAATTATAGTGAATTTGTTTTATTCGTCGGTTTACACAACTAAAAACAAATTTAATAACGAATCTACTACTATTTGATGGTTGAATGCCAAGACATCGTGTCACAATTTGACGTTTTAAAACAAAAGAAGGTCGCGTTACTAGTACACTCCTCAGATACGTAGTATCTCCGGGCCTAATTAAGTAAGTCATGTCAACGTTTCATTGCAAGTTGGGAGAAAATATATACCAATGTCGTTGATAGTAATCCGTTTCCAGTTGTTGCATGCTACAGGGATGGGAGAGTGATAATATCAAGGTGGAAGGGGTACTTAATAGGGAACAAGACAGATATCCATAAAGAGCCTATATTTCATTAAAATCGGTTTACTATGCTCACTTCCACTCGCTAATGACGTATGGTGTACTCATTTGGGGAAACTCTACGGATGCCAATCGAGTGCTCATTATGCAAAAACAGGCAATACGAACGCTAGCGGGTGTGAAGCCAAGGCATTCATGCAGGGACCTTTTCGTGACGCACAAAATAATGACGCACTACTCATTGTATTTATTCGAAATTATTATGTATGTCAGAAATAACTTATCTTTGTTTAAACGCGTTGTGGTATCTGGCATATATAAACATTAGATCTACTGGTCGATTACGAACAGTTCCACGTCGCATGGCACTTGCAGCAAAGAACCCGCGTGTCATCGGTCCGACCTATTATGAGCGATTACCTGCAGAAATAAGGACGGAAACATCCGATTCGATTTTCAAGCGTCGATTGAGAAACTTTTTGCTGGAGAACCCATTATATTCAATTAGTGAATTTTTTGACATAACTGTATAACTTATTTTGCATATTTGACATTGTTTTTGTTTCTTGATTCTATTTCATTTTTATTTTATTATTGTTTTTCAATAAATTCTGACTTGACGATCCTTTTCAGGTGAACATTTCCATTTATTAATTGTTGCTATCTGGATTATGATGTTATTTTTTGTCATTATTAGAATTTATTTTTGACAATCACAATATAGATTCATATAAATTGACATGAATGTAATTTGTAATGCAATCGTATGTTGTGTATAATAAATAAATCTAAATCTAAATCTAAATCTAAATCTATAGATATAGGGTACGTTTTAACTAGTAAATAAGTGGTTTGGAGTAATTTCTTATTAATCTGCATATTCAAACCATTAAGAAACTCATGGTAATCAAAAATATACAATTAAATGGATGTCTACCTAAGCCGCTGCTGTAAATGAAAAGCTCTCTGCCTATCAGCTGCGATGACCCGAATTACATTGATTCCGAGTGCTGCTGACACGAGCTACTCTTGCTGATCGGAGTGGAAGGGGGGGATGAAGGGGGCGAGTCTTACGACCGTCGATTTTGCGGATCAAATAATATGTGGCTTTCCATCAGAAAAGGTTCCTGGTGTAATGATTATTATGAACATGAAGCATACGAAGGATTTATCTAATCGGAGCCACACATTTATAATAATCTTTTGTTTGTAAAATGAAAAGGAGATGGTGGGACGACTTGGACGAATTCTATTCAAAATGGAGGGGGAAATGCTAATGACAGTTTCGAGTAGAGAAAACGAGGGGAGGTCTTTGCTCAGCACTCAGGCTCAGCACTCGGACACTAAAGTAGGCTAACGAAAAAACTTAAATGAATTGTAATCTTTTAAAGAACTTAAAATGAAGTACTAATAAGAAAATCGGAACTTTTTAAAAACATGATGTTTCTTTAATTAAAAAGTCACATTAGACACTGATCGGTATCGTATCGCTGTGACATCTTATAAGCATTGCTCGATTTGGGGCGATAGTGCTCCACGGCGTATCTAAATGGCAACTGTTGCAATTTTCTCTGATGAGCACGTATTATGGCTCGCAAAACCGAACTTTGTTTTAAATGTTCGATCACACTATGCACAGTAACGCTGCCCTTGGTTGTTCCACGTGTAGGACGGCTTAGGTCGAAACTTCCGTTGTAGGCGCTTTTGTCCAAGTGTTCAAGCCGAGCTTCTTCGATAGCTATATTTAGATTGATATTGTGTAGGTGGGATAGGTGGGTAGTTGGTAGCCCTAAGAGTTACATTGTTCCTATGTGAATAAACGTTTTAAAAATATAAAGAATGGCGCAAAAGGCGCTCGAAAGTGCTATCCGCGAGCTTCAGCAATTGGTTACAACAATGACGACTCGAATAACATCACTTGAGACCAAAATAATTGAACAAACTGCTTTAATTACAAATCAAGCAGATGTGATAAAAATGTTGAAAACGAAATTTGAGGGTGGAGCACAGGAATCAATAAGCCGTAAGTCCATCAGTAGTACTATGCCCCCGGCAGCGCTGCAGCGCCCAGTCCGCCAAGCGAAACAAAAAGCCGCCGCAAACATGTTAGCAGCCACCTCGAAGAAAGCAAGCGCCAACACCGCTGGTAAGCCCATAACACAAGCGTCTGATACTGGAGAGGCAGTCCCGAAAACTCCCGAGGTGAGCCGAGCGCAGACGATGCCGTCTACCACCTCCAACGAGCCTACAGCCAGCGGTCGGGCCACTACACCAGCGAGTGCTGCGCCCGCTTGTTTAAACGAACAGAATGAATCGGATACCAACTCGCCACACGTCAACGAAAAATGGCACACAGTGAGCCGAAAACGCCGTCGAGTATTCACTGGCGCAGGAAACAAAGATAACGATATTTTGACAGTTGAACGTGTTAAGTATGTCCAAGCCTGGTCATTTAGAACGGAAACAACAACGCAAAATGTATTAAAATACTTACAACAACGCATCCCATGTGAAGGGATTAATGTAGAAAAACGTAACATTAAAACTAATTTACACGCCGCCTTCGTCGTGAGCTATCCGGAAAGTATAACCGAGCAAATCTATACGCCAACTTCGTGGCCGCCGGGTGTGAAGATATCGGAGTGGTTTCGGAGGGGGACTGGCGGACCGCGGCCCGCCGCCATTATCACCGACAGCCGGCGCGAGCGCACGTCTAACTCGACCTCCGGCCGCTCGGATCAGTAGGAATGCGTCACCGCCGCCGCATAACGACTTCACGACAATTAAAGTATGCCATCAAAACATAGCTGCTCTAGAAAATAAAACGTTACGACTGGAAGTGCTGCTAAAAGACGAAATTAAGTGTGATATTTTAGCGATCTCTGAGCATTGGTTGTCAATCGATAAATTAAAGTGTGTGAACCTTGACGGGTACAAATTGGCATCTAGTTACTGTAGGAATATTACTGCGCACGGTGGATCTTGCATATTTACGCGGGATAATGTTAAATGTCTGGAGAACACCGACCTAGTTCAGTTATCGACTGAAAGATATTGTGAAATATCGGCAATAGATCTACTTGACCTTGATATAACGATAGTTTGCATATATCGAACTAACTTAATTAGCAATAACGATTTTTTGATAGAATTGGAACGGTTGCTCAATAAGATAAGTGAAACCCATCTTAATTGTTTAATTTTGGGTGACTTTAACATTAACTGTCTAGGCGAGCCAAATGCGGACATAAACAGGTGGTCGGATTTATTGGCTACCCACGGCATGGTGAATAAGGTCGACTTTCCCACTCGTGTCACTGCCACTACGTCAACCTGCCTTGACCACTTATATTCGAATTTATCAATAGATTTCGTTAGTGTTGAACCTGTCGTTACTAATTTGAGTGATCATCTCGCGGTTATGGGAGTACTGCGGTTACGAGAAAATCGCTCAAAAAAAGTGACCCATAAGTACTCAAGAAGTTTCACACAGTCAAATCAATTAAATTTTTCTGCCGCTATTGAGAGCGTCGATTGGGGTCTGATTTTTGCAAAAAACAGCGACGCCAGTAGCCTTGCAACGTCACTTATAAACATTATTGCAAGTAAATTCGACATCTGTTTCCCTCTAAGAAAGAATTTGTTTAGAGATGGATATTGCCCAACCTGGATTAACAATGACATTAAATTATTTAAATCTTTTTTATTTGATATGATAGAATTAGGAAAGCGACATATGAATATTGAAAATATTACTAACTTTATAACTGACATCAAATTGCAATATGAAATATTAATTAGAAATAAAAAATCGAATTACTATAGTAACATGATTAAAACCGGCAACAATAAATCTAAAATGCTTTGGAATGTCGTGAACAAGGAAAGGGGAAAAAATAACTGCCCACGACTAGATGTTACAGAGGTGATTGTGAACACTGATGGGTCGCAGTTCTCAAGTAAGAAGGCCGCTGTCAATGCGCTAAACACCAGGTTCCTCAGCGCCGCGGCGGCGTGCGGCGCGCCACGCGCCGATGGCGCCCGCGCCCTACGCCAGCTGCGCGCCGTGGTGCCAGCCGCAGATCAGTCACTTAGGCTCCAACCATTCAGCGCGGATGAGGTGTATCGTTTGATAACCTCTCTCATCCCTCCTAAAGCCTCAATGGACATCTACGGGATAAATATGAAGCTACTGAGGGCCGCTCCAACCCCTTTAGCCTACGCAATGGCGGAGCTATTCAATCGCTGCATAAGGGAGGGCACCTACCCTAAATCTCTTAAAATCAGCAAAATAGCTCCAATCTTTAAAGGTAAGGGTAAGAGGGGGGATATGGATGCATACAGACCCGTAGCTATTATCCCCGCGATGGCAAAGGTCTTTGAAAACGGTCTCAGCCGCCGTTTGACGAGTTTTCTGGAGTCGACGAGCGCCTTATCCGATAGACAACATGCCTATCGTGTGGGCCGCTCTACAACCACACTGTCTCGTGATGTGGTCCAATGCGTAGTCGACGCTAGAGAGCGTAAGCAGCAGGTTGCTGTATTGTGCTGCGACCTGTCCAAGGCCTTTGACGTCGCAGACCACGCAGTCCTTGCCAGTAAGCTAAGGCACTATGGGATCGATGGTCCGACATTTTCCTTGTTCGAGAGCCTTCTGCAGCACAGATCTCAAATTGTTATCGGAGATGGTGGAAATGCTAGGTCAGACCCACTAGAAACCACCATGGGCGTAGCCCAGGGCTCGTCGGTGTCAAACATACTATTTTCCTTGTTGCTGAACGATCTGCCACATGCGATACAGGCTGCAGAGATCCACATGTACGCCGATGATGTTGCTGCAATAGTCACAGCGCAATCGGTGGACAATATCGAAGGCAAACTAAACGAAACCGCGGCACAGCTTGCACAGTGGTTTGATGCCAATGGTCTAGCGTTAAATCTTAAGAAGACCCACTACCTAGTCTTCAACCTATCAGGCCGCAGCATAAGACCGCTTGCTGTTTCTGTAAATGGGACCGCTCTAGACCAATTAAGTACCACCGGATTCCTAGGGTTCGAAATAGATACCTGTTTAAAGTGGGACCATCATATTAACAAACTCAGTGGAAGAATCGGCAGTGCGTGTTTTGCTTTGGGACGGGTAACTAGGCTAGTGTCAGATGAGGTCGCGCGCTCGTGCTATTTTGCTACAGTGCACTCGCTGATCCAGTATGGTGCGGAACTATGGGGACGCTGTGCCGAGTGGGAAAGGGTCTTCCGTCTCCAAAAGCGCGCGGTTAGAATAATCGCCCGAGTACCGCACAACACTCCTGCAAGACCCTACTTTAAAAAACTGGGAATATTGACCTTACCAG
This sequence comes from Cydia pomonella, assembly GCF_033807575.1. Taxonomy (NCBI): domain Eukaryota; kingdom Metazoa; phylum Arthropoda; class Insecta; order Lepidoptera; family Tortricidae; genus Cydia; species Cydia pomonella. Next base: position 3,993,826 of record NC_084725.1, on the reverse strand, counting down.
CTATAGTCATCTTACAGGTGGCTGTGTATGTGCGGTCAAACCTAACAGCATACAAAACTCATAGTATGGTACATAATTATAACACGCGTAACGCCCATAAGCTCGTGGGCGTAAGCCGCAAGTTGGCCAAATCGGCCAAGCTCACCTATGTCATGGGGCCTGCCGTCTATAACAAACTACCTGACACCATCACCAGCGCCCCAAACTTGGCCATTTTTAAATGTCGCCTCAAACGCTGGCTTGTTGAGCATCCGTTCTACGAGTATAATGAATACTTAAATTTCCGCGAATAGGATGTTAAGTAATGTGTATTTTTTTATATTATTAATATTAATGTTTTTGAGTTTGATTTGGAATTGTATATTTTGCGACGTATGTAAATAAGCTCTATAATAATTATAACGTGTAAATTGGTTTTACTAATAAATAACTTATGACTTATGACTTATGTGTTAAATTCAAGAACAAAAGCCCAATTCACTGTAATATTTGTTATGGCTTTAGATTGGCTTTTATATGACCTTGAAGATCGCAGATGCTTCAAAGTCGTATCAAAAGCAGTAACAGTAAGAAGATATTTAATTCAAGAATTTGGCATTACGAAAGAAGCAGTACCGTAAAACCACCCAACTATAGTCCAAAGCTCCCAACTATGGTCCACAAATAAACTAAATTTTTCTCGTTCAGGTGTGTATTTTACTATATTTTAGTAGTTCTAAGGCAAAGTATGTTTATAAATGGAAGGTAAAACTAGGAGTAAACCACAAGGAACATTGGTATAGATATTTAATTTCCTTTTGAACTTGTGGACCATAGTTGCAGTATTGGACTATAGTTGGGTGGTTTTACGGTACATTGATCCCCACACTAGGCTCAGCCTGCAACGTGGGAATCTCAGAAAAGTAGCCAAATGTTAACAGAAAATGTTATTGTTAAAGCTACTAAATTATATATCAGATTTTTTTATTATATGACTAACTATCTAAGTACAAATTTAGTTGAAAAGAACTCAGTAAGTTGTATGTAAGTGAAAGTGTTTATATACAGGTATGTGTGTAGGTATGTATGTATGAATATGTGCGTGCGAATAACTATGGAATGGAAGTGCGTGAGAAAACAGTAGAAGAGAAAAGTAGCCGTATCTTTTGGGATCAGGCGCAATTGAATATTGACGTCTACTACACTCATTTCAAAATATCCTCTGAGTCATCATAAATAAAGTGAAGGTCGTCAAAGTGTTATCAAAATTAGTTCATAACAACTTACTACTTATGTGATGAAATTCCATATTTTTAAACCTATTACATTTCCAAGGATCCACTGTTATGGTGTTCTTTTGCTGTATCTACGCAAAAAACACAACAACTTTACAAATTCCCATTTCACCATGTAATCAAAGTTACGCAAACGTGAAAAAGTCGGAGCCAAATTTGAAAGGGCAACACCGAAACCAATACAGAACACCTTTATAGGCTCTAGCCCGAACGGGAACTCGATCGACACTATTTGTGGCATTTTTCCTTCAATTCTCGCCTTACAAGCGAAAAACCACCTTAAAGTTCCACGCTTAGAGTTCAGAGTGGAAGTACGTAAGAAATGGGTCACTGAAGATGGAATTATTGGAAACAACGCTGAGACGTCTTAGTTTTCTGTTTTGAAGTTTGTAACGCGACATTTCTGAGTTAATGGCTCGTATTTGTTCAAACGCCGGTTCGAAACAAAATATACAATTGGAAAATAGGTATTATCGGTTCTAGGAACGTTAAAAGACCTATTTTACGGTCCTTAGGTTTCTACAAAAGATATATTATATAAATGTTACTTCGCGGGCTTAAATTGTTTTTTGATGAAATAGTTTTTTTTTTCTTGTACCTTGTTTGTTTTTGGTAAAAAGATCTTTTTTGGTACTAGCTTTTAATTGCTGACTGTATTTTCTTTCCCACTAAAACCCATCGAGAATATACTAAAAACCCCAAACACAATTAGGTTGCGTTGTTTTATTCCCGTGGCCATCTTCTGTTATATTATATTGTCATCCGACTTACATAATTATGTACGAATTTCAACTCAATCGAAAGCCGGGGAGTCGGTCAAATTTAGCTTCCAAGATTTGACCCACACATACTAACAGGGTAAGTTAAATAAAAGCTTGTAAAAATAATATGATATTGGTAGTTGGGTACTTGTTTTTGGTATAAAAGCCATCGGTATAAGACACGCATAATCATTATCATCTATACCAGACACGGGAGAAGAAATAGGTTTTTATCGTATTTTTATTATTTAACTGTTACATTCCTAAATAAATAAACGTGTTAAAATACCAAGAAAGTCTACAAACATTTGTCATGTACATTTATTCCATACATAACCGAACTTGCATAGGACGTGCGTGTTATTCGACGCGCTACGTATAAACAACCCAAAACCTAGAGAAATATTAGTCTTCCATCTCTCCCCTAGCACTTGCATATCTCCGTCGGATCTACGGCTGTCGCCATGTTTGTCTGAGAAGATTAGGGCTTTATTTAACAAATCCGCGAATCCGAACATTATAACTTGAGCAATGTCGTAACTCTCCTTAACACTTCTATAAGTTTACGCCGTTTGGAGGTTTATGCGCTAAATCCTAGCATAAAAGAAGAAGAGCTTATGTTACTAGAATTTAGTGAAGAGTTATGTCGTTTTAAAGTTGGAGTGTTTCTACACGCTTTGGGAAACTGAGATGGTGTTGGCAAATGAGTACAGAAGCAATTTGTCAAGATGTTGATGAAGTAAAATGTGTTTCTCGATTCCATTATGGGGAGGGAACTAAACGGCTTTTTATTGTTTCTTTTCACACGTTTTAAGGAGTGCAAAGAAAGATTTTGACAATGACCAGTATATTTAAAGTATCCAGATAATTTAAAAACTAAATTTTATTGTCAGTTAACGTCAATTTTGGTTCTTAATTATGGACCTAAGTTATATTTTCTGTATGAGATTATTTCTTAAATACATAATTAAAATGTAGGTTCGTCCGAGTGTTCATCATTGTCCCAGTACACGTCTCTAGCAGACATAGTGTGTGATTTAGTTTTTAAGATTATTGTATAATATGTAATACATATAAACTACAGCATACTATGCTAGTTTTAAGGTACCTATTTATTCATGGGCCAATAGTTGCCTGAAAATAAGGATTACAATTTTTTTTTTCAAAAAAGTTGTATACAGGTTGTCATTCGTTGGATATTAGTATGTCGAGCACTGGGACGTCTGGGACTGGGACGCGCAAAGGCCCTTTATGGCCACTAGCTGAATGATCCTTCAAATTAGACACCCAATTGTGTTATACTCATGAACAATAGAGCAACCAGACTAAAAAACAAACTAAAATTAAACACCAATTTCCAAACCTATAGTTTCAAAACCAATAAAAACAAAGCCAGTAACCAAATCAGATAACAAAATATCACGCTCAAAAACAAAACTCAATTGAATTTGCACCCAAATTGTTTACATTGAATACATTTTACGACAGAAAGTTTCCAACGACCTTTTATGGCAGTGTAGTGGCGAATAAAGATAAGCAACATGAAAACTGCAATAACAGATAGTATTACAAACTATACGACGGTGGAGCGAAATCCACGATAGAGCCCAGAAATATGAGCTTCTTGGGTTTGCAAAACCGATCGTTTTGTCATCGTCACCGTCTGAAAAGGCATAAATAATGGAATAAAGATGAGCAACACGAAAACTGCAATAACAGATAGATAGTATTACAAACTATACGACTGTGGAGCGAAATCCACAATAGGCCCCAGACATGACAGCTTTTGGTTTGTCATCGTCACTGTCTGAATATGTAAAAAATTCAATTCAATCATTTTCCTCAAAGCTGATGAAACTGGAAACATGCGTTACTTACGCGATATGATTGTACTTCTAATAGGCATCAAGCCTAGTTTGGGATTCATCGTGACATTTAAGTATTTGCGTACCTGCAACAAACAACAAGATTATTAATTAAATAATATTCTTGAATACACCGATCTGGGTATACTTATAACTAACTAGCTTCTGCCCGCAACGATGTCTGCGTAGACTGATGATGATTGATAAAAACTATTCTATGTCCATCCCCGGGCCTCAAGCTATCTCCATACTAAGTTAGAAAGACATAGTTGCTTTCGCATTTACGAGTAGATATTATTATGATTGAGCTTAGTTCATTTGTGTAATAATGATATTAGTTACCTATAATTGACCGAGCGTTAGCGAGGCCTCTGTTTCAGCTTAGGCAAAATTGCTTTCGTATGTCTGGATGTTCTCCTCTGCAGATCGCATTTCTTAACCGATTCTCGTGAAATTTGGTGAGCAGGTTCGGTAGAATTTTTCTCTTGTTTCGTTTTTTGAGAAATGTTCAAAATAACAGAAATTGGCCTAAAGGATTTAAGCGCCTGTGTGGTTTTAGGCACTTAAGTTTATTGCGAGTTCGCTGTGATAATGATTCACCGAATCAAGTATTTTTGACATTTTTTAAGCTTAACACCACACAGAGCACAGACCCACAGCCCACAGCCCACAGAGCTACTATTAATATAACCGCAAGTTTTTCTATGAGTGAAAAGGCTGCACTCTTGGGACAACTTTAACACTAGTTCTATCTCACACCCTTATCGCCAGTTAAAAGTTCTATACATTATTTTGTTTGTTTGCTCGTCTGTCTACTTTAACTGTGAATTTAGTTTCGGTCATCCCAGTTACGATCCTAGTTTAAACATGTTTGTTAAATTACCACTTTGTGACAGAGGGGTTCGAATTAATGCAATTTATAGTTTTAGCTCTGTGACCTCAAATTACCTCTTAATTACTTCGGTGAATTTACCTTATACAATCAAATAGCGGCACTGATTCATGACTATAGAAGACATATCCGTGTTTTTAGGATGACTTACGCTAGACCGGGCCTGGGCCGGGCCGGAGCTTCCAGCGCTTCATTTTCTATGGAAATCACCACTTTTATCACATGAATAAACGCCGGGATTTGAATCCAGATCCATTGGCTTCATAGGCAATGTGACATACTGCCGATTACGCTAGGACGCCTTTAATTAGTTTAATAATTACCATTTCTGAACACGTCTCTTCCTAATTTCCGCATCAAATACCTGAATGAGCCGCACAAACGGACCGCAACAGGTCCGTGCCTTTTGAAACCGACTGTATCCTCAACGCTGTTACGGTGGATCGAACAGTTAATTAATAAGCATGTTTATATGATACGACATCGCACGACATCGAAACGACGTTGGCACGACAAGTTAACAGTCGGCACGATACAAGTCAATTGTAAATAGCCAGTGTCTTTCAATATGAACACACAAAAGAGCGAACGTCCAAGTGCGTATCTCATCATACTCTTACAAAATGAAGAGTCCTAAACGGCTGCCATCAGTTTGATACTGACATATTCGTTAGCGCGTGCATAACTTACTTTTTATAAATCTCGCTCGTAATAACATATTAGTGTGACCAAGTAAGCAACGTTAGCAAATATGTCAGTTTTACACTGCCATGGTAGTCGTGGTAAGGTTACTTTAACGACACAAAATATTCAAACAATGAAGGGTTGTTACAAAAGAGCATTCTTAACCGTTATATTTTGATTTGAACCTATGATATTTTGGTTTGAAAATAACTTAAAAACCGACCATCTTAAAAACAATTTTCATGGTTAGTTTCTTATTATTCTATTTCCAATTTTCTGTAAACATACTTTTAACGTAACCACAAAAACGGATCCTCAACCCTGTTACTGTAGATCGAACTGCTAATTAATAAACAAATTTATATGATGCGATGTCGGCACGACATTAAGTCCGCAGTAGATAACTTGATACTGCATGAAATAAATTTGAATATGCATGTCGTAACATGCACGATTAACGGTTCTTAACTTTTGTGCGACTCAAAAAGCAAATTATTAAAAAAATATTTTTCTTTATGGCACTTGAACCTTGTATTAATAAATCCAGGGTTTCTTATAAAATCCCCAATAATGATAAACTGACCTTTTTAAAAAGCATTTTTTATTTAGAGTTTAGAGTACTCTTTTAACATCATCTTACTATTCTGTATAAATTTTCTGTACTCGTATAAATGAAACCGCACAAGTCAACCGCAACAGGTCTCTCGTGCCTTTTCAAACTGTCCTCGATGCTGTTACGGTTGATCGAACTGCTAATAAATAAGCACGGTTTATACGATACGACATCATCACGACGTTAATACGATATCAGAATATTATTTATAACATAATACAAGCCGTAATTCATTCATGCAACACGAAATTACAAGTACTTACAAAAGAGCGAATTGCGTATCGACTCATGCACTAGGAATTACATTATGAAGTGTTTTCATCCTGTATATGACATGATAATGCATAAACGAGATTAATTATATTTTATATAAAGCGTTTCAGTCATCTAAGTCCCTCGTTTTCTTAAGATATGTATTTTTTTTAAATAGCTTAAAACCGATCACCTTCAAAACGAATATGTTTCAATAAAAATAATAGTCCTTTGAAATGCTACTTTCACCTAGTATTAAATAAGGATCGGCTTATTTTATTATAAGTAGGTAAATAATAACAAAATGCTCTTATCAATTACAAGTTTCTGATTTTAAATTCATCGGGTTTTTGTTAAACACTTGAAAAACGTATACGTCCACACTTAAAAAGAACGCACTTATAGTCATCTCACTTTCGTATCATACAATCATTTAGTCGGCCTGGCGCTGGTGGCCTAGCGGTAAGAGCGTGCAACTTTCATTTCGGAGGTCGCGGGTTCAAACCCTGGCTCGTAACAACGAGTTTTTCGGAACTTGTGTACGAAATATCATTTGATATGTACCAGTTACTTTCGGTGAAGGAAAACATCGTGATAAAAAAAATATTTCATACTCATAGAACCCATATCTTGTTAGTCTCACTTAAACTCGGAATCTTATAAACTAAATGTTAGTAAATTTATAACAAAATTAAAACTATAAATTAAATTGTAACACAATCTATTTTGCACTAACTACCCGTTACAATGTTGACCCAATGCCTTAAACGGAACTAATCCCAATAAGGTCTAGTTTAAAGTATGGGTTGGAAGGTCAGATGGCAGTCGCTTTCGTAAAAACTAGTGTCTATGCTAATTCTACGGATTAGTTGCCGAGCCGGCAAACTCACGAGGACGCGAAAACGCGAGGAAGAATCATTTAGTTGGTATCGTGTCGTAGTCGTCTCATCCTTTGTACTGATTATCCCAGCATGATAGCGAGCAGTAAATGAATCGAATACCAGTTGATTAAGACTCAAAGCGGTCGCATTGTTGCTTTGTTAGGGATCATCGGAGCTACGCGTAAATTCAATCGTATCATTGTGTGAGATTTCCTGGAATAATTGAAATCCACGTTGATAAAAATCATAACAATAAGGGTCAGATGCAGAAGGCGATGATCGTTCGGTTTAGGTTTAAAGATATTTTATTCTAATAAAAGACATACAAGTCACACGAGAAGAGATTTTCGCTCTTGCTATTTTTTTTAAGGTTTGTAGTGGTTTAAAATGTATTGCGATGATTTAATTTTTAATGCATTGAATGAGCTTGTCACTTTCAGATCATACAGTAGGTAATTTATTATAAAGCTGTGCCTTCATATGAAAAACATTCTTATCTTCGGTAACACAATGAAACTCACACGACGAGTAGTTTGTTTTAATATTTTCTTCGTTGTCATTAAGGCTAAGTTAGTATGGAGTGCATTGTTTAATATTTTTCTAACAAGAATGCTCGTACTATTCATATACAATTGTTTAATTCTTAACACTCTGAATCGGCACGGAGAGTTCAGAGTCCGTCAGTTCTTCTCTACCACCACCACGAGCTTGCACCACCAGCAGTGATATTATACTACTTATCACTTTATTTACTACGTTTTTAATGTTGTAGTGGTCTACAGGAGAGCTACACCGAATAATAGGCACGGAAAAGTACTTACAATATAATTATTAACAGAAATATTTACATAGCATTAAATTGTAAAAGAGCCCTTGAGGCCTACTTGCAGAATAACGAATCAAGGCCGCCACAATTTGATAGACAGCAAACAAACAGATTTGCAGCCTAATGGAAAGCGGCCACCGACTCCCATCGACATAAACAACATCGGACGAGCCACTCATGCGTTGCCAACCCTTGAGAACCATGAATACCCGCTTCTTGAAGAACCTCATGTCGTAGTATAAAGAAAATACCTCAGAGGAGGTGAGTCATTCCACATTCTACACTTTCTGGGAAGAAACGAGCGAGATGCGCGCTTAATATTGGAGAGTCGGGTGTTTTATATCTGCAACTTTGCGTCTAAAAATGTACAATGTAATGTATCTTTGATTTGTTAACAGGACAGTATAGGGTTCTTCAAACAAGATGTGTTGGTATTTATCTACATGTTTCTACAGTCATCAAAGAGCATATGCCACCTCAGAAGGTAGTAGACCACGATAATCTCGTGCTATCAACTATATTTTTTGTTTCCCATCGATGCGATATAACTGTACACTGTCTAACAAGGTGTGACAAAAATAATGGAAATCCGTTGCCCGTATTCGGTATCGAGTTCTGATAAGGAAAAAATAGAAGAAAACATTTTTTACTCAAAAATTTTTTGGTCTTTGTATGGATGGCCGACTTGAGTAACTTGCCCCATAGAAAGATTTTCGCGTAAAAAAATGTTTCTTCAACTTTTTACTGATAAGAGAACGTTATTAAATATGCCCTTAAATAGATCCCCACTATTTTTGTTACATGTGTGTGCATCTACTGTATTATATACTCTGCAATTTTACCTTCCAACTCTAACACAGTGTTAACACAATTTACAGAAATTATCACCGACAAGCGCAAACTTCGTTAGCTTGGAAAAAATGAAAAGCCGCTAAAAGCTGGGAATATAAAGCCAGAGGCAGATTAGAGTAATTTACAGAAACAAAGCGAATAAAAATAATACGAAGCGTTGCTTTATGGGGTGTGCTGCGATAAAAATTTAATTTACGCTGCAAACAAGTGAGGGTGCAGTGGGGAGATATGAAGGGGTGACGAGTATTTATGGCCATGTGAATTGTCACAACTTGCTGCCTAGTAAATCTAATAGCTAGATGCCTGTCGATGATCATTGTACGTTGATACTGTATTAAACGATTTGAATTGAATTAATTTGACGATGAAAACTACATTTTACATTCTTTCATTTTTAATTCAGAATTAGACGACTAGGGAACAAATCAATAATTTATGAAATCATTTTTGTTTTTTTTTAAGTAGTCGCACTAAAATGATAATAATCAAATACTTTATTGCACACTACAAAATAAAAGTTACATAGAATTCATTGGACTCTAACAGTGTAGGTAACAACAGGCGGACTTATCAATAAACAGCGATCTTTTCCAGACAACCTTCAGATAGCGAAACGGCGAACATAGTTAAGCGTAAGGGTGGTGCAAAAACAAAAGAAAAAATAATGATTGCAAAATGAAAAACAATTAATAAAAAAAAAAAAAAACAAAATGTCCAGGACCCCATGGCCCCGAGATAAAGTAAAGACAGACAATAATAATAAAATACATAAACTACAACTATACACTAAATCATACACTACACAAATTACTACATACAATTTATAAATATATATATTTATTATATCAGGCATCCAAGACAACAGTGAGTTATAAGGAGAATACAAAAGTTTTAAGATTTAGATAAATAATATTCCTTTAATCAAGTTTTAAATATAGAAAGCGATTTAGGACGTCTAATATCGATGGGCAGAGCATTCCACAACCGAATTGCACGAAAACTGAAAGAATTATTGTAGACCTTTGATGATGAATATATAATTTTATAAACTGTTATAGATACCATATACAAAAGAAATCACCGATTCCTGCCTCGGCCACACCAACGGTGGACTAAATCACTTTTTCTTTAGTCTTTGGTATCTATTTCAGTTTATAAATCATATCAGTTTAATTAATTTTAACGTTTTTTTCTCTTATGTGTTTTATCGTTTCTCTATAAAGTTGTACTAAAGGACAAATTCGGATGATGACCGTGGCAGTATAACCGTTGCTCCGTTATTGCTGCAGCATTGAACTATCAATTTTATTGATAAATTTCGTTGCTGCCGTTACCGCATTACTGCCTCGATTAGAATGTTCAATCTGTCACTCATTTTATCAAGAATATTGACAGTGACACAGTCCGCTTGAACGCTGCAGCAGAAATATTGCAACAGTAATGTTACCGCAGTCGCTATACGAAATTCACCTTCATCAATAATTTTGTTAATTGATTGTACCTATTTAATTAATTAAATCCATCTTTATATTAACCAACGGTTGCACGTAATAAAGCTTTGTCATTTGTCATACATTCATTTTAATTAACCTGAGGAATTATAACATTTAAGTTATAATTCCTCTCCCGGGTCGCTCGGGAGTAAACGCGAGTCGAAAGTTGTTGAAATCTCTCTGCTAATTTATCAAAATTGTGAGCACTTTGCATCAGAATTGTAACTGTTTTGAGGATGGTAAAAGTTTGTTAAGTAATGAACTGTGAAGAGAATAGTGGCGAGTATTTAAAGAGAAAGAAATAATATACTTAAATCACTATGTACGTATTTGAATATTATTTATTTCAATGGCAAAATAAATGATATTTAGATAGATAAAATCTTTATTCAACCACAACTTACATGATTTGTGACACAAACAAATAACAAGAGACAAAAGAAAATTGACAAGAGACAAAGAAAAAGTAACATACAATTGGACACTAATAGCAAATAACAACGAAGTACGTGTCTTATTGTTAGATTACTAGAGGTATTAGCAGAGGGTCATGTGTTGTGGTAAGTGTTTCATTGACTCAATAAGTCAGAATAGGCTTTCAATCTTCACAAAATTATCTGTCTTTTGATATTACTCCTTCACATCTTGCTCTCACGGGTCTGTCCTACGAACGATATTGCACTGAGAACAATGACAAAATGGGATCAAATTGTTAAATTCGAATGCCACTCCACGAGACCTAGAGTCTGACCAAGCTAACTCGTCCAATGACAAAGTGCAGCAATGTCATAATTTATGTCAAATTATATGAAAATAAGCCATTTATTATATTTTCGTCGTTTGTTCCGTCGAATCAAAGTTAGCTTTGACGGACTCTACATATATTTAAGCTTTTAATCTTGACACGACCGGTAATCGGTAAACTTCGGAATTATTTCAATAATTAATAAAGATGAGACTTATAAAATCGGAACGCCGGTCCATTACGGACACGATAGGTGATGTTTTAGATGTGATAACGTAATAATGTGATTGTTTGTCTCTTTCAGTCGTGCAGTGTTAAAAAGTAACACTTGGAGTGCTTTATCCCAGTGGAATCTATCATATTAGATGCTGCCTCTTCTGTCTCCATGCAACCTCGTCATAGGGTACTGTCTGTATTTCCTGAAATTATGTTTAATATGGTCTATATGACGTGTTATGATCAAAGACTACTTTATAAGTACTGTGCCTTCATGTGCATTTATTATTATTTCTTTTCTATCTCGGAATATCCAATCCCTACGAAAGACCAACGCTGGTTTCATAGCTAGTGAAAATGCTGAGTTGGGTCCATTTTGTTGTGCGCACTTAATGTTTTGCTTCTCTACTTTCATTTCAAAGCAGACATTTCATCACATGCCATCACATCCACACAACAATGCCTGAATTGCAAATTTAGTCCGATTAACAGCATTAGTTAAACTAACCCGTGCGCTGATTGGCGAATCGCCGACCAATGGAATTAGCCGCTCATTAGCGAGGTGGATAGAAGCGTGGTAATTGTCAAACTTTAGTTTAAGTGGCGTTGGAATTTTAAGTTTTAGTTAATGATCCTTAGCCTTTTGCATTATCGTAGAGTTTAAATAAAGTATTATCATGATCTCTAGATGTGTTATAGATATGTTACACTCATACGTCCGTAAGAGATAAAACAGACGCACATTATAAGGAATCAAATTGTATCTATTTCGAGCCCTTTAACTCCCTAACATCTAGGGTGGTCCTCTTCGAATATAAATTTAAGAAAAATGTATTTGTATACACAAAGTTTCTGCTAGTTATCATATTAAATTTTGGATAATCAAAATGATGGTACTAAGTGGATATGACGTCCGACTTTGAATCAAGAGGTCGCGGGTTCCAATCCTGGCTCGTACCAATGAGTTTTCGGAACTTATGTACGGAATATTATGATATTCACGACTAGCTATTCGGTGAAGGAAAACATCGTGAGGAAACCTGCGTACATCCGCTAAAAATTTCAAAGGTGTATCTGAAGTTCCCAATCCGCATTGGAACAGCATGGGGACAATAGCCCAAACTCTCGAACATGAGAGGAGGCATGTGCCCAGCAGTGGGACGTATATAGGCTGAATTATTATTAATTATTATAATTTATAGGTACCGACTTAAGATATGAAAAATGCAAGTGGAGATTTCAGCCGTGCTAATTCAAAAGAACGCATCTCCATAAAAATAATTTTTACTTTTTAGCATTTCTTAATAGATCAGATATGAATGCATCTTTTGTGTATTACAATAACAAATTTTTGTTAGCAATATTTTTCAAAAAATGATTAGGAAAATTTAACACATGTCCAAAATCATGGCATGTCCTAAGCCAGTTAGACCTATGTGTATCTCCATTTTACTAATGAGTTAAGGACGCATAGGGAGAGTGGGTTATAGAGGATCATTTTTTTAACGAGCTGTAGTTTTTTTGCGCCATTAACTTCAATTTGTATCGTTTTCTTATCTTAGCCTAGTGTATCAATCTAACTCTTAAACATTATTGAGAAAAAACCGTATGGAAGCTTATAAGTTAAATAAGATGAAATTTAAATAAAAGTGGAGAAAGGTTTACCCATGTCTGGGTTATAGTGGATCACCGTCCGATTAAACGAAACGATAGAAGCTGCTGCATTGTTTGAGCCATTATCCATTAAGGTATATTAAGTTTGATGATACATGTGCAAAATTTTGATCATATCCGTTAAGCATAATTTTTCAGTGTGCAATGATTTTTTTTATTTTATTGTTTGCATACTGCCTACAATTTGAAGAATAGGAATTTCTGCGTGGAGATTTATATTAGTTTTTTTGCTTCTAGTTTCATTACCTTTTTTTCCTAAAAGAATATTTTTAATTTACATGCCCGATTTTTCTTTGAACCGCTGTACCCCAATTTCTTGTGATTCACTTTTCCCCATTGATGGTACTCGTAGTTGTAAGAAAAACACTCAAGAATGGTTCAGTTTATGGTAAAAATAAGTTTACAAATCGATTTTTCATACATTAAAACCATATTTACAATATTGAAAGAATTTGTAATCACAAGCCATAAACATAGCGATTTTTTTTTATAATCATGTAAATAAATTGTTGTAATGTATTTTGTAGCCGATACTCATCACTGCGAATTTTAGTTCTAAAGGTGAGATGATGACTAGTTAGGCAAACGGAGGGCCGTAAAAGCGGTAACCCCCCCTTATCCCGGGTACCCCGTACAAGAATATTAGCAAAGTTATTGCTAAAGATCCACTGTTACCCTTGATCCACTGTGACCCACTCTCCATGCGTCTTTATAGATTAGTGAACGAGACGAATTAACTCGGAGTGAAGGTGGATATAGAACGGTACTTCATTTCATCCACGTAATATACCGTAATTCTAATTTGTAAACACCAGTAATTTTGTAATTAATTTGAGGTAAATAAATGGGTTTGTGTAATTGGAGTGTTTTCTTACGCAAAATTTCAAGATTATGAGATAATGAAAATGTAAGTATCTAGCTGTGTTTACATACCTTACTACTTAGTGTGCGTAGAAATCAAAGCTGCAGAAGTTAATCAAATACTAAACTTACTTACTATTTCTTATACTCGTAATGTGATTAAAAAAATGGTCTATTTTATATTAGTATAACATTAGCTCGTAGAAGTTTTACTAAGTACTTGCATCCAAATTTGTACTACTTATAAATATCTACCAAAATTTTATCAAAAAAAACAATGTTTTTTTTTCATTACAGTTTATAATAATAATATTTGCTTGTAATTAGTGTTAATATTACACAAATCGCCGGAAACACCGCCAGTTTTTGTTAAACTTCTAAGTTATTTGTTATTGGTTCTTTCATGGGATAAAAGTGGATTTGAATGGATTTTTTCTGAACGAAAGGAAAATAACAATAATCAAGTTAGGTCACGAAGACTGTGGGTGATGTGAAGAATTTGGCATACACATTTAAATTCATACAAATGATGATACGGAAACAAATGATTGTGAAAGTTGCCAAAATTGAAAGATCCATAACGAAAAAGCAAAACCGTCTCGGTGTTTTTCTAGTGTTTTTAATAGTTTTTAAAACACTGGAAAAACACGCTTTTTTGTCGCAAGTTGAGCAAAGATTACTGTCAAGAATAATAAATCCCTTCGTCAAAATCATTAACTTAAGCGGTGCGTTTGGGCAATATGCATTTCGCGGCCAAGCTGTTCTTTTTGCTCAGGATATATTTGAGATAACTGAAAACCTTCCAAGTCAATATATAATAGGTTTGTTATAACCTTGAAACCTGATCGTGTCCAAAGTCCATTACGTGACCTTTCTCACAAGTGCAAACACGATTATGATACGATATTCCATCATGGAATGCCAGTGTCTATCTTCCAGCTCCAACGTCAGATCAGTTCGACAGTACTATATTATTGTATTGTCATCAGAACTACATATAGCTGCCAATTTTCATGAGGCTACGATCCTTGGAAGATGGTTAAATTAGTTAACTTAGATTCCATTACATAGTTACATACAGGTCGACCTAATAAAAGCGTATTAAAGAAAGAAAAAAGTAATGTTATTGGGGTTTTGGAGCCCATAATAATTAAAAAACAAGATTAAAGTTTTGGAGAGATATACCCGTGTCCCAATAAATGACTTTTTTGAATAATTTACTTAACCCGTAAAAAGGTTTTTTGTTTTTTTCTATAACTACAATTTAATATTCTAGTTTTATTTCAGTCTTAGTAAATAATATTTCCTTAAATCTATAATTCCCAAAGCTAAATCGCCGTAAGTTGGACAAGCGTCCGATTTACGTAGCAGTTTACTCCAAAATGTTAGTAAGTAAGTAAGTAAATATTCTTTATTATGTGTTGTTAGGTGAAAGGGATGCAAGTCGATTTTAGAATAATTTAAGCAATAAAAAAATGCTGGTATTCCTTGCCTATTAAAAAGTTTATTCATTTATGTACAAATATTTCAGAAATCTATTAAGTTTAGAACGTGCGGTGAATAAAAAACTAAATTATCTGATTTCTCAAAACCCACGCTGATGACATGTGTCCTTTCTAATTAGCACGTCAATTTTGTAAGTTAGTATCTGTATCACACAAAAACGGCTTATAATAATGGAAAAGGTCTCCCTTCGTTCCTGCCATTTGATGCTGCCCAATGCACACTCCCACCACTTTTCCCAATATGTATCTAGGTCATCCCACCATCTCCGTTTTGTTCTTCATCTGCCCCGAGATCCATCCTGAAAGTATGTGAGGTGTGATATAAAATAATACAGTTAATAAACAGGCGGTAAACATAACTCACGGTTACTCTGATTGGTCAATCACAGGCGAGTTAACTACAGGAAATTAACGCATCATTAGCGAGTCAGTTGGAACTGTGATAATTATCAAACATAACCATTTTAACCAGCTCGAGCTTGGAATTAACTGAGTTTTCATTATTATACCCAATAACGATGCATTTTGACAATGCGCCTAATAAAAAAGCCGTCGTGAGGAAAATGTATTTAAGGCCTAAGGCACCGGAGGCAAACAAGGCCCGGCATCAAGAATGGCTGATTGAATGGTAACTTAACCGTCTCCCATGCACACCTGCAACACCGAAGGGTTATTAGATAGATAAAATAGCTATCACTTTACTACTAACAACGACAACGCCGTCATGCTTTACAAGAACACTTAACAATGGCGATATCACTATAAATAAGATGAAAGCCATTTTAAAAAAGAAGAAGTACGAATAAGTAAATAAGTGTGCATAACTCGTAGTAGTGATTGGTCAATCACTAGCAAGCTAACTCCATCATTAGCGAGTCGGATAGTCGGAGATGCGATAATTCTCAAACTTAACCAACTCCCGGGAACTGGGATTTTTAATTCAAGCGAAAATTGCCACTGCAGCGTAGTTTTAAGATTGTACATTTACAATGTTAATAAGTTTTTAAAATTTTTTAGGTAAAAGAATTGCATGAAATACGTTACCATAGTAATCAGAAAATGTATAAGTAGTTCATAGGAAATGGAACGTATGAATGACGTATTGTGAGTAAATGAGAGAGAATACTGACCATGTCAACAAGTATGAAAGAGATAATCAGTTAAGTGGGTGAGTTAATTCTTTTTAAATATTACTGGAAATTTAATATATCAAGTCCAGTTTAAAACTGAATTTTACTTTCGCATCCACTTCCCATAGAAATATATTGGTACATAGTAATATATTTGTATATTTATATATTTTATATTTGTACGTAATAATATATTTCCATTCATTTTTCGTTCCTTCTGTCGTTACTATCATACAAAATCTATTAAAATATTTTTTTCTTTCCTCTTAGAATTGAAAGATCAAGATTTTAAGTAGGAATAATATAAAATCCCAAATAAAAATATGACAAATTTAAATAAAATTGTTCATAATGACGTAATGAGATATAATTCTCATTAAATTTGATTGATTTATCGTTACCCTATTAACCTGATTAATCTCCCTTAGTCCCAATTATAAAAGAAAAAAACTCCTAAAATCAGCCCCTCTTCATCCTAATCGACAGCTCCCTCCATTGAATACCTGTAATTGATACCCCCCATTATCAGTCCAATTTAATTGAATTTCCTTCCGAAACAAAATCGACGTCCACAAATTGCGCTCTAGTTTCATATTAATTCCTTGTCTTCAACTTTTCCTTAACCCTTTTCAGAGAAACTTAAATCCTATGCTTACAGTTTGAAGGTTTATTTTAGTCTGTCAGTTGGAAAGTTTAAAGGTATTCCCGTTTCAATGAACGGGAGATCCAATGTGATTTATTTTAAAGTAAATTTCCCGCTGCATTCACAGTCCACAAGCAGTTTGCCACAGGGTAGACCAACATAATTAATACTCATAAACATACCCTATTAAAAAGTAATTTTACTCTAGCGTTTGGATGTCAGTTAAATTACTTTGTATTTTGATAATATTACCACGTATAAGGGGTCTAACCATAATATTAAAAGAACGGTAGGTGTGATCAAAATACATTTATTTGGCACAATGAATATAACCTCTTCCAATCTAACTAACCACACGACAGTAGTACGCTTGTCGCTCAGACAAGCAATTATATTGTATCGAGTTCTAACAAAACAAAACGTACTGACCTGCTAATAATACAATCAACGTAACCACTTGTAATTTTGCATCGACTGTCATCGTTCGACTGTCCTCGTTCGAATGCTCGTTCAATATTTAAGATGGAGGGATCGATCACGTGACTCTTCACGTGATCGATCGTTACAAATACTTTTAATACTATAGTTAGCTTATTTAATCTAGAAAAATGTATTATAATGACAAAATATCTATATAAACTAAACAGTATCCTTACAGCTCGGCCATCCTGCTAGAGCAAGTCCCTTTGCTCACCTACATTTACCATTAGGTTACATTTTAGATTTACTCGTTTCATATCAGTATATTACAAAATAAAGTATTTTAACTAAGCAATACGAATTTCAAAATTCTAAAAGTAAATCTGCAAGTAGACCTCAAGGACTCTTTTACAAGTCAATACAACATTTATAGTAACATCATGTAGTGACATGAAAAAATATAACAACATTTACAAATACAACGGCCAATACCTAGGTAAACATTACATTATAATTATCTTAAAATAAATAATGACTACAGTAAAACAGAGACATATTGTCTCTATGGTAAATAATACATTAAATCTGGAGATGTAAAAGGTCCCCAATGTCAGAGTACTAATACTAATAAGATTTGGAGGTGTACTGTCTCTCCAAGTGTCAACATGAAATCTATACTAAATAAATGAATCACGCCTAGACTGTTAAGCTAGCAGTTTCATAAAGTATACAGCTCACATAACTTAATTTGAATTATAATTTAATTTATTAACGTCTACAAAGCCTAATCGAAAGCATTTATTTTATAACAATAGTGCAATATTCACAAAAAATATCAATTAATCTAAATTACCTATATCCTAGACTATTAGCCATGATGATTACTCAGACCCATTCCATTTGGACTTTCAGTGTCATCGTCCCAATATCATCGTATGTTTTTATTTTTTTACTTTTACTAACTTAACACCCAAGACAAATAAAGATAATAATAAAATAATAATTAATTACGTTTATCATAGTAATATTGCTCAAGTGAATCTCCATATCGAGCTTTCTTGGACAGCATAGTTATTAAAACTTCCGTGTAATCATCACGACTTGGAAATAATTCTACAAGCTTCCTTTTCCACTCTGACCACGTGTATAGGTTAGTGCTGAGACCCTGGTACCAACATTTAGCAAGACCTGTAAGTTTCAGAAGCGTGAAATGTATAATCTCTTTCTCTGCCCACCCGTAAGTCTCAGCACACTCCTCTACTTTTGTAAGCCATGTAGGAATGGTTTGATCTTTCGATATTGGATCGAACTCGAGAATCTTCATCTCTTCAACATCTTTACGATGATTAGAAATTTACTTATAGTATTTTCACCAGATTCATTCAGGTAGTCTACTTACTATCTACGACACGATTGACGCATGGAGAGTGAGAGTACAACTTTTTATGTTTAGAGGTTACACGATAGTCGTCATCAGAACTACTACTATAAACATAGTGCCTCTTTCTCTCCATGCGTCCATACCGTATTGGACTTACATGATGTCGCGGATGCTTATAATTATGCTAGTTGTCTTCATAAGAGGAACTCCACTACCATCCGCAATTTCTTGCGCGCCCGTGCGTCTATGGCGACATGCTTCAACTGCACGGAACATGTCTGGACCCAAATTTGGTGTTCGTGAACGTGGCGCTCTCTCACACCGTAACTCGCAATCATACTCTTCATCATGCAGCAAGTGTTTGCGGCTTTGCCTACCTTTCAGGCTCCCTTCCGCTCCCTCACTTGGCATGGCAGATGATTTAGGCGTTGGACGTTCCCGAATCTCACATTCGTTAACGTCCACTTCCGCGACATTATGATCGGAGCTGCGCTTCTCTCTGCGCCCATTATTGCTGACCTTATCGTCATTTGCGTCCATCACTGAAACTTAGATTTGTTCGGATAATATCATTGTTCATTCAAATTTTTTATCGTCCTTACAAAAACATTACGATGCGGCATTTTGCAACATATGCTTAAAATATGATTAGGTAGAAAACACGTTGTTCTTTTAAAAGAGCTCTATCAGCCGACAGGATACCTTGATTTCAGTTAAGTTTTATTATTAATTTCTAATACCATTAAAACTATAATATTAGCATTTCCAACAAGCTGTAACAGCCCGAAATATCACCCCTGCCAATTTATTAAATTTCATCAAGTCCTGAGAGTTTTCAGGAAGCGACATGTCAGGTCCTTTCTGATAAAACTCTACACTATATAAAATATATTAATTTTAAATCAAGTTTTAGTCGTTTTCAGTAGCCTGAAATATCCTTTGTTGTTTTTATTATATTTGTTTGACATTTAGAATTTATTCTAGAAACAATCTAGACTAGTATTTTTTATAATTTTTTTTTTTGTATGACTATATTTTGTGAAAGTTTTAGTATTAAATTTGATCTATGAATTATATTCATTAGTATTATATATGGAATAATATTTACAACATCAATAAATTGCTCTGATAATTAGATTAAGATAATTATATGTAATACTGTCTTACTATTCATAAGTGCTTGTTGCTAGGCCTACATGAATAAAGTATATTTGAATTGATTGAATTGAATTATCGTTTCAAGCCATTTCTAATGATACCTTACGCAATGTCAAAACATTGGAATTTATCACGAGTTTCAGTCGCCATCAGCAGCCTTAAATATCGTTTCAGGCCGTTATGAATGAATCTCTACACAATATATGAGATTTGAAATTTTAACAAGTTTCAGTTATTTTCAGCAGCATGAAATATCTACACTATATCAAAACTCTAAATTTGCATCAATTATTAGTGTTTTTCGCAGCCTGAAATAACGTCTCAGGCCGCGTCAAAACGGTTTCATTATTTTTCTTATAAAAATCATCTTAATTCCCCTCGTCATGTTACATTAAAATTATCCTAACATCACAAGGTATTTATGTATATAAATCTATTATATAGATTTATTATTGATTTATTTATCATATCGTTTTCTTTATACTAAAAGAACGGTAGGTGTGATCAAAATACATTTATTTGGCACAATGAATATAACCTCTTCCAATCTAACTAACCACACGACAGTAGTACGCTTGTCGCTCAGACAAGCAATTATATTGTATCGAGTTCTAACAAAACAAAACGTACTGACCTGCTAATAATACAATCAACGTAACCACTTGTAATTTTGCATCGACTGTCATCGTTCGACTGTCCTCGTTCGAATGCTCGTTCAATATTTAAGATGGAGGGATCGATCACGTGACTCTTCACGTGATCGATCGTTACAAATACTTTTAATACTATAGTTAGCTTATTTAATCTAGAAAAATGTATTATAATGACAAAATATCTATATAAACTAAACAGTATCCTTACACACGAAAACACAAATCTGTATCGACATCTAATGACTATGCACTTATGACACAAACGCCGGCAGTATAGTACATACTACATAGTGTTTTTGCTAGTTGTTTTGATTTGACCCATATCTCAAGTTTTATTTGCAACAGACTCGTAAAAAAGTTAAATTAAGGGCAGCTCAGTTTATGGGGTAAAGCGGCTTTTGAAGAACTGTCTGACTGGATTGTCGTAGGATGAAATGCAGGACCAAAGTAAATTCACGCAATGGAGTAAACACACGTTCACCTAACCTGTTTTTTTTTTTCTTATAAAAAGCATGGTACACTTTACAATTATATCCGTTTCGCCAAACGTCTATAATTGTCTACTTTGATTTTCACTCCCATATGCTTCTGTTATATTTCATAAGATTTCGAGAATAAATTATAATTATTTAGTGTTGAGATATGTTAAACTAATGGCATTCAGTGAGTAGTGATAACAAAATGGATATTTGTTCCTGAGTCATGGGTGTTTTCTATGTATTTAAGTATTTATAAATATTTATATAATTATTATATATATCGTTGTCTAAGTACCCTCAACACAAGCCTTATTGAGCTTACTATGGGACTTAGTCAATTTGTGTAATAATGTCCTATAATATTTATTTATTAATAACATATTTAGCATTTTGCAGTAACTATTTCGCAGCTCACATTTCATTATTGTTATTTGTATTATAATTTCGTTTTCTACAGTTTGCGACAGTTTTCAAGGGCCTACAACAGCGTATTTAACAGTGTTACGACGCGAGTTCACCGCGGCATTCCCGTCAACAAAGTACAAAATCGCAAAGGCCCTTCGCCGACTTGAACCCGGAGCAAATTGCTGGATGCAAACAATTACCCCATGGACGCCTGCAAAAGCAGAAGAGTTGCCGGTGTGCTGCCGGCCTCGAAGATGGGAGTAAGTAGTATTTTCTTGAAAGATTGAAGGGCGTACCGGTCCAGATATACCGCGGGCGACAGTTCCTTCCACAGCTTAGCTGTGCTATGCAGAAAGTTTCTGGAGACACAGTTGAGGATTGCCAACCAACCATGTGGTGGAGATGGATTGTTGCGTAGAACGATAGCGGAAAGAAGCAACATTGAAATAATTGTGATACAAAGATTCTTATGTTAATCTCTGTTACTAGTTACGAGAACACGGTAGCTTCGCCTGGGTTCAAGTTATACTAGACACAATCAGAAAATCAAGACAAAGCATTTCGCGAACGAACGGGCGATATGCGCGTGGATTATTTGTAGAGTTTGCAAATTTATTGCTCACCGAGAAGAGGATGTTTCACTAGTTAAAAAACAACTTCGTAATTTATTTGCGCCTAGTTTTAATACAATAACTTTCACGGTGTCTGAGTTTCTGGCTTAAACTCATACAACTAGCGATCGCAACTTAATTAGCATTAAAACTTAAAATTAGGACCGTCAGCATCAATAAAAGTACCTATATGAAACAACGCGCCAAAAATATCTACCACCACGGAATACTTTTATAAATAGTATCTTTACAGTTCGCACAACAAAGTTTTGTACGGTAAGATAACGCTTGGGTTCCTCCCTTCCGACGTGTCGGAAACCGGTGTTCCTCGAAGGTCACAGTCTAAATTATTCTACATTATAAAGATATATAACCTTATGTTAAGTTATAAGAAAATCTGATGCGTAGTCTGATCCGCTACTTTTGATTCTAACTGTACATAAAATTAAATAATAAATATTTAAATGTGCAAATTTGAAATTGCTATCTAAGCAAGCTTTGAGTTATATTAGGAAAGTCGATTTTTTCATGCATTTCACAGCTTCTTCCTCGCGTTGTCCCAGCATTGTTGCCACGGCTGATAAGAGCATGGGGTCCGCATGGCAACTAATCCCAAGAATTAGTGAAGGCACTAATTTATACGAAAACGACTGCCATCATCACTCACCTTCGAACCCAAGGCTACACTAAGCCTTATTGGGATTAGTCCGGTTTTAAACCGGTTAAAAACTGGTAAATATGAAATGATATTTTGTACATAAGTTCCGACAAACTCATTGGTACGAGCCGGAGTTTGAACCTGCGACCTCCGGTTTGAAAGTCGCACGTTCTTACTGCGAGGCCACCAAAAGAAACAGTTTCCCACATTATTAATATATTAGTTCCTCCCACCCCACATGCTTCAGTTCTGGTTTTAGCAATTATAATTGTAAACCAGAAGCATTGTTTAGTTATAATGAGTTTGATATATTTGATTTATATCAAACCGCTCAAATGTTATATGAGAGTCTTACATACATACATATTATGCCCTTCTCACGCAACCTTAAGTTACCTATTCGTCAGGTTCAGATCACCTTGTATTTCTCGGAACAGGAATTGGAATTATATTGATATTAAATTCATTTCTAAATACAACGCAAGACGGTCTATATGGAAATCGGATCGCAAGTGGCAAAGATGCCGATTTACATGCGAAGCGATTGAACTGGGTAGTTATTCACATCTAATTCCAGCTGGACCCTGACTACGTATAATGTCTACAGAATGCGGGATCCGATTATGCTGGTGAGAGACAAACAGAAAATGTATTGAGAGTTAGCCGGGCTATGGAGCGATTTGTAGACCGACAGAACTGGAACTTGAGTATGCTGTAGATTTATTCTTTTCTGGAACACGAACATCTTTTATCGGTATATCCGAATAGAACTTACTTACCTATTGTAACTGAGCGAATTCAAAGAAGTGTTTTTTGAGTTGAGTGTGTAACAAAACAAGTGTAAATTTTGTCAGGATTTAATCCTTTACACCCGGTCTGATACGATCGTGAGGGTTGATTACAGTGAACAACGCCAATTTTAATACAATAAATGTCACTAGAATTTGTTATTAAGTAAGCAAATTTCAATTTCTTGGTTGTTAATTAACTACACGATTTTGTATATTGGATTTACACATTCACACCTCAGACACCTCCTGCTGGATTCAAAGAACCATGCCGACTCTGGACTGCCCTTAACCGACTTAGAACGGGAGTAGGCAACTGTGCCTACCAATGGCACAAATGGGGCTGGAGCACATCCCCTGCTTGCGATTTCGGTCACACCAAGCAGACGATTGACCACGTGGTATTGAGTGCCCCCTCACTAAATACCCAGGACACGCAGAAGACCTCAAAACCATCTCCTATGCAGCAGCAGCCTACCTGAAGCGGCCAAAACTTTAAAAACTAACTGATCGGTATTTATAATTTCTATTAATTTTGACCATCTATTGATCCAGAGATGTAGAATATACTATACGATAAATAAATAAATATACCAAATGGTTCGAGTAAAACCAGTAGAATTTTAGAGGAAAGAACAAGTAGGTATGGCTGCCTAAAATAATATTAATACCTAATGGAGTTTTTTATAAGCACGGTATTGTATATTTGTATAACTTATCCTCTCAATTGATATGGATTTCCTCAAAGTATTGTCCGCCTGATTTGTTAAAGGGGGCAATTTAGAAAGCATTCTTATATTTTCGATTTCAAATTTTATTCTTATTCTGTAAATTTTGGCAAAAAACCTGACTTTAGCTTAGATGACCAGCCTTGAATTTTAAATTAGACCCTGAAAAATTTAGACCCTAGCTCTAAATTTTAGCCTTCTTGACTTAATTTAATAACGTACTTCTGCACCGTATTACCTAGATAACCTATGTGTTAGTAAAGACCTAGTCAGCAGCGCACGTTCCATGCGAGCATCATTAAGGGAATTAAGCCAGCTTCTGTGGCGAGATTCCTTTATCATTCATGAAGCTCTTTGCCTGCAATATGGTTCAGCTGAGGATTCAAGTTGCCACGGAACTTTCTGCTTTAATGCGCTTCTTTACGAGTTGAAAGGTAGCTTAGTGAAATGCGTTAGAGACACAAAATTGACACCTTTTCCTTACCTTTACCCGTGACTTCGTTTGTGTAGAAATCGTTTAATTGGACATATTATCGCTTGGAGGATTTAACAACTGGAGTCACCTATAAGAGGTTGCCCCTTTATCGAAAACTTCGGCCAATGGTCATACTCGTATGTATTGTATGGACTGACGTTTATCTGAAACGCGATGAACTATCTATTTGATGCTTACTATAAGTAGCTAAGTGAGTTAGATCTTCTAAGCTTTTTGAAAGCAACACAGATTCGGGTGAGATTGACGAATAAAAAGTGCCTAAGGTAGTAATTAATGGAATCAAAATATAACGACAATGGATTTTTCTACACCGGATCTTCAAAAACGGATCGAAATATGTCGATCGTTTATTCGGATTAAAACAGGAGTTACCTAGTTACTTTATAGTAGTTAACTTATGTCACTGCTACATAATGAAAGGCATTAAAATACGAGTGTGGGTTTAAGAAACAAACGAAGTGAGTTCCTTTTAAGAAACACGAGTGTTTTAATTCCTAATTATGTACAGTTACATACAGCCAACATTAGAGTATCGTTGCTCTCTTGGCGGAACTCGCGAATATGAGGCGGGGATAGCATCTCCGAAACATCTTTATCGCTCATTTTAAACGAAACTTATGTTATAGTTTGTTTAAAAGCTTTATTTATTTATAACTGTACGTCAAATGGCGATAAATGAAAACTTTTTTGACGCATGACACGCATCCGTAGTTTTAGTTATTTTAATGTTAACACAGGATTTTTGTTTATTATTTATTAGACCAATATAAAACTGTCCCAAAACTCAGTATTGCGTGTACGTATTCAATTTTCTTGAAAGCATCTTGCGAGTGTGATCATAAATCGAACTATTTTTAGATACGCTGAGTGCTCTCGTATTTTTATTTAACTGTACCTTAAAACTAAGTAAAACCTTTTTATTACTTTTCGCTATATTTATATGTTTACGCATGTTATATAAATTCTTTAATATATTATTTTATATTAAACGGAGGTGGTCTAGTGGGTATGACGTCCGACTTACAATCCGGAGGTCGCGGATTCAAATCCTGGCTCGTATCAATGATTTTTTCGGAACTTATTTAATTTATATTCACCACTAGCCTTTCATGTGAACTAAAACATCGTGAGAAAACCTGCATGCATCCGCGAAGAAATTCAAAGGTGTATGTGAAATCTCCAACCCGCATTGGGCCAGCGTGGGGACTTTAGCCCAAGCTCTCTAGCGCATGGGACGTAATTCATTAGAAAGTATTCAAAAAAAAAAATTCTTAATCGTATGAAGTATAAATTCAAATCTTTTAAGCCTGAGAAATTTGAGTCCTTACAAGTAAGAAGAGAAAAGCGGGATGTAATTTTCTTGTACAAATTATTAAATAATTTAATTGATTCGGAAGATCTTCTCAGCAAGGTGTTATTTAGATGTCCTACGTATCGTACGCGGTCCACTGCTTTGCTATCGGTTCCATTTACTCGCAAAAAATATGTAAACAACAAATTTTTTGCAAGATCATGCAATATTTACAACAAGAAATATTCACACATTGATTTGTTCCAGCATAAGTGTAATAAATTTGTTTCTGTCATCAAACAAACAAAATAAATTAATAATAATAATAAAAAAACAAATCATAACAAAAAAATGGTAATTCCGTTATCTACTTCGTAGCTCTTAATAAAATTGTAAGCTTGTCTTGTATTGTTATTGTAATTATACCTATTATTTGAAATTTCAAAGTCTAAATAAAATTGTGCTTGTTATTTTCAAAATTCCAAAGTATGCTTGTTATAATTGTTAATCGTGCTCGTGTATTATCTTATTTACTAAATGTTACTGTTAAATTCAACTTTAAATTAAAAATACCCAAAAATTGTACTTTTTTTCAGAGCAAAGGAATTTTGTATTAGCTGTAAGTGGAAACTGTTTTGGCTTATGTTCTAACTTTATCTTGTACCTTATTGTATTATTATGTGCTGTATGTTTCCCAAATAAATAAATAAATAAATAAATAAATAAGTATATCGACTGAGTTATATTACATATTTTATTATTAAATTAACAGGCCGGGGTGCAGGCAGACCGAACAGGAGATGGCAAGACGACTTTTATCCGGATTAGCGGGAATGTACAAATAACAGGGTTGAGTGGAAGAAGCGAAGGGAGTCCATTGCCTAAAAAAAAAAGAATAATCTGAAGGATATATCCGGATGGCTTATAGCAGTGTTAATATGATATTCGGATTGCAATTGCAACTGCAGTTGCATTAATGTTGTTGCGTCGTTATTGTCGCCGTGTAATTTTTAGGGTTCCGTACTATAAAGTTTATTTATTTAATTTAACATAATTTATAATTATGAATCTCCAGGTCTTTATGTTGTATTTTTCTTTTGTTGCGGTTCATCTTTTGCATTTCATTTTTGGTATGTTAAGGAATCCTTATGGTGCGACTTTGTCCTGTCTGTCACAGTCTTTCTAGTTACTAGATCAAGAAGGGTATAATTTCAAATTCATGTTATTGGACATTCCAAAACAGTTATTTTCATAGTAAAAAAAGATTTATGAAGGTAAATGTGAAAAAACATACCAGTACCAGTAACCAAAGAAAAATTAATACATTTTATACAAAACATTAACATTATTATGAACTCTCAATCCAACAGAGAACACAACTCTATCCTTATAACTATTTTAGACGAATAGACGCTGACATAATTACCACAGCAGTAATGTCGCAACAGTATTGCAGCTCTAATTGACATCCAAATGTGAACTTAGCAGTTGTTTATTATGGGTTTAGTCTTAAGCCCCTTTGCTGAAATAATATAAATATGTCCCGCTTTGTATTTTCGCATTTAAATTACAAAACATATTTTAGATAAATCCTTAGGAATTTTCCTAACGTAATTTCATTCTGAAAAGTTTTTCTGTATAACATTAACATTGGTGAGCTTAGCGTAAAATGCGTGTTTTCATATTTCCCGTGATTTATACGAAAAGCTTTTGAAGATATATATGCTGAGCTTTTGAAAACGTGCTTTCATTAAATTATAGCGGTACATTTGATTTAAACATAACTACATACTTATTGTGTAGTTAAATATATGAGTATCTCGTGAAAATAAGAATGATTTTCTTAAATAAAATACTTCGATCCGTGAAGGATGAAATAACTTTCCTTCACGGGTCGAATGCTTTAGCTGCTGTTTGTATACAAGGTGTAACAAAAATATTGGGGATACATTTAAGGACATATTTGGTATAATGTTCGTTAGGAAAAAGCAGAAAAATAAATTTGACACAAAAAAAATTACCTTTGTATGGAGAATTGGGCGAATTGGACGAACTGATTTTTTTTTTGACTAAAAAAATGTTCTACTTTTTCCTAATAAGAATACGATATTAAAATATGCCCTTAAACGGATCATCACTATTTACGTTATACCCTGTATAAAAATATGTTTTTTAGGAATTTACCGAACGCTGCCTTAATGTTTAAAGACCATAAATTGAGTTGATTCTAGGATCATACACAGATAGTGATCACGCATGACTTTCCAGTATTTAAGGACCTCAAAGTACTACCATTTTGACACTTTTTAAAATGTGTCAGCTAACCACAAACAACTCAACCAATTTGATTCCTAGGCCACTATAGAACCATGCCATAATGACTTCTACGACAGTGCTTATTGAGTGATGCGTGTCAAGTATCTAGTAGTTAAAGCGACAAGGTTCTATAGTGGCCTAGGATTCTAATTGGTTGACTGTACCTACCATGAGTTGACACTTACGTTAGCAACTGCGTTAAACTCGATCGCAGCCCATCTCGCTCGCAATATTGGTAGAGAGGGAATGAGATTGAGTTCTCGCAGTCGCTAACGCAAATTTCAAATTCCAACTCGTGGAATTGCTGGTATGACATACATTTGTATTTATTTATAACAATTTTAGGTGTCGAAAAACTGGGGTTACTTTTTTAATAGAACTATAAGGAATTCGTTTCGGAAGGCTTTAATCAAGTTTTTCTATTAAGGTTTCTCTCCTTCATAAAACAGCTCCCTAAAAAATCTGATGACCAATGTTTCGCCGCAATTCGAATAGTGGGGGTGACATTGGTTATCTACCAATTATTTCTCCTTGGTTTATTGTGCTGGATTTTCTCTCACCTTTTCTATTCTATTTACCCACTGTGGAATTATATTTACATGCTACAGGGTAAGTAAATTAACTGAGCACACTACAACTCACAAGCTGCATAACTTTTATTCATTAAACTTCGCAGTAACTAATTGGGGTAAACTTACCAGGCAACGTAAAATTAGAACTTTGTAAGGTGAATAGTTTTGAAGTTATGAGTTGAAAGTAGTTCGAAATTTTCTAGGATGTTTAAAGACGAACTTGACACATTTTCTGTCGTCTAAAAAGCTATGAAACTATGTTTAGCTTTCTAGCTTCTTTTGTTTTCTATGTAACCTCTTTTCTTCTCTTCTCAGCATATTCAATTGACACATTTTCTCGGGTCTGAAAAGACCCGAAACTATGTTAAATCTTTCTAGCTTCTTTTGTATTCTATTTACCCTCTTTTATTCTCTTCTCATCATAGTTACCTTCACTGCTGCACATAATATATGCCTCTTTCATGGATTTCCATGTTGTTCTGTATGCGGCGGTTCTATGCCAGGTCGGCCCTGCCGTCTTTTTGTTTGTTTGTTTAAACTTTATTGCACAAATTTACAAAAAGAGTACAAATGGCGGACTTAACGCCTTGAGGCATTCTCTACCAGTCAACCATTGGGCTAAACAGAAATAGTTAGTTTGGTGCAGGATTGTATAGAGTTGATATGGAAATAGACACAAGTCGAGACTACTTTGATACTATACTTACACAAATATATATTTTAAATATACCTACATATATACATATTCAAAATGTATAAATAAACATGCATATATATATAATAATAATCTACCTATTAGTGTGAGATATCACGCAGACATTTAGTCACGAATGTTTTCAAATAAGTGCTTACGCAACTTGCTTATGAATGAAAGCTTGCTCTGAGCTTGTCTGATAGGCAGTCGATAGTCATTTTCGATATCGTGCGACCATCTAGCTCATGATTTTCTGTTACTTCTGCTTCCTAGTCGAGGTCTCCAACACTTTGTGGATGTAGCCTTTTTTTTACCATGTATATTTTTTAGTTAACAAGCTGAACTTGTTTAAGGAGGCGCCTTAAAATAAAGGGTCTGAATGCTATTTAATGTTTATCTATTATAATATATATGGCCGTACCTGTCTGGCCTAGCGGGTAACCCTGCCTATGAAGCCTATAGTTCCGGGTTCAAATCTTGGTAAGGGCATTTATTTGTCTGATGAGTACGAATATTTGTTCCTGAGTCATGAATATTTTCTGTGTATTTAAGTATGTATATATCTATTTATGTATGTATATCGCCGCCTAGTACCTATATTACAAGCTTTGCTTATTTTTGGGGCTGGGTGATCTGTGTAAGATTGTTCTCAGATATTTATTTATATAAAACTATACAACGACTGCGACATAACCAGCAGAATAATCTCATTCTTCGCGCGGTAAGCTAGCGCACGCGGCCAGTTCAGTCCGGAACAGTTCATTAATTATATCTATCTCTTAGGGCCCTCGAGATAATTTATACAAATTAAACGGATAAACGCCTCGAAAAAAGGATACTAAAAGGAAAACCACGCAATTTCAAACATAACGCAATACACATCAAACATGTAACTTTTTTAAATTTAAAAAATAAATTAGACAAAAACAGCCACCGCACCAATAAAACCGAATTACGAAGAACATTAAAATACTCGGGTGCTTAATAACAATTACCAAGTTTGTGGCCGGGCCGCAAAGAACTTCTTTTGGGGCCCGAATTCGGATCTTATGGCAGTTTTACTAATTTACGGAAGTAAATTAGATGTAGGCAATGTTGTAATTTATAGGTTGGTTCATATTGTGGAGTAAGAAAATACTTGAAATCGTCTTTTTCTGAGGTCTAGAATTCAATTTTCAGTGAGAAACAATATATAAACAGACGCGCTCAGTTTGTGATATTTGCAATTATAATGTCATTTACGAATTGGATGTATATGTGTATTGCATTGTATTTCTAATTATTAAATACTGCGGAATGGAGTATCGAGACAAACCATTGTGGTTTAACGATACTTTTTGATCAAATATTCTGTAATTGTGTTTTATCTGTAATAAATAATAATAATAATAATAATATGCACCGTATGCTGCATCCACGCTCGTCAATTATGAGATTGTACATCCCACGGAAGTGTGGAGGTCGAGGCTTCCTAAACGCCAAAGATCTCCACAACCGCGAGGTGTGCAATCTCAGGAATTATTTCCTTAACAACGAGTGTGGGATGCATCGTGATGTGGTGGCAGTAGATAGGAACCTCACGCCGCTCTCCTTGGCAAACGAGAACTGGCGCAAACCTGTGGTACTAAGTACTGCGGATCGCAGGGCGGCATGGGAGAGTAAGGTGCTACACGGGCGGTTCTACAAGGCCCTAACGGGATCCGACGTGGACCTGCTCGCGTCGGTGAACTGGTTACGATTCGGGGACCTCTTCGGAGAAACCGAGGGTTTTGCCTGTGCAATTGCGGACGAAGTTATGATGACGAACAACTATCGGAAATATATCCTGAAGGACGGTACGGTCGACATTTGTCGGGCATGCCGCCGTCCCGGTGAGTCACTCAGGCATATCATTTCCGGTTGTTCTCATCTTGCTAACGGCGAGTACTTGCACAGACATAATCTCGTAGCCAGGATTATTCACCAGCAACTTGCTCTTCTATACGGCCTTGTGGACCGCGAAGTACCGTACTACAAGTACTCACCTGCGCCAGTTCTCGAAAATGGTCGTGCCACGCTCTATTGGGATCGATCTATTATCACTGACAGGACTATTGTAGCCAATAAGCCTGACATCGTGATAATAGATCGATCGCAACGCCGGGCCGTGCTCGTCGACATCACCATCCCCCATGACGAGAATCTCGTGAAAGCCGAGAAGGACAAATCCAGTAAGTACCTAGACTTGGCTCACGAGATAACCGCCATGTGGGATGTTGATTCGACGATCATTGTCCCGATAGTCGTTTCAGCGAACGGTCTCATAGCGAAGAGTCTCGAACAACACCTTGAGAGACTCTCGCTAGGTGGTTGGATCAAGGGTCAGATGCAGAAGGCGGTGATCTTGAGCACGGCGCGGATAGTGCGGCGGTTCCTCTCCCTGCGGCCCTGACCACCGGCAGCTTGGGCCTTGCCCCGCTGCTGGCGGCACCCTAGGTTAGGTTTTTTACAATATGTTTATATGTGTTTTGTATTTTTTTTTTATGTATTTTTATATTTTACTTTTATATCCATATTGTAAAAAACCTCAGTCTAAGAATTAAGAGAAATAAAGGAAATAATAATAAAAAAAAAATTCTTTTTTTATTTCTGATGCTCTGAAAGTGGGTCGTTATTGTTAGGTTAGGTTAGTATGTTTTTTCTGTTTTTTTTACGAAAAGTAATAAAATTTTGGGTTTAAATGAATTTGTTGTACAGTTTTCATTCAGATAATTAACTCGCCATTCTATAAATCTCGATATTTTTACCTAAATAATTAATTTTCAATTCCCCTCAAGAAATACTACTAAAGTTTATACCTAGGGCCCATTTAGAGATGAGTAAGATCTTGGAAAGAGATTTAAAAGATCGATAACTAAACGATATGTCAAAATCGACGTTTATTCTGATTCCGGTGTTACTCTTCAACGATCTCCATATAACATTGGGGTTATTTTATTTATTATTCTTGCAACACCACTTACAAGTGACACTGACGTATCTAAACCATATCTAAACCATATGGAATTGTACTAAGATCCCAATAAGATCTATTTACGATATCTTTAATTCTGTCAATTATACGACATACAAACGATATCTAATTGAGAACTTATCTAAACCATAACTTATCGTTATCTTATCTTTTCCGTATTGCATTCTTTGAATAGGGCCGTTATCCGCTTTAATGCACATGTATTTTACATTCCTCGTATTCGGAATAAAAAACAGTGTTTTATTTGGGTAAAAGATACCATTTCATCCCTTGTTTAATAATCTACTATTTTCTGAGTACGCTCTCCATTAATTTCGTTGTGGGGCGGGAGCAACGTAAAAACTAATCTTAATTAAAATTCTATCTGAAGGTGACATTCGCTTGTCAACTGCAGCTGCATTTCTGTTTTTTCTGTTGGTGGCAAACAAGCATACCCACCTGATGATAAGCAGTCTATGTACGCCTGCAACTCCAGAGGAGTTACGTGCGCGTTTCCGACCCTAACCCCCTCGTTGAGCTCTGGCAACCTTACTCACCGGCAGGAACACAACACTATAAGTAGGGACATTGGACTTCAGGGACGTTGGTAAAATTAATTACAGCTGAGATTAAGACGTTCAATCTGCCACTCATTTTGTCAAGGAAATTAACAGATACAGCGCCCGCGTCAAGGCCGCAGCCAGTAATGTCACAACTAGGGATGAAAATTCCGGAAAAAATGAAAAGGTCTTTTCGGGAATTTTACCAAATTCCGTTTTTTCCCAATTAAATTAATATAGAAAAATACAGAAGTTTAAAAAAAAATGTTTTTTCGTCTTTATTCGTTTTTTTCGAAAGTATTGTAACTAAAATTTGCATTGTTTTTTTCGAAAAAAAAACGAGTCGTTTGGAAAGTTCCATACCCAAAGGCCAAAACTGTCCGTTTGTCACCAGACTGTTTCTTATGAACCGTGATAGTCAGACAGTTTTTCAAAATTTAAATTTTCACAGATGATGTATTTCTGTTGCGGCTATAACAAAAAATACAAAAAATGAAAAATATAAATATTTAAGGGGGCTCCCATACAACAAACGTGATTTCTTGCCAGTTTTATAGATAATGGTACGAAACCCTTCGTGCGCGAGTCCGACTCGCCCTTGGCCGGTTTTTTTATAGTTTGGTGGACGATAGGTTAAAACTAACGTGTAGTAAAGCTACAAAGACAATGTTGGACACGGTAAATAAATAAATAAATAAATATTATAGGACATTATTACACAAATTGACTAAGTCCCACAGTAAGCTCAATAAGGCTTGTGTTGAGTTCGTTCGTAGTTGTGTGTTCGTTCGTACGGTAGTTCGTATGCATTATCTATTGTCTTGAACCTCGAAGAACAATCTCGTTGCAACGTCGAGTCTGGCGGCCAGATCGCTTTCCGAACGAAGTACGGGCCACAGTAAACAATGTTGCAAATTGTTAAAAGATAACTCGACGATTATAGTCTAGCGTCTAACAAATTAAATGCATGTCATGTACTTCTACCTGCATATAAACCAAACTCCTAATGTACCTATTGTTTATAATTTTGTACTTACTACCTGTAGATATTTTATAAATTATTGTGACATCCTGAGAAGCGCTGGTGGTCTAGCGGTAAAAGCGTGCTGGGGTCCGCTTGGCAATCCTCAGAATTGGAGTAGGCACTAATTTTCACGAAAGCGATTGCTATCAGACTTTCCAACCCAGAGAGTAAACTAGGCCTTATTGGGATTAGTCCGGTTCCCTCACGATGTTTTCCTTCACCAAAAAGCGACTTGTAAATATCAAATGATATTGCGTACATAAGTTCCGAAAAACTCATGCATGACCAGCGCATGTGTACGTTCAAATTGACCGGTATAATTGTCAAGTCAAGACCAATTGACTTATTAGCGACTAAACCAATCAGATCATCCAGTCCGTACACTTAGGGCTACCTCACACTAGCGTCTCCCGAGCATCGGCGTCTTGTCAACAGAACTGTATGGCTGCTGGTTGACGCAACGTTGGCGCAACTGCGCAGCGACTCCATTTTCCATAGGGCTGACTAGACGCTGACGCTCAAAAGAAGCTAGTGTGAGGTGGTTACTGCTTCTATTTTGTGCACTGTGACGGCTATAATTCACACCTATCTATATCTATAGCTCCACCTGCCGGACGGGTGCTCTGAGTTACTTTCTAGAAGGTCAGGGTTCGCGCTGCAGTTGTACTATACTTTTTAGTACCTGTATCTACCTATTCTTATTGAGTTACTGGAGTAAGTTTTTGGATTTATTGAATGTTACTGCTATTTTTTAATTAAAGGATTTAAGATATAATATACGAATCTATATACAGTATGTCACTAGCCATTGGACAAAGCCGAAAGGTACATATGCATTAGGGCATTTAGAACCAGTGTGCAAAGTATCATAACAGCCGGTGTAGCGGCTTCGAAGAAATTAACAAATTACCAATTTTTACTTTGGAGCAGCCTGTATGTGTTAGAAGCTTCTAAGGTAATATCCTCAAAGAATACTATGGAACCTTCTTCAACCTTTTAGATTATTTTTTTAATTTATCACAATAATAAGCTTCTGATTCTGACTTTTGAAAAATGTCATTATTATCAAATATTTCGAACAGATTGTCAAAAACACTGCCAAAGATTTTAATACAGTGTGTTTCTTTTTGTTGACGATTAATGCAAATAACTTTTGTTAGAAACAATATTTTTTTTATCTTTTGTTCTAATTTAAAAAAAACATTGACGTCAGAGCATTCCTGAAAAGTAACCCTACGTGGGATTTCAGGGTTTGTCCAATGGCTAAGGTCACCTTGTATATACCGGATGGGATACTGTGCCTCCAGGCGAAGAACGTCCAGGATAGAGCAAAGTGGAAGGACAAAAGTACGAAAGCGCACCCCTTCACAGTACGGGACAAACGATAGGAGGATGATGATGATGCAGTAAACCTTCTGTACGTAGTACTATTATTTATTCTGTGACAGTGACATCACCGCTGCAGCAAGAAACGCCGCAACAATATAGCTACTGCACGCGAATGTCACCTATAAACGTATCACTTTAAGGGTCACTTGCGCGTTCTAGGGTTAGCCAACTAACTTGGAATTAACTGTTTATACAGGGTTAAACTGTACTGTTAACTCCGAGTTAGTTGGCAAACCCTGGAACGCAGAAGTGGCCCTTAGTACAGTCACGGGCTTGAATTGTTGAGCTGTTTAGAGTGTATTTTACATTGGACATTAAAAAAATGTAAGTATTTAGTCAGTCAATAAGTGTGTGTGCCTGTACCTTACAGTCAGCATCAAAAGTAACGGATCAAATAACGCTTTATAAGTATCTACCATTCTGTAACAGCTTAACAAAAAGTGATGTCTTTAATATAGAACAACTAAGACTGTAAAACATATACTTTGGAACGTGAATTTTAGAAATTTATCTATATTTGGAAAAGTTATCTGGGATGTCAGACACTTTTGACGCGTTGTTTCATCCGCTACTATTGATGCTGACTGTACCTACTAACATTAGTTGTAAGATTTAATGTGTTAGTAACAATATTGATCTTAAGTTGGTCTTAAATAAATTCAATTTAATTCATACTGTTAAAGGTTTCGCAATTAAAGTTTGTGACCGTACCTATAACAAACCTTTACCCAGTGTTGGCCGAATGTTAATTAGAATTGACCATTAACCATTACAAATTGAACCGTAAACCGTAACGGATACAGTTTACGGTTCAATTTATAATGGTTAATGGTCAATTCTAATTTACTTTCGGCCTACATTTTTATTTACCCTTTACTATGTTTACAGAAATTACTTACTTAAACCATCAACTTATCCTTTAATGGGCAAGCGTTTGTACTCGTATTCGGAAAAGGTACCACTACTCTCTCACCGTCCCACGTCATAAACAAAGCATGATCCTAATAACCCTCTTTGATCCTTTCCATATCCACTTGTGGGCACGGGTAAAGGGTAACAGGCCAGTTTGAACGTACGCTGACATAAGAATGATATTTTCATTTCTCATGCTCTGAGCCCCTAGTGTAATTTTTTTCGATAGCGAAACGTGACGTACACGTTTGCGTTAAGTCTCATTTTGTATGGAATTTAGAAACAGAGCGCCAAGCGGAACGTTTTGGAAACTCGAAATCCCATACAAAATGGCTATCGAATAAATTTACACTAGGGGTACCTACTGAAAGTGGGTCGGTGTGGTTCTAAAAAGTGTGCAGAGAATGATACGTTTCTGCTCTAGAGAAATGCACTTTCTAAGTACGTTTTTTTCTCTTTTTTTACGATAAGCAATAAAAATGTTGGTTTTAAATGGATTTGTTGTACTATTTCCATTCTTAACCTTTTGAACGCCAAGAGCCACTAAAGTGGTCGTGTGCTGTCGTGCCTACCACGCCAACGACCACTAAAGAGGTCATGGCAGACGCTGTCAAAGCAATTTTACTGTTGACAGATAAGGTTTAAATTCGTTTCTCAATAGTTGACATATTGGCGTGTATGCCACATTTTGATGCGAGGGAGAAAGCGTTGAAAAGGTTAACATGAACTCCTCATTCCATAAATAACCATATTTTTACCTACATTTTTAATTGAAAATATCCTTAAGAAATACTACTGAAGTTTATACTTTGCTGTGTTTTTTTAACGCACATGTATTTTACTTTCCTCGTATTCGAAATGGAAAGTAGAATATTTAACTCGGGTGAAAGGCACCATTTCATCCCTTGGTTAACAATTAAATAAGCTTTTATTTAACTTGCAATGTAACTGTGTATTTTTGTACGGGTCAAATCTTGTAAGCTAAATTTGACCCACTTCCAGGTTTCCGATGAAACGGAAAAAATGCATACATATGTAATTCGGATGACAATGCAATATTATGGTAACATCAAGCTGATCTGATGATGAAGGCAGGAGGTAGCCATAGTAACTCTGTGATAAAACAACGCAACCTAATTGTGTTTGGGGTTTTAGAATTGTCTCGATGGGGATTAATTGTCTGTGGTAAGAAAAGTCGAGTCAGGGATAATAGATTTGCCAAAAACTTATTTAGTTATAGAGCGACTCACCCGCGCCAGTACATATACGGACAAATACGAGCAAAAAATGAAATCAGTTAGAGGTAATTCTGATATCAGTGTATATTAGAATTGGTCTGTAAGATACATTAGATTTAAATAATATATAATATATAAATAAATAAGTGTAGCTTAAGGTACCGTTCGGATTCAGGCATATCTGCCACAGTAATGCAGCGCGACAATATCCTCGTGCTAAGCGTTCATTCTTTAGTACCTAATGGTATGTTATGTATATCTGTGAAGAAATTCAAAGGCGCGTGTTAAATTCCTAAATTTATATGCCCAACACTCGCGAATCCGCGGTAATCCTCAAAATGTTTATAAATTGTAAAAAAGACGTTAAAATAATTGTTGTGTTATTGACCATACAAAAATGGCAATAAATAGAATAAAGGCACAACTGTTATTATAGCTTGACAACACTAAGATTACTAAAGTACCCGAAAGAGGTCAATATTTCTCGGAAAAATCTTAACACCGCGAACTAGGATTTTGCACGCACGGTACAAGTGACATCTAGGAGGTAATTTGATAACTGAAATTAAATCCTTGCATAATAACAGTATGTACATGGTGTGATTGGATATGAATAATATTAGACTAACATGGGGACTACAGCCTAGTGACTCATGTGCAGCAGTGAGGCGTGTATGTGCCGAATATGATAATCATCGGTGTTGGCCGAACGTTAATTGCAATTGAACTGAACCGTAAACCGTAACGGACGGTTACAATTTACGGGTCAATTTGTAATTGTTATTAGACAATTGCATTAACGTTTCGGCCAACACTGATAATGATATTAAAATTAGTAAAAAAAGTCGATATTGGAACCGATAAAATGGTGTAAAACTTGCCTTTACTTTATTAACGAACACAATTTTGTTTTCACTGGACGTTATTTGCAAGTATTCCCTACGGTCGTTTAAATATGAATTAACTGCCTGTTTCGAATCGGCTTACATGCGAAATCCTGAACTGAAACGACGACAAATCGTATTAGTTTCATACCCACTTGCGACCTTTTTGTACGGCGCTACAAACATAATAGTTAGTTGAGTTAAGCTATAATAGACTCTGTGTTCATTTAGTTAAAGCTGTTGTTGATCGTAAATTGGTTGAACAACGCGATACTAAAATGTTACACTTATAGTTTCAGCTAGTAATGTGGGCGGTGGGTAATGTCTTTGTTTTGGGTCATTTACTTAGCGGTTTCTTAATAGCCTATTGGTTATTTTATTTATTTTGTGTGCGTTCTTATGGACAGGCGTACTGGAGTCTACTAGATGGGTGTTTTTTTTTTTTAATTTAGATTTCTATTGAGTTTATGTCATATTTATGTTTTCTCGATAACAGTTTTTTTTTTGTATAATGTCAGCTGTTACATAAATAATAGGTATAAGCGATACTTATTCTCTACAAGCTGCCAAATTACACAATAGTTATTTGTTTTGCAAGTGGACAAAAATGCTTTTTAACCCCTCGTGTTAATATTGATACCCGAGTAAGGGAAATATTTCAAAATCGAAGCACGATCGTAGTGAGTGGTTACAAGGGACAAAATTGTCTACCGAGTGAAACACACCAGTTTTCACCACACCAACGCGAGGAAAATACTAATTATAAAACATTACAAATCACATCCAAATGAACGTTACAAATATTATTCAAAATCATCACTAGTTATTTCTACCAGCCAAGAGTAGGAATCAACAGAAAAATGGAATTTAAGTACTTTGCCAATCTTGTGGATAAAATGCAACTTTTTCATCAAGTTTAGAAGAATAAAGAGAGAACAGAACTAAACTCCAATTTAATTTCAACGTAACAAAACCATTTGAAACGGGCATTATTTTGAAAGCTTTCAGAAGCCATAACGAAAGTGCGCTGCAAACGGCTCTATAGCCGTTTGTGCGAGTACCGACAAATACGGGAACAATTAGCAAGGATCGCGGGTGCGGTTTGCAACCGGGTGCTCCGCGAACAGGGTGTTTTATAATTAAAAGGTTGTTACTTCTGTTCATACTTATTCGAATTGAACTCTAAACAATTGTACAGTCAGCATCAAAAGTAGCGGATCAAATAACGTTTCATAAGTATCTACCATTCTGTAACAGCTTAACATAAAGTGATGTCTTTAATATAGGACAAGTAGAACTGTAAAAGATATACATTGGAACGAGAATTTTAGAAATGTATCTATATTTGGAAAAGTTATCCAGGATGTCAGATACTTTTGGCGCGTTGTTTCATCCGCTACTATTGATGCTGACTGTACAGGAGCCCTACATCGCTTGCTTAGTGAAGGGCACCGCCCTGCTTACTTACACCAGTCACACCTCGTATTATCTACTTTATTCTTAATTCATAATCCACACATTATGACACATTCCAAAGTAGCCCAGAAGATAGCAGAACCGACTATATGCACAAGAAAACGTGCGAGAACTGTAGATGGCAGCACTTGCATTGGCGTGAAGTGTCAATGTATATGTGTATGGTTCCGATTCAAGCCACGATATGGCAGACCCTGCAACGCGCATCACGGTCCCTATAGGGCATTCATTCGGGGAACCGTTTTCATTGGGATAGTGCCTGCATGCGGGGTGCGGAAGGTTTTCCATGACCCATGTCATAATGATAATTATAAATTATATAATTAATTTAATTATTATTTCCATAATAATTATAACTAGGTACATAACTTATAGTAATTTTACCGCCTGCGAGGAGTTATCAAACTTAGCCTCAGCAATGTTTTATCCGAAATAAAATCATTTTATTTATTATTTATTTGTCAAGGAGCGCATTATTGATCACCGTGGAGATATTTTTGAGAACAATTTTTTTCTGGTGCCATATCTCCCCACTGGTTTTATATAAATTGCCTACGTAAAATTATATTTTGTTCATAAATATGCCTCTTTAACCCTTAATAGGGCACCGGTCATATACTTACCACTTATTTCTGTCAAGCACAGATTAAATACAATTTGAATCATCTGGTGGTTTAAGAGGTTTATGAACGCATACATAACCTGCCATTCATAAAAAAATATGTTGGCAACACTGTGAAGTGTCATAAGTAGGTTCTGTACCTGCTAAGCAGAGAATTTGAAAGTCGAGCGATTTTTATAGTGTTTAGAGAATATTTGTAATCAAAGTGTTCTATAAAGATTCCGGTAGGTGGTTTTTGTTATTTTTATGTAATAATTAGTTATTTTATCTAGCTAATTAAATGCTATTCCCTCTAAAATACATATTCCCACGATTTAGGATGATAGCTCAAAGTTGGTGGTAAATATTTTACCAGTGCCCGTTACGGTCATAAAAGTACGGATCAAATAAAAAATATTAATTTTTATTTACTTGTTTTCAGTAAATATGTCTAGATAAAAGGAGTAAAATGATAAAGATATTCAAGAAATACTTAATAATAATCTTTTCAGCCCTGAACGCGAGTCAAATGATGATATGTGATATATTTCTAATTTTGTTAAGGAGTATAATTAAGATAACTAAGTTATACGAGAATTATCAAAAATTTTGAGATCTGAGGTTGACGAAGAGCATGTTGTTGATACCAGAGATGATTATCTAGAGGTAGACGATATGGCAACAAGTGAAAATACCCCACAAAATACTAAATACAAAATACACATAATACAAAATATTAAATCAGTCTTCTGAAGTTAGATATTTTGAAATTAGTTGACAACGTAACCATGGAAACTGAAAAAATCGCAAGACCTGTTACTCCCTTAAATAATATGCCTACCCCTATTGCTTCATCTAGCACCACTGAGACAACTGATACTCAGTCCAGCAAGGAAATACCACGAGTTATATATATATATTTTTTATTAAATTACAAAGTAAAGTTGTGCCTAGTTCCCTTCTACGTTCAATGCAGACACTGTCTCTGGTCATCAATCAAAACATACCTCAAGACATGGATGAAACTAAGTTTCTTCGTATAGAACCAGCTCAAGAATGGTCCTCAGATTTACCAGTACATCGCATACCCAAGTTTATTAGACCACTGCCATTTAAAAAAATTATGGCATTTACTCACAAAACACAACTCTACGGTTTCTTTGAATATATTTTTTTCCTGACGCGGCCTGTGAACTTATTACAGAACAAACAGACATTTACGCTATACAAAAGAATGCTTGGCATTGGGTTACTTTACTACAAACAAAACCGAAATAATCGCGTTCCCTGGTATACTTATTTTGACGGAACTCAATTCACTACTTGATTGCAACTTATATTGCTCATCAGATCCGTTTTACAGAAACCAAGACATTTATGAAGCGTTGTTATGTAAAATATTTCAGAAATTGATAGAAAACTCTTCACTAGTCTGAGGACACCATTTCCTCATGTAGCACGATCGGGCAACGGTAAAATACTTACCACTTCCTAAAAATCATTAAGAGGTAACGGTCATATAGTTACCACCCCGATTTTCATGAAAACTAGTTTCCTGAAAAATATTTTTTTACTACCATGTTAATTGTGGCTACATTAAATATCTAAATCACTCACTGAACTTGTCTTATTTCGAAATTCATATCTCTGCCCTATTAAGGGTTAAAATATTCCTTATATAAGTAATAAGGTTTTGCCAGCGAGTGATGGAGCGCAGTATAGTAGGTGTTCGTAGAACTGATCGAATCAGAAACACGGAATAGCCGTTAAGACAGTTGAGTTCAAGTGTGACTGGGCTGGACAGTCATGTCTGCCGCATGCACCCGGAAAGGTGGGCCAAAATGGTTACTGAGTGGGCCCCCGAAACACCATAGATGGTGCAGGACGGGGTGCAGGCAGACCGAAAAGGAGATGGCGGGACGACTTGGACGCATTCTATCCAAAATGGTGGGAAAATGCCAATGACAAGGTCGAGTGGAGAAAACGACGGGAGGCCTTTGCTCAGTAGTGGGAGAGTAAAGTATGTTAACACAAAACAAGTAATAAGACTCACAATATAGCTCAAAGTTACTTAAAAGGCAACGATAAAAATTGACCGATTATAAGGTTAGTCGTGGTAGTTGTGAATTTCGTAGTTGAACAAAATAAACCTCCGAAAGCCCATTGTAATGTACTTACTAGCTTCTTCAATGGGAATATTGAGAGACAATTATTTTGTTCACGTGAAGTAAATGTCTCTAATGAGAATTTAGTCTTCAAAATTCTAAGAAATCTGTTAGTACCTAACTAGTTTATTGTTTACATGGAGGCTTTAACAACTGGAGTCGCCTTTAAGAGCTTACCACTATGTCGAAATTAATAATTTTGCAATAGTCGGTAGACTGTTTTGTATGGAAAAATACAGACAAGGCGTTTTCAGTTGTTAAATCCTCAAATATTGTGTGAATGGGACATCAATTAAAAGCAACTTGAGAATATAAAACCGCTAAACTATGGAATGGACGCCCGTGGTGTATTTGGTCCGACACGACCTTAAAATCTATTAAATACCGGCAATGGACTTGCAACCCCTCTGGTGTTGCAGGTGTCCATGAGCGGCGCTAATTGCTTATCATCTGTTTCGCCTGCTCCTAAGTCATAAAATAAGTTTTTGGCAAAGTTTAATTTTTTGGTACAAGCTTTTATCACTGACTGTACTTTTCTTTCCATCACGGGCAACTAATACTCAACGAGATAATTTTAACAACCCCAAACACAATTCGTTTGTGTTATTTTAACACAGAGTTCCCATGGCCACCTCCTGTCTCCATCATCAGATCAGCTCCGTGTCATCATAATATTGCATTTTAGATTTACATTATGTATGAAAAATATCAGTTCAAGCGGGAAGTGGGTCCTATTTAGCTTTTAAGATTTAACCCACACTTACATAATTTATGTACAAAGACAACAGCATGTATTGAAAATATATTACATAAACCCTGCGACCCTGCCAGGGCGCAGCAATCTTACAATTAATTAACAAACTACTACTAATAGTAGTAGTAGTAGACGACAGCGTTTACATACATTGACATATATGTCAGGACGGGCCTTAGGGCAATAAGAGCGGGTCCAGTACAGCGGTGTCACGCACACGAATTCGAGCTAATCGTGCAGTCTAAGGCCACAACGCGATTGGTTGATGAGTTAGCATCACGCGCGCGATTGGTCGCAACTAGTTGCATTGGACTGTACGCTTGGCTCGAATTCGTAAGTCCATTCTTAGTGCCCGTAAGGTCCGTGATGAGATATAATGTCAATGTTTATATGTATACAATTCATTGAGATTTACCAGGAAAAAAATTAAAATTGTCCTTTTCATCATTTATTTATCCCATCTTCAATAAGTATTACTCCTGCATGATTTCTTAGTGCGCTAATAGAAAAAATATATAGATTCACGCTATATACTAAAGTATTAGCCA
This sequence comes from Cydia pomonella, assembly GCF_033807575.1. Lineage (NCBI taxonomy): Eukaryota > Metazoa > Arthropoda > Insecta > Lepidoptera > Tortricidae > Cydia > Cydia pomonella. The sequence goes on along the minus strand of NC_084725.1, from coordinate 3,949,466 downwards.
TTCTAAAATAAATATTTGTTTAACAGCCTTTAAAACTCAATTTTAATACTCAACTGCTTAAAATACCCACTCAAATTTCTAACGAACTTAGTTCAGTAATTTCCTTTTAAATAAACAAGTTTAAGCGGGACCCAATTAGTATAATGAAATCGGGATCCATTTTAACGAACGATCTATTAATTAATGATTTTATAATTAAAAAATCATCCGCTTGCGAGCTCTTTCATCAGTGCTAATTGGTATTACGAACGATTGATGTTTAGTTTCATGCCTTTAGTTTCTTAAATTGCTTTTATTGATTTTAATTAGTGATTCAAAGTCACTGTCTATCATCTTATTTAGTGTTTTATTCCATTTCTTCAGCCTTCTCATATACTGCTCGACTAGACTACGAAGAAATTTAAAAGTGGAAAACATCCAGAGGCCGTGAGTTCAAGTCTCACCCATGACAGTAATTTTTCCACTCTTAAATTTATTCTAAGCTTAATAGAATCGTTCGGAGACGTTTTTGCTTGTTAAAAATTAATTTAGACTACGAAGACTTCATGGCTGGATAATTTAAGTTCAAATTCGTGAGGACATTTTAAAAGTCCGCCTGGTTTCAAACTACACCAGCGTTGATGATGATGATGATAACGTCCTGTTATCCCTCCTTAGGGACATAGGGCTCGCAGACGAATTTTCTATTTGTCGCTATCCATAATTTAAGTACAAATTCGTGAGGACATTTTAAAAGTCCGCCTGGTTTCAAACTACACCAGCGTTGATGATGATGATGATAACGTCCTGTTATCCCTCCTTAGGGACATAGGGCTCGCAGACGAATTTTCTATTTGTCGCTATCCTGAGCGTCTACTTCCAGATCTTTCCAGCCGAGTCCAGTTGAGCCAGCATCCTTCTCAACTAATCGCCTACATGTGATTCGAGGCCGTCCTGACCGTCTACTGCCAGTCGATTGCCAGCGGAGACCCTGCTTGGACAGGTGGTTGTCCAGTCTACGGAGCGTGTGTCCGATCCATCGCCATTTCCTTACAAAGACTTAAGATCTCTAGGATGCGTCGCAGGCTACCAGCCACAATAATGCAGCGCGCCATTATTGCCGACTGCATTGCTGCCGCAAATGTCACGAACCCGAAATGGCAGTGACTTCTCATTCTTCACATTTACGTCTGTTATGCTTTTGACTGCATTAGTACAGCAGAAAGTGTGAATCCAACGTTACTTAAAGGTAAACAAACATCTTCCGAGCGTTGTCCCGACATTTTGCCACGGCTTATGGGAGCCTGGGGTCCGCTTGGCAACGAATCCCGAGAATTGGCGAAGGCATTCGTTTTAAGCGACTGCCATCTGACCTATCATCTCAGAGGGTAAACTAGGTCTTATTAGGATTAGTTCGGTTTCCTCACGATGTCTTCCTTCATCGAAAAGCGACTTGTAAATATCAAATGATATTTCGTACATAAGTTCCGAAAAACTCATTGGTACGAGCCGGGGTTTGAACCCGCGACCTCAGGATTGCAAGTCACACGATCTCACCGCTAGGCCGGCGCTTACCTAAAGGTAAACAAACAAAATAAATTCACGATAGAACTGTTTCAACCGCGGAAGTTTTCAATGCAACAGTATATTATAGTTCAGTATGCAGTGGTATTAAAGTTCAAATTGCATGTCAGTGACGTTTATTAAAACAAAAACGTCACTTTTGACACTGACATATCGTATCGTATCGTATCATATTTTTGACGTATATTAAAGTTCGAGTCGGGCCGTACATGTAACAGAAGTAGTGGTATACCCGACGAGTACACCAATTTGTATTTTCAACCCTGACCCGTATCAAAGCCATTAACTATATACATTTATATTATATATATATAAGTGTAACAAAGACGAGCGGTAATCCGCTCCCCCACCGTATGATTACTTGATTAGTCCTCTCTCATGCATAATGCAACGGTGCATAAAAAACTGCACACTATGCAAATTGATGCAGTTTAATTATCTAGCCGATGGTCAAACAAGCTACCGCGTTCAGGGAAATATTTTATTTATTTTTTATAAAGTTCATTTTGAATTTTTCACCACTCGGTGCAACGCTTTTATTAATAAATAGAGTAGCGAGGAACAGCTTTTTTTAATTCACTAGTGTTGGACCAAACTAAAGGATAATGCTAGAACGTCATCTGGCGCCTGATACTTAATTTTCGATTGGTAGAAAGCACCACGTGATCACAGATCAGCCTTCATAGAAAACGAAGTGTCAGACGCCTCGGCCCGGGCCCGGACCGGTCTAACGTGAGTTAAGGATAACTCTGCATGCAATTTGCAATAAAAAAGTGTGGCAATGCCATCATTAATATTTGTTAACTTAATAAGTAAACACTTTATTGTGCGAGAAAAAGGAATATTGATTAAGTCAGATAGAACGTAAATTGTAACAAAGGTTAATTACTCTCCCTTACTTTATTTTATTTCGGAATTTGAAATATCCTTAAAAACGTATTTTAGAGGCTCCACTAACACCTTTGGACCCGGGTATGTCCTTAAACTACGAGACTAGGAGAGGTAGGGCACAGCACAGCGATTGTCATTGCAGGCCGCGTAGCCAACGTTACAATCGTTAACGCTCCGTAGCGTAGCGTAGTCATCACTCAGTACTATTAGTAGTAGTTAGTATTTTCCTATGCATGTTTCAATCACTTAATCTATTAATGTATATTTGTAGTTAATAATGTAGTGTAAAAAGCCTCGAACTGTTTGAGTGTTGTTGCACACCTGTTATTGGTGCATAGATATTATACGTGGCCACTATACTTGTTACTTTGCTAGCTTTGTTTATGTACTGTTGGTGTGTCTTATAAAATAAAATAAAAAGATAAAAATAAAATCTCTCTCTATCACTCTTCTAAATTGGTGCGACTGTGACAGTTGCGTTTTGTTCGCCACGGAGCGTGAACGATAGGCACGTTGGCTACGCGGGTAGATCTAGAGCAGAGTTCAACTGGGGAAGTGTTGTGTTCCTGCCGGTGAGTAAGGGCCGGTACAAAATTAACGTTTTTTAATTTGTTACGTCTCTTTCGCACTCGTGAATTGTTCATGTACGCGAAGGCTTCCCTTTTGCACACTTTAATTATCTAAGCGTAAGCATCATTCAATATCTGTGATTTACCAAGATACATATTTGTCTTTAACCTCCATGGAGCATCTACGAGCTGACAATACTGCAATCTCGTGATTACATCCCGATCCGATGTGCCTCGGGGCCTCTAACAGGTGTGATGCATGCCCACGGCTCATTTGATTGATCCCATTGCATACTCGTGTAATGTACACATACATTACACGAGTATGCACGACTACACGTACAGTTGCGGACATTAATTGTTGAGCTATCTAGGGTTCACTTTACATTAGAGAAGTCATAGCGTTTTTATTGACAACTAAATTAGCTTCAACCCTAAATGGATATCTAAGCAATTACGAGTAAAGTATGTAGCTATACCTGTCCTATGCTTCATGAAGAAACTAAGAAACTTTCTGAAATAAAAGCTTGTAAAATAAGTGTTGAAAGTGACCAATTTCGTGATACATTGTCGAGTCCTATATCAGAGAGACTTCCAGTAACAGAAATAAATAATATATATTTCACCACACCAACTGGGAAAAGCCCTGTTGATTGTTCAAAAACTAATGAGAAAGTTGTATTTTATCCACATGTGGGGCAAAATAATCAGATGCAAAATTTGAGTTGTTTCCTTATTTTAGCTGGTAGAATTGACTTTGAAATAATGATCTTAAATTATATTTTTTTATTACGTTCATTTGGTTTGATTTTTTTGGTATTTCATAATTAGTTTACTCGCGTTGATGTGGTGAAAAACTTTGTGATTCACTCGGAGGCAAAGTTAGCTACGCTCGCGGTTCAATTTTGGAATCTATCGCTTGCTCGTGTATCAATATTAGCACGAGGGGTCAAACAACAACTTTGCCCCCTTGTTAAACAAATAACTATTGTAGAACTTTACGTAACTTTACATTATTTACACGTTTAAAATGTTTGGAATCAGAATTAAAATCATAATAACCATTTCGAACCGAGTTTTCATTGCAAATAGTCAAAATTAAAATATTTAATTCATGGCCAGATTATTTATTTATTTTAAACTTTATTGCACAATAAAAATAAGTACAAATGGCGGACTTAATGCCTTAAGGCATTCTCTACCAGTCAACCATAGGGCAAAACAGAAATTCTAGAATGTGGGTGCAGTGAGAAAAACAATTCAAAAGAAATGACAACTATAAAAGTAATTTTAAAAAACTATTTACAATGTTACACAAATTATATTAGGCACTACATATATATAGACATAATGCTATTTAAATACCAATATATATATATATACATAAATATAACATATAATATCAATATACAACATATAATATATAATAACAATATATTATAAAAACTATGCATATGCGCGGAGGAGGACTAACTTACTTGTGTTGCACTCAGCAGGTGCTTGTGAAGCATACAAATAGAAAGTACTGCAAGTTTAAGAGTTTAGGAGAAGAGATTATATGAAAAGTGAATTTTTCCAACTGAAGAGAAAGAATGATATGTCCTACAGCTCCTTATTTATAAAACGAAACACGTTTCTGTATTTATAGCATTAGATTAGTACAGTCACACACTTAAATTCCTGAGCCATTTAGGGTTCACTTTATATTGGAGATGTCATAGCGTTAGTATTGATAAACAAATTAGCTTGAACCGTAGATGGGTTAACATTTAAAACGGCCGACCGCTCATTGATTCGAGGGAAACCCAAACCGGACAATTCAAGATGGATTCTAAAAGGTCAACTTACAAATGACAATGTTAAAGAGCTAAGTGACCTTTTGAGGGCCGTTTGCTTAATTGTTCTGAACTGGGAAAGTTTTAGTAAGAGTGCTTGTGTTTCTACAATTGACAACTAAGACAGAACGTTTTAAGTGGTATCTAATATCTCAGTTAGTAAACTTAAGGCACACAATATTTCTAGGGTTCCGTAGACAACTAGAAACCCTTATAGTTTCGCCATGTCCGTGTGTCCGCCCATCCGCGGCTTTCCTCCGTGATCGTTAGTAATAGAAGGCTGCAATTTGGCATGGATTCATAAATTATGCATGACAACAGAACGGTGAAATAAAAACTAGTTTTTTTTATAGGGTACCATATAAAATATATTTTTCCGCTTCAACATACAAACGTCCCCAATAATCCGCCCTTGATATTACTTTATGGAAAAAAATACACAATATTTTGTGTAAGTATTAACCGCAGTCCCTTCGTTTGACTATTTTCTGTTTTCTAAGAATTAGGAGCGAAAAACAAATACCATTATTTGTTTTTTAAAAGATCATAACTTTTATTATATATTTTATAAAATCTTATTGTACGATTACTGTCCATTTAGCATCAAACGGGCCCTACGCCTGATTATCACACCGTATAAAAATAAGGTAGGTAACATAATTTTTATTACACCTATAAATCATAGTAAACGTGAAACATTACATGCGTATTAAGCGTATCACGAAATCTTTCATAATACTTCCGTAACAAACAACACAGCATCGTAACACTTAAATAACGACATAAAGGCACATTTAACCCCCCCGCACACTAGTGATATATGACAAAAATCAAAAAATCCTTTATAAGGACATAAATACTACGTGTTTTCTTGGAGCTTATAACATTCTTCTTGGCTCAGATAGCAATAGTTTAGCCGAAAGACCGGTAAATAATAAAGACATCACGCGGGTTCATTTCGTATCGTGGGTGTAAATGGTCTTATGGGCCGTCCTCGGCCGTTTCATGGATCTGCATGTCATGAGGATGTTAAAGGATTCATGAGGCTGTGGAGGGGGTCTTGGGTCTACAATTTTATAAGTATTTTAATTTTAATTTTATTAATTTAATGTTGTTGTTTTGCATACTTTTTACAATAGCCTAACATAGTTATTAAGTATTACTAACCATAATATGGAACCTAATGTATTCTGAAAAAAAAAAAGATTTTTTTATTTTATATTCAGCAAGGTTTCAGTTTTACCTGTTTTATAAAGTTTTAAAATATTGGCTAAGGTAGAAATTAATGGAAGACTGAAATAAAAACTTTTTGGAAAGTAGTAAACGGAACAAAAAATCATTTCTTTAGGTACACTTGTTCATTAACAAAATAGCGTACGAAAAGGAAAGCTGGCCCTGATACCCCCATGGAATCGAAAGTATACATATAATCCTTTTTTAGTTTTGCTAATTTTGCTTCATAGATTAGCTGTGAATCAGTACCTGGCGTTTTAATATAGTGGTCTTAAACACCAGTAATTCTTATTCATATTCTTTTTCCTTATGTGCGGGACGACATTTAAAAATAACAGTGTTCGTGATATTGCGTGCCCAATAATCAGGAATAAAATTTACGTTTAGAGATATTCGAAGTGTGCAAAAGGGAAGTCATCACGTATATGAACATTTCATGAGTATGACATAGGCAGACTAGAAGTGAAAAAACGTGACCAGCCACTTGAATATACATATCAAAACGCAAGGGGATTACGGTGGGTGAATATATCTTGGAATATACTGATACAAAATCAAATAATTAACGCAATCATGTTTGATTTAATACTATTTATTATTTCATAATTTGATACTTTTTATGACTCTTGACATTTTCCCCATTTTTATCGCAATTTGAGTATTTGACAAGCAGTCTGATATAAATCTGCAGTCGTTATACTAACATGTCTTTGGTTTAGACGTATCGTGTAGCCATATCATGTAGGGGGTAGGCACGATTCATTCCGGTCGTTTGAGACGCAAATTGAGTTTTTCGAAGACGTTGGCGCCGAACCAAGGATATGGGAGAGAAACAATATAGTTAAATATGTGAAATATTGTTATGAGGATGAGTAAGTAGTTTTTACGCCTGCTGAGTTTTGTCAGATAACCTACTTCAACAATTTTCTTTGGTAACTCGTGATTTTTTTGCTGTATTTCAGACTTTTAGAAAGGATAAATACAAAATGACATAAATGACCATTTAATTCTTTATCTTCTTCCTTACCATCCCATTTTTACTTTTTTGGAGTCGGCTCTCCTAATTATTTTGCGCCACGAAATTTTGTTGACGGTGGTCGGGTCTGATAGATCGTTATTTTTTTAATAAATGGGTCATGCTGGGCCATCATGTTGACGGCGGGCGTCCCTGGTCTGGTAAAACCATTGCTTCGACTTGTCAATATTATATCAAGCGTATATTTAAAGCAAATCGAGGCCGATAAATTGACAGTGACATCGTCCACGCCTACGCTGCAGCAGTAACGTTAAATATTACCATTGTTTGTCTGTTCAATACCAGTGGGGAGACACTAGAGCGTTCGGGCATTCTCGGCTCTGTTCGGCTCAGCATTAGGTACTCCGCGGCATTATTAGGATTGGCACAACTTGACGTCCTTTTTCATGCACAACCACAGATTAGATAATGACTTGAATTTTGACAACCCTAAGTAGCCGAAAGGGATAGATATACATTAGAAAAAGCATGATTTGTCCCTAAATAGCTGACAAACTTCGGTTTTGTAGGAAGTGTGGACCCGGGTATGTCCTTAAACTATGTCCAAAAGAGAGAGGGCATTGTGAATGCCATCTCGCTTTGTGTGGTAGCGCACAGCACAGCGCATGTCATTCCAGATCTAGAACAGAGCCCAACTGGGGAAGTACAGAAAACCGCAGCCAAATAACACTAGACCCTACTCATAGTGTTGTGTTCCTGCCGGTGAGTAAGGTTGCCAGAGCACAACCAGGGTGCAGGGTGTTAGGGTCGGCAACGCGCATCTAACTCCTCTGGAGTTGCAGGCGTCCATAGGCTACGGTAACCGCTTACCACCAGGTGGGCCGTATGCTTGTTTGCCACCAACGTAGTATAAAAAAAGTGTCATTTCTGTACGGTAGTACTATTATTTATTCTGTGCCAATACTTAATGCACTACAGTCCGCTAGCATCAACTCGACCAGTCCTTTATTTAACGCACGATACAAAAACTCCTTTTCCTAGCCTACATCTTCAGCATGGTATTAATGTACTAACGAAATGAACGAAAAATATGAAAAAATCTCCCCATCTCCCCGGAGGCCTGTTACTGAAAGAGGTTAGTTTATTCAAATCCGGAATACTCAGTATATCGTATTAATCTGATCAAACGCCCCCATGTACCCTCTTTGCCCCCTCTTTCTGTCGCTTGGGAATGTATTATTAAGTGTTGCGAGTCTTTTATTTACGCCTGGCTGACGTTTGACGCGTAGATGCTGGTTTGGTTTTAATATAGATTTGTAATGTGTTTACGCTTAAATTGGCCATATTACAAGCTTGGAATTAACTTGCCCTGTTAGTATGAAAGGTAGTGTGGGTCAAATCTTAGACCCCCTTCCCGATTGAGCTGATATTTTGCATATGTATGTAGACCGGATGACAATGCAATATTACCTATGATGACGTGGAGCTGATCTGATGATGGGACAGGAGGTGGCCATGTGAAGTGAACTCTGTGATAAAACAACGCAAACGTGTAAATAAAGTGTTTGGGGTTGCTAGAATTATCTCGATAAGTATTAGTTGCACGTGGAATGAAAAGTACCTACCCAAAATGAAATTTTTGGCAAATACGTATTTTTGAAAATGCAAATCCGCGACAAAAGCTTCTACCAAACATGAAATGTAACTAATATGTTTTGCCAAAAACGTATTCAGAATTGATGTACCTTATGTCATGTGATATTTACCAGGCGCTTTTCGGTCAATCGTGAGGAAACCGAACAAATTCCAGTAAGGTTTAGATACCCTCTGGATTGAAAAGTAAGATGGCAGTCGCTTCCGAAAAACCTAGTACCTGCGTCAATTCTTGGGATAAGTTGCCAAGCAGACCCCAAGAAGCGTGACAAGAAACCAGAATAACGCGAGGAAAACGATGACACACGAGATGGTGAAGTTTTTAGTAACTGTAATTGTTCCACGACGCAGTCGCTTGTGATTGGGTCATTTATTATTAGCAAATTGGTTCGCGATTTTCCTATAGACGTCGCGAATTTAGTTATTTATTTATTTATTTATTTAGGGGAACCTAAAGCAAATTTTTACACAGCCCCTTTAAAGGCGGGATAATTTTTTTCCAGTTTGAGACTCCAATAAGAATCTATGTACCAGAGCCGTTAACTTTTATTAATATTGTCCACATAATTAGCCTTTTTCTAAAATGTGTTTGACCCTCTTTTAAACACTTGGTAAGGGTATTAATAAGTAAAGGTGCGAGCAGACCGCAGCTTAAAAATCGGTCACGATACGGAATCTCAGTGACGCGTCGTATGCGTACCGTTTTTGACGCATGCTCCCCACACCGCTGCTTAAAAAACGGTGACGGTACGGAATCGCAGTGACGTGCTTCACGCGAATCTTTTTTGTTTACAAAACAGTCTTTTACGTCACCGGTGTGGTGTCTGCCATAAGATCTCCGTGTAATATTTTTTGCGATTTTTACGCAGATCAATTCACGGTGCGTCAGCGTATTTTAAGCAGCGGTGTGGGGAGCATGCGTCAAAAACGGTACGCATACGACGCGTCACTGCGATTCCGTATCGTGACCGTTTTTTAAGCTGCGGTCTGTACCCCTAGTGTAATTTTAGTCGATAGCGAAACGTGACGTACGCGTTTGCGGTAAGTCTCATTTTGTATGGGTTTTTGAACAGCGCGCTAACTTAAGCGGGACGTTTTGGAAAGTCAAAAATCTCATACAAAATGACACTTAACGCAAACGCGTACGTCACGTTTCGCTGTCGAAAATATTTACACTAGGGGTACAGATCGCACCTTAAACGAGTATACTTGGCCTAGAACTAGCTACAGTGCCTTCGGGTCTCCGTTTTGACAGAGTAAGCCCCGCTTAACGGCTTAACTCAGAGCAGAGGACTCCCAGGAAATTACCTGTAACAAGAACAAGATAGAATGTATAAACTGATAATAAGAGAAATTACACTAAACTTAATAAGCTAGAGGAATTAAAACGGGTTATATAAGTTTACTATGATAATTTCAAGGATTGAGCAGCTATATTTCATTTATAATAATAAATAATAATAATAATAGAATCTTTATTTCAAACCATATAAGTCCATATTATACATATTGTTAGTAATTTTCTTAACTAGATATAAAGATAGGTTAGTAAACTATATAACTATATCTACTTTTCTACACTAAAGGTACTTATTTTAAAACAATTTACATTTTACTACGAAGTAGGTAACCTGAATTTATCTATTTCGACCTACGAGCAATAGCCCCAGTTTTCCCAAGCCAGTGCATTAACATTGGACAATCATATTTATCTGCGAATACACCTAGAATATCTACTGTTGGTACTTTTTCTGACTTGGAACGATTTACTTGTGTATTATGGCTTGAAAATCGTCCGTGGTATTCGACATGTAATATTGAATTTAATTAATAAAGAATTGAAAACTTATTATATTGGTCGAAAACAACATATATTTCTCGACGCCATGCTGACGTTGACGATATATCAGCAATATCGGCTGTCAGCCCGCCGCAGCTAGCAAAAGTCGCCATTTTCCATTCACGTGGCCTGGCCACGACAGATACGGAATGAACAAACAACTAGATATTCTATCAAAATGTACCGGGAAATTGGATCTAAGCTTTATTTTCGTGCATTTTATAAAGTACAGGGTCAAGCAATGTCTAAATCATAAAAGCTAATGTGACGGTCACATAGGGTTTTGGATTTAACTTAGTTAACAGTTAAGGTTACCATTTCAATAAGCTTACCATTCTAATATGGTAACCTTTTAATAAGGTTACCTTATCATTTGGAAACCAAATTGATTGGGTTACCGAAATGATAGGCTTAAGCCTAAAGAGGGGTTTTCCGGTCCTTGATGTGACCTAGTAATGAAATTATGATTAATTAAGAGTGTCAGTTCCTTTAATATTCAAATGGAACTCTAATATCGGATATTGAGATCGAGTCAGACCAAGATAAGTTGGCAGTCATCTTGGCAGCCTAGACAGCGCATGTGCTATAAACGTCAACTTCTATGAAACGAATACGGGACTTAATCGCGTAAACTTACGTTTATTATATGGCCTGACGCTTCGAACGTGACGTTACGCTCGTGGTCACAGGCAGACTGGCGAGGAATTGTATCAACATCTTGCTGCGCGGGTTTTGCGAACTACCCGCACTTGATCTTGATTATTCACTTGTACTCTAGGGTTGTCACTTTGCCTACACACAACACTCACGACATCCGATCGTGTTGGTTTAAATCAATATAACTTCTATGAAATTATGACGTTCACTTAACACTTGCACAGGCTGGGCTATCAAAATCGCTGCCAACTTATCTTGGTCTGACTCTATAATCAAAATAATCAATCTGACAATATTACATAAGGGTGTTGTTTTACGTCATTATTTCATCGTCATCGACTAATATTAAGTTTCACTTGTCCTCGCATTTTTAAAACGACAAATCAAATCGTTATCATATGCCCTTTAGGCATTGTACTAAGGATGCTGTCAGGATTTCCTAGTTGTATCGTAATACTGATACATTGTGCAAGGAAGCCGCCAGTTCTTCGTTCACCGTTACGTCAACCAGACGTCACGAATTCTGCAAAAAACTTGTGCGCGCTGGGACTCCAATGGACCTAGAGTTTTAACGCCCAGGGCCTATTTTAGATATAAGCCAGTTATGTATATTGTTGCCAGTTGTGTATTATATCCATTATGTATACTGTTATTTTAAATAACTTATCATAATTGCTATCAGAAAATGATACCTACACCTCAATTTCAACACCACTGGCAAAATATAAAAAATCACGATATTCCATCGCATCGCTAGCGACATTTCAATTTTAAATTGGTTATAATTGAATCCCAAGTAATATCCAACTCGTGACAAGAAAATATTAAAGTAAACAATAATATCCGAGAAGTGGCACAACTTTAATTGCACGCGAATAGTATTTCAGTTTCTTGCGAGCGACCGCGACTTTCTAATTGCTAGTTACAGGATGGCCCAAAAGTTAACAGAGACTATTTAGGTTTTTTTTTCTTACTAACCGTCTTTTACAAAACGTCATTCAAAAAAAAGCGGCCAAGTGCGAGTCGGACTCGCGCATGAAGGGTTCCGTACCATTTAAGACGTATTAAAAAAAAATCTACTTGCTAGATCTTGTTCAACATTTTACCACTTTGGACACACATTTTACCACTTTGGAACTGTCTCTCGCGCAAACTATTCAGTTTAGAAAAAAAATGATGTTAGGAACCTAAATATCATTTTTGAAGACCTATATGGATAGGTCTATGGAGATACCCCACACGTATGGGTTTGATGAAAAAAATTTTTTTTTAATTTATTGACGTATTAAAAAAAAAAACTATTCACTAGATCTCGTTCAAACCAATTTTCGGTGGAAGTTTGCATGGTAATGTATATCATATATTTTTTTTAGATTTTTCATTCTGTTATTTTAGAAGTTACAGGGGGGGGGGGGACACATTTTTTCACTTTGGAAGTGTCTCTCGCGCAAACTATTTAGTTTAGAAAAAAATGATATTAGAAACCTAAATATCATTTTTGAAGACCTATCCATAGATACCCCACACGTATGGGTTTGATGAAAAAAAATTTTTTTTTAAATTTTTATGACGTATTAAAAAAAAACTACTTACTAGATCTCGTTCGAACCAATTTTCGGTGGAAGTTTGCATGGCAATGTATATCATATATTTTTTTTAGATTTTTCATTCTGTTATTTTAGAAGTTACAGGGGGGGGGACACACATTTTTTCACTTTGGAAGTGTCTCTCGCGCAAACTATTCAGTTTAGAAAAAAATGATATTAGAAACCTAAATATCATTTTTGAAGACCTATCCATAGATACCCCACACGTATGGGTTTGATGAAAAAAATTTTTTTTTTAAATTTTTTTGACGTATTAAAAAAAAAACTACTTACTAGATCTCGTTCGAACCAATTTTCGGTGGAAGTTTGCATGGCAATGTATATCATATATTTTTTTTAGATTTTTCATTCTGTTATTTTAGAAGTTACGGGGGGGGGGGGACACACTTTTTACCACTTTGGAAGTGTCTCTCGCGCAAACTTTTCAGTTTAGAAAAAAATGATATTAGAAACCTCAATATCATTTTTAAAGACCTATCCATAGATACCCCACACGTATGAGTTTGATGAAAAAAGATTTTTTGAGTTTCAGTTCTAAGTATGGGGAACCCCCAAAATTTATTGTTTTTTTTCTATTTTTGTGTGAACATCATAATGCGGTTCATAGAATACATCTACTTACCAAGTTTGAACAGTATAGCTTTTATAGTTTCGGAAAAAAGTGGCTGTGACAGAATCGGACAGACAGACGGACATGACGAATCTATAAGGGTTCCGTTTTTTGCCATTTGGCTACGGAACCCTAATTAAACTATAATACCTAAAGGTTGTCTGGAAGAGATCGCTTTTTAGCAATAAGACCGCCTGTTGTTTACCTCTTCTTAATGTGCTGTAATATTTGTATTGTTTCTGAATTGAGGTATGCAATAAAGAGTATTGTATTGTATAATCATTTAACTAAATTAAAACGTAATTTACGAAATATTATTTTTGAGTTTTGATACACCAATGCAATAGTTTGTTCAAATTATCAACAATGTGCCGCAGAGAAAAAAAATGTATTTTACAGGTTGAATATTTTTTTCACGATTTCGCCATTGGTCCCGTAATAAAAATTAAAACAATAAATATTACTTCGATAATACTCGAAATGTAATAATTTTATAGGTCATATTGAACAATCCATACTAATAAAAAAAATTAAAAAAATTACTTTGCTAATCCGTGAAAAGATAACGTGCTAGTCAATCACTGCTAACCAGTTATACTTACTTGCGTATTTTTACATACAAAGACTGTTCAGTTGTCGAACGTCACACCGTCAACATCTCCAGCGTCTCCTGAGGATGCCTCGTAGAGAGGCGAAACACGTGTCGAGTTTTGTACTTTTGGAGGTAGGTTGTTATATTTATTTGCATATTTATTTTTGCGGTGGGAGGGTGGGAACATTGCATGTAAAAATATGCAAGTAAGTATAACGGGTTAGCAGTGATTGACTAGCACGTTAACTTTTCACGGATTAGCAAAGTAATATTTTTTGTTTTAATTAGTATGGATTTCCGCAAAGTAACGCCTGATTCTATTCAATACCCTTAATAAAAGTTGTTCAATATGACCTATAAAATTATTACTCAGAGCACCTCAGAGTATGGCTGGTGATAAAAAATTCATACTGTAGAGTTATTAAGATATTTTGGACCATCCCCTATAACGAGAATAAGTTTTAAATTAGAATTTTCCAGAAGCATGTTAGTGATAAAAAGTACAAACACAATACACATACACAAATAGCAAATAGATAGATAGATAGATAGATAGATAAATCATTTATTGGGCAGCTGCAAAAACACACTATATAAAGTTTAGCAAATAAAAAAACAGAGGTCTCGCTTGCCCTAAGACTCAATTTGCCCACACTCAAGCAACCCATGGAAACGCTTGGTCAAAGAAACCAATCGGACGGAACGAAAAACGAATGCAGGGCGCCATTTTGAATTGAATAAATATTATTGGAAATGTTTCGTTGCAGCCGCACTCAACCGCTGAGTTCGCACTCAATCGAACAATAGAAGCTCTGAGTAATGCTGGTTCTTATTTGAAAATACTTTGAAGTGTTTGACGATTGTTTTATTTTAAAACTAGAAAATTTTATGCTCTCATTCGGATTTATACAATATTTTAAATAACTAATCACGTCTTTAGCAAAAATACCTTACCGTCTACAACTTGGTAAATGCAAAAATTATCAAAAAAATACAATTTTACTGCAGTCACCAGAACACAGAAAAGTTGCGACAGACAACTATCTACTACCAGAATTCGTTATCATATGACAGTACCTGACCTTACTTGGTATATATATGTACTGGGACTAGGGTTTATTCTCCCACGTATGAACTAACAATGGGCTACAAAAGCTACTAGGCACGGTACAAATGCGGGGTTGGCTCGTTTGTCAAAGCGTGCGAAATAAAAATAAATAAGTGCTCAGCGAGATACTCGTCCCACGGGATCTAGAATAAGAATTAACAACGATATATTTATCATTAAGTATCATATGCCACTAAGCTGTCATTTATCATTAATGACCTGTTTCAATTTGCTAGTTAAGACATTATTTGGTATTTAATAAATATATTGGGACAAACTTACAGTCACTACACTCAGTTTTCATCACACTTGCTCGAAAAAGATCTTATTTCGTGCAGGTGTGCTGAAAGACAAAGGCCTATTTTGTTCCCGCAGGAGTTATGGATTGTGAAAAAAAAAGCTATAACTCCCTAGGGAGTTATGCCTTTTTTTAAATATGTCACTTATTCATACAAACCAAGTAGCATAAATGAGTTTTACTTTTAAAATACTGACGTTTATAATTTAATATTTTTGTTTATGTTTAAAATTATTTAAATTGATTAATTTAACAGCCGTTTAAAATATTTTTACTTAATTTTCAATCGTGGCTGAATGCCGAATAGGTTTGTGCCTTCGATGCCTCACCTGCCAAGAAATTACAAAATGGCGGACGAATGTTTGATAATTATGTCACCGTATTTAAGAATTATTTCGCTTAAAATTTAGTTTTTTCTTCGCATTTCTGATGAAAAACATTGTGTGTAACTCCGGGGGTAAGAATATTGATTGAATTACCACCCTCGTATCCAAAATTTCACTTACCCCCCTCGTTGCACAATGTACTATAACTTAGACTGACAATCGACTACAAAAGTTTTGCAAACCTACTAGGCACGTTACGAGACTTACGAGTTACAAATGCGGGGTTGGCGCTCGTTTGTCAAAGCGTGTGAAATAAGCGCTCAGCAAGATTGCCGTCCCGTGGGACTTGCGATAGGATTGCGAATAGAATTACTTATAGATAAGAATTAACAGCGTAAATCTTAAGAAGGGGAATAAACCTAGAAAATTACATGGAAACTAAAACCGTGTAAAACTTGCAAAGGAAGATATGGCCGTCGCGCTTTTACCTTTTATCTTAATTACTACGAAAATAATTCTGTTTAAAACGTAGCTTATCAGGTCCTCAGAGCTATTTTATTCTAAAATAAATTAATATATGCAGATGCACTATTATATGCAGAGTAATGATATACAATTGCAAATAAATGAACTAAAACAAAATGTATTAGCTTTAATGCTTAAGGCTCAGGGTGTCAGAAATTATGCAAAATTGAACCAAAATTGAAATAAAGTTCACAATCAGGTGGGAAATATATTTCGTCAGTCTTATGAATGAATGATTGAATTACACATATGTCAAAACATTGGTTAACATAGATTAAAATTTATGCATAACACATAATTAATAAATTAAATTAAAAATCATAAGAACCATAACACTATACATTACTAAGTATACATTCCCTGGATATTAATTATAAAAGTATTTTTGGGGTATTATATATTATAAGGGCTAATTATATTCTGCTCTACAATTTAAAATGAAAATTAAATCATAATATTAAGAATGACATACAATTAATTAAATTTAATTAAAAATCATAACATTACTAAGTATCAAAATTATGCCGCTGTAAAAAAATACAATAAATATTTACATAAAAGGCTACGTTCAGTCACTAGTCAGTCTTATCTAGGTTCTAAAATAGCAAACTTAACATTCCAGCTCAAAATGTCCCCTGCGATTGTACGAAAGTTTAAATAAAACGACATTTGACCTAGTTATGGTTAAATAACACATCTTACACACAAAGACCATTAAAGGCTAAAACACACCTAAGCGACCCGTTGCACGAACAACACTATAACCGAGTTGAAACGATGCTATTAACTGCTCCCTGGGCGTAATTTGTCGCTTCCTAACTGTCCCCCTTTCTCAAATGAAAATTTCCACCTGTATTTTTTTCATTAACATTTGAAGGTGCAAAACACCGCGCTTATGTTGAGTTTCATTTAAGGAAATCAGTTAAATTTTTCTCATTTCCTCTCCGCGAAAATCATAAAAAGTTGGCCGTCGCTGAGTTTTTTTAGGTCATTTATTTGTGCGCTCGATTTCCTTTTTCCTTATTAAGTAATAACGTCTGCTAAAAGGTACCTATTTATTAAAACGTATAAATTTAATTAAGTGATTGAAGATTGTTAACGTATACGCGTAATTTTTTTTGATAATTTTGTGAAAAAAAGGTCTTTTTATTTACTTTTTTAAAGAATCAAGTTATAAAATGTCTCGCTTTTAAAGCACATTTATTTTTAGGGTTATGGTCGTACATAGTGATATATTTTAAAGCTAGGTGGCGCACAGAACTCGACGCTTAGCGCGATTAATTAAGGCCAGACTGCCTGTGGCCATACTTTACGTTTATGTTGGAGTTTTGCTGACCTGCAGCAAGTGTGGTGAGCAGCAACAAGTAAAACGAGACCAGCCTTATAAACTCGCTTCACGTCTACTTATGTTTCTCGAATATCGGCCCGATTCGAAGAATGAGATACGATAACGATAAGTTCTGGTTTAGATAAGTTCTCAATTAGATATCGTTTGTATGTCGTATAATTGACAGAATCACCTCGATCCGGGCAACCAATGTCACTTTGACGTTAGAAATGTCGTAGATAGATCTTATTGGGATCACAGCGGAATCGAAATAAACGTCAATTTTGACATGTGGTATAGTTACCGATCTTTTAAAGATCTTAAACGTGTCTTAGAGCTCATTTAGACGGTACGAGAATTTGTATGCGAGTTTCATTACATTGCGGCATTTGACCGGTTGGCCGGATTGGTTGTAACCTCAATAGTCCGCAATGTAACTAAAATCGCATGCGAGTTCGCGTGCCGTTTAAATCAGCCCTTAATTATTCTTCAAATCGGACCGTATGTCGTTATAGTAAGAAACTTAGAAACATTTTTACATTCCTGTAACTAAATTTTTATAAACCTTCAAAATGACTTTTGAAGTAATGAGTTCGTTGAGATCGTTTAACGTAGGTGTGTGTATTTGTTACAAATGTATGCTTTGCCACAAGTAAATAATGATCGAGTGACTTGTATATACATAGAATAGAATATTTTTTATTCGTAAACACAAACAAGACACATTACATTACATCCCGCCATCTGTATCCGTCATCATCTGTATTCTCTGATAAATATGACCTCGGTCTCTTTAAAGCAAGAGTGAATAGGCTACTTCTGAACCGGTGAGTTCCATCTTAGGCCCTGTCTTCACTTTCCATCAGGTGTGACTAGAGCCAATCGCCGATCAGTTTTTTAATAAATAAAAAAATAAAAAAAAACATAATATAACAAAAACAAAGGAAGTATAAAGTGCCACGAAATGGCCTCATCTCCGCATGCTGCTAGTGGCTTCCAGCGCTGATCTTCCGATGAGACCATCAAGTGAGAAAAATCACGATAGGTAACAGTATCAGTATATATTAAGTATCGGTATCGTTTTATAAATTATCTAAACTAACGAGACGCCTAGATATTTTTAATTTGACACCCGATACTTTTGACTTCGAACTTTGGATCCTCAAACACTTCTCATTTACAACCACAGGCGTACCTCATCTCACCTCAACTCCTAAGTCAACTCATTAGAAATTTACAACTTTTCCAAAGCGATATTATATCGCTGGCGTTTTAATTATGAAATCAGAATGGCGCCGTGCTAATTATTACCATTTCCTAAATTATAGAAACCGCAGAGTTCCAGCATTCCACGAATTTCAGTCTCCGGTTTCACTTTGTGGGCGCTTACACAATATAAATAATTAATAAATATTATATTATAGGGACATTGTTACACAAATTGACTAAGTTCCACAGTAAGCTCAAGAAGGCTTGTGATGTGGGTACTCAGTCAACGATACTTATATATAATAGATAAATACTTAAATACAATAAAAATATCCATAACTCAGGAGCAAATATCTGTGCTTATTATTATCATTTGAACTCAGGACCATCGGCTTCATTTAGGCAGGGTCACTACCCACTAGGCCAGACCGGTCGTCAAAAGAACAACGGTTGAATGAAAAGTACATTTAGTCTGTCAGACAACTTTGTCAGTAGAAAATGGCGCGCAATTCAAATTTTCCACGCGACGATAATCCTTCGCGCCTACATTTTTTAAATTTGCCGCTTTTTTCTACTGACGGAAATGGCTTGGCAGGTTATAGTTATTTTAAGCACGCTATGAAATCTTAGAAGAAAGGTTTCCACAGTTTAATGGTTATGTAGTTTTTTTTTAAATAGTTAATTTTTTTTATTGTAATGTTTTTTTTTCTAGATTATTATTCTTACTTATAGACTTGAATTCTTAATTATTAATTATGACATGACCAGTGGCGTAATGTTCGGTAAAAATTGTAATTGCATGCATTGTATTATGTTTTTATCTGCAAATAATTATTAATTGATTGACAGCTACTACTTTTATGTCGCCTTTTACTAGCCTGTGGTGCCGGTCAGTACAATATTATCAGCGCAAGACGATAACTAGACAGGAGTTAGCGCATGCTCTGATCGAGTTAAGATTTTTTTTTTTATACTATGTCGGTGGCAAACAAGCATACGGCCCGCCTGATGGTAAGCAGTATCCGTAGCCTATGTACGCCTGCAACTCCAGAGGAGTTACATGCGCGTTGCCGACCCTAACCCCCTCCCGCCCCTCGTTGAGCTCTGGCAACCTTACTCACCGGCAGGAACACAACACTATGAGTAGGGTCTAGTGTTATTTGGCTGCGATTTTCTGTAAGGTGGAGGTACTTCCCCAGTTGGGCTCCGCTCTAGGTCTGGAATGACATCCGCTGTGCTGTGCCCTACCACACAGAGCGAGATGACATTCACAATGCCCATACCTCTCTTGTGGACGTAGTTTAAGGACGTACCCGGGTCCAGATAAAGATAAATGTTGTATCGCCTCATTAAGAACATAGTATTATAATTGCACGCCTATATATAAGCACTAATTAATATGGAAAACAAAATAGTTAAGTTCATTATTACCTTATTATCAATACATTAAAAAAAATACTCATCAGCCGCTGACCATCTACAATCTCAATACTAAGAAAATTATACCTGTTTCGTATTTTATTCGTAATGATTAAAGCGTTTATTTAAAGTCAATATACTGTTTATTATGTAGGTGAGGTTTCTTGCAGATTATATCTTGTACAAACTCTGTTTAATTTGTTCAAAACAAACACATTTACAGTCATTAATATTTATTCTGTTCCTTGACAGAGGCTTGTTGGCTTGAGGGAATTATTTTATCCGAGATTCGTAACTGGTGTAGACTTCAGATCATGTTGTTTACTTAAACTTACGTAAACTTTATGTATATTGTTTGGTCAATTCATTTCCATAGGTATTGAAATTAAACAGTATTTTATACAATAATGATATAATGAGAGCTTTTCAGTCGAGTACCGTGTCGCAACGAAGCTAGCTGAGTAGCCTAAGTAAGGTACGAGATTGAAAAGATTATATTACTATTGTATACAATACTTTTTACTACGGGTCATCTAAAATAGTACTTTTTTTACTATAAAATCTTTTTTTATCATTAAACTTAATTTATTTTAATAATATCAAGAAACACAATATAAGCAATATATAAAGAATAATAATGTCTTAATATCAAACTACCATAAAAACTAAAACTATAAAATCTAAATAATTACCAATGAAAATCGGTAAGTATCGCAGAAATCGAAAATGTATTATAAAATACCATTGACGCCGGTTAATGTCTTTTCTGAAGCGTGGCGGCACGTGATTGGTCAAATTCTTTATAGTTGGCTATAGCGTATCGAAATGAATATTATAGTTGAGTTTGGAGCCCGTACATGAAAAGTATTTAGTGCATTCTTATAGTTTGTACATTACAGTCTACGAGTAGAAAACGTATTTAATTATCTACTAAGGAATAAATTAAAACCAAATTAACTTTTTTTTATTCTTAACAGTATACATTGTGTCGAATAATAATTCATGCATATAATTAGTACATACATAAAATACTTAGAATGGGGTCACATCTAATATAGTGAATTCACCAATGATAAGACATAATAGACTTTAGATGGATTATAGATATTTATATACGTATTTATTATAAACGAGCGATACTACTTTTTAGGGTTCCGTAGCCAAATGGCAAAAAACGGAACCCTTATAGATTCGTCATGTCCGTCTGTCTGTCCGATTCTGTCACAGCCACTTTTTTCCGAAACTATAAAAGCTATACTGTTCAAACTTGGTAAGTAGATGTATTCTATGAACCGCATTATGATGTTTACACAAAAATAGAAAAAAAAAACAATAAATTTTGGAGGTTCCCCATACTTAGAACTGAAACTCAAAAAATCTTTTTTCATCAAACCCATACGTGTGGGGTATCTATGGATAGGTCTTTAAAAATGATATTGAGGTTTCTAATATCATTTTTTTCTAAACTGAATAGTTTGCGCGAGAGACACTTCCAAAGTGGTAAAATCAAAAGACCTTTTGGAAACTTAGCTACCAAAGCTAACCAGAAGCGTTAGCTTTCATAATTAAACATTTATGTCAGTCTTGATAAAAATGCCTATCTGCCTTATAAATCCGTAAATAAGTAGTAAATAGAGGGATAGATAAATAAATAAATAATATTATAGGACATTTTTAACACAAATTGACTAAGTCCCACAGTAAGCTCAATACTGCTTGTGCTGTAGGTACCTAAACAGCGATATAATATATACTCGTAACTATAAATACTTAAATACATAGAAAACACCCATGACTGAAATACATAGAAACAAATATCCGTGTTCATCACACAAATATATGCTCTTACCAGGATTTGAACCCGGGACCATCAGCTTCATAGGCAGGGTCACAACCCACTAGGCCAGACCGGTCATCAAAGATAGATAAAATACTGTTCTTTTGCACACCCCAGTAAAAGATACAGCTTAAAGAAAAACAATTGGTTAGTGGTAGAGGCAGACAACAGGCAGTCATATCGCTAAAGAGAAATCTCTTCCAGATATTTTTTGGGTAGCGGAAACAAAACAATGAATTAAAAATAATAGGTATTGCAAGAATTCGTTATGAAGCCTACTTTCATACCCACAATTTAGTAAATATGTTGAAATGTGGAAAAATATTTTGTCCATTCCACGTCCAGCTTTACATATTAAGTTATTAAATAATTGTATATTAAAATGAATTTTTAAAAGTAATTATTACAATTAATAATGTAAACTAAAACTAAAATATGACTAAATTAAATCTAAAATAAAACTAAAATAAATCTAAAAAAAATGGCCCCTGCGGCATAGTATCGAAGACGCTGGCAGCATTTCCTCGCTGGATCGTTAGACTGATGCGTTGAGCGAGGAAGCTGCCAGCTCTTTGATCTTCGGTGGCGTCTCTGAGTCTCTTAGACAGATCTTTTTAAGAGACTCAGAGCGCCAGGGCCCCACGGACCAAGGGTCTCGACACCGAATGGAATAAAATTGTACTCGGCGCCGATACCCCTGTATTTTCCTACCTTGGCGTTCTCCGCCGCCAAATGTGGAAATATGTTTTAATATGTTAGTAAGAATAAATTCAACGGTTATAAAAACAGTTTTAGTCACAAAATACATCACCTTCTTCATAAATTTATTTGTACGTTTCTAATTAATCATAAAACACCAACTTAATGTCAAAAAGCTCGGAAGTCTCAAATCATTTCACAAAGAAGCGTTTCAAATTTACAAGTCGGCATTAATTAAAAAAAGACATCTCGTTAACGACTGCTTCCAATCCTGTCAATTGGGGCAATATCGCGATGACAGAATTGCTATTCCAATATTCATGAACGGTGACGATTGCTTTTGCCTTCTTTAAAAACACAGAATGACAAATTGCCGGGAATAAGTTGAAAAAGGTTTTGCGCCCCTGGCTCTTTGTAGCTCGTGTTTTGATCTTTGTTATTGCAAGCGTTTTGAAGAGAACGATTTAAAATAATCGGCCAGGAGCATATCGGGCCATGCTCAGTGAAAGTATTTGTTAAGCTTTTCATTTACGTTTTCTTTTTCTTTTTTGAAAACAGGAATGACAGATTGCCGGGAATACGTTAAAAAAGGTTTTGCGCCCTGGCTCTTTGTAGCTTTTGTTTTGATCATTGTTATTGCAAGCGTTGTGAAAATTATTTTAAAAAAGGTGTTTTAGTAAAGGGAGCGGTGGGGGGCCGAGTGCTTCTAACGTCCGACTTTAAAGCCGGTGATCGCGGGTTCAAATCCTGGCTCAAACAAATGAGTTTTTTGGAACTTGTGTACCACTAGCTTTTCGGTGAAGAAAAAACAGCGAAAACACATATCTGCGAAGAAATTCAAAGATATATGAGTAGTTCACAACTGCGATACAGGGGACTACAGCCCAAGCCCTCGAGTGCATCGATGTTTCTGCCCGGATTTTTGAAATTTGTGGCAGTAATGTAGTGGACAGTAAGACCGGCTTTGTCAAAGAGGCTGGTTGGGGAGAAGCTTCCAGCGCATTAGTATTGCAATTCATAAGAACCTGAAACAAGTCTGAAAGTCATAACTACCTGCATATATTTCTTATTTCAAACGTACTACTACATTTTACTGCCAACCACTTGTTCCATCGACTACATAAAGCCGGCAAGATTGAATTTCCATTAAAACGTATTTGCATTCACTTTAAACGTAGCGCGGAAGGAAAGAGCATTTCTCAGTAGCGAGGATTGAATGTGACGCTAATAAGGAGCACGATGTAATAAGAACAGACTTGTGAGCGCAACGGTGCTTTCAATGCAGTACGGAAAGATCACTTTGCATGTACGTAGTCTACAACACTTGTAAAATGTTTTTTTCGCCACTCAAGCTCTATATCAATGTTCTCTATATAAAAGTTCTCTTTATTCGTTGAAAACTGATAAAAAAGTAGCATTTTAGCCACTAGAGTAGCAAAGAAATTAGATGCTAGACCCTACTCATAGTGTTGTGTTCCTGCCGGTGAGTAAGGTTGCCAGAGCTCAACGAGGGTGGGAGGGGGTTAGGGTCGGTAACGCGCATGTAACTCCTCTGGAGTTGCAGGCGTACATAGGCTACGGATACTGCTTACCATCAGGCAGGCCGTATGCTTGTTTGCCACCGACGTAGTATAAAAAAAATGCAAATTTTGAGTTGTGTTGCCTAGTGGAATCAACTTTTAAATGGTGATTTTTAATAATAACCTCAAACTGGTTTAACTCGTTACAAGGTCTTCTTTTTAATGTTAGATTCATTTTAATACTTCTGACTGAACTAAAATGTGACGTTATCTATGAAAAGGGACCTTATTGTCGATGGCGCTTCCGCCGTTATAAACTATACAACGCTGCCGATACAAATACAAGGCTGCGCGACGCAGTGCGGCGTAAGCGCCATCGACAATAAGGTCCCTTTTCATAGATAATGCCACAAATATTCATTATACAACTCTTTATAAAACACTTTAAATATGTATTCATAATACCCTTTCTCCATCCCGGCAATGCAGGTCAGTCAACTTATTCTATAGAACCAATCGCAGTCAACCGGTAAATTTTCGTTGAAATTTCGAAGAGATTCATTAAAATGATGCTGCAAAATAGCTGCTAATACTTTTGTTGGATTACATTTCAACTATATCCATAAAAGATTACGTCATTACGATAATATGAGAAATCACGTGTTTTTAGTCAATCGCGTGACATGCTTCGTAATGTGACCACTGCTCATACATTTTTCAAAACTTATATAAAACCTGGGGTCTATCACGATTTTATTGTGTAACTTTTATTTCTGACGTTTCGACGCAGGTTTCATTGGCCGTGGCCGCGACCACGACCAGTTAAACCTGCGTCGAAAAGTCGGGAATAAAGGTAAGAAAAAAAATTCGCGATAGGCCAGGATTTAAATATGTTTTAAAATGTGTTCAAAACGCGAAAATTTCAAATGTTATATGCACTGTTGGACGCCAATGTTGATTTAGACTTTCCGAAACATGTCGGGCTAGTGAGTAAAAATACGTGACTTTTTTTGTATAATATTAGTATCGAAAAATTTGTTTAGTATTCGTTTTAAGAGAGGTATGAGCACGGTGAATGTCATCCCGCTTTGTGTGGTAGGGCACAGCATAGCGGATGTCATTCCATGTCCAAATCTAGAGCAGAGCCCAACTGCATGGGGAATAACCTCCACCTTACAGAAGACTGCAGCCAAATAACACTAGACCCTACAAATAGTGCTGTGTTCCTACCGGTGAGTAAAGTTGCCGAAGCTCAACAAGGGTGCGGTGTGTTAGGGTCGGCGTATGTAACACCTCTGAAGTTGCAGGCTTCCATAGGATACGAAGACTACTTAACATCAGGCGGGCCGTATGCTTGTTTGCCACCGATGTAGTATAAAAAGAAGTATGTCTAGCGACAGTTTAAATTTGAATCAGATAAATACAAAGTGCACTATCAATGCCCCAAACGCAAATATAAAACTAAAATTTACAAGGCTCATGTCTGGAAAACGTGAAAGGTTTCTGTTTGCAACCTTTTACGGTTCAAATCTAGCAAATATGGTTAGACTGCAAACTCGAACGCGGATATAAAATGTACAACGCGAGATTTGGTTCAGTATTTTGTTTACATGGGATATGGAGGCCAATTCCGATAAAACAATTTGTTATGACGTTGACCAGGTTTTCTGTGACTTACACTGAGACATGCTAGACAAACTTAATAACGTATGTATGTAATAATGTTAATAATAATCCCAGGACTAAAGAACCCAGGAACCCTTGCAATCCGGATGGCTCGGGTTCAAACCTCGGCTCATACCAATGAGTTTTTCAGAACTTATTTACGACATATCATTAAATATTTACCAGTCGCTTTGCCGTGAAGGTAAACATCGTGAGGAAACCGGACTAATCGTAATAAGGCCTAGTTTACTTTATGGCTTGGCAGTTGCTTTCGTAAAAACTAGTGCTACGCCAATTCTCGGGATTAGTTGCCAAGCGGACCCCTGGTTCCCATGAGCCGTGGCAAAATGCCGGGACAACGCGAGGAAGAAGCAAGGGGGGGGGGGGGGGACTGAAGAACCCTGGTCAATTATTTGTAAAGTACGATCAATACAAACTGATGATATAGGTACAGCAACAGCATCGGCGAAACAGATTATGTCAGCAGAAATATGAGAAAGAGAACTTCAACCTTCAAGGGAACATCTTTTAAAATAAAAAATTGAATAACGGTTTATGAAACTTAAAAATGTGTAATAACACATTACTAATGTAGGTTATAACACTAGCCACACTACACACTAGCCTGTGATCTGTTCGCTACATGACATAAAATAAATGTACAGATCTTTAAAACATATTACATTAAGGACACACCCCATTTGCGGGCATAAATATTTAAATGTAACACAAAATGATTACTTACGTCAACTGATCTTTCTCTCGTTGCGCCTATCCTATTCGAAAGCACCGTTATACCTCTGTCAGCGCATGTTAAAAATCTGGGCTTAATTATCGACAGTGGTTTGACATGGGAGCAACATGTGTCTGACGTTAGTCGCAGGGTGACCAATACATTGCGGGCGCTTTACAGGCATAAAAACTTTTTACCGGCAAGTACTAAAATTTTACTTGTTCAGTCCCTAATATTACCAATCATTGACTACGCTGATGTGTGTTGCACTAACATTACACAGGCCTCGCTTTCCAAACTTGATCGTCTCCTCAACAATTGCATCAGATTCCTTTTTAACCTCCGCAAATATGACCATGTCTCTGCTTTTCGCTGTAAACTCCAATGGCTCGCAATTCGTGAACGCAGGTCATTGCGAATTTTATGTACTTTATATTCAATTTTATTTGACCCAGCTGCACCCAGTTATCTCAGGTCTAAATTTGAATTTATAACAGCCCGTCCTGGTTATGTTCTTCGTGCTTCTCGAACTCTGAGGCTGGCTGTCCTCCCTCATCGGACTGGATTCTTGTCCAACTCATTCACTTGCCAAGCAATACGTCTGTGGAATGCTCTCCCTCTGCCTATCAGACAAGCTCAGAGCAAGCTTTCATTCAAAAGCAAGTTGCGTAAGCACTTATTTGAAAACATTCGTGACTAAATGTCTACGTGATATCTCACACTAATAGGTACATTATTATTATATATATATATGTATGTTTATTTATATATATTGAATATGTATATATGTAGGTATATTTAAAATATATATTTGTGTAAGTATACTATCATAGTAGTCTCGACTTGTGTCTATTTCCATATCAACTCTTTACAATCCTGCACCAAACTAACTATTTCCGTTTAGCCCAATGGTTGACTGGTAGAGAATGCCTCAAGGCGTTAAGTCCGCCATTTGTACTCTTTTTGTAAATTTGTGCAATAAAGTTTAAACAAAATGATGAAGTACAAAGTACTTTCTATTCTCTAATCTATTAGTGATTGGCAAGGCTCGGAACCGGTTTTAAATTACCGGTAAATACCGGTTTATTTCGGTTTTCCTTCGAACTTTTATAAGAACGCGAACGTTTTAAGAACTTTATTGTAACCTAGAAAACCGGCTAATTTGACGGGCGACGTAAACATAGACACCGACATGGGAAGAAACCAGTTTTTATTGTTCTAAACCGTTTAATTTGACAAGAACTGTCGGCTCTTTATCATTTGTCACCATGCCTGTCACGTTCTACCAAGTATGTAAGTGCGAAAGTGACGGGCATAGTGACAAGCGATAAAAATGAAACCATGCTGCCACTGCTGTTCTCATAAAACCGGTTTACAAATAACGGTTTTTTGAGCAAAACCGAAATTAAAAGGTTTTGCGCCACGTACATGATAACGGTCTGGAAATTTAACCGGTTTCCAAGCCTTGGTGATTGGCACATCATTTTGCATGAACCACCGTGAATCACCGTGAGCAATCTTAAAGGTACCTTGAGGCTGTCAGTTTCTGTCCCAATAGACTTTCCTCCGCTATTCTAACTGACGTAAGTAACTAACCTATCTCCTCAACGCTGTTTTTAGCCAACTGTGTAGATGAAAGTTCTGTATTTACGAGTTGTCATCCGTCACGTCGAGTCCAGGTGCGGGCATGATTCCCAGTGGTCTCCGAAGTTTGCTCCGGTCATCGAACGTCTGCGGCATCGATAAGTTTAATTTAAACACTAACGGCCCGAGATATTGTTTAGAAAAAAAATAGGTTAATACTGAAGAATGTATATTATGATATAATGATGGTGAAAATAGGAGGACTAACCCATACAAAAGCTAAAGAGGTATTTATTCATTGTACCGTAAAATGGGGTGAGAAGGGACAAAACTGACATTCAAACCTCGATAAAACTTTATTTTTACTGATTTTTATACATAATAAATGTTCCGGTCGTTTGAAGTTTAGTTTTTTTTTTGAATTTGTATATTTCATTTCATAACTTTAAAGATAAATACGAAATAGTAGGAAATCCCAGCTCACCCAGTAGGGGTGAGGAGGGATTTCTTACTAAGGTGAATTTTGAAAATTGTTCGATTGACACTTTAAGATTATGAACATTATAATAGCTTAATTTGTTATCAGAATATATAATTTATGGTATATTTTATGGTTATTTTTCTATATATGTATGTTTGTATCAATGTGTATTCAAAACGTGCATTGCATTAATTTCAGTGATTGTACACTTTTGTTTGTGTTTGTCATTCATTCACCGTTACTTCTGTTTTACTCATTTCCTCGAAGGTTAACGGGAAGAGATCCCATACAGGGATAAGTTCGCCTTTGTTGTATTTAATTTACTCTGTAACTGTGTTTTTCG
This sequence comes from Cydia pomonella, assembly GCF_033807575.1. Taxonomy (NCBI): domain Eukaryota; kingdom Metazoa; phylum Arthropoda; class Insecta; order Lepidoptera; family Tortricidae; genus Cydia; species Cydia pomonella. Next base: position 3,920,366 of record NC_084725.1, on the reverse strand, counting down.
TGTTTTTATTTCTATGTAAGTACAATAAAGTATATACATAATTTACGTAATAGTAGCATGTAAAAACCAACTCACTCCTCTGTCGTCCCTCCTCACCCCATTCATGACCCAACTGCCCTCGTAATCCCTACTCACCCCGTTTTATGGTACACTAAAAGTTATAACAAATGGCACATTTCCTGATAGCAGAGGTGAGGTGTATATAGATACACCTAAGGTAATTAAATATTCGATAAATGTTCTTACCGTAATTCATTATAGTTCTACTTGAAGATATGAAATCGAAACTATAATTCAAATTAAATTACCTATACGAGTATGTAGTTATCCACTATGATTGCGCCAGCTAGGTACGTGCTTAAAGTCCCAGTAATATTGAGAGTTGGCGACGTATTTCCAATCTTGTGATTGCTTATGCTCGTGTTTCTAAACCCAATTAACAGGAGGTTGAAATGCAAGTTTGCCAATTAAGTAAAACTTATAAAGCCCAAACCAAAAAAATTAAAAGCGAAGTTTTCAACCAAGAAAATATTGCGGAAAACAATAGGGTTGTTTCCATCTACAAATCTTAGGGCAGAATTGTATCCTAATAAATTCTTTTGGATTATAAGAACATGTTAAACTACTTTTAGGGGACCTGTAATGACCATATTTTTGTAAATATTGAATTTAAAATATCTTTTGGCACACGTCACGTGACCAAACTCGAAACGTCATTGAAGATTCTGATGACGTCACAACTCTCGGATTGACACTGTTGACAGTTAGGCGATAAACAACAAATGTCAGTTGACAGTTCGTATCTTCTACGTGCGTATGTAGTTATGTGTCAAACCGTAAACTGTGACGTCACACAATTTTCAAAGAGCGTTTTGGGCGCGAAAGCATCTGTCAAAATATATTTTGTTAATTTAACATATTTAAAGACGTTTTTAGTATAAAAGTTGAATTTTAGGGCAACTTTTAGTTAATATATAACGTAATACGAGCGTTTCAAAAAATTGGAAACAACCCTATTGGGACAATTTTTTTCAACTGGCAATGGTGATTTTGAAGGCATCATTAATGTCATCTGTTAATTGCTTTTAAAGTGAGGTGTCGATTGTGCGTGGTATATTTTTGGATATTGTGTTTTATTTGTGCGTTATATTACCGAAAATTATTAAAAGTGACTTAAAAGAAAACATATTTACAATATAACGAAGTATTTTTGGGAGAGAAAGTGTGAAGACTTAGACTCTCTTTCTTTAAATAGCATCAACAACCTTGTTGTCAAAACAACTGGTAGGCAGATCATACATAGTGTTGCTATAATTATTGCTAATTTAACGCCCCCAGAGCAGGTTTTTTTTTTCCTGGTCGGGCTTTTACGTATTCACGTTATTTTTGTATTAGTGTATTCGGTAAAAAATTCAGAAACAAATATTTATAAGTAAAATAAAAGAAAGGGAGCGTAATTCAATAGAATAGACCCCTTAAAAAGCAACAGTATCACAACCACCGCTTAGCAAATAAAAAATAATTTTTGTCTTTATTGCACGATACCTATGTGCATTCATTTCCGTCTTTTTATCTACATATTTTTTGTTGATAATTTTTGTTACTTGTTTTTGTTTTTGTTTGTGTTGTGAGTCTCATCAGAAAATCAGCGCAGCGTGGATGCTGGGATGAGACCATTTCGTGTTAATTTCTCCTTGTTTTTTTTGATAAAAAAAATTCTTCTGTGTGTGTGCTTACGAATAAACATTTCCTTCCTCTCATTTTATTTCCTTTCCATGTTTTTATATCAAACCCAATCGCCACCCATCTTCGTAACCGTAAACGACCAAAATTCTTGATCCATTAGTAAATCAATTCCTATCCTACATCACGACACTCGGAAACAAGGACGAGGGTCCGATGACGCCGATATGCGTAATGTATGGCCGATTTTTAATAGCGAAGGGTTAGGTAGGATTGGGTATTCGATAAAAATGGTGATTCGGAGTGTTTGCACTGCCAGGAAACGCAGCCTGTTCACTCATTTGAATAAACAAGCTTTTTTTTTTTTAAAAAAAAAGAAAAAAAAATATAAATAAGCTTTTATTTAACTTGCAAATATATAAAAAAAAATTTTAACAAGCAGATACGTCTGCGAGCGATTCTCCAAGTTTTATATTAAAGGAAAAAATGGAAAAAGTTACGCTTCCGGCAGGACTTGAACCCGTAACCTCAGCAATCCGTACGTTTGCTCTTAATCAATTGAGCTAGGGAAGCCTACCAGGACCTCGCAAATCTTTCTATTCCTTCTCTCATGTGCACGCCTTTGGGGTGGCGTAAAGCGACATCTACTGAAAGATGATTACATCTTTTTAATGGCAGTGGCACTTGAGACTCCGGTGCCGTAAAGCGTAATTTTTTTCCATTTTTTTCCTTTAATATAAAATTTACAATATATGTATGTTCGTGTCAAATTTTGTAAACTAAATTAGACCCACTTCCCATTATTCGATTGCGCTAAAACTTAAACATTCGTTATAATTATGTAAATTGGGTGACAATGCAAAATTATGGTACCATCGAGCTGATCTGATGATGGATACAAGAAGTGGCCATAGGAATTCTGTGATAAAACAACGCAATCTAATTGTGTTTGGATTTGTTAGAATTGTCTCGATGAGTATTAGTCGCTCGTTGAAAGAAAAGTACATTCATCGACAAAAGCTTATATCAAAAATGACGAGCAAGGTGCACCAACCTTAATAAGCAGACTAATTAACCTCACCAGCAGTGAATCATGAAACTTCTGTACCCCTAGTGTACATTTATTCGACAGCGAAACGTGACGTACGCGTTTGCCTTAAGTCTAATTTTGTATGGGATTTTGAGTTTCGAAACGTCCCGCTTGGCGCGCTGTTTCTAAATCCCGTACAATATGAGACTGAACGCAAACGCGTACGTCACGCTATCGAATAAATTTACACTAGGGGTTAGTTGAGCCTGTTTGAGTATATATTTCTGTTTCGTGAATGTGTGAGGGCACGCATGTTGGTGCAACAATTTCAACTCAATCGTGATTAAAATTTCAGAGAGATTTATTAAAATTTGTAGAATATTTTTCGACTATTTCCTATTTGAAAACTTGGGCCAATCACATTAGAAAATGGTCACTTCTGTGGACAATACAAATAAAGTTAACGAGTCAGGTACATACATATCCCGTTTTTCTTATTTTAGTCTCAAGTACTGAAAAAGTGTATCCCGCCTGTAAAGGTGCCGCGTATGAATATAAATTACCTGTAGGTTCCCTCTACTTTGCGATGTCTACAGGAAAGACGTCAACGACTTTGCTAAGTGTATGACCCATTTAACCAATTATAACGTAATTAATATTTGGTATCGAACTGTTTCAATCTTTCGCCTTATTTTTTTTTGTATGTTTTGTATACTAGGCTTGCGTATATAATAAAGAAACTAACGATTTATCTGGTACTTACGCGTAAATATGAGTACAATCGCCATCAGATATATCGGAGCGGCCAAGGTGCCCAAAAAATATCTGTACACGCAATCTAACGCCTTGACAATAGAGGCGTGTTTTTTTGTGAGCATCCTGGCCGCTCCGATATATCTGATGGTGACTGTACCTATATACGGACAGACTCAAATACCTTACAAATCAAATTATAAAATGACATAAACGACGTACATCGCTAAAGTAAACAAGCTGACCCTATCCACCGATGTCATTCTCTATTTTTTCCCAACATCGTTTACACAATTCTCAACCGTCAGCTCTCTTCATAAGCCTCAAAATACCTTACTAGCTGTACATCGGACATTTTTAAACGGTGATTATTTGTTGCCCCAATTAAGGGTTTGCTTAAATGGGTTTAGGTCCATTATGTTGATTGATAAAATGGACGAGGGTATTGTCAGCTTGAGAGCCTTCTGTTTCGATCGCACTCAATGTCTAAATACGGATAACAAAGGCGAAAATTCTTTTCTACCTATAAACCAACATACTGAACTGTTTACGTACTTTATAAAGGCTGATGGGCTAGTCATTATCTCATTCAACGGATCAGCATCGCCATCCTGCGAGGCAATGAGATCGGTATTCTGGGCACACTAACTATACTTGCTGCAGCATCGAGAGGTGAGTTGGGCAGTAAAATCATGACTCCTCTATACGATGGCCCGCTGGACCAACGAGAAGGCCATACGATGGTTATGACTACACGATGGCCCAGCTCTAGCCGTGCCATGCCGACACCGTGGCCATCCCATCGCCATGCCGCCGCGCCATAAGCCATCCGACACCACTACCCTCCACACGCTGGCCCGTCTTAGTGGGCCAGTATGATGGTCCATCGTGTAGAGGAGCCATCAGCCTTACCTTTTGTGCGTAATACTGTTGCGAGTCCCGCTCCATAAGGCTGTGTAAGCGTGAAAGAGTTAGCATGATTCTGATGATTGACAACCTGACTCGCCACCTAGTTTTGCGATAAGTATAGATAGCCCAGTGACGAAGACTTAGGGCATTTTACTTAGTAAGTTTTTAGTTTTCATAATTGACAATGTACAGTAATAACAGTATCTCACTTTATAAATTGAAATAGATGTCATACTTGTACATATATTCAAGAAAAAGTGACCAAGACATCCAATATACGAAGCCGGATTCAACCGGGTGTCTTTCAATCATGGCGGACGCAGTAATCTCGGGCCATGATGGTACAATTTTTTTCGATTAGGTATATACAATTTTGATATATTTGATGCTGTGAACAGAAATTGTACAATTTAGACAAAGCAGTTTATAGCACTCTTAAAAAGTACTCAAAGACATAATATAAAGAAAAGCAGCGACGTTTATGGTGAAATATTTAACCAAACTTTGAACGCGTTCAGGCTCATATTCTTCGATAGCAGCGTAATTTTGCGTAATCGCATCCATTTTTAGGGTTCCGTAGCCAAATGGCAAAAAACGGAACCGTTATGGATTCGTCATGTCTGACTGTCTGTCCGTCCGTATGTCATAGCCACTTTTTTCCGAAACTATAAGAACTATACTGTTGAAACTTGGTAAGTAGATGTATTCTGTGAACTGTATGAAGATTTTCACACAAAAATAGGAAAAAAAATCGGGGGTGCCCCATACTTAGAATAGAAACTCAATTTTTTTTTCATCAAACCCATACGTGTGGGTACCTATGGATAGGTCTTCAAAATGATATTGAGGTTTCTAATATAATTTTTTTCTAAACTGAATAGTTTGCGCGAGACACTTCCAAAGTGGTAAAATGTGTGCCCCCCTGTAACTTCTAAAATAAGAAAATGATAAAACTAAAAAAAAATTATGATGTACATTACCATTGAACGAGATCTAGTAAGTAGTTTTTTTTAATACGTCAGAAATGGTACGGAACCCTTCATAGGCGAGTCCGACTCGCACTCGGCCGCTTTTTAAATAAACCTCCAAGCAACGTTTACAATCTCGGCGGCATATGGCGCTGTAAAGCGATGTCAAGCGACTGGCAGCGACACGTATCGCCTATAAAATTATTATAAAATCGTCGCTCCGTGCTCACGGCCGTCGCGGAACGTTTACTGAACGATCAAACTGGTGATTTATATGGTGAAATGATTGAAGTTAGTATGATGTCACGTTCTTAGGAGTTAAATGAGTTCTAGCTTGCTGGACAGGGATCGGAAACCGGTATTTTTGTATGGGAACTGGAGATGCGGAATAACTTACCGAAATAATTATACTGGTTCTGAGTTACTCCTTGTTGAGCGTCCACAGAGCGGCGGCACTTTGTATATTGATGTGCTTGAATTATATGGATCTCACTTTCTTTTATATATTTATTTGTAGTGCATGCAATATCGTAATTTGTGGATTTTTTCTCTTCAGACATTGAAATGTGTCATCTACATATTCTTCTTTTTCCGCCTTGCCGTTTATTTGAAAACCCGACAAGGAGGTCAGAATAGATAATAAAACCCTAAAAAAGGTTATTTTTATGCGGCGCAAACAGGAACCAAAACGGTATTTTCATTTCGGTTCGTTCTTTGTTAATGTTATTATTTTATTTCTAATTGGGCAATCTAATAAATACGAAGTCATTTTTTTTAAACACAATTGAGTTCTACATTTAGAGAATAAAATAAAACGAAATGTATGGTTATATTTTAGAAGTATATCATATATTTTTTTTTAGTTTTATCATTCTCTTATTTTAGAAGTTACAGGGGGGGGGGGGGGGGGGGGCACACACATTTTACCACTTTGGAAGTGTCTCTCGCGCAAACTATTCAGTTTAGAAAAAATGATATTAGAAACCTCAATATCATTTTTGAAGACCTAATATCCATAGACAACCCACACGTATGGGTTTGATGAAAGAAAAATTTTGAGTTTCAGTTCTAAGTATGGGTAACCCCCAACATTTATTGTTTTTTTTTTCTATTTTTGTATGAAAATATTAATGCGGTTCATAGAATACATCTACTTACCAAGTTTGAACAGTATAGTTCTTATAGTTTCGGGAAAAAGTGGCTGTGACATAAACGGACAGACAGACGGACATGACGAATCTATAAGGGTTCCGTTTTTTGCCATTTGGCTACGGAACCCTAAAAATGTGTCCCTCTAACTTTTGAACCATGGGTACAAAAAAGATGAAAATAATCGTGAACATATAGCATTGCACTGAAAGAAATGTTTGCATAACTGTAACAAAATTTTGGTTACTGTTTACACAAAAATTGGGACTTGCGAACTATGTGTTATATGTTACAAAACCGTGTTTGGCTATCAGTGTTCAGGTACTGGGTATACACTACAAAATAAGTTTGTAAATTTATACAAAGTTTATTTTCTTATAACCGTAGTTTAGTTATTTAGTAAAGTTACAAAACCAGTTCGGCTATCTATTTTTTTCAGTGTGTACATACTTTCAATAAAAACTATACGAGACCAACAAAGATATAGCGGACATGATAGGTCTAGTCGTTTTAGAGTTATTGCAACATCCTTCTTTTCTCAGTAAAAAGACGTACAAAGCGCTGCGAAGGTACTCCCTTAAGCTTTTAATGTACAGTCAGATGCAAAGAGAGGTGACCCCCCTGCATATACTGATTGTATGCAGGAATGGTCACCTTTTTCTGCAGCTGACTGTACATAATACTTACTAATTAATAGCCCTCGTTTGGTCTGTTCTTACAGAATGATAACTACGAAACCCTACACTGAGCATGGCCCGACATTATACTGTCCGGTACGACTGATGACGAATCATTAATATGTGGCTTTCTGTAGAGAAGGGTCCTTATGCACATGGAGTAAGGACCTTTCAGAAATGGAACGCCACATATACGATTTTTGATTTCAACTCTAAATATAACAAAACCGAAGCGAAAAACATTAAAAGCACCGACAATTCCCGTAACATTTCCACGACGTAAAATATAATGAACTAAGCGTCTTATTTGTCCCGTAAGTCCGCCATTTTATTCCATCAAGAGCATTTGTACCGGTCGTATATCAGTCGGTCCGTCGCACTGGGTTTCATTCGGTCAGTGTTTCCGTTCTAGCCCCGGTTTTCTACACGAAAAAAAAAACTCTAACAAAGGAATATTATTTCTTTTAAGATCTTTTCGAATTTAAATATAAGGAAACTATTAAATTATCTGACGAATAAAGTAATCATTGACGTTTCACAATCTTCTAATAAGCTTAACTGGTAAATAAAGTGCTATTTTGTAAGAATGTTTTCCTGGTTGTTAATTTTTTTGTTAATTAGCTGGTCAATACTTTATTTGAACATCGTGGAACAGGCCCTAAGAACAACTTTCTTGTATCAAATAAAAAATGAGCGAAAATCCGTTTTAATTCAATACCTTGTAATAAAATTATTGTCACATACTTCAATTTTAGGAATTTAACAGTAAAACTACCGCGGATATACTCATTTATTCAGCCTGACTTTCACCAAACCATCTAATCTAATCTTAGCACATAATCCAATGTTAAACTAGTGTGAACCAAGCTTGATGAACTCATAACCCTCACTAACATCCGTATTACTGTAATGGTTATATCTTTGGCACTGAGAGCGAGAGATATGGGACTTGTGATCATTCAGGCTTTAATTGAGGCACGATGGATAGTGTCATTAAGTTTTAAGACAAGCAGTGGAGCGGTACTGATGAATGTTTCCTATTAAGGAGTTATTGAGCATTGACGAGAGCCGTTTTGAACAGAATTGACAGTTTAGATTTGTGAAAGTGTAAGGTTTATCTTTATACAGTCTCCTAGCTTACACTCTGTATCTTTAAGTATTTAAATAAAAGTAAACAAAATCTACCCTCAACTGCCTTAAGGAGCCATTTGAGGATAGATTTTGACTTTGGTTTTCATAGATGAAAACATTACATAATCAAATAATGTAGGTTTAAGTCAGGTCGTTCAGTGACAGATTCGGGTGGCTGGTTAACCAATTAATGTTATAACTACCCGAAATTGTTTGTTAACTTTTATTTAAATACCTAAAGATATAGAGCATAGTAGAAGGTATGTCGTCACCTAGTATCGATAGCACAAGCTTTGCTTATTTCTTAATTTGGGGCTCGGTCGATCTGTGTAAAATGGTCCTAAATATTTATTCATTTATAGAACAGTGTTTAAATTACGGGTTATTTTTCAGAACATAAATGTATGAAAGTGCGATGGTTATTTATTAATTACTTATCATTAGAAAAAGTCTTACGGCGGATCACAGATTCCTTTAAGTTAGGATGCTACGACTAAGATAGGGATAGTGCTAGAATGGCCAAACATTTATCTAAAATTATCAATAACTTAGTTGACGCCATCTTAACACTTTTTAGTTCATTTTTTTTCCAAAATTAAACATGATTTTATTTACCATACCGAGGATTTCCAATACTGCTGTTAACACTTCACATGTTTTTCTGTTTTGAACCAAAATAAGTTGATCTCTAGGCTCAATAGATTATTTACCAAGGAGCCAGCACATTCGCTTGTTGCGCACGGAGTTACTGCTACTGTCGTCCGAATGCTAACGAATGCAGATGTCAGACCACCTATCCTGGTCCGTATACAAAGTAGTAGTAAAAACTTGGTGAATAACTATAGTTACCGCAAGCCGATTGCTGGGAACGCAAACAAGAAGCATTTAACATTTTTCACGCAAGCTCTAACGTTTCAAAAGGAAAATGTCCTAACACATAAGCAAAACACACCTAAGAGTTTGTGTACTTTATTTCAATGCGATAAGGTTTATTTTTCGGTGATACATTTGAAGATTGTAGTCTTTTAGCAATGGACGATTGGTGTCGCATTTTTTATTGGTTTTTGATTTGATAACCGACTTGATTCGTGTGAGATTTTTGTATTTTTTTGTGCAAATACAATATTGACTCGTAAAAAAAATTGTAATTGGGCCTTTTAGCCTAATTGGTATTAGTGACCCAGCCCTACCTTTGAAGGTGGAGGTCTTGGATTTGATTCGGTAAAGGCATTTATTTGTGTGTTTATCATGAATACTTGTTCCAGAGTTATGGATGTTAGCTGTGTGAATAAGCTTTATATTTATCAATTTAAATATGTTTGTCGTCGCTTAGTACCAATAGTTCTGGTCCAGAACAGATTTCAGAACATTCATTTAAAAAAAAGTATAGCAGGATGACAGATGGTACGAAAAGTCATGTGGCTATTTCCATCCATTCATAAGTTTCGACTGGCTGTTTCTATCAACAATCATCTTTGCTAGGCCTCAAAGGCTTCTAAATCAGAAAATTATGATAAATAATTTAGAACTTTTATACTTAGATATTTATATTGAACGTATTGAAAATTATATCTGCCAAATATAGTGGTCCACTAGGCATGTATCTCCTTGTTTATAAGACAATGCCAGACAGTTCAATATCAGATATCTGGCGACAATGGACAGTTCACGTGTGATATAGAGACCTGAAAATAATAAAGACTTGCACTCTCTTTGTTATTATAAAAACCGCATTCCTTATTATCGTAGAATATAAAATAGAATAGAAATAATTTATTTCTAGGCACAAATATATAAGAGAAAAAATACAAAACAGATATACAAGGAAGAAGAAAATGCCACGAAATGGTCTCATCTCAGCGTAACGTTGGTCACTTCCAGCACTGATCTTCCGATGTGATAAATTATTGTATCTATTTACCTTACCACCTTACCACTATATTCTAATGGCCAATTTAAACTATCGTATATACCTTACCACTATATTTTAATGGACAATTTAAACTATCGTATATACAATATACTAACATTAAACTAATTTTACGGATTACACTCACGTGTTTTTAGTCACTCGCCCGTTATGTCCCATGTTTCGCTACGCGATTCACGGCCGTCATGAACGCTGCACGCACTGTTAGTGCTTGAGAAAGGAGACTTAGGCTCTCCGAAAATTGTCGCGCGAGTGACTAAAACAAGTGAGTATTAACAGTAAAATTGGTTTAATATTTTAATATTTAGGTATGACTTATTAATAAAATGACAAATTTGAGTTGGTCGTGTGTTGAAACTCTTTACTCAGTCTTAAAAACTGACTGAACACGCTTTGAATGAAAGGCACAGCTTGGACGTTACGAGGCAAATAGTACAACTTCTTTTTAAACCAGTTCTAGTATATTCAGAAGAAGTGCTTAACACGGACAAATTTTCCGGCAGTTCCTTGGAAACAAATGAGTGGAATGGACAGATACCTATCAAATTAGTTGGCAATGCTTATACGGTCAGCGAAGCTGTCGATTTCGTGTGGCTCCCTTCAATACTATCTCCACTATTAATAGTGCCCAATACCATCGTTCCCAATTTCTATTGCTCGTATTTCAAAAATGAGCATGTCGCCGTTTTCCACCGTTTTCGAGTGACGTAACCGAGCGATCGAAATTCAAAAATGGTGGTTCTACCTACCAGCTGAAGTGAACTGACTTGTGCGTCTATATTAGTACCTTGTCTCCGGTTCACGTATATAACACAGAAGTGTGTATACTGTACGAGTATTGTGTTTCACACGGAATACTAAGCCATCGATATTGGGATATCGAGACGGGATAGTACGTATTGACATATAAAATGACGACCGGTCTGGCCTAGTGGGTGTGTGTAGTGCACTCACTACCCTGCATGTGAATCCGATGGTCCCGGGTTTGAATCCCAGTAAGGGCATTTATTTGTGTGATGAACACAAATTTGTTTCTGAAATCATGGGTGTTTTCTATGTATTTACTACTCCAATTTAGGGAAATTAAAACCTTTTCGAGGCATAGGTGTAAGGTTAAAACCGGCGTAGCTTTATTTGACTTCATAATCGCATTGTAATACGCCTACTTGAATAATAAACTATCTTAATATTTATCTTTATTTGCCCGCCTGATGGTAAGCAGTCACCATAGCCTATGGATGCTTGCAAGTCCAGAGGTGTTACATGCGTGTTGCCGACCCTTCAATAACCTGTAGAATCCTTTTTTGAAGAACCCCATACTGTAAACCCTCTATAAAAATAGTAACCTATTCCGTTCAATATACCTGAGCGCAATTTTACCATATATACTTGAAAATCATCCTATGATTTAAGAAACTTAAGGTAGTTTCGTAACTCAACTGAATATTAAATACATTTATTTCGGGATAAGTTGTAATTTCGTATTTATTTCACCAAGAATGAGGAGCTTTTCAAACCTTACCAACCAAATCTTACCATCTTTAACAAAAAAATATCGACATCAGATTAAAAATGGTCCTATTGGTCTTGAAAGTCTTATTTTCTCTCTAGTCACGAGTATACAGAGGTGTATAATGTATATTGTGTTACACATAGAATACCAAGCAAGCGATACTCGGATATCGAGGGGACGGGATAGCGTGTTGACAGGTCAAATCTGGAGTCCGTGGGAGATTGTTAAGGAAACAGATCTTTACCCGATATGTTCGTTTAGGTGTTAGTAACAGTCACACTGCAGCAGCAATGTATTGCATGCTGCAAGAAACTTCAAAAAGGTAATTTTATTTATATAATTATATTTAATTTGAAATTTGTGGCAGTATTGCAGTCAACAGTATTGTAGCGCGACATTTCTGCCGATTGTGTTACAGCCTCAAAAGTCAAAATTAATGTTTCCGGAATTTCCGTTTGCTACTGTAGTAATGCTGTCTAAATCCAAACGGTACCTTAAGGCTAAACCAGTTCTTCAGATTGAATTGACTGAAGTGTTAGCGAAGGTTTTCGTTATGATTCGGGAAAACTGCTTTCGTATGACCGGAAGTTTTCCTCTACAGGTCGCAATTCTCAACAGATTCTCGTGAAATTATGTGAGCAGGTTCAGTAGTTAAATATAATTTTTCTGTCGTTTCGTTTTTTGGAAAATATTCAAAAGACCGTTGTAAGTACGCTACGATAATAACTCAACAAAGTAAGATTTTTTGTTATTTATATTTTGTAAGCTTATGAATCTTAGTATCGCAAGGAACTCACAAAGCTATTAGTAACTGTAGTGCTTACCGTTTGTATTACCTATTGCTCTAAATGTTTAAGTATATTTGAAACCTATAGGTAAATAGTAAAGTCAGGGCTAGATGAATTTGTTAGGAAGGATTTTTTCCCAGCCCTCGAGTAAAAGTTTCCGTCGAAATCAAGTTTTAAAACATTGTTAGCAAAACTGAATTCTCCATCACTGTTAAAGTATCCGGCTGTCCGTGCAATACCTATATTTGAAACTGACCTTTCCAGACCTAAACCTAAAATTGTGCTTTTTCGTTCAACCAAAATACAAAATACGTTCATAGCAAAGTTTGGCATAAGCTGGCATTTGACAGCAAAAATGGCAACGGAACGAAATTAGAACGAAGTGGGACGACGAAAGTGCCGTGGGTGGCTGAATACCTGCCAATATGTCAACTTCGGTTCAAGCCATATAGGATCTAATAGACGGGGTGGTGGGAAATGACCGAACGGGTTGGTCCTATGGAACTTCCAATAGGAGTAGCAGAGAAAGCATTATTATTGTTTGTCCTTACATAGTCTCACTTCTCATTTCAGCCTACTTCTAAAAAAGTCTTAAATGCCACGTCAAAGACGTATTGTTGTTACCCACCGGTTCTTAATGGGTATCAATGAATGCGACTAAATTACATGGGTTGATTTTGGTATGTTGTCAGGAATGTTTAAAAGGCTTTTTTAATTCGTCGCGTTGCGTATGTTCTATCCTCTATTATTAATGTAACTCAATGTTTCAAGCCGATGGCATCTGCGAGGACAATGCTTGGAATCTCGTCATATCTGCTCGCCATATTTAATTGGGTCGCAATCTATTAATTTTCTTAGCTAAGAATGAGTTAATACAAAGATAGATAGAGTTAGATAGTGAAAGTGTTATTTTAAACGTCAAACTTTTATGAAATTAAAATATAGTCCTCCTCATCGTTTTCGATGAGGGCGACCCCAAATAAACACATTATGGACATTGTCTAGCATGAGCCCTAATGTGGCTGGCCAGGCCGAACTTGCTCTTAAATACTCTATTGCACGCGTGACAATAAAGTTGGCCAGCTGCGTTGAACGTGTACACGTAGGAGGGCTTAGGTCTCTCTTTCCGTAACTGGCGTTTCATGTCTAGGCTAGTGAGGCGGTTATCTTCGAATGTTTTGACACCGTTATGGATGGTAGAACGCCAAGAAGACCTCCTTCCAGCAAGCTCCTCCCAACGCTCAGGGTCGATGGCGCAATTATGAAATTATGACGTAAGTATAAATAACACTTGAACTGCGTTTGGTATCAAAATCTTTGCAGACTTGTCTTGGTCTAACTCTTGAAGATTCTCTATTGCACACCTCAGTTAAAGATACAGCTTCAGTACGGCTACCACTGTTTGACACTGACATATTCGCTAGCATGTGCGTAACTTACTTTTTATGCAACTCGCCTGTACTCGTATATTAGTGTGAGCGAGATGCATAGAACGAGAGTTACGCAGACGGCGAATACGTCAGTTTGACCCTACTGCTAAGGCAGTCGTTGTAAGTATGGAGTGTGGAATTAAGAGGAGTGGCATCTCTTATGGTAGAACTGTTGCAAAAGTGTCCAGCTGTCAGCTATAAATAATAGTTCCAAATCTCGCCAGAGTAGCGCTAGAGTAGCTAAGAACCTAGGCGTTATTGACGGAGTGAATTGCGCTGTCTATGATTTGAATTTTTTGTTCAAGTACTCTAGGTATTTAAAGCCACCTCTAGGTCTAGGTTTAGCGCCACCTATTTAAAGTTTTTTGATAACACTTTTTGGTACATGGAGATGTCGTTCCTTATCTCCACCTTCCGTTGTTGTAAGACTACAGGAAAAACAACAAAGGACAGGTGCAGAAAACAGGGTTCAAAACATAATTTGTTAGTATGATTTTAAAAATTATAATCGTTGATTAATAGATATTAATTATCGACTATTCTAGCATAACTGAATTTTGTCCCCGAAAACTCGAGTCATATATTAGGTAGGTATAGTCCATTTTGTCATGAATGTGTTTGTATGTGTCGTGTAATTGGATGTGGGCCGAATATTGGGTTGTGCGGATTATGGGATAAAGTGTCGAGCATTACGTCATATGCAGGTTACAGTTCAAAGCACTTGTACCTGCATCACACGAGGATTATGCGAACAGAGGCCGATTATGTTCTAGGGCGTTAACCCAGGTAATTAGAGGGGGAAGAAATGATATCGCAACGCGAAACTTGCGAGGGATAAAATTACTAACGCTGGGGTTTTTACCTAGTGTCTCAATTTCAAAAAAATATACTTTTGCAATTTTCCGCCTCTTTTTGGGTGGATTTTCCATCTCATTTAAGTCTCTTGCTTATAAAATAATTATAAGTAATTTTTAATTTATCCCATTTTTTGGTTTCACATGATTATTCTAACATACCTAATGGTTAAACAATCGGCCACGAGCATATCGGGCCATGCTCAGAGTAGGGTTCCGTAGACGGAAGAGTACGTCACAATAAGCTAAACTGGAGCTTAAAGTATAGTACATTATTAACCAAGGGATGAACTGAGGATGCAGGGATCGGAACCGGTTTTTTGCAAAAACATCGAAATAACCATATATTTCGGTTTATTTTATACTCTAAATGTAGGACTCAGTTGTGTTTTCAGATAACGACTTCGTATTATTAGATTGCCTAATTAGAAATGAAGTAATTAACAAAGAACGAAAAAATACCGTTTTCGTTCCCATACAAAAAATACCGGTTTCCGATCCCTGTGTGGATGAACTGTACGTCTTTTAACTATGAAGGGGAAACTTTTTGCGATAACTCAAAAACAGCTAAACTGGTCATGTCTGCTATAGTTTTCATTTAATATATTTCTTAAGCTCTACTTCCACGATTTTCTTCATATTTTTTTGACGTATGGTTCAAAAGTTAGAAGGGGCACATTTTTTCTTCTTTCGGAGCGATTATCTCCGAATATATTCACTTTATCAAAAAATGTTTGTTGAAGACCCCTATTAGTTTTAAAAGACCTTTCAAACGATAGCCCACACTGTAGGGTTGAAGAAAAAAAAATGTCACCCCCACTTTACGTGTAAGGGAGGTACCCTACGTTCCTAGTTGACTACGGAACCCTAAAAGGAAGTTAAAATAATTTCAAATGTACACTTTCCTCTTTGGTTATCAATCAACTGCTAGTTACACGAGTGTCACTGATAGTGATATTGTTAAATTATTGACTTACATTGGAATCGCTTTTTAGCGATAAGACCGCCTGTTGTTTACCTGTTCTTAATGTGCCGTATTATTTGTATTGATTCTGTATTGAGGTGTGCAATAAAGAATATTTGTATTGTATTGTATAATATTGAGAGACAGTTGGGTATTTAATTCGGGGTAACCACACACTATATCTTAAAAAACATTTCAACTATCTTTCCTCGGTCCGCTGTGCGGAGATGCATCTCCTTGCTCCACCACCTTCATCATCAAAATTTTATAGCAACTCTTTTTCTTTTCGTGCTGTTCGGTTGTGGAATGCGTTGCCATTAGACATTAGACGTGCTAAATCCCTTCCCGTTTTCAAAAATCTTTTGAAGACTCATTACCTTTCGCTGCCTTAACTTGCCTTTATTTATGATTGTATAATATATATATATATATATATATATATGTCTTTATTTTATTAGTATGTAGGTATGTATTATATTGTTTGCGTCTTCATTTTGTTGAATTATATGTATATCGGCACTACCCGTTCAATGTTGTAAGTTCATAGTTTCCTGCTACCCAAAGGTTATCTGGAAGAGATCGCTTCTTAGCGATAAGACCGCCTGTTGTTACCTAACTTTTACGTGTTTTTTCATTTTCTGTCTATTTTTAACTGTATAGTGTACAATAAAGAATATTTACTTACTTATTTACTTACTTACTTCAGGACTTCAGCTATTTCTGTTATTAGAAAATATTCGATAATGAAATACAGCTAATTTGAACAACAGGGTTAATGTAATAATATTTGGCATTAACTGCGCCACAATTAACAGTTTTGTATTACCAATTTGAAGTTACCCTGTATTCTAGACTCCGTGTGTTTTTATATTTGCCCTTGACTAAAACGTGTAAAATTTCAATAAATAAACCGGCCAAGTGCGAGTCGGACTCGCACAGGAAGGGTTCCGTACCATTATCTATAAAAACGGTCACCCATCCAAGTACTGACCCCGCCCGACGTTGCTTAACATCGGGGATTAGATGAGAACCTCGAGATTGGAAAGAAATATTTATTTTATTCTGTTTTTAGTATTTGTTGTTATAGCGGTAACGGAAATACATAATCTGTATAAATTTAAACTGGCTAACTATCACAGTTCATGAGATACAGTCTGGTGACAGACGGACGGACGGACAGCGGAGTGTCAGTAATAGGATCCTGTTTGACCCTTTGGGTACGGAACCCTAAAAACTAAAATTTTGATTCAGCTCCCTCTTAATTTTTTTGGTTTTTGGGAGAGTATAAAATAATTTTATTTCATGTAACAGATAAAATGCTTTATACATTCAATCTCGGCTCCAGTTCGATAATCCAAGCACAACTGACAACTCGGGACGGGTCCACGTATTCAATGGACCCTAATTCCGTTTATAAGACGCTGTCGAGGCTTGGCCCCGCGGACCCTACGCCCTTTATGGACCTTTACTGGTGTGCAGCAGAACGTGGTAAAGGGTCAAGAAGTTTACAAGAAAGACGCCCGTTTTCTGAAACGTATTTGATTCTAAACGCTAGGTATAGTTTGAGGTGATAGGAAAACTTTAATTTAAAGAAACTTTAAGGAAGAAAAATTTTTTAGGTGTAAAAAAATTATTTTGCATGCCATTTTCTGGCTGAACATGTATTGCTACTTAAAAGTAAAGTAGCTACCATCTTATGTATAACATGTTAATCGCAATAAAGTATTTCATTCATTCATTCATTTATTTATTCATTAATTCATTCAAAATTGGTTAATATTAATATTAGTAAAGCTGCAAAGAAAGTGTTTTACGCTCACAATATAAAATATGTATCAATAAGTAAGGGTAGAGGTACTCAGGATCCAACTAGGAGGCGTATTATGGTTAAAATAACAGATTATGAATTTGATCTGGATTTCTTATAAATATTGACGAAATTGACATTTCTGATTGAAGAAATGTAATTTTCGATACTGACAGATTATATCCATAACAAATCCAGATCAAATGTGTAAGCTATTATAATATTACAGTCAGAATACGCTTTTAGTATTCAATTATTCGAATTCAAACCCAGATTAAATAGATTTTCAGTAAAATGTAGCTCTTTATGTTCTTTCTACTGGAAATTTATTTAAGTTGTATTTTAAGGATGATTTTTTTTACTTCTATTTTAATTTTGGACTTCAGTAATTTCAAAAACACACTCCTCATAAAACCAAGAAGCGCTTAGTACAATCCATATCAGTTATGTACAAAAATGTATAAATGAAATTTTTAAGAATAATGGAAAGTTTTGAACGATATGATATTGTAAAATTGTTCAGTACTTCCCCTGTCTAAAGTGCCCCCCTTGCCCCTAATCCTTAATTTGACGATACCAGGTTCTGAAGTCAAACAACCGCGGGTCAACCTGTCAGACCGTCCTCAGGGCGATTACAATGTTATACATACATTACGGCGCTAACGCTCGTTCGTGTTGTGTAATTCTGTCTTGATTTATTCATAAAGCTGCGGTCAGAGGCGCGTTGTTAACTTGTAGATGTCAGAGGCGCGTTGTTCACTTGTAGGTGTCAGAGGCACGTTGTTCACTTGTAGGTGTCAGAGGCACGTTGTTCACTTGTAGGTATCAGAGGCGCGTTGTTCACTTGTCGGTGTCAGAGGCACGTTGTTCACTTGTAGGTGTCAGAGGCGCGTTATTCACTTGTAGGTGTCAGAGGCGCGTTATTCACTTGTAGGTGTCAGAGGCACGTTGTTCACTTGTAGGTATCAGAGGCGCGTTGTTCACTTGTCGGTGTCAGAGGCGCGTTATTCACTTGTAGGTGTCAGAGGCGCGTTGTTCACTTGTAGGTGTCAGAGGCGCGTTATTCACTTGTAGGTGTCAGAGGCGCGTTGTTCACTTGTAGGTGTCAGAGGCGCGTTATTCACTTGTAGGTGTCAGAGGCGCGTTGATCACTTGTAGGTAATGATCTCTGCAGGGGTAGGGTAGGTCTCTTCTTTCATGATTTTGAGATTGACATGATATAATCTAGAAATCGGTCATGAGCATGTCGCGCCATACTCAGTGTAGGGAGCAGTAGTTACCATTCTGTCAGAATAGGCTAAACGGGGGCAAGTATCATGCACATTACAAGCATAAGGGAGTACCTTTGCAAGCTTTGTACGTTTTTTTACTAAGACAAGATGACTTTTTGAAATAACCCAAAAACGACTGACACAGAAAGCTGTTAAACTTACCATACAAACAAATAACCAAAACTGACGTTGACAGATGGTTTGGTGCAATCAGCTCTAAGAAATATACAGTAGAAGTACTCTTATAAATAAAGTAAATTTACCCTGAAAAAACGTTCGCTCACACACTACACCTAAACACACGGCTTAACCTAAGACTGTCCGACAAGATCAGGCAATAAGTCAGGCTGACGACGTCATCTGTAAGGGCCGTCACGCAGGGCCCTAGGGGCCTTGTAACCGGGGTTGTGTGAACGTTTTAGTGAGATCTTGAGATCGCGAAAGTTTTGGCAATTGCGGCGTAAGTTACTTGCGCTGAATACGGTCCGATTCTTTAGCTTGTCTATGTTAAAATTACATATTTTATTAAGTGAGAGTGGGGTTCAAATTTTGCATCCATGTTCACTTAACCAGTAATGCAAGTTCAAATTCATAATATGAAAAATTATAAATAAAATAGTAGTAGTAGTAGTAGTAAAACACTTTATTGTACAAAAAGAAACATAAAACAGGATAGAACACACATCATTTGTACAAAGGCGAACTTATCCCTTTCAGGGATCTCTTCCAGTTAACCTTTGAGTAATTAATTAATACTATTAATTTGAGCATGGTTATTAAAATAACCATGTACCTAATACCTACATTAAAAACCACTGACGTTAAAACCTACCATTATGGCGATAAAAAAACTATTAAGTGTTAAGTCACTAAGTATCCGACTAGCAAAATTTTAACTTACAAGTGTCCCACGACTATTTTTTTTTTCTCTTATAATAGTTAAATAACATACTTACAAACTGCTTTAAGTGTCTTATTGAGCTCTTACAAGCCTTTTTAAGCTCATTGTGGACTTAGGTCGGTCTGTGTAAAATTGTCTTATAATATTTAATATTTTTTAACCGACTTCAATTCAATTTCTTTGTTCTGTATTCGAATGTGGTTATTTTTTAACGTACTGTTACTCCGATTACTCCGACAACCGTGGTCCGATTTGAGTAATTATTTTTTGTTTGAAAGGAGTTATCTCCAAGGTGGTCCCATTTAAATTCGGTTCTCATCTGATGATGAGATCCATGAGGGATTGAGGGAATTTTAATAACGTAATTAGTTTACTAAATATCATTGTATCTTGGCTAAGGTGCTTAAAGGATAATAAGCATTATGTAAACGGAATAAAACCTTATTCCTTCATCCATAATCGTCCATCTTGCAATTGTCTACAACAATACCAGCTTATCACCAACAATAACGTTACTGCTGTTAGCACTATGCAATTTGTGTCATTCAAACGCTTAACATGGTGACCACGGCCAGTTATATCTGATCCCTGACTACCAATAACTAGTCATCATCATCTACCTCGCGTTGTCCCGGCATTTTGCTATGGCTCATGAGAGCCTGAGGTCTGCTTGATAACTAATCCCAAGAAATGGCGTAGGCACTACTTTTTACAAAAACGATTGCTAAAGGGTAAACTAGGCCTTATTGGGATTAGTCCGGTTTCCTCACGATGATTTCCTTCACCGAAAAGCGACTGATAAATATGAAATTATATTTCGTACATAAGTTCTGAAACACTCATTGGTACGAGCCGGGGCTTGAACCCGCGACCTCCGGAATGAAGTCGCACACACTCACCACTAGGCTACCAGCACTTTTTACTAGGAACAACCTCAAATCTCTCTGCTTTGCCTTAAGGTTGACTGGTAGAAAATGCCGTTTGGCATTAAGTCCGCCTTTTGTAGGATAAGTTTTCTTTCTTGAAATAAAGTTTAGATAAATAAACATTCAGGCCGCGTAGCCAACGTGCATATCGTTCACGCGTTCCGTGGCGAACGAAACGCAACTGTCCCAGTCGCACTAATATGGAAGAGTGATAGAGAGAGATAGCTACGATACGCTGCGGAGCGTGAACGATTGTAAGATTGGCTACGCGGCCTGGATGGTAGGGCTCAATTTATAATGGAAGTGATCTGATGCGAAAACACCTGTTTAAGAATAAGAGAGGAGGGGGGTGTATGCAAATGTGGAGGAATATTGCGTCTGAAGCCTCATCTCCATACCGAGAGAAATTAATTGTCGTGAAATGTATATTAAAGACGAGAATAGCACACAAGTGTGCAGCTGAATTTGCTGTGACACAACATACTGAACAGGAGCTGACATTGAATATTAGTAAAATAAATAAGTAAATACGTAGGTATAAAGGAGTCACTTCATTCGCGATGTATATAATTTGTTTACTTTCCGATTTCCAAAAATAAAAAATTCTGCTAATTCGGGCCAAAATTTAACCTAGCGGCTAGAGGATGAAAGAGTTATACTACTTCCAATTAAAACATATTCTTTATTGTTAAAAATAAATTATTTGACTTTATCGTAATTTAGTGAAAGAGAAATGATTACAAGTAGGTTTCTGGGGACCCTAAATTAACTAAAAAAAAATATATTGAAAACGAGGGTGTTATTTCAAGATAGCCGCAGGCTAAAGTTACACACGATGTTTTTCATCACACCTGCGAAGAAAAATCTATATTTTAAGCGATATAATTCTTAAATACGGTGATATTATTAATAAACGTTCGTCCGCCATATTGTAATTTTTGGCATATTAGGCTTCGAAGGCACATATCTGGCATTCTGCAACGATATATAAAAATATTTTAAATGGCTATTAAATTAATCAAATTAAATATTTTTAAACATAAACAAAATATCAAATAATTAACCTCAGTATTGTAAAAGTAAAACTCATTTATATCTACCTGGTTCGTATGAATTAGTGGCATAATTAAAGAAAAACTCCCTAGATAGTTATAGCTTTTTTTCACAATCCATAATTCCTGTGGTAACAATGTAGGCCTTTAGTATACCGGCATGAAATAAGATCTTTTTCGAGCGGATATGACGAAAAGTACCTAGTTATAACCGGTAAGTTCTGGTCCCTTAGAGAATAATACATAGGAAAACATATGAGTAAAGTTAGTCAGCTGTCAACTGGCCTTTCATTCTCTGCACAACCTACCACGGTTGTGGTTTTCAATAACATGAAGTATATTTTTTAACAAACTATTTACATTAACAAACATTCCAGCATTAATCTAGGTGACCTAAATTGTGATTCGGTAGACTTCAATAGATCTGAGATTGCTATTTTAATTGCTTGCCAGGCACGAGAGAATTAAGAGCTCAAGCAATCCAAGAGACCTATTATAAATTTACTAAGGTTAACCAGGGCAATTGCAACTATGGGGCAAATGCAACTACATACTCTAAAAATAAATAAAAACTCTAGAGCTAGAGCCTCTTGTATTCGTGGCACAATTTCGCAACTCATATAAGAGAGTTCATCCATGGTATAATTGGTTCTAGCTCTAGACCTTCTTTCTTTCTTCTTCTTTTTTCTAAAGGTTGCCTGGAAGATATCGCTCTTTAGCGATAAGACCGCTTGTTGTCTGCCTCTATTATTAAGTTATTTATTTATTTAAACTTTATTACACACATAAAGAAAAATGTACTAATGGCGAACTTAATGCCAAAAGGCATTCTCTACCAGCCAACCATTGGGTCAAACAGATTAATCAATTGTTTTTTTTTAAGCTGTACCTGTTACTGAGGTGTGCCGATAAAGAGTATTCTATCTATCTATCTTGCATAGTTAGGATACCTCTAGCATACTTATCAATGTTTTCTTATCAAATTCCTTACATACTGAGTTCTTTTTAACCTGTTAATTAATGATTATTTGCAATTAGGAATTAATGTCTGTGTAACGGTTTCGACGTTAGTCAGTTGAGACTTCGACTCGTCCTCGCTCGCTGAACCAGCGTTTCAATCGTCGCCGTGATCAGTAATTAAACCAGATTCGTGTTAATTTGGCTGTAATATTAATTAACAACACGTGTGTTTACTATCAACGAGGATAATACAAATTACTGGCACTTTATTGATTTAAATAGTTCGAAATCCGTGAAATTATTACTGTTATTGTATGTATTCTCCATTACCACGATAATTGGGAAAATACAAATAAGATGGTGAAGTGGAGGAAACGAGGGGATGCATTTACCCAGCATTGGGATACTAAACCAGACTAATGTAGAAGTATTTGGCAAACATTTCATTTTTGGTACAAGCTTTTGTCGCTGTCTGTACTTTTCTTTCCACAGGCAACTAATACTCATCGAGACAATTGTAGCAACCCCAAACACAATTAGTGACCGTTGTTTTTACCGCACAATTAGCACCTCCTATACCAGCTTAAACTTGTTAAACTTGTTACAATTTTGGTCTCATTTTGATACGATCTTGTAGCTACGGTGAATGCCATCTCGCTTTGTGTGGTAGGGCGCAGCATAGCAAATGCCATTCCAGATCTAGAGCAGAGCCTAACTGGGGAAGTACCTCCACCTTACAGATAACCGCAGCCAAATAACACTAGACCCTACTCATAGTGTTGTGTTCCTGACGGTGAGTAAGGCTGCCAGAGCTCAACGAGGGTACGAGGTGTTAGGGTCGGCAATGCGCATCCTCTGGAATTGCAGGAGTACATAGGCTGCGGAAACTGCTTACCATCAGGCAGGCCTTATGCTTGTTTGCCATAGGCGTAGTATAGGGAGTTATAGCTTTTTTATTTATTTGTGTCACTAATTCATACCAACCAAGTAGATAGGTAGTTTTACTTTTAAAACACTGACTTTTATATAAAAAAAATATTGTTTATGTTAAAAATTATATAATTTTTAATCGTAGCTAAATGCCGGATAGGCTTTCGATGCGTAACCTATCAAAAGTAAAAATGTTACCGTATTTGAGAATGATTCCGCTAAAAAATTAGTATTAACATTTTGTGTAACTCTGGGGGTAATAGTTGGAAAATTTGTAAAATTTCACTTACCCCCATCGTTGCACCATATACCTTATCTTCTTACCTTACCATTTCATGTCACAATATTTGAAACATCATATAATACATTGACCTATGCAAACCACTGAGTTTCTAAATTTCATTTACCCCCGTTATAAAAAAGGGTCACAGCGTTTAAAATTAATAACCGACCAATTAGAACCCCAATTTGAGGGCAGAGGTGCTAAACCTTCGTAGTGAATGAAACCCTATCATTTAGATTACTGAGACAAAGTTCGTCATCTTAAGAGAGCCTATCTCCGTTAATAACTGTTCATAACGGGTTATAACGGTTAATAACCGTTATGCCGCCGCGTTATCACGAGCGCGGGAAGGGTTAATTCATTTCTGCAGTTTAATTGCTGTAATCTCGGTTCGGGGTTAATGAAGATTTTAAGTTACTATTTTTAATGAGTGTAGAGTTTGCGGTGGGATTTGGTTTCTGAACAGTTTCTTCTTTCGTATATTATTGCAAGCATTTTCATTAGCGAAATTAATAACATATTTTACATACGTTTTCGTCTTTATATATTTTAAACCTGTTTTAGCTAAAATTATTTATGTACTTAATATATTTATTCATTTATGGGCAGTTTTTATTTATATAAAGAATGCCTAGTTCTTTTCAGAGATAGCACTAAATCTAAATAGATAGTGTGCGTTCATGGGCGTACAGGTACAGGCAGAAGGCAGGCAGAAGGGCGGGGGGAGAGACAGGGGGCCAGCTGCCCCCCTAAGGGTCAAATTTCACATACAATGTATGCCCCTCAGCGGCATCTGCTCCCCACTAGGCCTCCGGCGATACCAACTTCCCCCCCCCCCCCCTAGTTCACTGGCATTTATTAATAATAAACCGCTTGAATTTATAAGAATTAAATCATTGTTCCATTAACAAAACATCTTCGCTACAAATGAACTGCTTACCTGTACAGAATTCACGCAATTCAAACCTTTTATCAATCACTGAAGTCATGTGAGGAGATGATTTGCGAATTTTTAGCTTCCACTTACCTGCAAACAAAAATAAGGTATCAGAATTTACAGTCTAAATACGTTTTTGGTAATAAACTTATTTTTGGTATAAGCTTTTATCCCTGACTGTACTTTTCTTAGCACAGGCAACTAATACTTTCAAGACAATTCTTAAAACTGCAAACAGATTTAGGTTAGTACATCACATCTAAATCAGTGTCAAAAGTGACGTTTCTTCAAACAAAAACGATTGACATATCCAATCCATATTGTATCTGTAAGCAATTTTTGACATATCTTAAGCCAATTCAAATGTACCTACACCGTCATCAGAATAATATCTAAATAATGTCATTCAGCTATCGTGCATTTCGCTCGTAATGGACTACATGTATTGACGCGAGCGAAAATGAAATCATTCAAATATTATTCTGATGTCTGTGTACGTTCGAATTGGCCTACTCGTCTCCCACGATAGGTTTTATAATAAGGGTCAAAGTCACTCAAGGACAATGCTCTGCTTTGATAAAAAATGAGGATATCCGAAAAAAAATGAAGGTCGTTTTCATAGCTTACGGGCATAATCTGACAGTGGGCGTGGGCTTGTTGTGTTACTTATATTTAATTGGATATTTTTACGTAACATTGTTCAGGCAACATAAAAATACCGAGCAAACAAATAAAGTCGTCAAAAATTGCATGTGAACTGCATCTCTGTACCACATATCTAACAAATTAATTTCTAAATTTCTAAATAATTCTAGATAACAAAAGTCCTGAAAGCAACTTGTAGAGGTCCTTTTGACACTAAGTAAGGGGTATACCGAGCTGATATTGCCCTTGTCCATGTCATGGGACGCCCGCAATGGTAGCATCCGCCAGGGTGTAAGGACTGTTGAGAGTTGATGGAATCTAAAACGAACTCTGCTATTGGGTGAAAGCGATGGACTAAATACTGGACTATGGGATATAAGACCGGACGTCTGTCAAATAAAATGGTATGGTGACGGTGACTCGCCCCCACAAAAATCGACATCTAAGATGGCTCAAGGGCACCACCGGTGTGAGAGCTGAGGGTAGAGAGGTGTCAAAAAAGATTATTATTACAAAATCAATTTATTCTACTAAATAGTCGTGTCGTCAATAACAATTTAACAATGACTTAATTAAATGTAGTAACTGTCGCGGAAACACTTTTGAAGCATGACAAGGAGGAAGTCTGATCAATTGGAGAGAAAAATTCGAACCGTCGAGGCGTAGAGCAATAAGTACCTATCAAATTGTACGAAAAGGGAAGCTTCATTAGAAGAACCCTTAAGATGTACGCCGGCTGTTATACAAATCCTCGTTTGTACCAAATAAATACAAAATATTTCATATTCAAGATTTTTAGATTTTTTTTAAGAATCACACTAACCCGATTCCATAAATTAAATTAAATTTGGCATTAACATTAACGTAACATTTTAATTAGTTTTAAATATAAATTAGAGCGAGTACGAAACTTTTCACTCTAATTTTCATGTTTTACAATTTCATTGATGACTTGTGCTTACATTGCAAAAACATGACCGCCTTTATAAAGCATTAAAATGAGAGAAAATCTCAAAAAAGACACGAACTGGCGATCTTTCGGAACACTGGTCCAATTTGAGTGAATTTTAGTAGTACTAGTAAACTCTTTATTGTACAAAAACACATAATAAAAGACCGGTGTGAAGTTAGCGGCCAAAGTTATCGGCCAACGATAACCCGACCAAATTAAGAAGTTAACATTTTTAATACGTGTATTTCCATAAAAAAGAGCTTAAGTGGGATATTAATAGGTCAATGGTGAAGAAAAAAGTGGGGCTTTATACAATTAATAGCGTATCACGATAAATTTTACCAACTAGGTATCAAAAATGACTTGAACAGCCACCAACATTACGTACTACACAAGTTAGCTATAAACGCATTTAAAGACATAAAGACGCTTCAAATCTATTATTCACAGAAGATGTTGATTAAATCCTCACATTTACTGTTTACAAAATACACTTTAGAGTTTTTGTTAAAAAAATGTACGGCCATAAGATTCTAAGCATACTAAACTAAATTAAAACCTTTTCTAGATAGAAAGACATTTTCTAATTGATACCAACAATAACGAGTTAAGTTTTTAAAATAAAAATGCATTCAGAACCGACTTTCCTTGCTATATATAGATATTGCAACTGAATAATAGTAAGCGGCGCAACGATTCTGAAAATATTTTTTTATAAGTTGACACAATTCTAGATTATGAAAAGTTATTATTACAACAATGAAAACCGTTAATCAAGAGCTTTTGTCGAAATATTTAAAATCCAAAAAAAACGCTTTTCAAAGTCGATTCCCGAAAAATATCCATTGGCCGAGTCAGCGGCCGAAATCTTCCTGACACAAATCACTACTTTTGACGAACTTCTAGACATTAAGACGCTTTCAAACTTACACCAACGTAGGCAGCTATCGTAGGCTTTCATAAAAAGCTTTACAAACCGACTTTCCTCGCTGTCTATAGATATTGCAACACAATAATAGTTAGCGGCGGAACGATTCTGAAACAATTTTTTAAAATATTGATACCATTCCAGATTATGGAAAGTAATTATTACATCAAAGAAAACCGTAAATCCAGAGCTTTCGTCAAAGCTTTCGAAACCCAATCGTATCACTTTTCAAAGTTGTTTTCCGGAAAATATCCATTGGCCGAGTCAGCGGCTGAAAGTTTCTTGACAGAAATCAGTGATTTTGATAAGCTTCCAGAGATTAAGACGCTTAGAAACTTACACCAACATAAGCCGCTATCATGGGCTTTCAGAAAAAGCTTTCAGAAACGACTTTCTTCGCTAACTATAGATTATGCAACTGAAAAATAGTTAGCGGCGGAACAATTTTGAAAATATTTTTTTAAATGTTGATATATTTCTCGATTATGGAAAGTAATAATTACGTCAATGACAACCGTAAATCCAGAGCTATTGTCAAAGCTTTCGAAACCCAATCATATCACTTTTAAAACAAATTTCCCGACAAATATCCATTGGCCGAGTCAGCGGCCGAAAACTTCGTGACACAAATCACTACTTTGGACAAACTTCTAGACATTAAGACGCTTACAAACTTACACTAACGTAGGCCGCTATCATGGGCTTTCAGAAAAAGCTATCAGAGACGACTTTCTTCGTTAACTATAGATATTGCAACTGAAAAATAGTTAGCGGCGGAACAATTCTGAAAATATTTTTTTAAACGTTGATATATTTCTAGGTTATGGCAAGTAATAATTACATTAATGAAAACCGTAAATCGAGAGCTTTTGTCAAAGCTTTCGAAACCCAATCATATCACATTTAAAATTTGTTTCCTGAAAAATATCCATTGGCCACGTCAGCGGCCGAAAGCTTCTTGACACAAATCACTACCTTTGACGAACTTGTAGACATTAAGACACTTTCAAACTTACACCAACGTAGGCAGCTATCATGAGCTTTCATAAAAAGCTTTCAAAACCGACTTTCCTCGCTAACTATAGATATTGCAACACAATAATAGTTAGCGGCGGAACGATTCTGAAAATATTTTACTAAATATTGATACAATTCCGGATTATGGAAAGTAATTATTACATCAAAGAAAACCGTAAATCCATAGCTTTCGTCAAAGCTTTCGCAAACCAATCGTATCACTTTTCAAAGTTGTTTTCCGAAAAATATCCATTGGCCGAGTCAGCGGCTGAAAGTTTCTTGACATAAATCAGTGATTTTGATAATCTTCCAGACATTAAGACGCTTAGAAACTTACACCAACGTAAGCCGCTATCATGGGCTTTCAGAAAAAGCTTTCAGAAACGACTTTCTTCGCTAACTATAGATTATGCAACTGAAAAATAGTTAGCGGCAGAACAATTATGAATATATTTTTTTAAATGTTGATATATTTCTAGATTATGGAAAGTAATATTTACGTCAATGAAAACCGTAAATCCAGAGCTTTTGTCAAAGCTTTCGAAACCCAATCATATCACTTAAAAAAAATCCCGAAAAATATCCATTGGCCGAGTCAGCGGCCGAAAACTTCCTGACACAAATCACTACTTTGGACAAACTTCTAGACATTAAGACGCATTCAAACTTACTCCAACGTAGGCAGCTATCATGAGCTTTCTGAAAAATCTTTCACAACCGACTTTCCTCGCTGTCTATAGATATTGCAATTGAGAAATAGTTAGCGGCGGAACGATTCTAAAAATATATTTTTAATGTTGATACAATACTAGATTATGGAAAGTAATTATTACAACAATGAAAACCGTTAATCAAGAGCTTATGTCGAAACTTTTGAAAACCATAAAAATCGCTTTGCAAATTCGCTTCCCGAAAAATATCCATTGGCCGAGTCAGCGGCAGAAATCTTCCTAACACAAATCACTACTTTTGACGAACTTCTAGACATTAAGACGCTTACAAACTTACACTAACTTAGGCCGTTATCATGGGCTTTCAGAAAAAGCTATCAGAAACGACTTTCTTCGTTAACTATAGATATTGCAACTGAAAAATAGTTAGCGGCGGAACAATTCTGAAAATATTTTTATAAACGTTGATATATTTCTAGGTTATGGAAAGTAATAATTACATTAATGAAAACCGTAAATCGAGAGCTTTTGTTAAAGCTTTCGAAACCCAATCATATCACTTTTACAATTTGTGTCTCGAAAAATATCCATTGGCCACGTCAGCGGCCGAAAGCTTCTTGACACAAATCACTATCTTTGACGATCTTCTAGACATTAAGACGCTTTCAAACTTACACCAACGTAGGCAGCTATCATAGGCTTTCAGAAAAAGCTTTCAAAACCAACTTTCCTCGCTAACTATAGATATTACAACTGAAAAATAGTTAGCGGCGGAACAATTCTGAAAATACTTTTTTAAATGTTGATATATTTCTAGATTTTGCAAAGTAATAATTACATTAATGAAAACCGTAAATCAAGAGCTTTTGTCAAAGCTTTCGAAACTTAATCATATCACTTTTAAAATTTGTGTCCCGAAAAATATCCATTGGCCGAGTCAGCGGCAGAAAGTTTCTTGACAGAAATCAGTGATTTTGATAAGCTTCCAGACATTAAGACGCTTAGAAACTTACACCAACATAAGCCGCTATCATGGGCTTTCAGAAAAAGCTTTCAGAAACGACTTTCCTCGCTAACTATAGATATTGCAACACAATAATAGTTAGCGGCGGAACGATTCTGAAAATATTTTACTAAATATTGATACAATTCCGGATTATGGAAAGTAATTATTACATCAAAGAAAACCGTAAATCCATAGCTTTCGTCAAAGCTTTCGAAACCCAAACATATCACTTTTAAAACAAATTTCCCGACAAATATCCGAGTTATATTGGCCGAGTCAGCGGCCGAAAACTTCCTGACACAAATCACTACTTTGGACAAACTTCTAGACATAAAGACGCTTACAAACTTACACTAACGTAGGCCACTATCATGGGCTTTCAGAAAAAGCTTTCAGAAACGACTTTCTTCGCTAACTATAGATTATGCAACTGAAAAATAGTTAGCGGCGGAACAATTCTGAAAATATTTTTTTAAACGTTGATATATTTCTAGGTTATGGCAAGTAATAATTACATTAATGAAAACCGTAAATCGAGAGCTTTTTTCAAAGCTTCCGAAACCCAATCATATCACTTTTAAAATTTGTTTCCCGAAAATATCCATTGGCCACGTCAGCGGCCGAAAGCTTCTTGACACAAATCACTACCTTTGACGAACTTGTAGACATTAAGACACTTTCAAACTTACACCAACGTAGGCAGCTATCATGAGCTTTCATAAAAAGCTTTCAAAACCGACTTTCCTCGCTAACTATAGATATTGCAACACAATAATAGTTAGCGGCGGAACGATTCTGAAAATATTTTACTAAATATTGATACAATTCCGGATTATGGAAAGTAATTATTACATCAAAGAAAACCGTAAATCCATAGCTTTCGTCAAAGCTTTCGCAAACCAATCGTATCACTTTTCAAAGTTGTTTTCCGAAAAATATCCATTGGCCGAGTCAGCGGCTGAAAGTTTCTTGACATAAATCAGTGATTTTGATAATCTTCCAGACATTAAGACGCTTAGAAACTTACACCAACGTAAGCCGCTATCATGGGCTTTCAGAAAAAGCTTTCAGAAACGACTTTCTTCGCTAACTATAGATTATGCAACTGAAAAATAGTTAGCGGCAGAACAATTATGAATATATTTTTTTAAATGTTGATATATTTCTAGATTATGGAAACTAATATTTACGTCAATGAAAACCGTAAATCCAGAGCTTTTGTCAAAGCTTTCGAAACCCAATCATATCACTTAAAAAAAAATCCTGAAAAATATCCATTGGCCGAGTCAGCGGCCGAAAACTTCCTGACACAAATCACTACTTTGGACAAACTTCTAGACATTAAGACGCATTCAAACTTACTCCAACGTAGGCAGCTATCATGAGCTTTCTGAAAAATCTTTCACAACCGACTTTCCTCGCTGTCTATAGATATTGCAATTGAGAAATAGTTAGCGGCGGAACGATTCTAAAAATATATTTTTAATGTTGATACAATACTAGATTATGGAAAGTAATTATTACAACAATGAAAACCGTTAATCAAGAGCTTATGTCGAAACTTTTGAAAACCATAAAAATCGCTTTGCAAATTCGTTTCCCGAAAAATATCCATTGGCCGAGTCAGCGGCAGAAACCTTCCTAACACAAATCACTACTTTTGACGAACTTCTAGACATTAAGACGCTTACAAACTTACACTAACTTAGGCCGTTATCATGGGCTTTCAGAAACGACTTTCTTCGTTAACTATAGATATTGCAACTGAAAAATAGTTAGCGGCGGAACAATTCTGAAAATATTTTTATAAACGTTGATATATTTCTAGGTTATGGAAAGTAATAATTACATTAATGAAAATCGTAAATCGAGAGCTTTTGTTAAAGCTTTCGAAACCCAATCATATCACTTTTACAATTTGTGTCTCGAAAAATATCCATTGGCCACGTCAGCGGCCGAAAGCTTCTTGACACAAATCACTATCTTTGACGATCTTCTAGACATTAAGACGCTTTCAAACTTACACCAACGTAGGCAGCTATCATAGGCTTTCAGAAAAAGCTTTCAAAACCAACTTTCCTCGCTAACTATAGATATTACAACTGAAAAATAGTTAGCGGTGGAACAATTCTGAAAATACTTTTTTAAATGTTGATATATTTCTAGATTTTGCAAAGTAATAATTACATTAATGAAAACCGTAAATCAAGAGCTTTTGTCAAAGCTTTCGAAACTTAATCATATCACTTTTAAAATTTGTGTCCCGAAAAATATCCATTGGCCGAGTCAGCGGCAGAAAGTTTCTTGACAGAAATCAGTGATTTTGATAAGCTTCCAGACATTAAGACGCTTAGAAACTTACACCAACATAAGCCGCTATCATGGGCTTTCAGAAAAAGCTTTCAGAAACGACTTTCCTCGCTAACTATAGATATTGCAAGACAATAATAGTTAGCGGCGGAACGATTCTGAAAATATTTTACTAAATATTGATACAATTCCGGATTATGGAAAGTAATTATTACATCAAAGAAAACCGTAAATCCATAGCTTTCGTCAAAGCTTTCGAAACCCAAACAAATCACTTTTAAAACAAATTTCCCGACAAATATCCGAGTTATATTGGCCGAGTCAGCGGCCGAAAACTTCCTGACAGAAATCACTACTTTGGACAAACTTCTAGACATTAAGACGCTTACAAACTTACACTAACGTAGGCCACTATCATAGGCTTTCAGAAAAAGCTTTCAAAACCAACTTTCCTCGCTAACTATAGATATTACAACTGAAAAATAGTTAGCGGCGGAACAATTCTGAAAATACTTTTTTAAATGTTGATAAATTTCTAGATTTTGCAAAGTAATAATTACATTAATGAAAACCGTAAATCAAGAGCTTTTGTTAAAGCTTTCGAAACCCAATCATATCACTTTTACAATTTATTTCCCGAATAATATCCATTGGCCACGTTAGCGGCCGAAAGCTTCTTGACACAAATCACTACTTTTGACGAACTTGTAGACATTAAGACGCTTTCAAACTTACACCAACGTAGGCAGCTTTCATGGGCTTTCATAAAAAGCTTTCAAAACCGACTTTCCTCGCTGTCTGTAGATATTGCAACACAATAATAGTTAGCGGCGGAACGATTCTGAAAATATTTTACTAAATATTGATACAATTCCAGATTATGGAAAGTAATTATTACATCAAAGGAAACCGTAAATCCAGAGCTTTTGTCGAAACTTTCGAAAACCATAAAAATCGCTTTTCAAATTCGTTTCCCGAAAAATATCCATAGGCCGCGTCAGCGGCCGAAAGCTTCTTGACACAAATCACTACTTTTGACAAACTTCTAGACATTAAGACGCTTTCAAACTTACACCAACGTATGCAGCTATCATAGGCTTTCAGAAAAAGCTTTCAAAACCGACTTTCCTCGCTAAATATAGATATTACTGCTGAAAAATAGTTAGCGGCGGAACAATTCTGAAAATATTTTTTTAAATGTTGATATATTTCAAGATTTTGCAAAGTAATAATACCATTAATGAAAACCGTAAATCGAGAGCTTTTGTCAAAGCTTTCGAAACCCAATCATATCACTTTTACAATTTATTTCTCAAAAAATATCCATTGGCCACGTTAGCGGCCGAAAGCTTCTTGACACAAATCACTACTTTTGTCGAATTTGTAGACATTAAGACGCTTTCAAACTTACACCAACATAGGCAGCTATCATAGGATTTCAGAAAAAGCTTGCAAAACCGACTTTCCTCGCTAAATTTACATATTACAACTGAAAAATTGTTAGCGGCGGAACAATTCTGAAAATATTTTTTTAAATGTTGATATATTTCTAGATTTTGCAAAGTAAAAATTACATTAATGAAAACCGTAAATCAAGAGCTTTTTTCAAAGCTTTCGAAACCCAATCATATCTTTTTTAAAATTTGTGTCCCGAAAAATATCCATTGGCCAAATCAGCGGCCGAAAGCTTCTTGACACAAATCACTATCTTTGACGATCTTCTAGACATTAAGACGCTTTCAAACTTACACCAACGTAGGCAGCTATCATGGGCTTTCATAAAAAGCTTTCAAAATCGACTTTCCTCGCTGTCTATAGATATTGCAACACAATAATAGTTAGCGGCGGAACGATTCTGAAAATAGTTTACTAATTATTGATACAATTCCAGATTATGTAAAGTAATTATTACATCAAAGAAAACCGTAAATCCAGAGCTTTTGTCAAAGCTTTCGAAACATAATCATATCATTTTTACAATTTATTTCCCGACAAATATCCATTGGCCACGTTAGCGGCCGAAAGCTTCTTGACACAAATCACTACTTTTGTCGAACTTGTAGACATTAAGACGCTTTCAAACTTACACCAACATAGGCAGCTATCATAGGATTTCAGAAAAAGCTTGCAAAACCGACTTTCCTCGCTAAATTTACATATTACAACTGAAAAATAGTTAGCGGCGGAACAATTCTGAAAATATTTTTTTAAATGTTGATATATTTCTAGATTTTGCAAAGTAATAATTACATTAATGAAAACCGTAAATCAAGAGCTTTTGTCAATTCTTTCGAAACCCAATCATATCTTTTTTTAAATTTGTGTCCCAAAAAATATCCATTGGCCAAATCAGCGGCCGAAAGCTTCTTGACACAAATCACTATCTTTGACGATCTTCTAGACATTAAGACGCTTTCAAACTTACACCAACGTAGGCAGCTATCATGGGCTTTCATAAAAAGCTTTCAAAACCGACTTTCCTCGCTGTCTATAGATATTGCAACACAATAATAGTTAGCGGCGGAACGATTCTGAAAATATTTTACTAAATATTGATACAATTCCAGATTATGTAAAGTAATTATTACATCAAGGAAAACCGTAAATCGAGAGCTTTTGTCAAAGCTTTCGAAACCCAATCATATCACTTTTACAATTTATTTCTCAAAAAATATCCATTGGCCACGTTAGCGGCCGAAAGCTTCTTGACACAAATCACTACTTTTGTCGAACTTGTAGACATTAAGACGCTTTCAAACTTACACCAACATAGGCAGCTATCATAGGATTTCAGAAAAAGCTTGCAAAACCGACTTTCCTCGCTAAATTTACATATTACTGCTGAAAAATAGTTAGCGGCGGAACAATTCTGAAAATATTTTTTTAAATGTTGATATATTTCAAGATTTTGCAAAGTAATAATACCATTAATGAAAACCGTAAATCGAGAGCTTTTGTCAAAGCTTTCGAAACCCAGTCATATCACTTTTACAATTTATTTCTCAAAAAATATCCATTGGCCACGTTAGCGGCCGAAAGCTTCTTGACACAAATCACTACTTTTGTCGAATTTGTAGACATTAAGACGCTTTCAAACTTACACCAACATAGGCAGCTATCATAGGATTTCAGAAAAAGCTTGCAAAACCGACTTTCCTCGCTAAATTTACATATTACAACTGAAAAATTGTTAGCGGCGGAACAATTCTGAAAATATTTTTTTAAATGTTGATATATTTCTAGATTTTGCAAAGTAAAAATTACATTAATGAAAACCGTAAATCAAGAGCTTTTGTCAAAGCTTTCGAAACCCAATCATATCTTTTTTAAAATTTGTGTCCCGAAAAATATCCATTGGCCAAATCAGCGGCCGAAAGCTTCTTGACACAAATCACTATCTTTGACGATCTTCTAGACATTAAGACGCTTTCAAACTTACACCAACGTAGGCAGCTATCATGGGCTTTCATAAAAAGCTTTCAAAATCGACTTTCCTCGCTGTCTATAGATATTGCAACACAATAATAGTTAGCGGCGGAACGATTCTGAAAATATTTTACTAATTATTGATACAATTCCAGATTATGTAAAGTAATTATTACATCAAAGAAAACCGAAACTTACACCAACATAAGCCGCTATCATGGGCTTTCAGAAAAAGCTTTCAGAAACGACTGTCTTCGCTAACTATAGATTATGCAACTGAACTGGCGGAACAATTATGAAAATATTTTTTTAAATGTTGATATATTTCTCGATTATGGAAAGTAATAATTACGTCAATGAAAACCGTAAATCCAGAGCTTTTGTCAAAGCCTTCGAAACCCAATCATATCACTTTTAAAACAAATTTCCCGACAAATATCCATTAGCCGAGTCAGCGGCTGAAAACTTCCTGACACAAATCAATACTTTTGACGAACTTCAAGCCATTAAGACGCTTACAAACTTACACTAACTTAGGCCGTTATCATGGGCTTTCAGAAAAAACTTTCAGAAACGACTTTCTTCGTTAACTATAGATATTGTAACTGAAAAATAGTTAGCGGCGGAACAATTCTGAAAATATTTTTTTAAATGTTGATATATTTCTCGATTATGGAAAGTAATAATTACGTCAATGAAGACCGTAAATCCAGAGCTTTTGTCAAAGCTTTTGAAACCCAAACATATCACTTTTAAAACAAATTTCCCGACAAATATCCATTGGCCGAGTCAGCGGCCGAAAACTTCCTGACACAAATCACTACTTTGGACAAACTTCTAGACATTAAGACGCTTACAAACTTACACTAACGTAGGCCACTATCATGGGCTTTCAGAAAAAGCTTTCAGAAACGACTTTCTTCGCTAACTATAGATTATGCAACTGAAAAATAGTTAGCGGCGGAACAATTCTGAAAATATTTTTTAAACGTTGATATATTTCTAGGTTATGGCAAGTAATAATTACAATAATGAAAACCGTAAATCGAGAGCTTTTGTCAAAGCTTTCGAAACCCAATCATATCACTTTTAAAATTTGTTTCCCGAAAATTATCCATTGGCCACGTCAGCGGCCGAAAGCTTCTTGACACAAATCACTATCTTTGACGATCTTCTAGACATTAAGACGCTTTCAAACTTACAACAACGTAGGCAGCTATCATAGGATTTCAGAAAAAGCTTTCAAAACCAACTTTCCTCGCTAACTATAGATATTACAACTGAAAAATAGTTAGCGGCGGAACAATTCTGAAAATACTTTTTTAAATGTTGATATATTTCTAGATTTTGCAAAGTAATAATTACATTAATGAAAACCGTAAATCAAGAGCTTTTGTTAAAGCTTTCGAAACCCAATCATATCACTTTTACAATTTATTTCCCGAATAATATCCATTGGCCACGTTAGCGGCCGAAAGCTTCTTGACACAAATCACTACTTTTGACGAACTTGTAGACATTAAGACGCTTTCAAACTTACACAAACGTAGGCAGCTTTCATGGGCTTTCATAAAAAGCTTTCAAAACCGACTTTCCTCGCTGTCTGTAGATATTGCAATACAATAATAGTTAGCGGCGGAACGATTCTGAAAATATTTTACTAAATATTGATACAATTCCAGATTATGGAAAGTAATTATTACATCAAAGGAAACCGTAAATCCAGAGCTTTCTTTCAAAGCTTTCGAAAACCAATCGTATCACTTTTCAAAGTTGTTTTCCGAAAAATATCCATTGGCCGAGTCAGCGGCTGAAAGTTTTTTGATATAAATCAGTGATTTTGATGATCTTCCAGACATTAAGACTCTTACAAACTTACACTAACGTAGGCCGCTATCATGGGCTTTCAGAATAAGCTTTCAGAAAAGACTTTCTTTGTTAACTATAGATATTGCAACTGAAAAATAGTTAGCGGCGGAACAATTCTGAATTTTTTTTTTAAAGGTTGAAATATTTCTTGGTTATGGAAAGTAATATTTACATTAATGAAAACCGTAAATCGAGAGCTTTTGTCAAAGCTTTCGAAACCCAATGATATCACTTTTAAAATTTGTTTCCCGAAAAATATCCATTGGCCACGTCAGCGGCCGAAAGCTTCTTGACACAAATCACTACTTTTGACGAACTTGTAGACATTAAGACGCTTTCAAACTTACACCAACGTAGGCAGCTATCATAGGCTTTCAGAAAAAGCTTTCAAAACCGACTTTCCTCGCTAACTATAGATATTACAACTGAAAAATATTTAGCGGCGGAACAATTCTGAAAATATTTTTTTTAATGTTGATATATTTCTAGATTTTGCAAAGTAATACTTACATTAATGAAAACCGTAAATCGAGAGCTTTTGTCAAAGCTTTCGAAACCCAATCATATCACTTTTAAAATTTATGTCCCGTAAAATATCCATTGGCCGAGTCAGCGGCTGAAAGTTTCTTGACAGAAATCAGTGATTTTGATAAGCTTCCAGACATTAAGACGCTTAGAAACTTACACCAACATAAGCCTCTATCATGGGCTTTCAGAAAAAGCTTTCAGAAACGACTGTCTTCGCTAACTATAGATTATGCAACTGAAAAATTGTTAGCGGCGGAACAATTATGAAAATATTTTTTTTAAATGTTGATATATTTCTCGATTATGGAAAGTAATAATTACGTCAATGAAAACCGTAAATCCAGAGCTTTTGTCAAAGCTTTCGAAACCCAATCATATCACTTTTAAAACAAATTTCCCGACAAATATCCATTAGCCGAGTCAGCGGCTGAAAACTTCCTGACACAAATCACTACTTTTGACGAACTTCTAGCCATTAAGACGCTTACAAACTTACACTAACTTAGGCCGTTATCATGGGCTTTCAGAAAAAACTTTCAGAAACGACTTTCTTCGTTAATTATAGATATTGTAACTGAAAAATAGTTAGCGGCGGAACAATTCTGAAAATTTTTTTTTATACGTTGATATATTTCTAGGTTATGGAAAGTAATATTTACATTAATGAAAACCGTAAATCGAGAGCTTTTGTCAAAGCTTTCGAAACCCAATCATGTCAAAGCTTTCAGAATCGACTTTCTTCGCTTACTATTATACTACTATTCGCATCGCTTATTACTATTAGATATTGCAACTGAAAAATAGTTAGCGGCAGAACAATTCGGTAAATATTTACAAGATTTGATAAATTTCTAGATATGGAAAGTAATTATTACATCATCGAAAACCGTTAATCTAGAGCTTTTGTCGAAGCTTTTGAATTCCAGTCAAATCACTTTTCACAGTCGTTTCCCGAATAATATCCATTGGCCAAGTCAGCAGCTGAAAGCTTCTTGAAACAACTTAATGATTTTGAGAAACTTGTAGACATTCAGAATTTAAGACGCTTAGAAACGTAGGCAGCTGTCAGCCTATCATGGGCGTTCAGAAAAAGATTTCGGAACCGACTTTCTTCGCTAACCATAGATATTGAAACTGAAAAATACGTCGGTACGAATCTGAATTTTTTTTATTTAAGTATAAATACTTTACTTGATATTGAAAGTAATTATTACCTCATCGAAAACCGTTAATCCAGAGCTTTTGACAAAGCTTTTGGAACCCAGTCAAATCACTATTTAAAGTTGTTTTTTACATATAGTGAATTATTATGTATACATAATATTGTAAATGTTAAATGAAACCACGGAGGAGAAGTTTCCCTTTTTCATGTAAATACATACTCCCTGCAGTTTTTGTTTATTTATGAGAGTGATCTTACTTTTAATTTTACTGAAACCCAATGATTAATCTTAAGATCGTAGTTAAAATTTAGTAAGGAAAAATATATCACATTATAAATATATATATAGTATGTTAATATCTACAATGATTGATTTTTTTGCCTTAAAACATCAATTTAAGTACCTGATTCTCTTTTGTAGTAGTACTAGTTTGACCGTTCAAAACATGTATCACACTTATTTATACCAAACTGTTATTAGCACTATAAGTACATACAAATACTTATAAATATGTTATTTTATCAATTAAAATGTAAGCAATGATTCAGTCATTATAAAGTTTTTTTTTACATAATTATATGATAAATTGTCAAGCGTATCTATTGACGCCTACATTAAATAAAAAAATTAAAAATTAATGGACATCCTTACACAAATTGACTGAGCTCCATCACAATAAGCTCAAGAAGGCTTGTGTTGTGGGTACTCAGACAACGATAAGTATAATACATATAAATACTTAAATAAACACATATAAAACACCCATGACTCAGGAGCAAATAACAGGATCAAATGCCCTTACCGGGGTATATGAACCCAGGAACATCAGCTTCATAGGCAGGGCCACTATCCACTCGGCCTGACCGGTCACCAAAACATTAAATAAAATTAAAACATTTATGTTACCAGACTTGTACACTACCGTCAAAAAGTTTAAGACCAAACACAATTTTTAGTTTTATTTTCAGGAACACGTTTGATCGCTAAACCTTTAGTTTTGCAAGAAGATAACGAT
Organism: Cydia pomonella; assembly: GCF_033807575.1. Classification (NCBI taxonomy): domain Eukaryota; kingdom Metazoa; phylum Arthropoda; class Insecta; order Lepidoptera; family Tortricidae; genus Cydia; species Cydia pomonella. The sequence goes on along the minus strand of NC_084725.1, from coordinate 3,879,990 downwards.
TTCAAACATTCGGCAAAGATCTGTAGAGGCTACACAGCTAATAAAAAACAGCAAGGTGTGTTAAAAACAATTTGGCCACCGCAATCACCAGACCTTAACCGGATCGAGCTTTCATGGAATGAACTCGACCGTAGGATCCGAAAACAATGTCCAACATCAGCAAAAACTCTATGGGAGATACTGCAATATGAGTGGAAATCTATAAGCCAAGTTATTACGTTACTACACAAACTTGTATAAATAATGTCAAGATTACTCTATAGTGGAAAAGCGTCGAGGATTTTTCGATGAGAAATATATGCCTTTTTTAATAAATTCTGATTAATAAATTGTTTAACGCTTTCTTTTTCGGATTGTAGGTATCTACTGCAAATTTGTATTTTCGAAAAAAAAATCATTAATATTATATTATTATTTGCATATTTTGTGTTTGTTCTTAAACTTTTTGACGGTAGTGTATATGACATGATGTACATGTATGTATTAATTTCAATTGCTTGAATAATCTTTACACAGTAGGCAAGTTTTGTTAAGATGTGTTATTTTCTCAGACACAGTTATTGCTCGAACTTCAGAAGATGTCAGTAAACAGGATTGTTCAGCGTGCATCTTCCTATAACACACGTGACACTTAAAATAGGTATCACTATCTAACACGTCACGACCACAACTCATGCACATATTAAAAACTGGATCGCTATTTTTCAATAACAATGTTTGAATGTTGTGCCTGTATTCCGTAAAATTTACACCAGTGCCGTCCAATGCCATATTATTAACAAGGCACCAGAAAAAATATATAATCATTGGTCCGCAATTATCATTATCGGTTTGCTTACGATGTTTTATAATATTAACTTTATTTATCTTAACTTCGTGCTTTAATTTTCTCAATAAATCATTAATATAATTTAAGTATTTTTTCTTATAACTAAATTCATTGCCAAGTGGGTCAATAATTGTGATACTTTGATCACTCAGTTTCATGATAACCAGCGTGTAATGGTTTCGAATGCAAATCGGAAATACTATTTCCTTGTGAAATGGCCAAATAAAATGGCTAACGTCATAATTTTTACCAAGACCAAAGATGATTGACGACACTTCGCAATTTTTTACATCGTAATGATTATTTTCATTAATTACGTGTAAAGCATGGTCAATAACCGTACTTATTACATATGCTTTAGGACATAGCGAACGAAAATCTGAAGTACGCAATTCCTTAACATGAGATATACTATTTAGTTTTGTAATATAGTAGTCTCTTTGAAGTACTTTATAGTAACTAGGATCGGTCACTAACCCGTTGGGAAACACATCAAGGTTAGCATGACTACTGCAGTTAGAAAGTTCTGACTGAAGAGGGATTGGGGACTGAATCTCTGTTGCATATTTAGATTCACAATATAAGCATATAAATGCGCCTGAAAAATCATTATGTATATCTAAAAATTTTTTAGCACACGATTGGTGCACCCATTCCAGACAATCTTCACACTCCACCCAATCTGTTAATTCATCGTCATAACTTGTACCACCCCTGCAATACTTACAGATATTATTAGTATTTTGTAATGCCTCTATTTCAATGGCATTTTGGACTAAAACGCTTTTTAAATATCGTCCGTCAAAATGACTATGCACCGGCTTTCTCTTTTTTTGCCACACTTCTTCATCTTGGGGCACTTTTTCAGTTCGAGTAAGTTTTTTCTTCGGGATCTTATTCAGTATCTCTTTCGAAAGAGATTTAGTATCACGAATCAAATTTCTGACAAGCTGTGTACATTTCATATTACGTTGGCCTTTTAATATGTCGCATTTTAGTTGTCCAAAATAATTTTCAACAGGAGAATTACTTACTCGTTTACTCTTCATTACATTGCTCCACAGTGGTAAGTAGGCCATGTATTTGGTAATAAATACTTGAAACAAATCTGAATCTTTAAATTTATTTATTGTATTTCCCTGCGAATCCAGAACTATAGTGGAAATATTGGCCATGCATCGGATGTAAAAAGGGCTATTTGCATAGTTTGAATTGCCCTTAACTTTATCATCGTCAATTTTTGATGATGTAACGGTTTGCATATTTTCTAAAAGATTAACGTTCTTTCGGTCACGGCAAAGACTTATCAGGGTATTGTAAGCATTAGCGACATTACTTGTATAATACTGTGAATTAAGTAAAATGTATAAATTCGAAACGAAACCATCGATGGTTTTTAAATCTTCCATTAAAATTACACTAACTAAAATGTCTTTCATGATATTTTTTTCTTGTGAAGCACTTTTATCAATGTCTTTGCACAAACATTTCACAAGATGAGCGCAACATAAAAATATGGGAGTATGTGGGCTTTCTACGTCATTACATTTTTCTAAGCTTTTATAACATTTTTGTAAATAGTTCGCCAGAGAACAATCATTAAATGCTAAGCAAACTGCGTTTATAAGAGCAAAACTAAAATCGGTCACAACGCCCGAAAATGCGGGCCAGCAGTTTTTATTAGCACTTAACACTTTAAAGTCATTAAGTAACTTAAATATGGTGTTGGTATCGTGTTTTGATGAAATCATAGCCAAAATTGGAAAGATTCTTTCAGATATAGGTGCCTGAATAACGCCAGAGTATAAATAGATCCTTTTCGATTTTTTCTCATTATTAAGTGGTCTACAGACTCCTCCTGTTGCATCAAAATGCAGTATTGGCATGTCTGCTAATTTCAATACCTTTATCTGCTCTTCGCTGAACAGTTTCAAGCATAATGGAAAGCTTACTTCCTGCACGTAATTTGAGTGGTCTTTTTGAAATAAATATAGATCTAGTACATCATTCTTAGACCTATCATTGTTGGCAAGTGCTTCTGATCGAATTTTTCTCATGACTGAATCAGATTTAATATTTCTTAGATTATTAGTATCTTGTAAATAATTATCATTAATGTTTATAAGATTCTCTTTCTTCAGATTTAGTGGTTTAGTATTAATTGACTTATTTTTTAATATAACTCTTTCAACGCCTCTTACTTGTTGTGTTAAATGAGACTTATGACTAAAATTTACGTTATTGCTGAGTACGGTAACACAACCTTCGTTCAAGTATAATTTAAATCTTTTGCAACCTTCATGTTTGCAGCGAGCTGTAATTACAACCTTATTTGAATAATACTTTTTATACATAAAAATCAAAATACAAGTATTATTTATACTTTTATCTATAGTTTTCTTTAAAATGTATGGATACGTGCTTGGATTTAACTGTTTATCCCTAAACATTGATTTCCATAAGGGATATTCTATTTCACAAGAACCTTCAAGAGCAAAATCTTTACAATCGCTTAAACAATCAACGTTTTTTGTCCCGATGGGAAGTAAGGAGGCAGAGTTATTTGCACTAGACATATTGAGTATAACTTTTGGAACCTGTTGTATGTCCGGTGATACTGTGATATTTTTATTAATTGGCGATGTAGGTCGTGACAATGAATTGCTGGAATCCGAATGAGTCCCATCACAAATAGGTGAGGATAAAGCAGAGAGTGCAGCATGTTGGCTTATCTCTTCACATATATTTTTGTCTATCAAGTTGTAATCACTGGATCGATCGAAATTCGTTTTTCTAGGTAGAGAATCACAAGAAGCATCATTATTGAGAGATTGAGTTTCTTCAATAGAGTCATATATTGGTGAAGAAGTAGGAGATAAAACTATATTGCACTCGTTTATCTTGACGCAAGGTTTGCCAACTGCCTTGTCTTGATCTTCATCAGGATTCTGATAAAGATCGAAGCCATCATTTGTCATCAGAGTGCAATGTTGGCTTTTTTTATCTACCCGAGAAGATACTGTATTTAATTCGATATCACACAAAGCCACAGGTGAAGCTACGATCTTTCCGGTAGAATTTTCTCTAAGTGACCTATCTAACACCAACCATAAGTTGTAAATTTTCCTTCTATTCTTGGTGTTGTTTCTCAGTTTGAAATGATTCGTTAGGACAGTATAAGAAATAGTTTCCTTATTTCTATACGAGATCGGTTTCAGTGGTAAGCTATGAACAATTAGAGCATGCTTCAATTCATTTTGTGATAGTTTTATGACGTCAACACTCTTTTCGCCTGAGCGAAAATGAACACTTTTAAATTTGTTGTTTTTGTTGACTATTTTAAACAACTGACTGGCATACCTAAACTTGCAGGTAGTATTACTTAATGCTCCAGCAATTAATTTACAATCATCCATAGACACCCGATCAGTTTTTTTTAAAACAGGTAAAATTTTACTCACTTGAGCTGATATTTGTTCGTATGCCTTAATGTTAGACGAGCTCATGGTGTACAAAATATGCGTATCTGATTATCGTACTAAAAATTATAATGAATAGATCATTATATGTAAGATGTAGTGGTGTTCGATATATTATATACAGTGGTACTTACACAAATTACTGTCATCAATCAGTTATAGGTACCTACTTATAGATGCACTTATAATTAACACTTAACACTAACACGTTTGCCATAAACAATCGTAAGCAAGCGGCAATCAATTATATATTTATAAACTGTTAATTACGTCTACTACGAACTGGATATTACAGATAGTTAGATACACCTACCAACAACATAAAACTAATAAGCATGCACCTATTTTTCTAACACTTTAATAATAACTGCTTGAGAATTGGAATATTTATCCTTACTTAGCCTAATTCAATTCCAGCAGGATTCCTATTACTAAAATATACAATTATGAACTAACGTATCCTAATTAAAATCTAAACGGATCCAACTAAAACCGTAACCTTACAATAATAATTACCTAGCCTAATATATCCAAATTAAAACCTAAGTGGATTTCACTAAACTAACCTAGCACAAGTATTATAACAGCAGTATTCAAGCAGTTAAACTTAACAAACGTGATTAGTCTGTAATAAAGCTCTGGAATACTTTATCCTTTCTCCTCACAGGAATAACGTAATTAGTCAATGATAGATTAAATACGAGTAGCATACAATATTCGCGATTTCACATCCAATATAAACCAATTTTAACCACCACGCAAAATCTCGACCTTTGGTCGAAAATAATTTACTCTTATAATTTTTTAAACGAACAAACGATAGCGACATCTAAAGTACGTGTAGCGCCATCTAGTAAACTCTTTGTGAATCATTCATTTAAAACGTAAAATCAATACAATATATTCTACAAACTGAGTGTCTATTTTGTATAGTATTAGTACTTTTTAGTCTTACGTATAAATGTGATTTTTACTTGTTAATATTTATTTACTTCCAGTTGGCCATAATACAAATAATAATTGGACCGACTTTATTTTGTCATGAGATTCGTTTCAAAACTGCTTACTTTATACATAATAGGACTTTTCTTTATTATATTATGATAAGCATAACATTTCTGTAACACAAATAAAATAAATAACGCATTAATTCAGACAAGAAATAGTTGTTTGAACTCGTACTACTACCGCCATCTTTTGACCAGTAGGTTACTCATGTAAATTAAACCAATGATTTGTTGTTTGAACTGGTGCTACTGCCTCCATCTTTTGACGAGTAGGTAACTATTGGTTTAATTTACACAAGTATCCAATGCAGTACAGTAATGTATGTAGTATTAAACGGTTTAATGTGCATGAGTTTAATTCAGACGAGTAATTTTTCGTTGTTTGAACTGATACTACTTCCGCCATCTTTTGACAAGTAGGTTACTTATCACTACACCTTAAAAATAAAACAAAGTCCCCCGCCGCGTCTGTCTGTGTATATGTATGTTCGCGGTAAACTCAAAAACTACTGAACGGATTCTCATGTGTTTTTCACATATCGATAGTGATTCTTGAGGGAGGTTTAAACCCATTTAACAACTTGTTAACCCGTGCGAAGCGTAGTATTATACTATAACCGCCATCTTTTGAGGAGTTGGTAACTTATCACTACACCTTAATAAAAATAAAACAAAGTTCCCCGCCGCGTCTATATGTCTGTATGTTCGCGATAAACTCAAAAACTAGTGAACGGATTTTGATGCAGTTTTCACATATCAATAGAGTGATTCTTGAGGAAGGTTTAGGTGTATAATTTGTAACACGCTAACTAATATTTTTCAGTTGCAATATCTATAGTTAGCGAGAAAAGTCGGTTCTGAAAACTTTTTATTTATTAGCGTCTTAATGTCTATGTCGGCGGCAGATCGTTAAATCGGGCATATCGAAATACTCCTAGGCATATCATAAAACGCCGCTATTTCGTGACCTGACTAGCGACTAGCAGCTATATCGTTCAAACTTTAAGGTGTGATATTTCCAGGCAGATCATGGAACGCCGCCATTTCATAATCTTACTAGCGCCCACTAGCCATATCGTGCAAACCTAAAGGTATGACATTCCCAGTGTTGGGCAAAAATCAATTCGAATAAGAATAAAAACAGAAATTTCATTCTTATTCCAACACAATGGAATAAGAATAAATCCATCCCTTATTATTTTGAAATAACATGAAATGGAATAAATCATGCAATTTTCATTTTAAATGAAGAATAAAAGACGGAATAATTATTCCAGAAATGGAGTTATTTTAAATAAGGTTTTAGTGGAATAACATGTTATTTAGAATTAAAATGAAGTTAAGTTGTTGCTGGTCAATCTTGCGAGTCGATTTACTACCATATCCTGACGTTCGATTTGGCTCAAATTTCGTACACTTGAGTATCTGGTGGACTTGGTGACTGTGCAATATTATGGTGCCATGAAGCTGGTCTGATGATGGAGCCCGGAGGTGGCCAAAAGAACTCCTAAAGTAAACAAAATAAAGACACCGTGTTTCGGCTCATTCGATGTGTCTTGGCAAACACTTTGATGTTGTATGGTTTTACTGAACACTTGCGGCTGGCGGCTCTTCAAAAGATCTTTGAGCATGTTATTTTGCCGTTTAATAATATAAAGAAATTTTAAATGACAGGTATTTAAAATACCGTAGGTTAGGATTGGGCGTGATTCGTGGTTACCCGAAATTTCCAAGAGAGTATATAAGAACCTGAAAATAAATACCAAATGCATTCGCACATTAGTAGAGCAGCCAGAGGGCCTCATACACAATTCTATGTGACTGGGCAGTATACTACCAATAAGTAGTGTCACTGATATTTTGGTCTATCAATAGAAAACACCAATTCTATTAACTTCAATTTAATGCACATATTACAACATCGTTATTATAATTATAAGCGCATGCACATCGCATCGTATCTCTTCTTTTTCAGTCCTCCATAAATTCTAAAACGTAGGGAACCACAGACACATCTAAAAGGGTTCTACACCTCGTACAGATTCTAGACAAAAGGGCTCCACATTACACAGTTTCATAACAAGTATTATCGTTGGGTTCAGTAGACATTACTGAGTACGAAATAAAGACTTGTCACTTTCCGAGAGTGTGTGGGGGAGGGGAGGAACTGTGACGTCACAAAGATGGCGGTCCCGGGTTTCAAATTTAAAATAATTAGTCGGCTAGTTCTAACCAGATTTTTTAAACTGACTTGTCCCATGAAACCTTATAAAATGTAGAAAAAAACGTGGTATATAACTAAAAGTGTAATTTGATTAATTTTTTTTTTTTACAAACAGCCAAAAATTTTACATTTGTGATCGTTTCTCACCCAAAAAACACAATGAAGACGGCCACTTAGATAAAAATATGTCATAAATAATTTTGATACATAAATACATAATGTAGAAATATATAAACTGTTACAAAACTATTAACAGAATCGTTCCGCCACTAACTATTTTTCAGTTGCAATATCTACAGATAACAAGGAAAGTAGGTTCTGAAAGCTTTTTCAGAAAGCTCATGATAGCGGCCTACGTTAGTGTAAGTTTGTAAGAGTCTTAATGTCTAGACATCACAAGATATATAGATAGAAGTTTGCCAAAAGCAGTGATTTGTGTCAGGAAGATTTCGGCCACTGACTCGGCCAAGGGATATTTTTCGGGAAAGAAATTTTAAAAGTGATATAATTGGGTTTCGTAAGCTTTGACTAAAGCTCTGGATTTACGGTTTTCTTTGATGTAATAATTACTTTCCATAATCAGGAATTGCATCAATATTTAAAAAATATTTTCAGAATCGTTTCGCCGCTAACTATTATTGAGTTGCAATATCTATAGACAGCGAGGAAAATCGGTTTTGAAAGCTTTTTCTGAAAGCTTATGATAGCTGCCTACGTTGGTGTAAGCTTGAAAGCGTCTTAATGTCTAGAAGTTTGTCAAAAGTAATGATTTGTGTCAAGAAGCTTTTGGCCGCTGACGCGGCCAATGGATATTTTTCGGAAAACATATTTTAAAAGTGATATGATTGGGTTTCGAAAGCTTTGACAAAAGCTCTCGATTTACGGTTTTCATTAATGTAATTATTACTTACCATAACCTAGAAATATATATTAACGTTTAAAAAAATATTTTCAGTATTGTTCCGCCACTAACTATTTTTCAGTTGCAATATCTATAGTTAGCGAAGAAAGTCGTTTATGAAAGATTTTTCTGAAAGCGCATGATAGCGGCCTAGGTTAGTGTAATTTTATAAGCGTCTTAATGTCTAGAAGTTCGTCAAAAATAGTGATTTGTGTCAGGAAAATTTCAGCCGCTGACTCGGCCAATAGATATTTTTCGGGAAACAAATTTTAAATGTGATATAATTGGGTTTCGAAAGCTTTGACGAAAGCTCTAGATTTACGGTTTTCTTTGATGTAATAATTACTTTCCATAATCCGGAATTGTATCAATATTTAAAAAAATTGTTACAGAATCGTTCCGCCGCTAACTACTATTGTATTGCAATATCTATAGACAGCGTGGAAAGTCGGTTTTGAAAGCTTTTTATGAAAGCCCATCATAGCTGCCTACGTAAGTGTAAGTTTGAAAGCGTCTTAATGTCTAGAAGTTCGTCAAAAGTAGTGATTTGTGTCAGGAAGATTTCGGCCGCTGACTCGGCCAATGGATATTTTTCGGGAATCGACTACGAAAAGCGATTTTTTTGGATTTTAAAAATGTGGACAAAATCTCTTGATTAACGGTTTTCATTGTTGTAATAATTACTTTCTATAATCTAGAATTGTATCAATATTAAATTAAATATTTTCAGAATCGTTCCGCCGCTAACTATTATAATAGTTGCAATATCTATAGACAGCGAGGAAAGTAAGTTTTTAAAGCTTTTTCTGAAAGCCTATGATATTTGCCTACGTTGGTGTAAGTTTGAAAGCGTCTTAATGTCTAGAAGTTCGTCAAAAGTAGTGATTTGTGTCAAGAAGCTTTCGGCCGCTGACGCGGCCAATGGATAAGGCGGCCTACTAGTAGGCGGCCGAAAGCTTCTTGACACAAATCACTAATTTTGACGAACTTCTAGACATTAAGACGCTTTCCAACTTACACCAACGTAGGCAAATATCATAGGCTTTCAGAAAAAGCTTTCAAAACCGACTTTCCTCGCTGTCTATAGATATTGCAACTCAATAATAGTTAGCGGCGGAACGATTCGGAAAATATTTTTTTAATTTTGATACAATTCCAGATTATGGCAAGTAATTATTATATCAAAGGAAACCGTAAATGCAGAGCTTTCGTCAAAGCTTTCGAAACCCAATTATATCACTTTTAAAATTTGTTTCCCGAAAAATATCCATTGGCCGAGTCAGCGGCCGAAAGCTTCTTGACACAAATCACTACTTTTGACGAACTTCTAGACATTAAGACGCTTTCAAACTTACACCAACATACGCAGATATCATAGGCTTTCAGAAAAAGCTTTAAAAACCGACTTTCCTCGCTGTCTATAGATATTGCAACTATTATAATAGTTAGCGGCGGAACGATTCTGAAAATATTTAATTAAATATTGATACAATTCTCGGTTATGGAAAGTAATTATTACAACAATGAAAACCATTAATCAAGAGCTTTTGTCGAAATTTTTAAAATCCAAAAAAATCGCTTTTCAAAGTCGATTCCCGAAAAATATCCATTGGCCGAGTCAGCGGCCGAAATCTTCCTGACACAAATCACTACTTTTGACGAACTTCTAGACATTAAGACGCTTACATACTTACACCAACGTAGGCAGCTATCATAAGCTTTCAGAAAAAGCTTTCGAAACCGACTTTCCTCACTGTCTATAGATATTGCAACTCAATAATAGTTAGCGGCGGAACTATTCTGAAAATATTTTTAGCGATGGCCGGGATTTTTTAAATAATTAAATAAAAATATTAAGAACAGATCGACTTATTTATTTTAATTTCCACAATTCTGATCCTTATCATTAAGTAGGTATTAATTTAATAACAATAATTAATAATCTCATAAATCTAAAAAAACACAGAATGGACAAAATGGGGATACAAAATACGTCTTCCTTATACAATCCTTACTCCACGAGGTCACAATGCGTAAAGAGGGCGGTCTGAGGCGTACTCTCGCTTATATAGGCTTTTGAGAGGGGCGCCGGCGGTGACGTAGCATGACGTTGTACGCAATCGTTATCTATCTCCTTTTAATATTGATACAATTCCAGATTATGGAAAGTAATTATTACATGAAAGAAAACCGTAAATCTAGAGCTTTCGTCAAAGCTTACGAAACCTAATAATATCACTTTTAAAATTACTTTCCCGAAAAATATCTCTTGGCCGAGACAGCGGCCGAAATCTTCCTGACAAAAATCACTACTTTTGACAAACTTCTAGACATTAAGACGCATTCAAACTTACTCCAACGTAGGCAGCTATCATGAGCTTTCTGAAAAATCTTTCAAAACCGACTTTTTTCGCTGTCTAAAGATATTGCAACTAAAAAATAGTTAGCGGCGGTTAATTCTGAAAATATATTTTTAAATGTTAATATATTTCTAGATTAAGGAAATTAATAATTACATTAATGAAAACCATAAATCGAGAGCTTTTGTCAAAGCTTTCGAAACCCAATCATATCACTTTTAAAATTTGTGTCCCGAAAAATATCCAGTGATTTGTGTCAAGAAGCTTTCGGCCGCTGACTCGGCCAATGGATATTTTTCGGGAAACAAATTTTAAAAGTGATATAATTGGGTTTCGAAAGCTTTGACGAAAGCTCTGCATTTACGGTTTCCTTTGATATAATAATTACTTGCCATAATCTGGAATTGTATCAAAATTAAAGAAATATTTTCCGAATCGTTCCGCCGCTAACTATTATTGAGATGCAATATCTATAGACAGCGAGGAAAGTCGGTTTTGAAAGCTTTTTCTGAAAGCCTATAATATTTGCCTACGTTGGTGTAAGTTTGAAAGCGTCTTAATGTCTAGAAGTTCGTCAAAAGTAGTAATTTGTGTCAAGAAGCTTTCGGCCGCTGACGCGGCCAATGGATATTTTTCGGGAGACAAATTTTAAAAGTGATATGATTGGGTTTCGGAAGCTTTGACAAAAGCTCTCGATTTATGATTTTCATTAATGTAATTATTACTTTCCTTAATCTAGAAATATATAAACATTTAAAAAAATATTTTCAGAATTGTTCCGACGCTAACTATTTTTCAGTTGCAATATCTATAGACAGCGAGGAAAGTCGGTTTTGAAAGATTTTTCAGAAAGCTCATGATAGCTGCCTACGTTGGAGTAAGTTTGAATGCGTCTTAATGTCTAGATGTTTGTCAAAAGTAGTGATTTTTGTCAAGAAGATTTCGGCCGCTGTCTCGGCCAAGAGATATTTTTCGGGAAAGTAATTTTAAAAGTGATATTATTAGGTTTCGTAAGCTTTGACGAAGACTCTAGATTTACGGTTTTCTTTGATGTAATAATTACTTTCCATAATCTGGAATTGTATCAATATTTTAAAAAATATTTTCATAATAGTTCCGCCGCTAACTATTATTGAGTTGCAATATCTATAGACAGCGAGGAAAGTCGGTTTCGAAAGCTTTTTCTGAAAGCTTATGATAGCTGCCTACGTTGGTGTAAGTATGTAAGCGTCTTAATGTCTAGAAGTTCGTCAAAAGTAGTGATTTGTGTCAGGAAGATTTCGGCCGCTGACTCGGCCAATGGATATTTTTCGGGAATCGACTTTGAAAAGCGATTTTTTTGGATTTTAAAAATTTCGACAAAAGCTCTTGATTAACGGTTTTCATTGTTGTAATATTTACTTTCCATAACCGAGAATTGTATCAAAATTAAAGAAATATTTTCCGAATCGTTCCGCCGCTAACTATTATTGAGATGCAATATCTATAGACAGCGAGGAAAGTCGGTTTTGAAAGCTTTTTCTGAAAGCCTATAATATTTGCCTACGTTGGTGTAAGTTTGAAAGCGTCTTAATGTCTAGAAGTTCGTCAAAAGTAGTAATTTGTGTCAAGAAGCTTTCGGCCGCTGACGCGGCCAATGGATATTTTTCGGGAGACAAATTTTAAAAGTGATATGATTGGGTTTCGGAAGCTTTGACAAAAGCTCTCGATTTATGATTTTCATTAATGTAATTATTACTTTCCTTAATCTAGAAATATATAAACATTTAAAAAAATATTTTCAGAATTGTTCCGACGCTAACTATTTTTCAGTTGCAATATCTATAGACAGCGAGGAAAGTCGGTTTTGAAAGATTTTTCAGAAAGCTCATGATAGCTGCCTACGTTGGAGTAAGTTTGAATGCGTCTTAATGTCTAGATGTTTGTCAAAAGTAGTGATTTTTGTCAAGAAGATTTCGGCCGCTGTCTCGGCCAAGAGATATTTTTCGGGAAAGTAATTTTAAAAGTGATATTATTAGGTTTCGTAAGCTTTGACGAAGACTCTAGATTTACGGTTTTCTTTGATGTAATAATTACTTTCCATAATCTGGAATTGTATCAATATTTTAAAAAATATTTTCATAATAGTTCCGCCGCTAACTATTATTGAGTTGCAATATCTATAGACAGCGAGGAAAGTCGGTTTCGAAAGCTTTTTCTGAAAGCTTATGATAGCTGCCTACGTTGGTGTAAGTATGTAAGCGTCTTAATGTCTAGAAGTTCGTCAAAAGTAGTGATTTGTGTCAGGAAGATTTCGGCCGCTGACTCGGCCAATGGATATTTTTCGGGAATCGACTTTGAAAAGCGATTTTTTTGGATTTTAAAAATTTCGACAAAAGCTCTTGATTAACGGTTTTCATTGTTGTAATATTTACTTTCCATAACCGAGAATTGTATCAATATTTAATTAAATATTTTCAGAATCGTTCCGCCGCTAACTATTATAATAGTTGCAATATCTATAGACAGCGAGGAAAGTCGGTTTTTAAAGCTTTTTCTGAAAGCCTACGATATCTGCGTATGTTGGTGTAAGTTTGAAAGCGTCTTAATGTCTAGAAGTTCGTCAAAAGTAGTGATTTGTGTCAAGAAGCTTTCGGCCGCTGACTCGGCCAATGGATATTTTTCGGGAAACAAATTTTAAAAGTGATATAATTGGGTTTCGAAAGCTTTGACGAAAGCTCTGCATTTACGGTTTCCTTTGATATAATAATTACTTGCCATAATCTGGAATTGTATCAAAATTAAAAAAATATTTTCCGAATCGTTCCGCCGCTAACTATTATTGAGTTGCAATATCAAAAGACAGCGAGGAAAGTCGGTTTTTAAAGCTTTTTCTGAAAGCTTATGATAGCTGCCTACGTTGGTGTAAGTATGTAAGCGTCTTAATGTCTAGAAGTTCGTCAAAAGTAGTGATTTGTGTCAGGAAGATTTCGGCCGCTGACTCGGCCAATGGATATTTTTCGGGAATCGACTTTGAAAAGCGATTTTTTTGGATTTTAAAAATTTCGACAAAAGCTCTTGATTAACGGTTTTCATTGTTGTAATATTTACTTTCCATAACCGAGAATTGTATCAATATTTAATTAAATATTTTCAGAATCGTTCCGCCGCTAACTATTATAATAGTTGCAATATCTATAGACAGCGAGGAAAGTCGGTTTTTAAAGCTTTTTCTGAAAGCCTACGATATCTGCGTATGTTGGTGTAAGTTTGAAAGCGTCTTAATGTCTAGAAGTTCGTCAAAAGTAGTGATTTGTGTCAAGAAGCTTTCGGCCGCTGACTCGGCCAATGGATATTTTTCGGGAAACAAATTTTAAAAGTGATATAATTGGGTTTCGAAAGCTTTGACGAAAGCTCTGCATTTACGGTTTCCTTTGATATAATAATTACTTGCCATAATCTGGAATTGTATCAAAATTAAAAAAATATTTTCCGAATCGTTCCGCCGCTAACTATTATTGAGTTGCAATATCAAAAGACAGCGAGGAAAGTCGGTTTTTAAAGCTTTTTCTGAAAGCTTATGATAGCTGCCTACGTTGGTGTAAGTATGTAAGCGTCTTAATGTCTAGAAGTTCGTCAAAAGTAGTGATTTGTGTCAGGAAGATTTCGGCCGCTGACTCGGCCAATGGATATTTTTCGGGAATCGACTTTGAAAAGCGATTTTTTTGGATTTTAAAAATTTCGACAAAAGCTCTTGATTAACGGTTTTCATTGTTGTAATATTTACTTTCCATAACCGAGAATTGTATCAATACTTAATTAAATATTTTCAGAATCGTTCCGCCGCTAACTATTATAATAGTTCCAATATCTATAGACAGCGAAGAAAGTCGGTTTTTAAAGTTTTTCTGAAAGCCTATGATATCTGCGTATGTTGGTGTAAGTTCGAAAGCGTCTTAATGTCTAGAAGTTCGTTAAAAGTAGTGATTTGTGTCAAGAAGCTTTCGGCCGCTGACTCGGCCAATGGATATTTTTCGGGAAACAAATTTTAAAAGTGATAAAGTGATATAATTGGGTTTCGAAAGCTTTGACGAAAGCTCTGCATTTACGGTTTCCTTTGATATAATAATTACTTGCCATAATCTGGAATTGTATCAAAATTAAAAAAATATTTTCCGAATCGTTCCGCCGCTAACTATTATTGAGTTGCAATATCTATAGACAGCGAGGAAAGTCGGTTTTGAAAGCTTTTTCTGAAAGCTTATGATATTTGCCTACGTTGGTGTAAGTTTGAAAGAGTCTTAATGTCTAGAAGTTCGTCAAATGTAGTGATTTGTGTCAAGAAGCTTTCGGCCGCTGACGCGGCCAATGGATATTTTTCAAGAGACAAATTATAAAACTGATATGATTGGGTTTCGGAAGCTTTGACAAAAGCTCTCGATTTATGATTTTCATTTATGTAATTATTACTTTCCTTAATCTAGAAATATATAAACATTTAAAAAATATTTTCAGAATTGTTCCGCCGCTAACTATTTTTCAGTTGCAATATCTATAGACAGCGAGGAAAGTCGGTTATGAAAGATTTTTCAGAAAGCTCATGATAGCTGCCTACGTTGGAGTAAGTTTGAATGCGTCTTAATGTCTAGAAATTCGTCAAAAGTAGTGATTTTTGTCAGGAAGATTTCGGCCGCTGTCTCGGCCAAGAGATATTTTTCGGGAAAGTAATTTTAAAAATGATAAAATTGGGTTTCGTAAGCTTTGACGAAAGTTCTAGATTTACGGTTTTCTTTGATGTAATAATTATTTTCCATAATCTTGAATTGTATCAATATTTTAAAAAATATTTTCAGAATAGTTCCGCCGCTAACTATTATTGAGTTGCAATATCTATAGACAGCGAGGAAAGTCGGTTTCGAAAGCTTTTTCTGAAAGCTTATGATAGCTGCCTACGTTGGTGTAAGTATGAAAGCGTCTTAATGTCTAGAAGTTCGTCAAATGTTGTGATTTGTGTCAGGAAGATTTCGGCCGCTGACTCGGCCAATGGATATTTTTCGGGAATCGACTTAGAAAAGCGATTTTTTTGGATTTTAAAAATTTAGACAAAAGCTCTTGATTAACGGTTTTCATTGTTGTAATAATTACTTTCCATAATCCAGAATTGTATCAATATTTAATTAAATATTTTCAGAATCATTCCGCCGCTAACTATTATAATAGTTGCAATATCTGTAGACAGCGAGGAAAGTCGGTTTTGAAAGCTTTTTCTGAAAGCCTATGATATTTGCCTACGTTGGTGTAAGTTTGAAAGCGTCTTAATGTCTAGAAGTTCGTCAAAAGTAGTGATTTGTGTCAAGAAGCTTTCGGTCGCTGACGCGGCCAATGGATATTTTTCGGGAGACAAATTTTGAAAGTGATATGATTGGGTTTCGGAAGCTTTGACAAAAGCTCTCGATTTATGATTTTCATTAATGTAATTATTACTTTCCTTAATCTAGAAATATATATAACCATTTAAAAAAATATTTTCAGAATTGTTCCGCCGCTAACTATTTTTCAGTTGCAATATCTTTAGACAGCGAGGAAAGTCGGTTTTGAAAGATTTTTCAGAAAGCTCATGATAGCTGCCTACGTTGGAGTAGTTGCAACTATTATAATAGTTAGCGGCGGAATGATTCTGAAAATATTTAATTAAATATTGATACAATTCTGGATTATGGAAAGTAATTATTACAACAATGAAAACCGTTAATCAAAAGCTTTTGTCTAAATTTTTAAAATCCAAAAAAATCGCTTTTCTAAGTCGATTCCCGAAAAATATCCATTGGCCGAGTCAGGGGCCGAAATCTTCCTGACACAAATAACAACTTTTGACGAACTTCTAGACATTAAGACGCTTTCATACTTACACCAACGTAGGCAGCTATCATAAGCTTTCAGAAAAAGCTTTCGAAACCGACTTTCCTCGCTGTTTATAGATATTGCAATAACTCAATAATAGTTAGCGGCGGAACTATTCTGAAAATATTTTTTAAAATATTGATACAATTCAAAATTATGGAAAATAATTATTACATCAAAGAAAACCGTAAATCTAGAACTTTTGTCAAAGCTTACGAAACCCAATTTTATCACTTTTAAAATTACTTTCCCGAAAAATATCTCTTGGCCGAGACAGCGGCCGAAATCTTCCTGACAAAAATCACTACTTTTGACAAACATCTAGACATTAAGACGCATTCAAACTTACTCCAACGTAGGCAGCTATCATGAGCTTATATATATATAGTATATGACAAAAAATAAAATTCAGAATTGTTCCGCCGCTAACTATTTTTCAGTTGTAATATCTATAGTTAGCGAGGAAAGTTGGTTTTGAAAGCTTTTTCTGAAAGCCTATGATAGCTGCCTACATTGGTGTAAGGTTGAAAGCGTCTTAATGTCTAGAAGATCGTCAAAGATAGTGATTTGTGTCAAGAAGCTTTTGGCCGCTGACGTGGCCAATGGATATTTTTCGGGACACAAATTTTAAAAGTGATATGATTGGGTTTCGAAAGCTTTGAAAAAAGCTCTTTATTTACGGTTTTCATTAATGTAATTATTACTTTGCAAAATCTAGAAATCTATCAACATTTAAAAAAATATTTTCAGAATTGTTCCGCCGCTAAATATTTTTCAGTTGTAATATCTATAGTTAGCGAGGAAAGTCGGTTTTGAAAGCTTTTTCTGAAAGCCTATGATAGCTGCCTACATTGGTGTAAGTTTGAAAGCGTCTTAATGTCTACAAGTTCGTCAAAAGGAGTGATTTGTGTCAAGAAGCTTTCGGCCGCTGACGTGGCCAATGGATATTTTTCGGGAAACAAATTTTAAAAGTGATATGATTGGGTTTCGAAAGCTTTGACAAAAGCTCTCGATTTACGGTTTTCATTAATGTAATTATTACTTTCCATAACCTAGAAATAATTCAACGTTTAAAAAAAAAACAGAATTGTTCCGCCGCTAACTATTTTTCAGTTGCAATATCTATAGTTAACGAAGAAAGTCGTTTATGAAAGCTTTTTCTGAAAGCCCATGATAGCGGCCTACGTTAGTGTAAGTTTGTAAGCGTCTTAATGTCTAGAAGTTTGTCCAAAATAGTGATTTGTGTGAGGAAATTTTCGGCCGCTGACTCGGCCAATGGATATTTTTCGGGAAACGAATTTGCAAAGCGATTTTTATGGTTTTCAAAAGTTTCGACATAAGCTCTTGATTAACGGTTTTCATTGTTGTAATAATTACTTTCCATAATCTAGTATTGTATCAACATTAAAAATATATTTTTAGAATCGTTCCGCCGCTAACTATTTCTCAATTACAATATCTATAGACAGCGAGGAAAGTCGGTTTTGAAAGATTTTTCAAAAAGCTCATGATAGCTGCCTACGTGGGAGTAAGTTTGAATGCGTCTTAATGTCTAGAAGTTTGTCCAAAGTAGTGATTTGTGTCAGGAAGTTTTCGGCCGCTGACTCGGTCAATGGATATTTTTCGGGATTTTTTTTAAAAGTGATATGATTGGGTTTCGAAAGCTTTGACAAAAGCTCTGGATTTACGGTTTTCATTGACGTAAATAGTACTTTCCATAATCTAGAAATATATCAACATTTAAAAATATATATTCATAATTGTTCCGCCGCTAACTATTTTTCAGTTGCATAATCTATAGTTAGCGAAGAAAGTCGTTTCTGAAAGCCCATGATAGCGGCTTACGTTGGTGTAAGTTTCTAAGCGTCTTAATGTCTCGAAGATTATCAAAATCACTGATTTATATCAAGAAACTTTCAGCCGCTGACTCAGCCAATGGATATTTTTCGAAAAACAACTTTGAAAAGTGATACGATTGGTTTTCGAAAGCTTTTACGAAAGCTCTGGATTTACGGTTTCCTTTGATGTAATAATTACTTTCCATAATCTGGAATTGTATCAATATTTAGTAAAATATTTTCAGAATCGTTCCGCCGCTAACTATTATTGTGTTGCAATATCTACAGACAGCGAGGAAAGTCGGTTTTGAAAGCTTTTTATGAAAGCCCATGAAAGCTGCCTACGTTGGTGTAAGTTTGAAAGCGTCTTAATGTCTACAAGTTCGTCAAAAGTAGTGATTTGTGTCAAGAAGCTTTCGGCCGCTAACGTGGCCAATGGATATTATTCGGGAAATAAATTGTAAAAGTGATATGATTGGGTTTCGAAAGCTTTAACAAAAGCTCTTGATTTACGGTTTTCATTAATGTAATTATTACTTTGCAAAATCTAGAAACATATCAACATTTAAAAAATATTTTTAGAATTGTTCCGCCGCTAACTATTTTTCAGTTGTAATATCTATAGTTAGCGAAGAAAGTCGGTTTTGAAAGATTTTTCTGAAAGCCTATGATAGCTGCCTACATTGGTGTAAGTTTGAAAGCGTCTTAATGTCTACAAGTTCGTCAAAGTAGTGATTTGTGTCAAGAAGCTTTCGGCCGCTGACGTGGCCAATGGATATTTTCGGGAATTTTTTTTTTTAAAGTGATATGTTTGGGTTTCGAAAGCTTTGACAAAAGCTCTGGATTTACGGTTTTCATTGACGTAATTATTACTTTCCATAATCGATAAATATATCAACATTTAAAAAAATATTTTCAGAATTGTTCCGCCGCTAAATATTTTTCAGTTGCATAATCTATAGTTAGCGAAGAAAGTCGTTTCTGAAAGCTTTTTCTGAAAGCCAATGATAGCGGCTTATGTTGGTGTAAGTTTCTCAGCGTCTTAATCTCTGGAAGCTTATCAAAATCACTGATTTCTGTCAAGAAACTTTCAGCCGCTGACTCGGCCAATGGATATTTTTCGGGACACAAATTTTAAAAGTGATATGATTGGGTTTCGAAAGCTTTGACAAAAGCTCTCGATTTACGGTTTTCAGTAATGTAATTATTACTTGGCAAAATCTAGAAATATATCAACATTTAAAAAAGTATTTTCAGAATTGTTCCGCCGCTAACTATTTTTCAGTTGTAATATCTATAGTTAGCGAGGAAAGTCGGTTTTGCATGCTTTTTCTGAAAGCCTATGATAGCTGCCTACGTTGGTGTAAGTTTGAAAGCGTCTTAATGTCTACAAGTTCGTCAAAAGTAGTGATTTGTGTCAAGAAGCTTTCGGCCGCTAACGTGGCCAATGGATATTTTTCGGGAAATAAATTGTAAAAGTGATATGATTAAGTTTCGAAAGCTTTGACAAAAGCTCTCGATTTACGGTTTTCATTAATGTAATTATTACTTTGCGACATCTTTAAATATATCAACATTTAAAAAAGTATTTTCAGAATTGTTCCGCCGCTTACTATTTTTCAGTTGTAATATATATAGTTAGCGAGGCAAGTTGGTTTTGAAAGCTTTTTCTGAAAGCCGATGATAGCTGCCTACGTTGGTGTAAGTTTGAAAGCGTCCTAATGTCTACAAGTTCGACAAAAGTAGTGATTTGTGTCAAGAAGCTTTCGGCCGCTAACGTGGCCAATGGATATTTTTTGAGAAATAAATTGTAAAAGTGATATGATTGGGTTTCGAAAGCTTTGACAAAAGCTCTCGATTTACGGTTTTCGTTAATGTAATTATTACTATTCAAAATCTAGAAATATATCAACATTTAATAAAATATTTTCAGAATTGTGCCGCCGCTAACTATTTTTCAGTTTCAATATCTATAGTTAGCGAAGAAAGTCGGTTTTGAAAGATTTTTATGAAAGCCTATGATAGCTGCCTACATTGGTGTAAGTTTGAAAGCGTCTTAATGTCTACAACTTCGACAAAAGTAGTGATTTGTGTCAAGAAGCTTTCGGCCGCTGACGCGGCCAATGGATATTTTTCGGGAAACGAATTTGAAAAGCGATTTTTATGGTTTTCGAAAGTTTCGACAAAAACTCTTGATTAACGGTTTTCATTGTTGTAATAATTTCTCTCCGTAATCTGGAATTGTATCAATATTTAATAAAATATTTTCAGAATCGTTCCGCCGCTAACTATTATTGAGTTGCAATATCTATAGACAGCGAGGAAAGTCGGTTTTTAAAGCTATTTCTGAAAGCCTATGATAGCTGCCTACGTTGGTGTAAGTTTGAAAGCGTCTTAATGTCTAGAAGTTCGTTAAAAGTAGTGATTTGTATCAAAAAGCTTTCGGCCGCTGACTCGGCCAATCGATATTTTTCGGGAAGCAAATTTTAAAAGTCATATAATTGGGTTTCTAATGGTTTGATAAAAGCTCTTGATTTACGATTTTCATTAATGTAATTATTACTTTGCAAAATCTAGAAATATATAAACATTTAAAAAAATATTTTCAGAATTGTTCCGCCGCTAACTATTTTTCAGTTGTAATATCTATATTTAGCGAGGAAAGTTGGTTTTGAAAGCTTTTTCTGAAAGCCTATGATAGCTGCCTACATTGGTGTAAGTTTGAAAGCGTCTTAATATCTAGAAGATCGTCATAGATAGTGATTTGTGTCAGGAAGCTTTCGGCCGCTGACGTAGCCAATGGATATTTTTCGGGACACAAATTTTAAATGTGATATGATTGGGTTTCGAAAGCTTTGACAAAATCTCTCGATTTACGGTTTTCATTAATGTAAGTATTACTTTGCAAAATCTAGAAATATATCAACATGTAAAAAAATATTTTCAGAATTGTTCCGCCGCTAACTATTTTTCAGTTGCCTAATCTCTAGTTAGCGAAGAAAGTCGTTTCTGAAAGCTTTTTCTGAAAGCCCATGATAGCGGCTTATGTTGGTGTAAGTTTCTAAGCGTCTTAATGTCTGGAAGCTTATCAAAATCACTGATTTCTGTCAAGAAACTTTCTGCCGCTGACTCGGCCAATGGATATTTTTCGGGACACAAATTTTAAAAGTGATGTGATTAAGTTTTGAAAGCTTTGACAAAAGCTCTTGATTTACGGTTTTCATTAATGTAATTATTACTTTGCAAAATCTAGAAATATATCAACATTTAAAAAAGTATTTTCAGAATTGTTCCGCCGCTAACTATTTTTCAGTTGTAAGATCTATAGTTAGCGAGGAAAGTTGGTTTTGAAAGCTTTTTCTGAAAGCCTATGATAGCTGCCTACGTTGGTGTAAGTTTGAAAGCGTCTTAATGTCTAGAAGATCGTCAAAGATAGTGATTTGTGTCAAGAAGCTTTCGGCCGCTGACGTGGCCAAAGGATATTTTTCGAGACACAAATTGAAAAAGTGATATGATTGGGTTTCGAAAGCTTTAACAAAAGCTCTCGATTTACGGTTTTCATTAATGTAATTATTACTTTCCATAACCTAGAAATATATCAACGTTTATAAAAATATTTTCAGAATTGTTCCGCCGCTAACTATTTTTCAGTTGCAATATCTATAGTTAACGAAGAAAGTCGTTTCTGAAAGCTTTTTCTGAAAGCCCATGATAACGGCCTTAGTGTAAGTTTGTAAGCGTCTTAATGTCTAGAAGTTCGTCAAAAGTAGTGATTTGTGTTAGGAAGATTTCTGCCGCTGACTCGGCCAATGGATATTTTTCGGGAAACGAATTTGCGAAGCGATTTTTATGGTTTTCAAAACTTTCGACACAAGCTCTTGATTAACGGTTTTCATTGTTGTAATAATTACTTTCCATAATCTAGTATTGTATCAACATTAAAAATATATTTTTAGAATCGTTCCGCCGCTAACTATTTCTCAATTGCAATATCTATAGACAGCGAGGAAAGTCGGTTGTGAAAGATTTTTCAGAAAGCTCATGATAGCTGCCTACGTTGGAGTAAGTTTGAATGCGTCTTAATGTCTAGAAGTTTGTCCAAAGTAGTGATTTGTTTCAGGAAGTCTTCGGCCGCTGACTCGGCCAATGGATATTTTTCGGGATTTTTTTTTTAGTGATATGATTGGGTTTCGAAAGCTTTGACAAAAGCTCTGGATTTACGGTTTTCATTGACGTAAATATTACTTTCCATAATCTAGAAATATATCAACATTTAAAAAAATATATTCATAATTGTTCTGCCGCTAACTATTTTTCAGTTGCATAATCTATTGTTAGCGAAGAAAGTCGTTTCTGAAAGCTTTTTCTGAAAGCCCATGATAGCGGCTTACGTTGGTGTAAGTTTCTAAGCGTCTTAATGTCTGGAAGATCATCAAAATCACTGATTTATGTCAAGAAACTTTCAGCCGCTGACTCGGCCAATGGATATTTTTCGGAAAACAACTTTGAAAAGTGATACGATTGGTTTGCGAAAGCTTTGACGAAAGCTATGGATTTACGGTTTTCTTTGATGTAATAATTACTTTCCATAATCCGGAATTGTATCAATATTTAGTAAAATATTTTCAGAATCGTTCCGCCGCTAACTATTATTGTGTTGCAATATCTATAGTTAGTGAGGAAAGTCGGTTTTGAAAGCTTTTTATGAAAGCTCATGATAGCTGCCTACGTTGGTGTAAGTTTGAAAGTGTCTTCATGTCTACAAGTTCGTCAAAGGTAGTGATTTGTGTCAAGAAGCTTTCGGCCGCTGACGTGGCCAATGGATATTTTTCGGGAAACAAATTTTAAAAGTGATATGATTGGGTTTCGAAAGCTTTGACAAAAGCTCTGGATTTACGGTTGTCATTGACGTAATTATTACTTTCCATAATCGAGAAATATATCAACATTTAAAAAAATATTTTCAGAATTGTTCCGCCGCTAACTATTTTTCAGTTGCATAATCTATAGTCAGCGAAGAAAGTCGTTTCTGAAAGCTTTTTCTGAAAGCCCATGATAGCGGCATATGTTGGTGTAAGTTTCTAAGCGTCTTAATGTCTGGAAGCTTATCAAAATCACTGATTTCTGTCAAGAAACTTTCTGCCGCTGACTCGGCCAATGGATATTTTTCGGGACACAAATTTTAAAAGTGATATGATTAAGTTTCGAAAGCTTTGACAAAAGCTCTTGATTTACGGTTTTCATTAATGTAATTATTACTTTGCAAAATCTAGAAATATATCAACATTTAAAAAAGTATTTTCAGAATTGTTCCGCCGCTAACTATTTTTCAGTTGTAATATCTATAGTTAGCGAGGAAAGTTGGTTTTGAAAGCTTTTTCTGTAAGCCTATGATAGCTGCCTACGTTGGTGTAAGTTTGAAAGCGTCTTAATGTCTAGAAGATCGTCAAAGATAGTGATTTGTGTCAAGAAGCTTTCGGCCGCTGACGTGGCCAATGGATATTTTTCGAGACACAAATTGTAAAAGTGATATGATTGGGTTTCGAAAGCTTTAACAAAAGCTCTCGATTTACGGTTTTCATTAATGTAATTATTACTTTCCATAACCTAGAAATATATCAACGTTTATAAAAATATTTTCAGAATTGTTCCGCTGCTAACTATTTTTCAGTTGCAATATCTATAGTTAACGAAGAAAGTCGTTTCTGAAAGCTTTTTCTGAAAGCCCATGATAACGGCCTAAGTTAGTGTAAGTTTGTAAGCGTCTTAATGTCTAGAAGTTCGTCAAAAGTAGTGATTTGTGTTAGGAAGATTTCTGCCTCTGACTCGGCCAATGGATATTTTTCGGGAAACGAATTTGCGAAGCGATTTTTATGGTTTTCAAAACTTTCGACACAAGCCCTTGATTAACGGTTTTCATTGTTGTAATAATTACTTTCCATAATCTAGTATTGTATCAACATTAAAAATATATTTTTAGAATCGTTCCGCCGCTAACTATTTCTCAATTGCAATATCTATAGACAGCGAGGAAAGTCGGTTGTGAAAGATTTTTCAGAAAGCTCATGATAGCTGCCTACGTTGGAGTAAGTTTGAATGCGTCTTAATGTCTAGAAGTTTGTCCAAAGTAGTGATTTGTGTCAGTAAGTTTTCGGCCGCTGACTCGGCCAATGGATATTTTTCGGGATTTTTTTTTTAAGTGATATGATTGGGTTTCGAAAGCTTTGACAAAAGCTCTGGATTTACGGTTTTCATTGACGTAAATATTACTTTCCATAATCTAGAAATATATCAACATTTAAAAAAATATATTCATAATTGTTCTGCCGCTAACTATTTTTCAGTTGCATAATCTATAGTTAGCGAAGAAAGTCGTTTCTGAAAGCTTTTTCTGAAAGCCCATGATAGCGGCATACGTTGGTGTAAGTTTCTAAGCGTCTTAATGTCTGGAAGATTATCAAAATCACTGATTTATGTCAAGAAACTTTCAGCCGCTGACTCGGCCAATGGATATTTTTCGGAAAACAACTTTGAAAAGTGATACGATTGGTTTGCGAAAGCTTTGACGAAAGCTATGGATTTACGGTTTTCTTTGATGTAATAATTACTTTCTATAATCCGGAATTGTATCAATATTTAGTAAAATATTTTCAGAATCGTTCCGCCGCTAACTATTATTGTGTTACAATATCTATAGTTAGCGAGGAAAGTCGGTTTTGAAAGCTTTTTATGAAAGCTCATGATAGCTGCCTACGTTGGTGTAAGTTTGAAAGTGTCTTAATGTCTACAAGTTCGTCAAAGGTAGTGATTTGTGTCAAGAAGCTTTCGGCCGCTGACGTGGCCAATGGATATTTTTCGGGAAACAAATTTTAAAAGTGATATGATTGGGTTTCGAAAGCTTTGACAAAAGCTCTCGATTTACGGTTTTCATTAATGTAATTATTACTTGCCATAACCTAGAAATATATCAACGTTTAAAAAAATATTTTCAGAATTGTTCCGCCGCTAACTATTTTTCAGTTGCAATATCTATAGTTAACGAAGAAAGTCGTCTCTGATAGCTTTTTCTGAAAGCCCATGATAGCGGCCTACGTTAGTGTAAGTTTGTAAGCGTCTTAATGTCTAGAAGTTTGTCCAAAGTAGTGATTTGTGTCACGAAGTTTTCGGCCGCTGACTCGGCCAATGGATATTTGTCGGGAAATTTGTTTTAAAAGTGATATGATTGGGTCTCGAAAGCTTTGACAATAGCTCTGGATTTACGGTTGTCATTGACGTAATTATTACTTTCCATAATCGAGAAATATATCAACATTTAAAAAAATATTTTCAGAATTGTTCCGCCGCTAACTATTTTTCAGTTGAAATATCTATAGTTAGCGAGGAAAGTTGGTTTTGAAAGCTTTTTCTGAAAGCCTATGATAGCTGCCTACGTTGGTGTAAGTTTGAAAGCGTCTTAATGTCTAGAAGATCGTCAAAGATAGTGATTTGTGTCAAGAAGCTTTCGGCCGCTGACGTGGCCAATGGATATTTTTCGGGACACAAATTGTAAAAGTGATATGATTGGGTTTCGAAAGCTTTAACAAAAGCTCTCGATTTACGGTTTTCATTAATGTAATTATTACTTTCCATAACCTAGAAATATATCAACGTTTATAAAAATATTTTCAGAATTGTTCCGCTGCTAACTATTTTTCAGTTGCAATATCTATAGTTAACGAAGAAAGTCGTTTCTGAAAGCTTTTTCTGAAAGCCCATGATAACGGCCTAAGTTAGTGTAAGTTTGTAAGCGTCTTAATATCTAGAAGTTCGTCAAAAGTAGTGATTTGTGTTAGGAAGATTTCTGCCGCTGACTCGGTCAATGGATATTTTTCGGGAATCGAATTTGCAAAGCGATTTTTATGGTTTTCAAAAGTTTCGACATAAGCTCTTGATTAACGGTTTTCATTGTTGTAATAATTACTTTCCATAATCTAGTATTGTATCAACATTAAAAATATATTTTTAGAATCGTTCCGCCGCTAACTATTTCTCAATTGCAATATCTATAGACAGCGAGGAAAGTCGGTTGTGAAAGATTTTTCAGAAAGCTCATGATAGCTGCCTACGTTGGAGTAAGTTTGAATGCGTCTTAATGTCTAGAAGTTTGTCCAAAGTAGTGATTTGTGTCAGGAAGTTTTCGGCCGCTGACTCGGCCAATGGATATTTTTCGGGATTTTTTTTTAAGTGATATGATTGGGTTTCGAAAGCTTTGACAAAAGCTCTGGATTTACGATTTTCATTGACGTAAATATTACTTTCCATAATCTAGAAATATATCAACATTAAAAAAAATATATTCATAATTGTTCTGCCGCTAACAATTTTTCAGTTGCATAATCTATAGTTAGCGAAGAAAGTCGTTTCTGAAAGCTTTTTCTGAAAGCCCATGATAGCGGCTTACGTTGGTGTAAGTTTCTAAGCGTCTTAATGTCTGGAAGATTATCAAAATCACTGATTTATGTCAAGAAACTTTCAGCCGCTGACTCGGCCAATGGATATTTTTCGGAAAACAACTTTGAAAAGTGATACGATTGGTTTGCGAAAGCTTTGACGAAAGCTATGGATTTACGGTTTTCTTTGATGTAATAATTACTTTCCATAATCCGGAATTGTATCAATATTTAGTAAAATATTTTCAGAATCGTTCCGCCGCTAACTATTATTGTGTTGCAATATCTATAGTTAGCGAGGAAAGTCGGTTTTGAAAGCTTTTTATGAAAGCTTATGATAGCTGCCTACGTTGGTGTAAGTTTGAAAGTGTCTTAATGTCTACAAGTTCGTCAAAGGTAGTGATTTGTGTCAAGAAGCTTTCGGCCGCTGACGTGGCCAATGGATATTTTTCGGGACACAAATTGTAAAAGTGATATGATTGGGTTTCGAAAGCTTTAACAAAAGCTCTCGATTTACGGTTTTCATTAATGTAATTATTACTTTCCATAACCTAGAAATATATCAACGTTTATAAAAATATTTTCAGAATTGTTCCGCTGCTAACTATTTTTCAGTTGCAATATCTATAGTTAACGAAGAAAGTCGTTTCTGAAAGCTTTTTCTGAAAGCCCATGATAACGGCCTAAGTTAGTGTAAGTTTGTAAGCGTCTTAATGTCTAGAAGTTCGTCAAAAGTAGTGATTTGTGTTAGGAAGATTTCTGCCGCTGACTCGGTCAATGGATATTTTTCGGGAAACGAATTTGCAAAGCGATTTTTATGGTTTTCAAAAGTTTCGACATAAGCTCTTGATTAACGGTTTTCATTGTTGTAATAATTACTTTCCATAATCTAGTATTGTATCAACATTAAAAATATATTTTTAGAATCGTTCCGCCGCTAACTATTTCTCAATTGCAATATCTATAGACAGCGAGGAAAGTCGGTTGTGAAAGATTTTTCAGAAAGCTCATGATAGCTGCCTACGTTGGAGTAAGTTTGAATGCGTCTTAATGTCTAGAAGTTTGTCCAAAGTAGTGATTTGTGTCAGGAAGTTTTCGGCCGCTGACTCGGCCAATGGATATTTTTCGGGATTTTTTTTTAAGTGATATGATTGGGTTTCGAAAGCTTTGACAAAAGCTCTGGATTTACGGTTTTCATTGACGTAAATATTACTTTCCATAATCTAGAAATATATCAACATTTAAAAAAATATATTCATAATTGTTCTGCCGCTAACTATTTTTCAGTTGCATAATCTATAGTTAGCGAAGAAAGTCGTTTCTGAAAGCTTTTTCTGAAAGCCCATGATAGCTTACGTTGGTGTAAGTTTCTAAGCGTCTTAATGTCTGGAAGATTATCAAAATCACTGATTTATGTCAAGAAACTTTCAGCCGCTGACTCGGCCAATGGATATTTTTCGGAAAACAACTTTGAAAAGTGATACGATTGGTTTGCGAAAGCTTTGACGAAAGCTATGGATTTACGGTTTTCTTTGATGTAATAATTACTTTCCATAATCCGGAATTGTATCAATATTTAGTAAAATATTTTCAGAATCGTTCCGCCGCTAACTATTATTGTGTTGCAATATCTATAGTTAGCGAGGAAAGTCGGTTTTGAAAGCTTTTTATGGAAGCTTATGATAGCTGCCTACGTTGGTGTAAGTTTGAAAGTGTCTTAATGTCTACAAGTTCGTCAAAGGTAGTGATTTGTGTCAAGAAGCTTTCGGCCGCTGACGTGGCCAATGGATATTATTCGGGAAACAAATTTTAAAAGTGATATGATTGGGTTTCGAAAGCTTTGACAAAAGCTCTCGATTTACGGTTTTCATTAATGTAATTATTACTTGCCATAACCTAGAAATATATCAACGTTTAAAAAAATATTTTCAGAATTGTTCCGCCGCTAACTATTTTTCAGTTGCAATATCTATAGTTAACGAAGAAAGTCGTCTCTGATAGCTTTTTCTGAAAGCCCATGATAGCGGCCTACGTTAGTGTAAGTTTGTAAGCGTCTTAATGTCTAGAAGTTTGTCCAAAGTAGTGATTTGTGTCACGAAGTTTTCGGCCGCTGACTCGGCCAATGGATATTTGTCGGGAAATTTGTTTTAAAAGTGATATGATTGGGTTTCGAAAGCTTTGACAATAGCTCTGGATTTACGGTTGTCATTGACGTAATTATTACTTTCCATAATCGAGAAATAAATCAACATTTAAAAAAATATTTTCAGAATTGTTCCGCCGCTAACTATTTTTCAGTTGCATAATCTATAGTTAGCGAAGAAAGTCGTTTCTGAAAGCTTTTTCTGAAAGCCCATGATAGCGGCTTATGTTGGTGTAAGTTTCTAAGCGTCTTAATCTCTGGAAGCTTATCAAAATCACTGATTTCTGTCAAGAAACTTTCAGCCGCTGACTCGGCCAATGGATATTTTCCGGAAAACAACTTTGAAAAGTGATACGATTGGGTTTCGAAAGCTTTGACGAAAGCTCTGGATTTACGGTTTCCTTTGATGTAATAATTACTTTCCATAATCTGGAATTGTATCAATATTTTAAAAAATTGTTTCAGAATCGTTCCGCCGCTAACTATTATTGTGTTGCAATATCTATAGACAGCGAGGAAAGTCGGTTTGTAAAGCTTTTTATGAAAGCCTACGATAGCTGCCTACGTTGGTGTAAGTTTGAAAGCGTCTTAATGTCTAGAAGTTCGTCAAAAGTAGTGATTTGTGTCAGGAAGATTTCGGCCGCTGACTCGGCCAATGGATATTTTTCGGGAATCGACTTTGAAAAGCGTTTTTTTTGGATTTTAAATATTTCGACAAAAGCTCTTGATTAACGGTTTTCATTGTTGTAATAATAACTTTTCATAATCTAGAATTGTGTCAACTTATAAAAAAATATTTTCAGAATCGTTGCGCCGCTTACTATTATTCAGTTGCAATATCTATATATAGCAAGGAAAGTCGGTTCTGAATGCATTTTTATTTTAAAAAATTAACTCTTTATTGTTGGTATCAATTAGAAAATGTCTTTCTATCTAGAAAAGGTTTTAATTTAGTTTTGTATGCTTAGAATCTTATGGCCGTACATTTTTTTAACAAAAACTCTAATAATCATGGTAAGTGTATTTTGTAAACAGTAAATGTGAGGATTTAATCAACATTTTCTGTGAATAATAGATTTGAAGCGTCTTTATGTCTTTAAATGCGTTTATAGTTAACTTGTGTAGTACGTAATGTTGGTGGCTGTTCAAGTCATTTTGATACCTAGTTGGTAAAATTTATCGTGATACGCTATTAATTGTATAAAGCCCCACTTTTTTCTTCACCATTGACCTATTAATATCCCACTTAAGCTCTTTTTTATGGAAATACACGTATTAAAAGTGTTAACTTCTTAATTTGGTCGGGTTATCGTTGGCCGATAACTTTGGCCGCTAACTTCACACCGGTTAATAAAAGGAACTTACAATTAGGAAAAGATAAGGACAAAGGCGAACTTATCCCTTCAAGGGATCTCTTCCCGTTAACCTTTGAGTAGATGAGAGGAGAGAGTGAGAAGAGGGTGACAAATGCAGCAACATGTACAACAAAATACCAGAAAGTTGAGGATATCAATACATAAGATAACCATACATATATTACACAAAAAAGTAATAGGGAAATTAAGCTAAAAAAAAAAGAACGAAAAAAAGTGGAAAATAATTACTAATTATACACTAGGAAAGGAGAATTATTAAGCAGTCAGACAACCACAGCTTCTTCGACCTAACCTTGAGCGACGCAACCGATTATCTGAGCTTGGGCTTGTCTGAGCGGAATAGGCAGCTCATTCCACAGTTTGACTGAACGCACTGCGAAAGATTTGTCGTATCCACGATTCTTATGGAGGGGTACGGCAAGTGATAAATTCGCGCTAGAGCGCAGCCGGTGATTACTGCCTTCAGCCAAATATTTACATTTTTCAGACAGGCAAAGAGGAGAAGATGTAAATAGAACATTAAATAGAAAAGAAAGAGTGTGAAGATTTCTACGGCGGCGGATAGGAAGCCAACACTCATTAACGCTTACTAAGACCTATATTTTCAGACTCGTAAATATAGGTCTTAGTAAGCGTTAATGAGTGTTATTGTATGTTGATTATATGGAGCGACATAATCGCTAAGCGATAAAGCTCTCTAATAAAGATTAAAAAAAACAAATTAAGTTTTTTACGATAGTAAGTTACACGATCGTACTTCCGTAGGCCGAAAATGAACCTAATGCAAACATTCTGTAATTGCTCTAACTTGCCAAGTAGTTCTACAGACATATCAAGATTCAGAGATTTTTCCATTTTTCTTCCCTTTATATATATATTTTTTTAATACCGCTCGCAGATAAAAATTAGTTTAGCATGAAATAATGTTCAGTAACTAAATAATTTCACCAGACTAAACTGTACCCCTAGTGTAAATTCAATCGACATCATAACGTGACGTGTATAGGATTTTGAGTTTCCAAAACGTCCCGCTTGGCGCGCTCTTTCTAAAACACATACAAAATGAGACTAAACGCAAACGCGTACGTCACGTTTCGAAATCGAATTTATTTACACTAGGGGTACTGACCACTACTTCTACTTTTGTTTAGTACTTATGTTAAAGAAATGTGTGAGGGCAATATTTGGTGTGGCCCCAGACGAATCATGTAAACCCATTTTTATAAAACTAAATATATTACCCCTGCCTTGTTTATATATTTTAGAGGTTTGCGTCTTTGTTAAAAAACACATGTATCTTTTTAAGACGGCTAAAGAAGTATACCCTCGAAACACTAGAAACCCCGAAAGACTGGCACACAATTACGTTCCTAGGACTTCGTTTTTCTCAAAGCAGTGCTATATAATGTGTATAAAATTTTTTAACAAGTTGCCGCCGGAAATTCAACGGCTACCTTTTAATAGCTTTCGAAAAAATGTAGCAGAACTGTTGCGGAAAAAACAGTACTATAATGTAGGGACGTTTCTTTTAGACAACATAAATTAAAGTAAATCTAATAAAAATTGACATTAAATTATTGTTTCTGGTTATTAGTTAATTATTTTATTATTTATATTTGACATTATATTTCAATTAAAATTTTATATGGTTATGCACCCCCTTCTTTATTTTATTTTTACTTCTGATCTGAAGGCGTTGTAAATTGTTTATTAAATTATGTTATTGTTTTATGGTAAATAAAATTGTTATTTTATAAAATATTTCATATTTAGGCTAGTTAGTAAGATTTGCATGCGGTGTATGGACGGCTAAGAGGATGGACTTTCTTAAAAATATAATGTACCAACTATTGTAACTCCTTTTTTCGCAAATAAATTATTATGAATTATGAATTATATTTAATTTTAACTTTAATTCTTAGTCTATTTTGACATGTAAATAAATGAGTATGAGTATAAGACACTGAAAATGTACTTAGTCAGGTCATAATTTCTAATTACCTATTACATTAATTACTCCCTAAACTCAATAAGACAAATATTCCAAAGCCAAATACAAATGCCATTGTAATGGTATCAAAATTGCTCCATCTCACTTTCATCCGCAGATCTAAACAAGACAAGTAATTTATCACCATTTGTATGGGTCAGCTCTGAAGGGCGCTGTCCGCACCTGCTTCCGCTATTTAGAAAGCTTTCGAGCTTGTCTGTAGGAATTTTTGAACCTAACTTGGGCTCTATGGGAACTTTTTGAGCAGTACGCTCTACTGCTCGGGCTGTATGGGGAAGGTACCGTGGAGTGATCCTTCCAGGGTTTCTTGGTTATCCAAGAAACCCTAAAGAAGAAGTAAGCGTTTTCTTTAAAGCATCTTCGTGAAACGGCCAAACATGGGTGTTCAGGTGACATGATGGAAGTAGCTACATTGAAAAATGTTACTGAAAATAAAGAAATTCATATTTTGATTACAACCTCATTAAGTAAAGAAAAAACATTTTAATTAAAAATATTAATGTTTGTCTAGAAATGTTGATCTTATATAAAAATAACTATCCATAATCTATGATGTACTTTAGTATAACCTAAATACATTACAAGCTTTTATTTAACTTGCAATGTACCTATGTATATATATATATGCACGGGTCATATCTTGCAAGATAAACTTGACCCACTTCCCGGTTTCCGATGAAACTGAAAATTTGCATACATATTTTTATTTGCGGATGACAATGCAATATTTATTATGGTACCATCGAGATGATCTGATGATGAGGCAGGAAGGATAGGAACTCTTTGATAAAGTAACGAAACCTAATTGTATTTAGGGTTGTTGGAATTGTCTCGATGAGTATTATTTGCATGTGGAAATAAAAGCACAGTCAGCGATAAAAGCTTGTACCAAAAAAAGATTTTTTGGCCAAAAACTTATTTTTAAATGACCTATTAACATACTTTTTAAAAATTGTGGAACACTCTTTTTATTATATAGAAGGTAAACGAACTGATGAATGACCTGATGGTAAGAAATTACCATCACCCCTACCGCACTTACCGCAAACACCAGAGGGGTTACAAGTGGGTTACCGCCCTTTAAGACAAACGTACACTCTTTTCTTGAAGATTTTGCAGGTTGTATCGGTCCGGAAATACCGTGAGTGACAGTTTCTGTAGTGTAGCTATGCGAGGCAACAAGAGGAAGGATTTCTTGTGAATTGCCTCTGCAATTCTGATGGATATTTCAATCGGTACCTGTAGGAGGGTGCAGAGTGCGGGATCAAAGTTAACACTTGTAAGTCGTTCGCAGTTTTTGAGATAGGCCAAGATTTAGGATCCTTGGAAGATTTTTGATCGTTGTAATTTACTTTTTTCTTTTCTTTATACATACTTACTTTGGTTTTGTTTTATGTACTATTTAACTGATCTGGCGATGGACATTGATCTGACAGGAGGTGGCCATCGGAACTCTGGGATAGAGGAACGCAACCTATCTAGAATTGTCTCGATGAGTATTATTTTATCTTATAATTTCGGGAGCCCTTGCGGATACACTTTGACCCATAGGGATCTTTGCTGCAATTGCCCTCTTAAGATTAGTGTGTCAGCTACACAGAGCTTTTTTGACCTTCTCCATGTACCGGATGCCGAAGTAAAAGGTAGCATTTTGAATTCCTTTAGTTCCAGAAAGCCTGCTCCAAAGTCCTTCATTCATCATATTATAAAGTAATGTTTACCCAGATAATTGGCTGTTGTTTTTATAAATGTTGCTATGTTTTGTTCATGTCACTATAAATGTTGTATTGGCTTGTAAAAGAGCCCTTGAGGCCTACTTGCAGAAAACAATAAAATTTTGAAATTTGAATTATTTTTCTGGCGAGGGCATGATATTCACACATTAAGTGTATTATTGTCTCTTCCTCTTGATTTCAATGAGTATTAGTTTTAATCTTGTATCAAACATGATTTTCTTGACTAATAATTAACTTATTGTTATAACAGAATCGGCCCCCTATCGACCTATATTAACTACTTGTAAATTTCCAATAGGGAAGATTACATTTGGAGGGCCTTTCAATGGAACTGTAGATTGTGCGAATCTTTTTGTAGCACTCTCTTAGAGATTACTGTAAAGTGGGACTTGAAGAAGCTACTTCTATTTAAGTACTTGATATTGTAAATAAAGCATTATCGTTAAGCTTTTAGGTAAAAAAAAAAATTCTGCCGACGTGTGGATAAATTCAGTAGGTAATCTATCGGTTTTCTGTTTGCCGATATAGTTATATAAGTAATTTTGTATAATTGTATTATTTTTTAATTCGTTTACCTTGTTGAAAAAGGCTTTACAAGAGTAAAAGTAGAAATCTGTCGTACGCGGTATTTACAGCAGAATGTGAACTTCGAACCTTCACGAAAAGAGCTTACTACCATCGTAAACGTTGGCAACGCACTTGCAACCCTTCTGCTGATGCAAATGTCTTTGGTCGATGGACATTAACAATTATCTTTAACGATTAGTCTGTTCCTTTTCATAGAAAAAGTTATCTGACTTAGACAGTATATATACAGTGTGTATTTTTGCTATAACCTCAAACTTAAACTAGACGTAGGTTTTAGTGCTATTAAACAATTCTGTTTTTTTTTTTTTAGTTTAGTCTACACTACCAGAGCATAATTAATTTTTGTTTTTTTTTTAGAGCGGCAATGTATTTCGCACATCATGATCACTTGTGACAGTTGTGACGTCGCGTCATTAATGAGACTTTTTGAGTCAAAACAAAGTATTGATACATTGCATACTGAATTATTTTGCATGAAAAAATAAAAGTCCATCCATTTTTTATAAAACCTATGAACGTGTCTTAATTACAGCCTAAACAAGCTGCCCTTTGATTATATGTTCGTATCAAAAATACACGCTGTATATATATAGGTAACGATTACATTTAGTTTTCTGCTCGCTTTAAAAAATATCGCAAACATGTTTTTTTTTTCTTCCGACACAAATTTTGACTTTTCAATTTCAGATAGAACAAGAAATTTTATTACTTTTCTCCAAAAACATAAAACGCTAAAGTTTTGATTCCCAGTTTCAAGAAATCTCCGCATGAATTCTTTTATTCCATTCGGAAATTGAATGCCGTGAACCCAAAAATTATTGCTGAAATAAAACTTTACCTCAGTCCAAAGAAAATTGAATTGCCATATAACATGGATACTTGGGAGATGATTGTCTGTCGAAATATTTTAGTCAGGATAAAGTTACGTTTTGATCAGTTACTTCTGTTGAATATATAAGACCTGTAGGCGTTTGAGCGCCCGCCGCCTTGTGATATATTGGACCGCCACCTAAATTGGAAACTGAATCGATTATCACTTTAATGTTTTTTATTACTTGTATTTTTGTTATGTCACTCCACACAATACGTTTTTGAAGCGT
The DNA here is from genome assembly GCF_033807575.1 of Cydia pomonella. NCBI lineage: Eukaryota > Metazoa > Arthropoda > Insecta > Lepidoptera > Tortricidae > Cydia > Cydia pomonella. Next base: position 3,844,089 of record NC_084725.1, on the reverse strand, counting down.
ATTTAGGTATAACTCAAGAAATAATACAGGTAGGTTAAAATGGACTTTTTGCAAAAACTTAAAAACGGCTGAACGGATCAGGTTTGCTATAATTTTACTTGAAATTCTTTACTCTACTTTCACGATATTTTTCATATTTTTGGCCCATGGTTCCAAAATTAGTAGGTGAGACATTTTTTTTTTCTTTCATCATGTATCAAAAAATGTTATGAAGACCGTGTGAAGATGTATGAAGATGTTATTCGTATTGAAAGAACTATCTAACGATACCCCACACTTTACGGTTAAAGCGAAAAAAAAAATCACCCCACTTTTCGTGTAGAGGAGCTACCTTAAAAATATTTTTTCTAGTTTTTTATTTTACAACTTTGCCGGCGTAACTGATTTATATATTCATACCAAATTTCAGCTTTCTAGCACTAGTGATCACGGAGCAAAGCTGCGGACGGACAGACGGATCGACAGATAGACAGACGGGCATAGCGAGTACACCTAGTTAGACTAAGGAACCCTAAAAACTAAGATACGCCACAAATACCTATAAAAGTTTATTCGCTCACTGCAAGTTTAATTACGTTATGTCTATAATACTAGGGGCACAGAAAGAAAAGGTACACATATTTTTATTTTTGAGACTGTTTGTATATAATTACGTATTCTGATAAGTTATTTAGTATGCTAGGTATGTGCTGCCTCCCTAAATCAGACATTTCCTTTCCTTCTGGGATTTTATTACGCACGCACTCAATTATAACAATGTTTATTAATTAAGTTGACAATTGCTTTTCATCAATCCTAATTTATTCACAAGAAAACATTGGAAATTCCGTTTGAAACCCGATTAAATATAATATAGTCTACGCAGTTCAGTCTATTAAGACAAATCGATGGATATGTTCAGAAGTCCGATCGAAATTTCACAACTTGTTTCGGTTGTGATATTATTTTAATACGACTTCAAATTTCGTTCACGTTGACAGCGTCTATGCACCCGAAATGTGCTCCTTTAACAAACATATCGCAGAAACCATATCTCAACGATGGAACCGCTCACTAAGTACCATACTGGGCTGGCTGAGATGTAGGATCAGTATCGCCGTTATACGCGCCACCAGCATGTGCATCCGAGGCACACGCCACCGCTTTAAATCCGGTGCCGAGTGGCTTGGGTTCGACTACGGTGGGGCCCTTCCACATATGGATTGAAACCCCTTACTACCCTAAAATTTTCAATTTGTATTTTAATAATGTTAAAAAATATTTTGTTAGTGACTAAATAAATTTCCGTGTAGCTTTTAAGATTGTTCATTAAGTAATGAATGAAGTAAAAGTCGTGCGTGAGTGCGTAATGTTGTATCACATTGATAAATTGTCTTTGTGATTAGCGCGAATCTGCCAAAAAAAACAGTTTAATAACAAATGAGTAAATTAGAATCGGCCACGGTAACAGTCATACGGTCGTCACGTCACAAATTGAACTTCACAACTTCAATAAAATTGCTGCTAATATGACCCAAACCATGATGCAATTTACTAGTAAGCAGTTGTAAACAAAAGTAAATGACTAAACATACGGTTACATATTTACAACATGTAAAAGCCGCGGCTAAAAGCTGCTTCTAACAGCGTTCCAAACTTAATTTAACTTTAATCTAAACGTTATGACAACGTAAAGTGACTACCAACAGCCTGGAGCTGTATTTCAAGAAATATATTCCGAGTATTCCAACTAGCATAAACTAATGCCTTGCCGCTAAATGGCAAAGTGCAGTAAATCGAGTTGCAGTGTTTTAGGTTGTATTATATTCTTGTAGACATGTGTCGTTCACTAGTGAGTGATTTAAATGAATGAATATCTTTTGATTGAACTCACTCTTCAAATCACTGAAGATATAACTCGCTCAGTAACTCATCTATCTCAGTGTTACTTGCTTACTATCTTTCCGATTCTGATTTGGATGAGCCGGCCGAGCAAAAGGAGTGACATTATGCGTGTATGCGTAGCGACGGTTATGGAGCGGTTCGGAATTATTCGGAGGGTATCGGGAAAACATGGCGGGATCGTATCACGTGATTCACCATTTTGGTCGCACTTATATCCCTGTGTATCTGATTGATTGACCTCTCTCTTTCTCCTCACTCGCGAACAATATAGTCTTCTTATAGATCCACTGAGCGAAATGAGAAAAATGAGTGATATATATCTCCGCGAGCGAAAGATATGAATCAATCTTTTCAACTCATTGAAGCGTTTTGTGCATCTCTATTCTTATCAGTTGCCCTGGCGTTCAATTAAATTTTGTGTACTATGGCTCCATTCAAACCTGTCGATGATTCTGCAAATATCGAGGTTGGATAAGACGAATATCATTCCAAAGTTCGACAATAGACGGTATTCAGTAGAATCTTTCCTACCAACCAACAAAGATGCACAAAGTACTTAATATACTTACATACTACCCTAAAAATATAATATACAGCTGGCGAATTAACTAGCTATTATGTATTAGACAGTCGATATTCTATCAAATATAATGAAAATTTGCTCCAATGATCTTAGTTCCCATTTTTTCCATGCTGAGTTTTCATCAGTTATAGTTTCCCATCACACACAATGCACATACATAATAATTATTCTTAAAACACGCGATATCGTTTTACATTTATCGTTAAAGGTAGGTATGTTTTCGCTCAAAATATTTTGCAATCGCAAATGTGAAAAAACTATTCAGCTATTTTATTAACAAATTATGTTAGTCGAAGTAAACAATATGTACTCTACAAACAAAAAGCTAAAGACTACACAGACAAAACAAGGTTTATTTATTTACACCATTCTACCATTAGATGGCGTCCGACGTCCAACATTTAACTAACTCAAACTAAACTACAGCGTGGCTCAAACATAAGTGAAATGCCGGCGCTTAATTGTTCCATTAGCTATGACAAGAATGTTCCTCAATTCTGCCCAAGATTTTACGGCTTCAAAAATTTTGGCATTTTAACTGAAAACCCGAAAATATTCGTGGATTTTGCTAGAATACAGTTATTTAAAAAGGTCTTGAGATTTTACGCTCACTAGTTTCATAACATGTTTTAATGTGGAAGATGGTAAAGCTATGTTAAAAAGTAGTTATAGTAGTCTAGCTGTAAAGTGTGCAGCTTTTAAACCACAGACTTGAGCCCTGGCTTGCCCTGATGAATTTTTTGGCCTTATTGAGATTAGTCTAGACAGTTTTTATAATTAATATGATGTTCGCATGTTACACCGATGTCGATCGCCGAATACACGGCGGTTCATCCGTGAGAGTCGAATATTTAGTATTCGGCCAAAACTGCTATTCGGGACATCTCTAGTTGAGTCGCTCGCGGCACGATATACGTGGGGTCATTTTTGAGCTCATGTCAGAATTCTATAATTATTCTAGTTCGTTTGTGGCTGAACGTGGGAAAGATAAAACACGTAGACGCAGTCTAGACGAGTCTGTCAACAGAGCGGAACGTCAACTTAAAACTTTACTATGTGTACCCTACGTGCCAGTTTGTTTGCACTAGAGCATTAAACGGGGATTTTGAGGATTTGCAAAATCTCGAACGACGGTTGAAATGGTTTAGCAAAAGACAAACAAGATTTAGACGACAACTAAAATAAAAGAAAGGGTTATAATTTAAGGGTTTTATATTTTAGCAGTTTATGTGTCTTTTGTACTAACGTACCGTATGAATGAGATGGCAATTGATCTTTTTGATCTAGATGACTCCAATCAACTAAAGGAAACGGTTTTGCAGTTATACATCTAGTAAAAAAAAATACCAGTGAATAATTTTGAGTAGTTTATATTTGTCTTGTGTACTAAGTGACTACTAATGTAGCGTCAAACAACTAAACATATTCTAGTGAATCAGGTTTCAATCTATTTGTGATTCTATGTGTCGTATTCAGATGACATAGACTTGAATCAACAAAAGGAAACATTTAGCACTTGCAAATCACACAAGTTTTGTTGTTAGAAAACATTTATGATTCAAGATAAAATAAAATAAATTTATAATTATTCAAACAAAATTTATACATTCTGACAGTCTGAACCAAATCTAAAAATTAATAAGTAACATAGTTACAGGCCAGATACCATTGTTGGTATTATACATAATTTATAGTTAAAGTTATTATTTCACATAAGGCAAAGTATACAAATTCGAAACACTTACTTATGATTGATATTGGGATAGGTAGGTTAAAAAAGTCTTCATCAAGCTTGTTTAACTAAGAGTACTTTGTTTCAATAGCTAACTACTGCAAAGGTGATTCAAACTAACCCATACGTCAGCAGGTCAACTGGAGGTCATTATTAGATTGCAATATCACTGATTTATAATACTCCCGTTTAACAAATATGATCTCAATCGAATGCGCATGCTAACTAACGGCAAGTTAAATAACAGCTAAAAAAACCAAAACCCAATTCACTTCCTTGCGCGACTCCGAACCTACTTTGCCACTTAAACCTACACAGACAATTCAAAAGCATTTTAAAAACATTCTCAGTTAAGCAGGTGACGATTTCAAAGCACCAGGGGAAGAGGCGTACGTAATTCTCAAAGGGCGAGCTAACTAAGTGGAATGGAAGTTTTGTGTAGACAGAGAAGGAAAAATAAAACGGTAAACTGTTGCTACTCGGTGAACCTGAGTGTGGTTGTGTTTATGTGGAGAAAGTATGAGTGCATTTGAATTTCAGAGTTTTTAGAAATTAAGTACATTTTTTTTCACTAAACTGACTGGTAACGACTCTCTTGATTGTTCAAAAACTGATGAGAAAGTTGCATTTTATCCACATGTGGGGCAAAGTAATCTGGTTTCCTTATGTTGGCTGGCAGAATTGACTTTTAAATGATGATTTTGAATGATAAATAATTAATGACCTGCAGTGGCAGCATGGTTCCATTTTTATCACTTGTCACTATGCCCGTCACTTTCGCACTTACATACTTGTCAGAACGTGACAGACATGGTGACAAATGATAAAGAGCCAACCATCTTAGCCCTACTGTGTGTTTGTTATTTTACGTTAGTGTTTGTAGTGTTTATATTAGTGTTTTCTTCGATACCTAGGTATCGATAGGCGGATGTAGTGGACATGGATCGGCACGAGCTCCAGGTTGAAGACTAACGAGGAACTGCACAGGACCGGGATCAGTGGCGAGCAGTCGTGTTGGAGGCTGAGACATACTTTGGGTCGTTGCGCCAGAGAAGTAAGTAAGTTTTCTTCGCGTTGATATGGTAAAAAAATTGTGTTTCACTCGGTGCCAACATTTGTTTAACCCGCGTGCCTTGAAACTCTCGCAATGTTCAAAATTCCACATTTAGATTATTTTAGAACCACTTGCTATGATCGCGGTTCAATTTTGAAATCTTTCGCTTGTCCGGCTGTCAATATAAGTACGAGCCGGTAAACAACAACTTTGCCCCCTTGTAAAACAAATAACTATTGACCCGTCTACAAATAATTTTATTTCTAAATTATATCTTCAACCAGTATTTGTATACATTTCCATGTAGATGACAACTTTGATTGTACATAGGTTTAGATTATTATGTAGATTGAGGATTTTATACACATTTGGATGAAATCTTTGTACAGTATGGTACTGGTCCGCTCAAGGTACGATGTCGAGGATAATTATTATATAGTAAATGATCCTCGCTATCGTTTATAACTTAAAACTAAATTACACTGGATTAAGGCAGAACTAGCTAAATCGATCAACATTAATATTTCAATTGCAATTGACAGATGACAGCAGTGACAAGTACAATGATCAAACACCAGGCTAATCTATTTCTGAATATCATTAAATTATTTGATGTTTATGTTTCAAACATAACAATTGATCCCTAGAGAAGGACCAAGCTAACGGCATGGCAGTTGTAAAAACAAATTGTGGAATGTAATTAGTAATGTCAAATTTCTACGAAAATATGGCCCGTTTCGAACTTTAAGATACGTCAAACATTTGCTAAAGATACGATACGGATTGGATATGTCAGTGTTAAAAGTGACGTTTCTTCAAAGAAAAACGTAAGTCGGTGCAAAGTTAGCCTAGGATGGTATTCCAACTGTCTAATTTCTTTGTTCAATTTGCATTGCGTCTCACTCTCTCATTAAAAAAAATATGAGATGCAAATACACATTGGACCAAGAAGAAATATGCAAATACACGTTAGACGGACCAGTCGTCCCGCTAGTTGTTTCCTATATTCTGCTTCATCAATCTCATCACGCAAAGCAAGAATAAGTGACATTCGAAAACTCATTCAATTGTTTACCATCAATAAATTTTTCGCGCAATAAGTTTCAAGTTCAAACTATTTTTCCATTTAATTACTAATATTGCCAATGGAGCAGAATCGTACACATCGTAGGAATAGAAGGAAATATTTTTAGGGCCCGCTTGAATTATTTGTTTAAATACAAACAACTTTAAATAATTTACTGTGGTTATTATGTTGTCATCAAGCTTGCAGCGCAGCGCTACCAATCCAGCTGCTTATACCTTTGACATGTGTCTGATCAGTGTCGACAAAGGGAATAGGGTAGTAGAGTGGAGTTATTTATTCATTATTAATATCAACGTGTATATCTAGGTCGCGGTGAATAATAAATAAAAATTATAGGACAATTTTACATAAATCCACCTAGCTCCACAGTAGGCTCAATATGGCTTGTGGTTGTGGGGCGACGATATACGACGACGACCTGTATATTTATTTTATTATAAAAGATGATGCCATTTTGAGAATGAAGATCTGAACTTCAAAAGAGCGTACCTGAGTCGCCTAGCAGGAGGACGTCCTATCGGACGCCCTAGGTATCGCTGGAGCGACATGGTGGAGGCGAATTTGCGCGAACTTTGAGTCAACAATTGCTGAGAAGTCGTACATGACCGAGAAAAGTGGCGCTGTCTTGTGTCAGTGGCCAAGTCTCATTTTGGCTCGCTGAGCCAACGGAGTAAGTAAGTAAGTAATAAAAAATACATTGAAGTTTCTAAAAAGGAGCTTATTGTTATTCTAGAGGAATCTAAATGACGTGTCATGATCGCAAAGGTGCTATGGCCGTCATATTGACATTAATATAGGGCTCGCAATTCAGTAAAAAAATGAAAAAAGGAATACCTTAATTCGCTACAGTATATACCTTAGGCCAAACGTTCAATCACGTTGGGTTACAGCCGATCTAGCTAATCGATTCACATTAATATTCCACTCGTAATTCTATGACAATTCAACTGAGCTTCGTGTTTTTATCGACTCTCACAATCGAGTTATCCGGGGTCGATTCAGCATGATAATTATCTGGGTGATTACGATGACAGGAATGTAGGTATTATTGAGTATCCTGATTGTAACGTAAAATATTTGAGATAAACTTAGTGAGATTTAAACTATATTAGTGAGAAAACAATCGTACATATCACCTGATGCTAAGGAGCTTTCAGCCTGTGAACGCTGTCAGTCCAGGAATATTTACTTGAAAATTATCAATTCCTTGAACAAACCCTTCATAAAGAACTTTCTTGAAGTAATAAGATAAGATCATGAGAGAAAACCTTGCACATCGTAGCATATCACAGGATGAATATTTATACATAGGTCATACATACAAAGAAAAACCGAAGTGGGATCTTCCGTTCCCGAAATCTTAGGATACTATTACTATTTTGACGAACGGTCTGGCCTAGTGGGTAGTGACCTTGACCAGTGTTGGCCAAACGTTAATTCAAATTGAAAATATTAAAAATTAACCATTACAAATTGAACCGTAACGCCCGGTTACAGTTAACGGTTCAATTTGTAATGGTTAATGTTCAATATTTTCAATTCTAATTAACATTCGGCCAACAGTGACCCTGACTATGAAGCCGATGGTCCCGGGTTCGAATCCCGGTAAGGACATTTATTTGTGTGATGAACACAGAGTTTCTTAGTCATGGGTGTTTTCTATGTACATAAGTATGTATTTATTTATATACGTTTATATATTTTGCTTTGCTTAATTTGGGGCTAGATTGATATGTGTAAAATTGTCCCTAAACATTTCTTTTTTTATTTATTAGCTTTGTTTCTGGTTGTAATTAAATTAATTAGGTACTTACATAAATTGGACACAACGGAACCTTAACAAAGTGTTTGTTTGTATCAACCAGTGTGGTATTTATTAAGACAACGCTCTATTTATCATCAAACATCATTTAACATCTAACAAAATAGAACCTAAATCTGTATACGACCCTCGTAACTTCAAATTAAGTCTAGACGCAAATAATTACGCAGATAATATGGTAGGCGCTGTCTTAACAACATGTCTCTCTGATAAATACCATTATGTACATATTCTTTGTCTTCACGCTACAATAAATGGACTAATTTTCTGTAGTGTCTGACCGAACCATATTTTATACCGAAACCGAAGATTCGGCTCTAGTTTCGGCCGAAACTGAAACCGAATATTTTGTGGACATGTTAAAATCTATGAAAGAATGTCATTAAACCGCTTTCATGCACATGATAATATTCCTGCGTCGACTGTCTAGTGGCTTCCTCGTTAAGGGAATCGTGTTTTCTAATAAACCAATTGATTTCTGTATACATAAATCAGTATTATTAATATTATCATCCTACTTGTTCCCTAAGTTTCATAGTACGAAGTACCATTCCGTAAGTTTCAGCCGGGCCGAAAAGTTCGGCCTTTTAGGCCGAAACCGAATTTTCAGTCAGACACAAAAAAATAAATAAATTTGGTAACTGAGTCCAAGAGCCCAATTCAGATTTAACGACTTGTAACGGTCATGTGCTTATTTTGTCACTACTTTGAAGATTGCTCATGCTAATTCGTGAATTTTATTATCAAGATTATCGCCAAGAATTTTATAATGATATAGATTTTTAGAATGGTCATGAGTGAGTGCAAGTTAACCGAGGACGATGTCGTGGATAGAGCATAGCGTCGTTGGGCCTGCAAAAGTCGCTATGTGTTTTATACCAATTTTTCAGGAGCAACAAAAAACAAGTTTTCTCAGTATGCATTGAAAGCAAGTAAAAAAGAAAAAAAAGGGTAACAGAGTTTTATTTTTTACGTAATTTAAGAATATTTTTAAAATTACATAACGGAAAGCAAATTTTATAGTTAAAAAAAAAACTTAATTTTGCACATAGCGACAAATATTTGGGTTCCAAAATAACCTCCATGTGCATAATTAGTACATAGCGACTTCAAATTGTTGCTGAGGCACTCTGAATTGTGCTTCAAATTGCACATAGTTATTTTTGCAAAGAGGACGCTCAGGTAATAAAACAGAATATAAAATAGGCAAAAAAATGTAATTAAATAAAAATGGTCTTCTCCACATTCCTTAAATTAAATTTATCAATTGCACTTAACAAAAAAGTAATCTTGAACTGTATGTTCATTATCGACCTACTCAAAATTTACTTAAAATATCTAAATTTGAACTTCTTCAAAAGTAAGAGAAACAGACCTAATGAGATCCTTAAAAACAAAATATAAAACAAGCTCAAACTTATTTCTTCTTAAAAAAACTTACTAAATCGTCGATATAATAATAATTACTACAAAATTAAAATTAAATAACTTGAGATCAGAATTAATGAGGTAAATTATCATAGAAAGAATGATAGTCTCGGTGCATGTATTTTTTTAGACTTTGTAAATGGTTAAATTTAGTATTGTCGATTTTAACAGGAGAGTTGTACAGTCTTATCGCTTCCTTATCTTCAGAGGTGGGATTTCTTCTTTGTGGTAAAGTGGTCCAGTCATATGAGTGACGGAGCTTGTATTTTACGTCGCCGTCGACATAGAGCAGGCCTCTTATGTCTGTTACAGTTGGATCACCGATTTTCTTACCAGGCCTTATACTATTCGTTAGTTAAGTTGTTAAGTACCAAAAAGTTATGATTCTAAACAAACATCATTTAAACACACCTTAAGCTTAACTGATACCCTTTGACATGCAGATGCGGCCGCGGAAATAACAAGAAAAAACTCAGTACCAAACCAAACATTTCCACCAGTAGTCATTTTTAACTCTAATCAGTAATATTTAATATTAACAGCACTTCCTTTTACTTAAATAAATAGTTAAATTAAATTAATTAAATTAAATTAGTTAAGGCCGGCAACGCACTTACAACCCCTCTGGTGTTGCAGGTGTCCATGGGCGGCGGTAATCGCTTACCATCAGGTGATCCGTCTGCTCGTTTGCCTCCTCTACCATAAAAAAAAAAAAAAAAAAACTTACCCCGTCACACTTTACTCGCATTAACACATTAACTTATTAAATAATCACGATCTTAACTAAAACGATGTTGCCACAAGAACCGCCAAAACATCAATGAACACTTTACTTTAATAAATACGCATGTGTCAGTTCATCGGATCCTAACGCGAAGTGCGACAGGTCATAACTTGTACTAAAATGTCGCTATGTGCCGAAGATCACATCGCAGGCGCAAACGACCCGATCAAACTAGTACGAATAATTTGCTATGTGCTTCAAAGCACATAGCGAATTATTCGTACACATATCGGCCACAATTTTGCTTTAATAGTATTATACCAATGACACAGTTATGTGATTAGTGAAACTTAGTTATTTTCTAAGGCACTTTTAATGTATGAACTTCACATGCTTATTTTTAGCATGGCCAGAAATAATAATGTTAGCTTATCGCTGTTTTTGGACCATATGAGTATTGACGTAAGGTTCAAAATGGTGCCAAAAACGAAAAAATGAAAAAATGCACATAGCGACTTTTGCAGGCCCAGCGACGATAGGGGAGAAGGTTAAGCAGAAAGCTGTTCCTACCACCATGTGGGATACATAGCTGGGAAGAGAGAGAGTACGCTCTTTTCTTGATGGTTTGCAGGTCGTGTCAAAACCAGTTCAAACCATAACAAATTCAAGTTTGAATCGGCCTCCATACAAAGATAAATCCTCTAGACTTAATAAAGTCCTAAATTACGTTGTAAAGAAATAAACTCCAAGCAGGGCACTTAAGCCTGAGTAGGTCTTAAAGTAGTGCTGGAAATTTTAGAGGAAAGAGTTCATTATCGTCACTTACTAGACTATTACCCTCTTAAAAAGTGCACTATTAAAGCTAAATTTTCTTCGGCAGGTGGGGTTAATGTCTCAGTTCTTCACACTGCTTTTAGTTCAAAACTTGAAACTTAATTTTATTGCTATACCAAAAGGAATACTAAGATAATTAGATATTAAATTGAGGGCCGAAGAGCGGAATTTCTGCTTGCACTGTTTTTGTTTTTATAACGGCTTATTTTTATTTAGAAATCGATAGACCGCGGGCCAGGAACATATTTCGTCAGTCATCGCCTCCCGGCTGATACTTTGTCAGATGATAGTTTAGATACTGTTTTGAACTTAAAAAACCGTCAGCCGGTTCTATCGCGGTGGAATGACCGTCAGCTGTAAAATGAACATGTAAAAATATACGCCTACCACTTTATGTGCTGCAAAGTATGCGTAATGTGTAAATTGCGTAATCCGTTGATGGCTTTATAGGCGATTACGCCTGATGAAATGCTACATGCAACGTTTCATGATTTGTATTTGCTATCATAAAAGGTATAGCGCTTTTTTTTTACATGTTCATGCGACCAGCTGATGTTCTTTCCACCGCGATATAACCAGCTGACGATTTTTTTAAATTACAACATCATCTGAACTATCATTTGATAAAGTCTCAAACGGGAGGCGATGACAATTTTTCGTTTTGTTTTACGTGTTTCGATGGCTGCCATTCCTCAACCCACCAACGGAGCGGCAGCTGACGTCCATGAGGGTTCATCTTACCTAGCCGTTAACCACTACACGAGTTTTCAGCCGGGAGGCGATTGGTGATAGAAATTGTTCCTGGCTCGCGGTCTACGAATAGTAATTTAAATTAAGAATTTTATGTAAAAGTATGTATGTACTGTGCGGTTTAAGAGGAATTTCCTCTCGCCGACGCTCCGGCTGTGGAATGAGCTCCTTGCCGAGGTTTTCCCGGGGGTATACAGTATGGGCTTCTTCAAAAAAGGAGTGTACAGGTTTTTAAAGGGACGGCAAGGCGCATGAAACTCCTCTGGAGTTGCAGGCGTCCATAGGCTACGGTGACTGCTTACCATCAGGCGGGCTGTATGCTTGTTTGCCACCGAAGTGGTATATAAAAAAAAATTAAAAGTATCGATATTTATGGAATGGAGGGTTAATTATCAGAATAGAAATTGCACAAAAAATCCATTTAAAACTAAAAAGTTGATTGCTTATCGAAAAAAAAAAGACTAACATACATGCACATAGAACATGCACATACATGTACATAGAAAGTTCAGTGCTGTAGAGCAGAAACGTATCATTTTTTTAGAAGCCCAACGTCCGCCTTCAGAGCATGAGAAAATCTTAAAAAATCTTGCAAAAGCAGTCAAAGTCAACCAAATAGCTCACAGATCATCCTAGACTCGTGTAACCACGTTACAGTAGCCTAAACAAACATCCAGAGCAAACCGAAACTACAGTAAATGATTTATCCAGCAAGTTTGGATAAATACTCGGCGGAGTTGTCAGGCTGTCAGGTGAGAGTTTGGCTAACTGGGGGCTTTAAGAGTCCTTATTCCTACAGACGAGCGTATTTTGTAAAATGCTTCCTTTTTCATTCAAGATTACGACGTAACTATTAGTATTTATTCAAAAACTGATAACGTACTTAAATAATCGTTTCCTAAACTAGGGGCTCCAACAGTTCAAATTTTCATTTTCTCTTTTAAACCTCTTTTTTAATGAGGTTTTTTTGGGAGTCTTTTCCAAATTTTGCAGTGAGATGTGGCGTTTCCGTTCTCAATTTTGCTATAAACAAGAATCATTTGGTACATGAATGACTACAATTTGATTCAACATATCTCGTACGAGGGGCTGGAATGATTAACAATCGAAGATTCATTTGAAAATACTGATAAAATACCTTCCGAGTTTTCTTCATTTTTTTTGGCGAAAACAGGGTTTTATTATATTTTATTTCCGCAAATTGTACGCATATTTTGCTATAAAAATAATATTATAGCAAACTGTAACTTTATGTTAACCTACAAAAAAAAAATCGTAACTATGGGACCTACATTGCCGTAAATTTATATTTTTTTAAAACAAGTATAAATCACGCAGCAGCGACGCCCCGCTCTCAGTCCGCGCGGAGCGCGCTTAGAGGACGGACCTGTGCTCGATTGTCAGGCATTCGTTGCGATCGTAATCAGCTACGGAGTTCCGAGAAGGGCTATATACTGCGATTAGAAAATCTTAATAAAAGTTCATTTTTTACATTATGCCTAACAGACTCGCTTATTGATGGATTTTCAGTGTTACTTTTTTTTTAATACTAAGTCGGTGGCAAACAAGCATACGGCCCGCATATGTACGCCTGCAACTCCAGAGGAGTTACATGCGCGTTGCCGACCCTAACCCCCGCCCGCCCCTCGGTGAGCTCTGGCAACCTTACTCACCGGCAGGAACACAACACTATGAGTAAGGTCTAGTGTTATTTGGCTGCGATTTTCTGAAAAACGCATTTTCACTTGAAATTACGTTAGGGTTTGCATTATTATTTTTGACCCGGATGAAGTCCAAGTTCTCATGATGGAGTCAGGAGTTGATCACCAGAACTCCTAATCTACTAATTATAATCCCATCGTGTTTGGGCTCAAAAGATTTGCCCTGACGAACACCATCGATCTAGATGAGGTCCAGGGTCTCATGATGGAGTCAGGAGTTGGTCACTAGAACTCCTAATCTACTCATTATAATTCCATCGTGTTTGGGCTCAACAGAGTTGCCCTGATGAGCACCTTCAATCTAGATGAGGTCCAGGGTCTCATGATGGAGTCAGGAGCTGGTCACCAGAACTCCTAATCTACTCATCATAACTCCATCGTGTTTGGGTTCAATAGAGTTGCCCTGACGAGCACCATCAATCTAGATGAGGTCCAGGGTCTCATGATGGAGTCAGGAGCTGGTCACCAGAACTCCTAATCTACTCATCATAACTCCATCGTGTTTGGGCTCAATAGATTTGCCCTGATGAACACCATCGATCTAGATGAGGTCCAGGGTCTCATTATGGAGTCAGGAGTTGGTCACCAGAACTCCTACTCTACTCATCATAACTCCATCGTGTTTGGGCTCAATAGAGTTGCCCTGACGAGCACCTTCAATCTAGATGAGGTCCAGGGTCTCATGATGGAGTCAGGAGCTGGTCACCAGAACTCCTAATCTACTCATCATAACTCCATCGTGTTTGGGTTCAATAGAGTTGCCCTGACGAGCACCATCAATCTAGATGAGGTCCAGGGCCTCATGATGGAGTCAGGAGCTGGTTACCAGAACTCCTAATCTACTCATCATAACTCCATCGTGTTTGAGCTCAATAGATTTGCCCTGATGAACACCATCGATCTAGATGAGGCCCAGGGTCTCATGATGGAGTCAGGAGTTGGTCACCAGAACTCCTAATCTACTCATCATAACCTCATCGTGTTCGGGCTCAAAAGATTTGCCCTGACGAGCATCATCAATCTAGATAAAGTCCAGGGTCTCATGATGGAGTCAGGAGTTGGTCACTAGAACTCCTAATCTACTCATTATAATTCCAACGTGTTTGGGCTCAAAAGATTTGCCCTGATGAGCACCATCGATCTAGATGAGGTCCAGGGTCTCATGATGGAGTCAGGAGTTGGTCACCAGAACTCCTAATCTACTCATCATAACTCCATCGTGTTTGGGCTCAATAGATTTGCCCTGATGAACACCATCGATCTAGATGAGGTCCAGGGTCTCATGATGGAGTCAGGAGTTGGTCACCAGAACTCCTAAACTACTCATCATAACCTCATCGTGTTTGGGCTCAATAGATTTGCCCTGACGAGCATCATCAATCTAGATAAAGTCCAGGGTCTCATGATGGAGTCAGGAGTTGGTCACTAGAACTCCTAATCTACTCATTATAATTCCAACGTGTTTGGGCTCAAGAGATTTGCCCTGATGAGCACCATCGATCTAGATGAGGTCCAGGGTCTCATGATGGAGTCAGGAGTTGGTCACCAGAACTCCTAATCTACTCATCATAACTCCATCGTGTTTGGGCTCAATAGATTTGCCCTGATGAACACCATCGATCTAGATGAGGTCCAGGGTCTCATGATGGAGTCAGGAGTTGGTCACCAAAACTCCTAAACTACTCATCATAACCTCATCGTGTTTGGGCTCAATAGATTTGCCCTGACGAGCATCATCAATCTAGATAAAGTCCAGGGTCTCATGATGGAGTCAGGAGTTGGTCACTAGAACTCCTAATCTACTCATTATAATTCCAACGTGTTTGGGCTAAAAAGATTTGCCCTGACGAGCACCATCGATCTAGATGAGGTCCCGGGTCTCATGATGGAGTCAGGAGTTGGTCACCAGAACTCCTAATCTACTCATCATAACTCCATCGTGTATGGGCTCAATAGAGTTGCCCTGACGAGCACCATCAATCTAGATCAGGTCCAGGGTCTCATGATGGACTCAGGAGTTGATCACCAGAACTCCTAGTCTATTCATCATAACTCCATCGTATTTGGGCTCAAAAGATTTGCCCTGACGAGTACCATCGATCTAGATTAAGTCGAGGGTCTCATGATGGACTCAGTAGTTGGTCACCAGAACTCCTAATCTATTCATCATAATGGTAATTTGATGGTGCTTGTCGGAGTAAATCTATTGAGCCCAAACACGATGGAGTTATGATAAATAGATTACGAGTTCTGGTGACCAACTCCTGACTCCATCATGAGACCCTGGACTTCATCTAGATCGATGGTACTCGTCAGGGCAAATCTTTTGAGCCCAAACACGATGGAATTATAATGAGTAGATTAGGAGTTCTAGTGACCAACTCCTGACTCCATCATGAGACCCTGAACATCATCTAGATTGATGGTGCTCGTGAGGGCAAATCTATTGAGCCCAAAACACGATGGAGTTATGATGAGTAGATTAGGAATTATGGTGACCAACTCCTGACTCCATCATGAGACCCTGGACTTCATCTAGATCGATGGTACTCGTCAGGGCAAATCTTTTGAGCCCAAACACGATGGAATTATAATGAGTAGATTAGGAGTTCTAGTGACCAACTCCTGACTCCATCATGAGACCCTGGACTTCATCTAGATCGATGGTACTCGTCAGGGCAAATCTTTTGAGCTCGAATACGATGGAATTATAATGAGTAGATTAGGAGTTCTAGTGACCTACTCCTGACTCCATCATAAGAACCTGGATGGACTTCATTCGGGTCAAAAATAATAATACAAACCCTAACGTGATTTCAAATAACACTGAAACTCTATAGCACTAATGTGCGCAAACGATTGGCATCTTGGCTGGGCAGCATGGGTGCGTAGCCAACATGCCAAACGTTTACGATACGACAAGGAAACACTATCTGTCTCTCTATCGCACTAATATGCGCAATCGATTGGCTTCTTGGCTAGGTATCATGGGTGCGTAGCCAACATGCCAATCGTTTACGATACGACAACGAAACACTACTCTCTCTCTATCGCACTAATATACGCAAACGATTGGTATTTTGGCTAGGCACTAAGCAAGTGTGTGGCCAACATGCCAATCGTTTACGATACGACAACGAAACACTATCTGTCTCTCTATCGCACTAATATACTTTATTTATACCTGCAGTCATTTAGTAACTTCTTCATTTTCCATTGGTGTGAAAGAGACAGAATAAAGAGCAAGGGTTATAGTACACTCTGTAGTCTGTACACTTAGTAGTAGTGTACATAAAAA
This sequence comes from Cydia pomonella, assembly GCF_033807575.1. Lineage (NCBI taxonomy): Eukaryota > Metazoa > Arthropoda > Insecta > Lepidoptera > Tortricidae > Cydia > Cydia pomonella. Next base: position 3,827,172 of record NC_084725.1, on the reverse strand, counting down.
AAAAAAACTACTGTGCATATACAATAAAATAAAGAGTGCCCATATGATATCATATGACACTAAAATTAATGTTGCTTGAAATTATATTGAAAACTATCAAGATTATTCTAGTCTGCATTGAAACGCGCGTCGCGTTGCCGGCGCTCGCGTACCGAGCGCCAACGCCATCTATCGAGCGTTATTTCGTGAAATCGGAGAACGCTCCAAGGATTAAGGGCTCTTAAGTAGCCTTTAGAAGTGCTAAATTTAGCCAGATGCATAGAGGACTTCCAGGGATATTATGGATAGCTGTATACAGTGATAAAATTAGTTTATTAGGTTGCCAGAGCTCAACGAGGGGGGCGGGTTTAGGGTCGGCAACGCGCATGTAACTCCTCTGGAGTTGCAGGCGTACATAGGCTACGGAGGCTACTTACCATCAGGCGGGCCGTATACTTGTTTGCCACCGAGGTAGTATAAAAAAAATACCCTGCCTATGAAGCCGATGGTTCTGGGTTCGAGTTCCGATAAGGGTATTTATTTGTGTGATGAACACAGATATTTGTTCTTGAGGCACGGATGTTTTCTATGTATATAAGTATGTGTGTATGTGTGTGGGACTTAGTCAATTTGTGTAATAATGTCCTGTATAATATTTATTTATTTATTTTATTTATGTATTTATTTAAGAACGTATATACGTATGTCTATCGTCTCCTAGTACCCATAGTACAAACTTCGCTTAGTTTGGGGGTACGACGATCTGTGTAAGCTTGTCTCCAAATATTTTTTTACTACGACCATTATATCCGTTACAGGATATACAACAGTAAGGCCAATTCGACCATACACTGCTGAGATCATAATGATATCTTAATGATGTTATTTAGTTATTGTGCGTCTCGCCCTCGCCTATACATCCTATACATGTACGGACAAGTACGAGCGAAATGCTCGATAACTGAATGACATTCGTTAAATGTCATTATGATGTCAGTGTACGTTCAAATTGACCTGAGTGGTTTTTAAACGTCGCATTTTAAAAATGTTAATAAATTCTGTGTTGTGCCAGTAGACGTGCTAGTTTCCATCAAAATACCGGTATGCTCAACAGTGGACTGACATTTCCTAATACCGTACAAGGTAATCTCCACTTAATCAAGTTCACCCTCGTCCGCCACTAGTAATCGCGGGCGACAAAGGCCGTCCATTAGCACATCAATTTTATCGCAAGTGTCTTGTCAGATCCTACGCCTACGACAAAAAGTGAGGGCTGCTACTGAGGATAAATTTTTGGAGTAGAATTGGAAGTTCTGACAAATATTGACTTACCTATGTAAGTGGGTCAATCTGTTTTTTGTGTTTTTCTATTGCAGAGATTTCCATACTATTTTTAAGCACGCCTTCCTGCTACCTTAAATGAAATTTTTACGCCTTTTCTTTGCTTTGGCGCGAAGGAAACGGAAATGAGTAGGCTCGTCAAATACCGTAATTCATTGTTTTAAATGAAAAAATGAACTTTTGCGACCTTTTTTACACAAACAATTGTCTTTGTTTGTGTAATATGAATCGTTCCATGCCGTTCCGTTCCATGCGTTCCATGCGTTCCTTAAGCTGCATGTGCATAAGGACCCATTCATTAGGCATGGAACATCACAAACAGTCACAATCGATATGATGGATGGGTTTGCATGTTTTTGACGACTTTTTTAACTCAAGAAAGTGCACAAATTAAATCACTTGCGATATCAATAGAATCAATTGCGTTAATCAGAAGAGATAACAGCGATAAAGTTCAGGTCTGCTTGTCACTTTGACGCTCCGTGAATTGCTCGGATTAATCTGCCGCTTCTTTCCACCATCGTTCTGAGCGACATCATTTCCATTTCTACCACTTAGATGGTTGGCAGTCCTCAACTGTACGTTTCTCCAAAAAAATCCTGCCTTACACAGCAACCGTTACCCGCCCGCGTTATTCCGGCTCGGTACGACTTTCAAACCTTCAAAAAAAGAGTGCTCTCATCTTAAATGCCTGCATCGCACGTGTAGCCTTTCTATCCACGGGCGATATTAATTGCTTAACAACAGACGATTCGTTTGCTCGTTTGCCTCCTATATCATGAAAAATCTACCAACGCTTTCACGCGGAACTAGAGGAATATGTACGTCCCTAAAGTTGCACATCACTAATCGGGATGCATTATGGCGGTGACCCTAATAATCGGAGCCGGGCTGCGTGCTTTGCATTCAAATGACTCCGGCGGTAGTTGAGCGTCGGCAAAACGAAGTCGAGTTTTCGGGCGCCATCTTAAGTTGACCTTGGTATCTATAAGATGGCCGTATTCATTTAACCTTTTGGTATAGTATTGATTGATACAATCTTGAAGATCGCTCACGATGATTGGAGCAAGCGAAATGAAGAATGAATGAAAGTCGTATGAAAGATACGCGCCAATGACCAAGATGTTCATCAAAAAAATTAGATTCCGGCCGACTATCACAACTGAACAGAGTGCATGTGGCGGAAATGGTGATGTTTAAGTGGGCCGCAGCAGTGGCGGGACAAGACCCAAATTTTATGTGGGCAAGGTACATTGGGCGAGGCCCTCTGGGGGTGCAAGAAATGTACATTTTTACGTTGTGTCCAAGACATACTTGCGCTGGTACGTTCATGTCATTAGAAGACCAGATGAGCACATGGCAAAAACACATATATCATCGGGACCAAATATGTAGTTGTATATGGATGTCAAGTTTTAAAAAGAACTTTTCCAATAACTATTTACATATAGCGACGGCCCAGAAACGATATCACTTGAGGAGGATGATTAAAAGAGCCGACTCTAATTAGAAATGGAACAAGGCCGGAAGAAGAAGATAAAGAAGATAATTGACCTTTAGACTTATACTAGTTTTGTCTGAGCAAGTAAGTCGCTTCGGCGTTATGCGATTGTAATATTCGGAATGAAGATGGAGGTTATACGTGTTAATTTAAATGGTTTATGATAATTTGGCGACGTATTACAGTGAATATATGGATGTAAGACGTCTTTAGGCTTTAGTTTAGGAATGAGAGATAAAATAGTGTTCTAGTTAGATAAAAAGACTTTATTACGCGTATGGATTCGTTAATGCTTAATTTATCTACCTGATTCATTCACCTACGTATGTTCAACAATATTATACCTACTTTTATAGCCCTCAAATCTCAACTTGCCAAAACAAATTTACTTTTAATTTCTGAAAATAAAGGTTGAAAATAGAATGAAATGGGACTCCGGGCGGCTATATATTATAATGAAAATATAAATATATATTTTCTTAATTATGTTATACTTATAGTAAAATATTTCAAAAAGAAAATGTGGGGCAAGAACAAGTGCTGCATCTGCTCAGTGTAGTTACATTTAATCAAACTGTCGAAAGAACCTCTGCCAGTTGGTTTTAGCTGCAAGCATGCAATAAAAAAAAATGTACTTAATGTACTGTGGTTTCAACCCATAAAAAACACAAACTGTTCAATTTCGAAGCTCTAAAAGTCTTAACAGTGCAATAGCATTCTAAATGTTTTCAGTTTAATTTCGCCCACAACAGACGTTTAAAACTAATAAAAACGTGTGCTTCAACTGGAGCAAAGTTAACACAAAGGCAAGAAAACAAAGAGGGGGAAATTACCTGCTTCTGTGTGTTTTTAAACTTAGGTTTAAGTAGAGACTAGTCAAGTATTGACTGTAGAAAGACTGTAGATCTCTTAAAAGTATTATTTGTTTGTATTTCTGGTGAGTAATTAACAGTTAATGTATATTTTACCAAACAAGTAGAAGGGTATGTTCAACAAAAAACTTATCCATTTTCTTCTTAAGAGGAAAGGGGACGGCCGCTTCTCCATACAAAATCAGTCCCCATTTCCCTCTCTGGATATTGACATTATGGAAAATATTATTACATAATTTGATGTATATTAACAATAGCTACGTTCGACTTTTTTAGATTTTTTGATTATTGTAAAAATTAGGAACGAAAAACAGTTTTCATACAAATTTTTAAATGCTCCTAACTCATATAATAACGTAGGGGTATTCGCTGTGGTCAATATACAACAATTGTATAAACAATATTTTCAATCAATTTGATATCCAGAGGGGAAGATGAAGACTACGTTTGTATGAAAAGGCGATTTTGCGCGGATCCTCCACTTTGGTGTTAACTTTACATTTATTTACTTACCTTCCAGATGATGGCGCCATTCAGTGAGTTTTTGATTGGCCATATTTTTCATACCCATTGCAGTTTAAGCCCCACTTATCTCCATAAATCTTTCAAGATAATACTTTGACGGTCAGAATCATAAAGATCTAAGTTTAAGTTAAAACAATTACGCAAAAATATAGAAACCTTCTAGTGTGTTAAAACCATAACACATCGGTGTTATGCATTAAACGTGGACGATGTAATAAAAACCAATGTTTTAGAGATAAATATGATTAAATTTTCAGACAAAGAGATTGTCTCGCGTCCGCTATCGTATAATACAATCAGGCTAATTCAACCGTACACTGAAACCAGATTTACATCTAACTGATGTCATTCAGTTATCGTACAATTTACTAAATAACATCGTTCAGACATTATGATGTCAGTTAGTAAATAAGTAAATAATATTAATTGCACCACAAAAAGACCCGCAACACAAGCCTTATTGAGTTTACTGTGGGACTTAGTCAATTTGTGTAATATTGTCCTATAAAAAATAAAGATAGCAACAGACGGTCAGTGCGCGTTCGGTTAGCCTGTTAGTTTAAACACTGCAATTTTGAAGACTGCAGTCTGGATTACTTAATTGTCTCGGGTCGAAGTATTACGCCACAGATTATCTGCTAGACAAAGAATGTAGGACTCTAGGCTTTTGTGAGCGTGGAAAAACCTAGGCTTTATTACATTCTGCTCTAATACTCCATGTTTTTGTTAATTAGGTAGAGCTTTTATGTTTATCTTACTGAAGGAGAATCGTACTGTGATTTATTTGTCCTTCTATACAGGGTAAAATAAATGTAGATGGAAAATACTGATTTATTGTTGCACAATTTTCACACATTATTGACCGAGCCTCAGCGAAGGTCTCCTTTTCACCAGCTTATGTCCGGATGTTTTCTACATGTCGCAATTCTCAACCGATTCTAGTAAAATTTTGTGAGCAGATTCGACATTAATAGATTTTATTGACGATTCAGTTTTTATTCATCCATTTATTAATTATTAAGTTTTTCTCGCCAGGTCTACAGCTCACAGATCCACTAATTAATCTTGTTTACGGGACTTAATCGCGTATAAGTAAATAGGTAATAATTTCTCATTTAGATATCGTTTGTATGTCGTATAATTGACAGAAACAACTCGATTCGGGCAACCAATGACACTGTGACGTTAGAAACATCGTAGACAAATCTTATTGGGATCACAGCGGAATCGAAATTAACGGCAATTTTGAGATGTCGTTTAGTAGATCTTTTAAAAATCTTAAACGTGTCTCAATCATTCTTCGAATCGGGCCATAACATACTATCGATTCAGTGCCCAGCTTATTTGACAACCTGTATATAAAACTTTGTATACATAGATGACACAGAAAATATTGGGAAACCCTTCAGGGTTTGAGCAGATGAGAAAGTTAGTTCGTCAAAAGTTGGATAGTTCCAAGTTGCGGAAGGGAAATCCCTTCGGGTACACTCGTGGTAATTAAATTTTGTTTGTTTTTGCCCTCAGTGATGAGTATGATATTTACATGGGAATAGGGTACTTTGCAAGTTTACATTCAATGTAGCCATCGTGCAGGTCAGGATCTCAACTACTCAAATAAAAGTTTCAATTTTAAGTAAACTGATATACAAGATTATAACAGTATTTAGAGACAAAAATGTCATAGAAACTTTTTTTTTATTCGCCTAGTTTCAGAGTTAATACCAAGAAAAAAAAATAGGCGAATAAAAAAAGTTTCTTTGACATTTTTGTCTCTAAATACTACTGTTATTTCTAAAAACCCAACAATTCTAAAAACCCAAATCACAATTAGGTTGCGTTGTTTTATCACAGAGTTCCTATGGATACCTCCTGTCTCCATCATCAGATCAGCTTGATGGTACCATAATATTGCATTGTCACCCAACTTACATACGAGTATGTATGCAAATTTTCAGCTTCATCGGAAACCGGGAAGTGGGTCCAATTTAACTTGTAAGATTTGTCCCATATATACTAACAGGGCAAGTTAAATTAAAGCTTGTAATAAATAATGAATCCAGCTGTTATTTATTATTGACCAGTTAAAATTACACAAAAGGCAAACTTAAATGCTAGAAGACATTCTCTACCAGTTATAATTTATTTTGTTTCTCCAAAATGTAACGCAATTAAAGAGCAAATAAAAGAGCATAGTGTATTATTATATCTCCTTGGATTTCACGGGCTTATAAATCCCAGGAGATATAATAATACACTAAAAATAAATAACTAAATAACTAAAATGCTAGAAGACATTCTCTACCAGTTATAATTTATTTTGTTTCTCCAAAATGTAACGCAATTATAAAAGAGCATAGTGTATTATTATTATTATTATTCAATGGCAATTTTGAATTCAATTTCACCAAAAAAATATCAGTCCCAAATTTCAGCCCCAGATCAAGTTAATAAATGAACTTCCTTCCGTACCATGAAAATAACTCCAACGACTTGTCTTACAATATTCAGGAGTTCGTCAACGCGTTTAAATAATTATACAACCTTTTCAGCATAATTAATTCAGACCCTTGAATATTTTCAGCAGGCTGTGTAATCAGAGTGCCTGCCGAGCTGCTTTCTTAACTTTCAAAACAGCCGTAAGTCACATTTGAAAACTTATTCGATTGGCGTTATAACGTTGATGATAAATGTTGAATTTTATAACAAAAATAGTGTTTTACAGTTTAGATTTCGCACTATACATTTGACAAAAAAAAAGGAAATTGTGAAAATAAGCAACACCCCAAAGTTTCAAAGTTTAAGGTTTTTTATAACTACTAAAATGATAATAATAAGTAAGACAAACCAACAAAATAAAATCTAATAAAATAAGAAACGTAAATAAGAATATTAAAAAAAACCCTCTTATGAAAAGTCCCCCAGGTCTGTCCGCTGCGGGCCCGTAAGGCTGGCTACGTTCCCTTGTTGAATGGTGATGCCTATTCTTTGGCCTAGGAATGAGCCAGCCCTAAGGTCACCCGTAGTCTCAAGCAGTTTAATTTGTCTCCTCTTTCGCACTCATGAAATGTTCATATACATAAATGGCTTTCCTGTACACATTTATCTTTAAGCGTGTCATTCTAGCATAGCATATCTGTGGTTGAACCAGTAAAATAAAGCGAATTGTCAATGTTAGGTTTAAATTGTTATAATGAAACAGGAGCCTGACTTTTCAAGTCACTAGTGTGGTACGATATGGCAATCATACTAACAGCCTGATTCGAACTTTGAGCTTCCTCAAAAATTTCCTAAAGATACGATATGGATTAGATGTCAGTGTCAAAAGCGGCATTTTTATTGGAAACTGTACGGAGTGTATCCTTTCTATCCGCTGATGTATCCCACACTGTTCGTACTAGGCATGGTGGGATATATTAGAAACACACTAGGATCTGGCACTCGCATGCTACTTAGTGCAGATCCTTCGCGGTAGCATTTACAACCCGGGGATTCTACAGCAAATGAATGTATGTGTGCCCGACGGGTACGTGGAGCGGAGGCGGCGACCGCGGCTGCAGGTGGAGCCGATCGGCAGAACCAGCCTGCTTCGTAAGGCGCCTCTCAGTCGCACTGTCCGAACACTAAATTTAGCAGCTGATCAAACTGACTTGTTTTCATGCAATATATCAGAATTAGTAAGAATTTGTTTCAATGTTTTATGTTGTTATTTAGGTATAAGTTAATATAAATGATTATAGTTAAGCGAAGTGAAGCGCTGGTGGCCTAGCGGTAAGAGCGTGCGACTTGCAATCCGGAGGTCGCGGGTTCAATCCCGGCTCGTACCAATGAGTTTTCCGGAATTTATGTACGAAATTTCATTTGATATTAACCAGTCGCTTTTCGGTGAAGGAAAACATCGTGAGGAAACCGGACTAATCCCAACCAGGCCTAGTTTACCCTCTGGGTTGGAAGGTCAGATGGCAGTCGCTTTCGTAAAAACTAGTGCCTAAGCCAAATCTTGGGATTAGTTGCCAAGCGGACCCCAGGCTCCCATGAGCCGTGGCAAAATGCCAGGACAACGCGAGGAATAAGAAGATAAATGATATAGTTAATAAGGCGCTATTGTATTAGGGTTAACCTATAAGGATAGTTGCTAAGTGACAATAAATAGAATAAAAATTGTTTGAAGACACATCTATTTTGACACTGAAAATCCATATCGTATCCTTAGCAAATGTTTGAGATATCTTAAAGCTCGAATCAGGCCGTAAGTCAGATGAACGATGAACTCAACTTCGGGACCTTTCGTGAAATTTCGGGTGCGCTCCAGTAATTTTCCGGTCGGACGAATACAATACCCTCGTAATCTTATTTAAGTAGATATGCGTTCAGAAATATTCTCATTGTTGGCCTGCTTTATTAGACTCTTATAATGAACATAATAATAAGAGATGTTTGTCCAAGTAGCTAAATTAGATGATGAGAGAATTAATTTAATAGACGCTGTTGAGAATATTATGGATTTAATAAAGCGTAGTATACCATTTTTAGGGTTCCGTAGCCAAATGGTAAAAAACGGAACCCTTATAGATTCGTCATGTCCGTCTGTCTGTCCGATTCTGTCACAGCCACTTTTTTCCGAAACTATAAAAGCTATACTGTTCAAACTTGGTAAGTAGATGTATTCTATGAACCGCATTAAGATTTTCACACAAAAATAGAAAAAAAAACAATAAATTTTGGGGGTTCCCCATACTTAGAACTGAAACTTAAAAAATCTTTTTTCATCAAACCCATACGTGTGGGGTATCTTTGGATAGGTCTTCAAAAATGATATTGAGGTTTCTAATATCATTTTTTTCTAAACTGAATAGTTTGCGCGAGAGACACTTCCAAAGTGAAAAAATGTGTGCCCCCCCCCCCCTGTAACTTCTAAATTAACAGAATGAAAAATCTAAAAAAAATATATGATATACATTACCATGCAAACTTCCACCGAAAATTGGTTTGAACCAGATCTAGTAAGTAGTTTTTTTAATACGTCATAAATGGTACGGAACCCTTCATGGGCGAGTCCGACTCGCACTTGGCCGCTTTTTCTCTTTATATTCTTACAAGTATTTTAGGTAGGTACCTAATATTGTTAAGTCTCAAATTAAACATTTTCAAATTCTTCAAAGAACTTGAAAATGTTTAATTTGATATAAGTAATAATCTTATTAGATTTGTAAATGCTTTACCGATTTGATGAATACATACCTTACAAAATAAATACCTTAATAAATATTTGTCAAGTAAACGTTAATAATATTTTGGGCATACAAAATATTAAAATGTATCCATAGAAAATTACAATGTATATTTTTTAATAAATCCTAAAAAAACATATAATTAGACTAAGTAGATATTTATAAGCAAGTAGGTATTTAACAAATAAATTATTAGTAATAAAATAAAGATTGCAGAATCACATTCTTTTGTAGTATAAAGATATTTTTTATAATTTTTTTGAAGCTTTTTAGCAACAAAAATACAAAAAAAATGTGATTTTAATTACCTACAAATATTGAAATACATGTACTTACTTAGGTAAGGCAGTCGTAATTTCGTCATATAATAAATTTAGTTTAAACAGTTTATCTTTTGATTAGTTTTAAGTATAAAAAGAGTTTTTTTTTTTGTAGTTTTTAAAGTAACTATAGCAAAATATTATACTGGTTCTGTATTATTTATTGGTAAATAATTATGATTTTATAATTAAACTGACCAAGACCCTCCTAGGATCAAGTCATAGGATTAAGCCTTACGCTCGCGTACAAAATGTTTAAAGGATCATATAAAAAATAACCTAAAATACACACAATACAGACTCGCTTTAAAACTCTGACCTAAATATTACGAGCTTATCATAAATTTCGCGTACTAAACCAGCTAATTTCGACTCAACATAAAAGTCGGCGTACGTGTCGACGTGTCGGCGTGTCGGTTAATCTGATTTGTGGGCGCGTGATTTCGGTATGATTACACGTTATTGGACAATTCTAAGTAGGTATTCATACCAGTTAACTCAGATGGTAGCAAGACAGCGTTCTTTATAAAAAAATATTTTTCTTCGCGAACATATCCATATTAGCCCAGTTCAAATTGGAAAAGGAACCTAAACTACCCACCATCCGTCTTCAACGAGAACTGAGATACTTCAGTCACATATTTCGCACAGACCCTGACATCTTGGATAGATTTATGGTGATGGGAAAGGTGGACGGCAGACGGCTTAGAAGACCAAGTCCATCGAGACGATGTGACCAAATATCCGTCCAGATGGCCATCACACTGAGCAACGCTCTCCACAAAGTAACCGACAGGGAGAAGAGGAGAGCTGCCATAGGAAAAACTTCTAAGTCGGTCCCTCAGCAGGGACCGACTTAGGAGGGGGTTCGCGAAACTTAACACCTTTGCTGAGGCAATAATAACTCTCGTACGAATTATGGTCCCTTTTTTTTTTTTTTTTTGGTATCGCAGGGGTGAATGCATTTACGCATCATCGCCCCCCGGGCGAGGGAAGCCCATTGGGGGGGCGGTATGTGGGACTCGCTCCTTCCGTAACCCCCTCTGCTATTCAGAGGGAGAGGAGGAGAATACCCACTAACCTCCCCTGCGGCGTTTCCGTCCATGCCGTTAAGGGGGGTGCTGGGGGCTCGCAAGCATGTCACCTCAGCACCCCCCCGGCGGTCCCGACTCGGATGAACCGGGACTTCACACCAGTTTGGGGAGAGTCAGCAAACGCATAACTGACTCTCCCCCCTCCCATGTAGGGCCGTGCTGTGCGGGTCCCTCGCCCGCTGCCCTACTGAGGTATAGCGCGGTTCGCAATGGCGAACCGCCTAAGTCTCCTGCCCATTCGTCTTCGCCTGATCGGGAGCGCGTTTGGGTCCTCCTCGCGCTCCCGCTCCTCGACCTCCTTTTGCGAGACAACCGCGTCACAAAAGGAGGTCACCGCCTCCCAGGATCTCTCGCTGTCCAACATGGCCGCCACGACGCTGTGCAGCGAGAGATCATTTGTCCCGATGGCTGCCACCAGCGCGCTCCGCTCCACCACCCAGCGGCTGCACACCTGCAGGGTGTGCTGGGCGGTGTCGTCCGTCTCGTCACATTGATGGCAGGATTGGGTAGGCTCGCGACCGATCCTGTGCAGGTAGTGACCGAAGCATCCGTGTCCGGTCAGTACCTGCACCAGTCTGTATCCAACCCTGCCGTGCGTCCGGTCCAGCCATCGGTCTAGCGACGGGAGAACTGCCCCTATGGTGTAGGTTCCATAGGGGGAATTCTCCAGGTCCACCTTCCACTTTCCACGCAACCTCCTCTGCGCCGTTCTGCGTGCCTCCCTGACTTCTTCAGGAGCAGGAAAGTCGCCTGTCTCCCTGCTCCTGACCCTCCGTCTGTGCGCGTCAGCGAGCACCTCAGCATCCAGCTCCCATGGTGAGGTGCCCGCCAACACGCACGCTGCCGCCCAGCTCACTGACACATACGCCCTGCACACTCGTATGGCAATGACTCTCTGGGGCCTTCGCAGTAGGGCCTTGTTCTCTTGGTTTAGTTTATCGGCCCAGATCGGGGCCCCATAAAGAGCCATTGAGCGCGCCACTCCTGCGTAGAGGCGTCGGCACACGTGCGAGGGTCCTCCCACGTTGGGCAGCAGCCGGCCCATCTCCGACGCCGCCGTCACTACCCGGGGAGCAATTTGGCGGAAGTGCTCCCCGAAGTTCCACCTCCTGTCCAGCGTGAGGCCGAGGTACTTTATATGGGGCCTCACCTGAACATCCCCGCCAGCTATTCTGAGGGAAGCACCGGTGGGCACCCTCCAACCTCTCCTCGCGAAGACTATCGCGTCAGTCTTTGCGAGGGAGACCCTCAGTCCTAGGAGGCGGATCCTAAGAATCATGAGGTCCGCCGCCACTTCCGCCCTCCGCATTGCCTCCTCCAGGTCCTTACCCCGAATGGCCACCATCGTGTCATCGGCGTAACACATGAGGGCCATCCGGGGGAGCAGTTCTGCTCGGATGGCCCAGTCGAAGCCGATGTTCCACAACAGGGGTCCAAGCACCGACCCCTGGGGAACACCGCAGGCCATCCGCCTTTCCAACCTCCCATCAGGCGTGTTGCAGACCACCACCCTGTCTGACAGGTAGTGGTCTACAACTCGCCTCAAGTATGGGGGCACCTCGTGGTACCTCAGGGCCTCCCGTATCACCGAGTACGGGAGGGTACCGAATGCGTTGGCGATGTCCAGAGACACCGCAATGGTACCCTCCCCTTTCTTTAGAGCATTCTCACGGAAGGCCCGAAGTGCCCCCAATGCGTCCATCGTGGACCTGCCGCTTCGAAACCCATATTGGCGCCCAGTGAGATTGGGGCCCGTCTCCTGTAGGTGTCGGTTTATTCTTGACGCCAATATGCGTTCCAGCATCTTCCCCGCCTCGTCCAACAGGACTATTGGCCTCCACCCGGATGGGGAGTCCGCCGGCCTGGCCTCCTTCCGGAGGAGGCACACTATTCCCTCTTTCCAGCACCTTGGAAACTGTCCATCCCTAAGGCACCGGTTAAAGATGGATTGGAGACAGTCTCCAAGGTGCTCCATTACAATAGGTAGGACCCTGCCATGGACCCCGTCTGGGCCAGGGGCTTTCTTGCAGGCCCTAACCCTATGGGCGACACGGGCCATATCGCCCTCGGTTACGAGGGGCACCTCCTCAGGATCCAGGGGCTCCTCCTCCCTGGGGACCACCATTGCAGGAGGAGCGAACTCTGGGGCTGGAGGGAACAGGCCTTCTAAGATACCCCGGAGGGTCCCCATGTCCATGGCATCCATGGGGGCGGCCTGACGAAGCTTCTTTCTTACAAGTTTATAAGGCCGTCCCCATGGGTCCCCGTCTAAAGAGGCCAAAAAGGCCCCGTGCGCCGCGTCCTTTGCCTTGGCGATGGCAAGGTTGAGGGCCTTCTTGGCCTCATTCAGCGCCAGGTGGTATGCATCCAGCTCCTCCTGGGTGTGCCGCCTCCTTCGACAGCGTGTAAATTGCCGTCTCGCGGCATTACTGGTAGCCCGGAGAGCGGCCACTTCCGGACACCACCAATACGTCGCCTTTCTCCTCCGCGGAGGCCCCGCTCTCCTCATTGAGGCGTCGCATGCCCGTGTGAGGGAAGCACGGAAGCCAAGGGCCATATTGTCCACATTGGCTTCCTCTGGCATTTGACGCCCCCATCTGGCTTCCACCATGGCCGCCTCTCTGGCCGCCTCCCGATCCAGGGTGGCCAGACTCCACCTCAGAGATCTCCCCGTGCCCCTCGCCGGACCTGGTTGTTGGCCATGCCGGGCTCTGGAGACCCTCATTCTGATGTATACGTGGTCAGAGAGGGTCTCCGTGTCTTCCAGGACCCGCCAGTCCGCAATGCGTGTTGCCGCCGCTGGGGAGGCCAATGTCACGTCGATGATAGACCCCCCCGCCAGGCGCACGCACGTATTGGCTGTGCCCCGGTTGACCACTTCAAGCCCCAGCCCGACCAACCACTCGAGGAGCACGGTCCCCCTGGGGTTGGTCCTAGGGGAGCCCCAGGCAGCGCACTTGGCGTTGAGATCCCCCAGGACCATTATGGGGGAGGGAGCCGCGCCAGCCACCGCCCGCCCGAGCCTCTCCAGATAGGCCTCGAATTCATGCAGTGGCCTATTGGGGGAGAAGTAAACGCCCACTAACACGATGTCCCCCAATTTAGCCACCACATAACCAGGGCCGCTTGAGACTCTGGAGAGGGGCAGGCCTCCCCCCATTGGTGCCACTATGGCTACCGTGGCCACCGAGCCACATCTGTCGCCCACCCAGTTCGCCTGCTGGGGGACAAAGTACGGCTCCGCCACCACCGATGCCGCAACCTCCCATTCTGCCATGTGCTGAATCATTAAGTCCTGCGCACGCGCGGCATGATTCAGGTTGCACTGAAGCACCTCAATATCCTGCAACGGAGGCATTAACTTTCCATTGCCTGGGGATCCGTCCGGTTATGAGGTGCTTCCCGGGAGGCAACCGCAGCGGCAGCGAGAGCTGCAGGGCTGGCAGCATATGTCTCCTTCCCTTTAATTGGTGGGGGGGTGCAGGCCTTTCCTCCCATCACGTGCCCCGCCTTTAGCCCAGCATGGTGGCACACGGCGCACCAGGGGGCCGACGCGGCGCAGGCCAGGCTTTTGTGGCCCGGTTTGCTACACCTGTAGCACCACTCGCCCCTATCTACCGGGGACGGGCACAGAGGCCTAGTATGCCCCGTCCCCATGCAGCGGTAGCAGCGCAGGGGCAACTGTTCCAAGGCCTCCACTCGGGCCGCCGACCACCCAACCACTATTCGCCCCGCCGTGACGACCACCTTGGCCGCCGTCAGTGGGCAGCGCAGGATGACCGAGCCAGTCCCGTTGGCCGCCATCCTTATCGCTCCCACCGATATCTGGTCCTCCTGGCATCTACCTCTAGCGGCAACCTCTTTCTTCAGGGTTTCCGGCGTGACGGACTCGTCAAATCCGGAAATCTTGATTTCCGCCTTCTTGACTGGTCTGTAGACATCTGCCATGTCACCTACCAGGCTCCGGAGTCGCTCAGCCAGGTTGTCGGCGGCCTGTCCGCTCTGTGCCCCGGGGACCTCAATAATACGCGTCCCTGTTGCCGTCCTGCGGACCTTAAGGTGGTCGACACCAAGCTCGGCCAGTTTCAGCGTGGTGGCCTTTTCCATGACGGCCCTGTAGCTGGTTTGGGCGTCAGGCTTAAGGGCCACTACGACCGCCGCCATGGTTGGGGCCACTAGTTTTGGGGCCGCCTTTTTTGGGGGCTGGGGAGGGGCAGGGCTCTTGCCCTTGGCCTTGCCCTTTTTGACCACCGTGGTCCATTCGCTTCGTGGGGGTGCAGGCGGCGCAGGTGGCGGCATGCTCGGTCGAGTCGGTTTCTTGGGTGCCCTAGGAGCAGGGACCACTGGTTTTTTAACCCTCGGTGTGGGTACCGGCCTGGGTTGGGTCTGCCCGACCTGCGTCTGGGGCAGCTGGGGCACTACTGCCGCACGGGGCGCCTCCCTTGCTGGTTGGCTAGCCGTCGTTGGGGAGGCCGATTGGGATACCCCCCTGCTTCTTTTGTCCAGCCTTGGGGCACTAGGCTCGTTAACGTGGTGCTCCGCCGTTACCACGTCCATTCCTTGACCCGCACTCTCCCGGATCCTCCTCCTGTCGGCAGCCAGCATTGGCCGGCGGATGGGCTCCGGCGGCAGTCGTCCCTCCACACTCTCGAGGCGGGCATTCACCATGTTCCCCAGGGATTGGAACATTTCCCTCTGGAAGCTCCCCAGGCGGACCTCCATGATTTTGCCCAATTCCTCGAGAAGGGTTTGCGTCTCCGTCCCTGCCCTGATTGGCTCCGTCTGCTTGCGCTCCGAGAAGGCCTTGCGCAGCGCTTTGGTTTCCAGACGGAGCTGCCCCAGCTCCTTCCGCATTCTATCGTTGTCCGCTTTCAGTGCGCGGACAACCTCCGACTCCCCGAGCGAATCTGCAAGATTCATTAACTCCCTGCACGCGGAGTTAATTCTGCCCCATATATCGCCCTTTAAATTCTTGCTTTTGGCCGCATCACTCATTATTTCCTGCGCACAGGCCCTGATGCGGCCACCAGGCGTTTCAAACTCTCCTGACGTTTCCTCCATGTGTACCGGGCTTTGTACAGGGCTTCGTACTGGGCTTCGCGACTGCCTGCCCGTGTTTCGTCTAGGTTTGGGACTGTAGGGGGCCTCCGTCTCCGTGTCAGTCCCAACATCCTCTAGCTGCTTTTTGGCAGCGCTAAGCCCCGTATAGTGCCCTTTGCCTCGGCCCCGGCGGGAAGTGCTAACTTTGCGCACCGGAGTCTCGCCTTCACTGTCTGGGTCAGGGTCATCCCTGGTCCTTTTTTCCCTTCTTCCCCTTTTATCCCCCATTTCCTCCTGGCTAACGCTCCTCGCTCCGTCAGTCCCCACGACACTGCCCCATTCGTCAGAAGACGACTCTGAGAGGCGTCTTACCGTCTTTTTGCCTGCCCAAATTTTCCCCGAGTAGGGGTGGGGGAAGCATCCCCCCCACCAATGTACCCCCTTTCGGAGTCATCACCATCCTGGCTCATTTCTGAGCTAACCTCCCTTTGGGACACCATATTGGCCCCCATTCCCTTAGAGGACTGGTTACCCCCCCTTTTTCTCGACTCCCCCCCTTCCTCTCCTTTATCCCCACCCGGATCCGGAGTTTCCCCCTCCACACCCATGGAGGAGGCGACCGCAGAAACGTTTTCCGCAAAAACGGTCAAGGGTGATCCGTGTCACCCTCGACAAAGTTACGGAATTGAGGAATAAAAATTAATTTACCCCCCTTCCAGTTGTCCAAAGTTTTCGGAACAAGGATAGTTATATGGAGTTTTATCTCCCCTATCCAAATCCCGAAAAGCCCGAACTCTAGCTTCTCGGGTTCAAACAGCAACTTTTTCGAAAAATCGACAAACTTATGTCGTGTAGTTGGAAACGCCGCAAAAACGAGAATAGCAATCTGTATAATCCTTAATAACTTTTGACTCTGATGTCAAAAAATTATTATTGGACCGGCAACAGACAGCTATTAACCTTCTTCTAATAAACGTATCACTAAAAAAGTGGACAAAAGAAGAAAAAAGAAGATACGAATTTTTTCCGAAAATTAATACAAGTTTCAAAACTTCAAAACAAAGAATTGTTTCGCTTGCAACTCCGGAACCGGATGTCCCAGCGTTGCAAGAAAAACAGGACAAGAAAGAAGAAAAGAAATGAAAATTTTGAGGCCTAAAACCAAGAACAAAAAAAGAAAGAAAAAGAAGATACAAATTTTTTAATGAAATACAAAAACCGCACAAAAATCGTTCCTAATCAGAAACAAGAAAAGTCCAAAAAAATCGCCAAGTCGTCAAGATAGAGCCGTTTCGATAACCGGAATGGATAGCCAAAAATTGTTTTTATCTAAATACCAAAAATCACCGAAATCGCTCTAATACACCTCACGAAAAAACCTCACGAATTATGGTCCCTAAGACGTTTTTTAAATTTATTTGAAGTAGTTTAAAATTACTCACGAATCACTCAATGAATCACGTAAAAAGTTTGTGGAATTTTTTTGGAAGTTTAGCACATTCATTTATTTTGAAATGTAACATTTATGTAATAAAAAATCTTTTTAACAAAAAAAAAACCGACTCAAATGTTACCAAAAGCGCCATACATGTACCTATAACATTTGAAGAGTTCCAACGATTTCTCCAAGATGCCATCATCAGACCCCGACTTGGTGCCAACGGGACCATCTCGGGGTTATACCCGTTCGATTAAAAAAAAATGTTTTTGAAAATCGGTTCACGATTCTCGGAGATATCGAGTAACATACACACAAAAAAAAACAGTCGATTTGAGAACCTCCTCCTTTTTTGAAGTCGGTTAAAAAAACGGGAAAAACATATTTCAATTATTTTTTAACTATACTTAAAATACCTTTAAACAAGCAATATATTTTGCGAGGGTATATTTCGGGGATCGCGGAAACGGCTCGAACAATTTAGGTGAAATTTGCTATATGGTGGTTTTTGGGGGCGAACGAGCGTCATCGCAGCAGAAATCAAAATGGCGACAAAAAAGTTGCATACGTCCTAGTTGCCCACCCTATATGTGTTACATTACGTAATCCGTGTCAATGTGCCATCACAGGAACAAGGTAATCGTGTCGTTGAACTACTAATTAGCACTGACGTTGATCAGGATTGTGACTTATTAATGATATGACGCAAATAGTTTACTAACAGTTGAAAATGGAGCGTCCGTTCAGTACATGAGTTGAAATTGTACGAGTAATCCTGTAAGATAGGTAGTTATTATACTGATGCAGACATCAGTGTCATGCAGGCATGATGATCAATGATTAGAATTAAACGGTTTTTTTTATTTACATTACATATTACATTGCATTATTAGTTGCTTGATAATAAAGATTTTTATATAACGATGTTTCCTCAAACAAAAACGTCACTTTTGACACTGAGATATCAGATCCATATCGTATTTAGACCTAATATTTGACTTATCTCAAAGTTCACCATCAACCGTCGGTGCGGTCTGCGGTGCGAGACGCGCCGCAAACAAGAATTGCGGCTGGCCGTACATGTGTTATTGAACAGGGTAAAAGGAGAAAAAGGAGAAAGAAATTGACTGTCAGGCTAATTCGAACTAACACTGACATCAGAATTATACAGGCCGTCCCAAGACTATGGGACATCAAGGGAAAGTACCTTAAATATCGTAGATAGGATATTTTGCTGAAGGAAGACTTTATGTTGTTTTTAAAAGTCAGTAATTCTGCTTGCTTCGTCTGGGAATCGAACCGACTTAAATGTGAAAAAAAAAACCCCTATTTTTATGATGCCAATCGAAAGAATGGACAACTACATTGGGAAACTGTAAAGATTTATTTAAAAAATAAAAATATGTCAAAATGTAAGGTTGAATTGGCCTCACACTCGTATCCAAACGTCACCTCAACCGACGGTGCGGAGTGCGGTACGTGACGTGCCGCATACAAGTAATTGCGGCTGGCCGTACGTGCGTTACGGGACGCAGAGTAAAAGGGGACAGAGGGTAGACTGCGGTGTGTGATGTGGGTCAAACTCAAAAGTATGTACTGTTTTTTTTTTAAGATTTACATTTTTATTTTGTTGATCGAGCGACAGCTACAGATTGGGCAAAAATGCTTTCGTATTTCCGGATGTTCTCCTATGTCCGATTTTTCAACCAATTCTCGTAAAATTTTGTGAGCAGGTTCGGTAGCTAGAATTTTTTTCTGTCATTTCGTTTTTTGGAAAATGTTCAAAATGGATGATTTTGTATAGGAGATCCAATCACGTACTGCTCGCCCTTTAGAGTTGATCTACGGCACCTAGTCTTTCAAAACTTGCATGTTACTCGTATACTCGAGAATTTGGGACGGGTACAGCCTTGACCGGGTGGCTTAAGGGGCAGGGTGTTAGCCGGGTAAGCTGAATAATATTTTATGTGTGAGTTCATTGATGTATTAGAATTTTACAATGAAAAAAAAAACGAGTAATTAATTAATAAATTGCACTATGATCAACCATAAGTGATTCTTATCAATACACATAGTACGAGTAATAGTTGTTGAAAAAGTATTATATCGGTGAATTTGTTCGCAAACTACGCAAAAACTGCTACAAAGATCAATCTAATATTCAATGATATTTCGTATAGTTATTACTGTATGAGCCAGAGCAATATACCTATAAATAGATTGGTTTTTATTATGATAATTATTTTCATACTAAATGTTCTTAAATACGAGTACATACAAACTTACATCAAGAGTGAAATATATGGTCATAGTCGCGGGCACATCTAGTATAAAATAAAATAATGCATTTTTAACTCGGGCAAAGGCGTATTCGTCTTTTATTTTTAGCACCTCTAAAACGCACCTTAGGCATGGAATGTTCTTTCTGTATGTACGTAATCTTTGATATCGCCCGAATTGACGCTCCATCACAAAGATCCTGACTTAAAAACAGAAAGGGCCTATCTACCAAAGGTAGTCGTAACAATGACGTCCTTTCATACTGACGTGGCTGAATCGCTCTGCATATCTGATGACACTCGTTTAGGCCCGACTAGGGATTTCCTCCTGTAGATGCTGGAATCATAGTTATTTTAATCTATTGAGTTAACGAAATAAAATAGACTGTACCAATTCCTTTAATTCAACTTCATTGAGTTTAATTATACGAATTAGTTTAGCCAATTTTAGTTGAAATTCTTATTGCATTATGTTATGATCAATCTCGTATTTTTAAGTGAACCAGGTTGTATGAATGTGAATAAAATTGTTTGTTTGAGAAAGCATTGAAACAAAAGAAATGCTACTTTATTTGGTTTATGAAAGTTTCTAAGTAAGTAGATTAAAACGGTAAATGTACATTGGGTTTTAACGTTTATATTGACCGTAAATTTACTATTTTAATAATAAAATGACTTAAAACATTTTTTGTAGCTCAAATTGACCGTCTCATTTGAATAAAAGCTGATCGTCTCATAAGTATACCTAACCTCAAGCGGCCCACCATAGTAGAAAACTTGGCAATGCCATTTTTATCAATGGTATTGGAAAATGGTAAGGTAAGGTGGGATAAGACCAATATAGATTATTTTGCTCTGGGCAAGTAGTATAGCACAGTATGAGGATTCCATACAGGTGTTTGCCTTATCCCGGTGATAATCTTACCCCAACTTACGTTATACAATTTGTTTTGTTTTCAAATCGAACGAAATAAAATAGAAGGGAATCTAGTGTTTTAATTCAATCATAGTTGTACATACTTATAGTATGGAATTGCCATTTCACAGTGTATTAGTTTTAAACTGTAATTCTGTGTTAATATTAAATAATAATAAAATCAACTCTTTTCTATTTAATACTTCACTTTAATTCTATTTTATTTCCCTTGAATATTTCATAATTTTTAATCCTTAATACACTTAATAAATTTACAATAATATTCATAAAATAAAATATTCAAAGAAGTAGCAAGATGTTACTTAAATTATTAAAACCACAATTGTAAGATTTGTAGCTATAGACAAAACGCATAAATGACACTTCGATCGTGTTGTCCAAAGCGAATTACAATGTGATCGAAAATATTTCAATACATAAGATTTAGAGTCAACGGCCTACCTAGTATCTATATAACAAAAAGCAATAAACAAATAGAAACCTACCCCCCACTCTCATTTAATACTTATTTCAATTTCATGATAAGTCTGGGCTAGTGGGTAGTGACTCTGCCTATGAAGCCGATCGATGCATGAGGTAAGGGCATTTATTTGTGTGATGAATACAGATATTTGTTCCTGAGTCATGGGTGTTTCCTGTGTATACAAGTATGTATTTATCTTTATACGTATGTATATTATCGCCTATTACCCATAGTACACGCTATGCTTAGTTTGGGCTAGGACGATCTGTGTAAGATTGTCCCCAAATATTTATTTATTTAGGTACCTAATTATTAGGACAGTGAGATTTAAGAGGATAAAGTTGTCTGTGCTCCATCTAGGAAATGATATCGTCTCGACGCTAACGAGGAAGTGGTCGTATTGTATGTCAGTGGTCCGGTTGACTCAGACACGAGATGCCCTTCCTGACCTCTTGTTAGGGACACTTCAATAAAAATACCCAAAGCATGTCCTACAACAAACACATCGTGAGTTATCATTGTCATCGTCGATTTTGTTACTGGCATGAAATAAAACAAATACTTTTTTATTTTGAAAAGTGTAGGATCTAAATGATATTAGGGCGTCCGCTAGCTAGCGCAGTTGCACAGAGCGGGTGAGCGGGTTAAAGAAAAATAGTATGAGCAACGCTAACTGGCGCGAACGCGTGCGACGGATTTTACCTACAATGGCACTAGCTAGCGGACGCCCTTTACGCCCTTACATTATTTCGCAGCAACATCATTTGTGACATTTGGGGAAATAATGCAGTCTGCTGTGCAGTAGTGTCGTGCTGCAATACTGTCAGAGTAGTGCAGCTGCGGTTGGAATTCGAACGTCACCTTTTGAGTAATCCCAGCTGTATTATAATTATTTAAATATTTATAACCATTTTAAAAACAATCCAATTAGTATGTAATTATCCGCAACGCAGGCTTCGTCAGGTGGCCACAGATGCAAATCAGCAACATGGTTTGTCCCAAACAAACTAATGATAATATCCGCAACAGGCTTCGTCATTTATACGAGTAAAACAAAAATTTTAGCTAAATAAAATAACCTTCACGAATCGCACCAGGCTCAAATGTCCCGATCACACTTGCAACTTACCACGCTGAATGGCCAATGAGATCTGTTGGACCAGGTACGATCCGGACCGAGGCTCGCACCCCTTCTCCCTCCCTCCTCCCTCAGCCTTTTGAGTAATAATGTATGATGATATAATAGATATATGATGTGAAGTCATTATTATATTGTGATGGATCCTATAACTAGATGTATATTTACACGCTGTTGCCTTGCAAAATAGGATGGCTTCTAGTCTGGGATGCCACAAGCATAGACACCTTCACACTGCCCCCACCGCCTCACCTTATAGACAACACCAGTGATCTTGGTCATGTGGCGTCCCCGGCGGAAGACCTCAAAGGCCACAAATACACTAAATGTTTGAGGCGCTTAGAGATGAAACACTGGGGTCATAAGGCCAAAAGCCTGTCGGCTTTAAAAGGCGAGGCCTGGTCAGTATTTCGCTCAACGTAAAGCATCGCCATTTAACGTGGCAATGCGGCTAGCCTTTTGGGCCCACTTTCCATCTGCAGCGATTTGGATGACATTTTATATTCATAACAACCTTATTTGAAATTTATATTATCAATTTATCCCCTTATTCATAAACGTCTACTAAAGTTGCCAAGCTAATAATTATTTGTCCCTTTCCATCATACCAATACGTCGGAAAGGGACAAACGATTATTAGCGGCTTGTCAAGTTTAGTAGATGTTTAATAAATAAGGGGGTAAAAGTTTTCTTATAGTCTATTTTTATCAAATTGTATCTTTAATGTAAATATTTTAGATTAAATAAATAAATGGCTCTTTTTTAATTGACCGAAGCGTTAGCGAGGGTCTCCGTTTAAACTCGGGCAACCTGCTTTCGTATGTCCGGATGTTCTCCTCTACAGGTCGCAATTCTTAATCGAATCTCATGAAATTTTGTGACCAAATTCTATCATTTCTTTTTTTTCGATCCCGTTTTTGGAAACTTTTCAAAATGTGGAAATTGGAAAAAAAGTGCTTAAGCGCCAATAGTATCTATGACGCTTAAGGCCATTGTGAGTTCACTATGATAACAACTCAAGGAACTAATGACGACCAGTCTGGCCTAGTGGGTAGTGACCCTGCCTATAAAGCTGATGGTCCCGGGTTCAAATCCTGGTAAGAGCATATATTTGTGTGATGAACACACGATATTTGTTTCTGAATCATGGGTGTTTTCTATATATTTAAGTATTTATAATTATATATTATATATATCGTTGTCTAGGTACCTACAACACAAACCTTATTGCGCTTACTGTGGGACTTTGTGTAATAATGTCCTTAATAACTAAGTAATTTTAACTTTTACATTTTCTAGAGGTCTACAGCTCACAGAAAAAACTAGCCAAGCTGCCTGGGACTCGGTAAATATAAAATCGGTCCACACAACACTTTTGAACGACAGTTGTAACCCCAGCGAGCGCGCTCGATTATTGGCTGTATCTGAGCCAGAGTCAGGGCACTGGTTACACGCTTTGCCGTCGCGGAACATAGGATCTCTTTTAGACCCGGCCGCACTGCGTGTAGCCGTATGCCTCAGGCTCGGGCTAAAGATCTGCGAACCGCACCCCTGCTGCCGCTGCGGAGGCCCAGTCGAAGCCCTCGGACGCCATGGACTATACTGTCAGTCAAGTGCGGGCCGAAATTTCAGGCACGCGGCGCTCAATGATTTGATCCGCAGAGCTCTCGGCACAGTCAATATACCGGCAACCCTCGAACCAGTTGGCTTGTCAGCGGCGGACGGGAAAAGACCCGATGGATGCTCGCTTGTACCTTGGTTTTTGGGGCGGCCCTTGGCATGGGATGTGACCTGCGTGGATACATTGGCTCCGTCCCACGTCCAGGGCTCGTCCCGAAAACCGGGGATGGCTGCAGAAGACGCCCAACTTAACAAGTGCCGCAAATATGCATTTTTTAAAAACAATTACATATTTGCGGCACTTGCAGTTGAAACCTTTGGGCCGTGGTCATCGGACACCAAACAAGTCGTGAAAGAAATTTCTCACAAACTTGTGTGGGTGTCCGGCGACCTTCGTGCGGGGGAATACTTCGCTCAGCGGCTAAGTCTAGCAATTCAACGGGGAAATGCAGCAAGCGTTCTGGGGACGATGCCCCAGGCAACTCTAATGTAATTCAATCTAATGTACCTAATCTTGACGTGTAATTAATAAATAAAACTGCTCACAGAGACACTAGTATTAGATATATTTTTCCGTTATCTTAAAACAAATTTCACAGCTGCAGTAAATATAATTTAAAATGA
Organism: Cydia pomonella; assembly: GCF_033807575.1. Classification (NCBI taxonomy): domain Eukaryota; kingdom Metazoa; phylum Arthropoda; class Insecta; order Lepidoptera; family Tortricidae; genus Cydia; species Cydia pomonella. The sequence continues at coordinate 3,802,773 of NC_084725.1, read as the reverse complement.
AATAGTAGGTAGCCTTTGTACGGGTTCAGAACGTAGAAAACTTAAGTAAGATAGTCTATGTAGATTAAGCCGTGTATTGTGACAAGGGTCTACGCGAACTCTAGAACAAGTATGTTAATTATTATAAAACCCTTTCATATTCAGTTCCAGGTCAAATTGTGGCGAATGTGTGCTCTTATTCAACCTGTTATGGTTTTACAGGGTGGTTCGAAAAAACGTCGACAAATATTTTTATTAAATTGCAATAGTTTTGTATACTCCTTTAGTTTTGATACATAAACGCAAGCGTTTGTTAAAATTATTAACAACACGAGTAGTAAAAAATGTTTATTGACTTATTTTTGGGCCATTTTGTAATTGCTTAATTTGAACCTACTTCAAACATCAGAAATTCTTGTTGCGTATACTAATACGCAGTCATTGATTGTTGCGTATACTAATACGCAACAAGAATTTCTGATGTTTGAAGTATGTTCAAATTAAGCGATTACAGAATGGCCCAAAAATAAGTCAATAAACATTTTTTACTACACATGTTGTTAATAATTTTAACCATTATGTAGTCATAGTTGAATATTGAATAACAAGCAAATGGTAAAAATTTGTTTTTGAAAATACTTACTATTTTATTATAAGCTTTTATCGTTGACTGTACTTTTCTTTCCTCTGGCAACTAATACTCAAGATAATTCTAAAAACCTCAAATACAATTAGGTTGCGTTGTTTCATCACATAATTCCCATGGCCACCTCCTATCTCCATCATCAATCAATTTGACGACCAGTCTGACCTCGTGGGTAGTGACCCTGCCAATGAAGCCGATTGTCCCGGGTTCAAATCCTGGTAACGGCATTTATTTGTGTGATGAGCATAGATATTTGTTCCTGAGTCATGGGTGTGTTATAAATGTATTTAAGTATTTATAAATATTTATATCTTATTCGTTGTCTAAGTACCCTCAACACAAGCCTTATTGAGATTACTATGGGACTTAATCAATTTGTGTAATAATGCCCTATAATATTTATTTATTTAATTATCTGCTCCATGCCATAATAATATTACGAGATTTACATATATTACGAGTATGTATGCAATATTTCAGCTCTATCGGAAATCGGGAACTGAGTCAAATTTAAATTCCAAAATTCGATCTACATTAAAGTACATATTACATACATAAACACTAACATGGCAAGTCAAATAAAACCTTGTAATAAAACGACTCTAAACATTCACACGTCATTTTAAGAAAAAAAACTCGCATTTAGAAAAACTCGCTACTCGTTCACCACTAAGCGCCAACCATCGAACACCTTAACAATTTAAATGGCATCTTCCTTTCAAGTACATGTTCTTCAAATCTTTGTCACCTGGGAACCTTCTGTTTGCGGAACCCTCGAGCCACGCGGAAGCGCGAGTTTGCGTTTGCGTTCAATTGCGTATTTGCGCTGGCGCTCATTGGCGTATTTGCGCTGTGTTGACGTTCTTTTGAGCATTAATGATGTTTGAAGAAGCTGAGGGTAATTATGGAAAGCTTTGACACCTTTGCCTTTTGTAGCAATTGACGAGTAAGAAGGATTTTCTTCAAAACAGCGAAGTCGTCTTGAGAACATGTATTTTGTTTCTACAAGCTTTTATTTAACTTACGCATTAGTATGTATGTTGATTTGTTAGTTAAGTAAAGGGGCCCACTGATTACCAGTTCGCCGGACGATATCGGCCTGTCAGTTATTCGTAAAAGCTGACAATCGCAAATAACTGACAGGCCGATATCGTCCGGCGAACTGGTAATCAGTGGGCCCGTTTAGTGTGGGTCAAATCTCGGAAGCTAAATTTGACCCACTTCCCACCCGACGAGCCAACGTCGCCAGGCACTCCTTTCGTCTGGAAGCGCCCACCATTCCGTTAACATTTTGGCCCACCTCCCATCACTCTGCCTGGCAACATGTCCCGCCCAGCTCCATTTTAATTTGGTAATGACGTGTCCGACGTCTTGCACCTTGGTGCGCCGTCGGATCTCGACATTCCTCACTCGGACTTGAAGTTTCATGCCGAGCATGGCGCGCTCCTTGGCTCTCTGTGCCAGTCGAATTTTATGCACAATCGTCTTAGTAAATAAGCAGAACGAATAGAAAAGTACACGAACTAACACTAGAACACGGTAATTTAATCGGAGATACAACAATCCTATTTATAGATTTCACCAACTTAGGCGATCTGCGTCACGAAACAAAGTTCCGGCGTTTAGGTTCCGCCCGAAACTTTTGTTGTTCCCTGTATTCTACGGAGCCAAACGGCAAATAAATTGTTAATACAAATATACCTACTGTAGCTCTGGTAGGTGTGTTGTTTAGCCTTGAAAGTAAGTTGTGACTCTTGTTAAAAGTATCTATTGTAAATACCGGACCAATATCGGATTTTAATACAGGTATGTATTGTACATATCATAAACCCTCTATAATACCTTCAAAATCCGTAAATAATGGCTAACAACATTACGATAAACTTTTTTGTTACAACAAGTTTATTATCTGTGAAAATGTTGTAGAAAAAGCAATTTGGTTTGACCTGTATTCTAATATCAGTCGAGATGCCTTTTTGATCGAAATGATTTCATTATAACACTCTCTCACACACATTATTACAACACTCACTTCGTTCGTTTCTTAAACCCACACTTGTGTTTTAATGACTCTCATTATGTAGCGATCACATAAACTACCATTATCGGCTGTTTTCTGCAGCTACACGTGTAACTTATATACATCAAGGGCCCATTTCTCGAATGGTATTAGACTAATATTATTAGTCCATGAACTGTCAAATCGTATGGGTTACCATGGCAACACACTAATAATATTAGACTAATACCTTTCGAGAAATGGGCCCCAGGCCACGCAGTATATTAGTATATGAATGGCCCATTCCCATAACTTGAAAACTTATCACTTAGCTTATATGATTTGCAGCCATTACATCTATCTCAAGTATAAACGAGTTATTTGTGAAGTACGAACGGAATTCATAGTTTAATAATCTTATTTTGATTTGACATAATTTACAATACAATACAATACAGATCCTCTTTATTGCAGAACCTCTGAAAAAATGTACATGGAAACATATACACACACATTATAATTTATTAAATTTTTATTGCACAAAATAAAAACTCCTAACCTTAATGTAAGGCTAAATTTAATTATACAGATTCACCGCTGAGCTACGGTCTTAGCGCTATGTCGTAGCCGATAACATGGATTTCCTGGTATGTTGCGGAAATGCTTCGGCTACACGTGTAACACGGGAACCCCGTGTTATCGGCTACGACGTAGCGCTACGACCGTAGCTCGGCGGTGAATATGTAAGGCAGATTTAATGCCAAAACGCATTCTCGGCCCGATTCGAAAAATAAGATCCGATAATGATAAGTTCTGGTTTAGATAAGTTCTCATTTAGATATCGTTTCTATGTCGTAACAGAAACAGCTCGATTTGGGCAACCAATGTCACTTTGGCGTTAGAAATATCGTAGATAGATCTTATTGGGATCACAGCGGAATCGAAATAAACATGTCGTTTCATTATCGATCTTTTAAAGATCTTTCCAAGATCTTACGTGTCTTAATCATTTTTTCGAATCGGGCCGTCTGTCTCTGCTTTGCAGTAAGGGAAACCAAAGAGATAACTCGAAGTTTAGCGTAACACTCGCGCTTCAGATTTGAGAACAGCTTTTTGTGTTATTTGTCTAAATATAAGTATTTCATTTATTAACTAAAAAATAGCCTACTATCAGATCCACAGTGCAGGTTTTGTTACATTGCAGAAAGTTCATCCACCTCAGGTTTCATCAAAACAGAGTCTATTTACACATAGTCATCTGCAACACGCATCGCAAAACTAATTAACAAAAAGTGAGCCCAATAATTTTAATAATAAAAAAGAGAAAACCTATAATCCGGTAAGTACCCGGCACAAACGTTCCCATAACACCAGCGGCGTTCCCACGTTGAACAGCCAACGATATACGTTGGATCAGGTACGAACCAGACCCAGGATCGCTACCATATCGCAAGCGCCTACGCAAGCCCCTCACAAAACCGTTTGCCTCGGAACACCAAAATCAATCAATCTCTAAATCAATACATAATATTAAATATTCTTAATTGTTTACATTTTTTTTATTACGAAAAGGTAAGCATTTGACCACAATCTCACCTGATGGAAAGTGCCGATGCAGTCTAGGATGGAACATGCTTACCTAAAAGATGTCTATTCACTCTCGATTTAAGACCGCCATTTGAGCCCAGAAAACGTATTCTTATTGTAATAAGAGGTTATCAATCTGGATTTGTTATGGATATGATCTGTGTCAAAGGTGACATTTTATTGAACGAAACGTCACTTAAAGAAAGCAAGACGCCTTCTGTTTATTTAGTTGAGTTTTATCTGTTGCAAATTTACTATAATTAGTATTCGCTGAGAATGAGATACTGAGAGTAATATGTGGCAATGATGACAAGTCGATATCATATTTCTAAAACGCGAATGCTGCTCTAGAGTAATAAATCGCCGAAGTCAGGGAAGTAATGCGAAAATTGTTATTTTACGACCACTGATATTTTAATAGATGTAAATTCGAGTTGTAAAAATTCTACTAAAAATCATAGTATTTGCGGGTCTAATAGTGGTTACTTTGTTTCTCAGTGATGTTGCTTTTATATAGGTAGAAATCATTTAAGACGTTTTATTACTCTAGGTATCCTCAATATGCTTCTAGATATCCGCAATATGCATAAATTAATTTAAACATCGAACCTACTCACAAAATTTCACGAGAATCGATTGATAATTGCGACCTGTAGAAGAGAACATCCGCAGCATTTTTGTCCAAGCTGAAACGGAGAACTTCGCTAACGCTCGGTCATTCTTACCTACAATGCTGCTTAATCCGCTCTGATTGTTCTTAAGCAGACGTCTAGCATATGTAATTTAGCATCTAGAACGATGGTTGTTGAATATTATAGTAAAAAGTCGTACCTGAAACAAAAAACACAGGTTACTATAGTATGCTGCCGAAACGCAGAGACTATAAAAATAAATAAAATAAAATAAAAATCATTTATTTCAGACCTTGGTCCATACAGTGTTAGTACGACTTACTCTAAAAAAATATATTAAATTATTATTGAAATAAATTAAACTTGCGATATTATACTATATAGATAGAACAGTTTTAGGAGTTTTTTTTTTATTTAACGTCTTATGGTAACGGCACCAATCATGGGACATTTAAGAGAAGAAATTGTGTATTTTTGATATTTACTGACATCTGTACAATTTCGACCGCTTTATGCCTTAGAAATTGAATGTCCAATTCTCGCTCTATGTTTTCTATGTATTTAATGAAAGCTACTGCAATTGGTTTTAATATTATGTTTTTTTGCTCCAGTCATGGGATGTGTGGCGTCATTAATTTTCAAACTAACAAATATCAATAAAAAGTTATACTTAAGCAGCTTTTTTGCTCCTGTTTATGGTAAAATGTTGTCAGCGTTTTAAAACTGATGGTAAATACTTGTTTTACAGGATTTGTCTATACCATCCTATTACTGGTGCCTGTTCCATTATAGGGGTGTTTACTAAATACAAAATGTCATTAAAATTAAAACTACAATCATTTAACTAAAACAATGTATTATCTTCAAAATATTCACGTCTAACTTTGATACACAAACGCATATCTAATGAAATTATGGACAATATGCCGCAATAGGCCATTCTGTAAGTAGTTATTAATAACACCATATTTGATAAAGCAATTGACATAGAAACTTACCCCCTTATTCATAAACGTGTACTAAAGTTACGATGCCGCTGATCATCGTTTGTCCCTTTCCAACGTATTGGTATGATGGAAAGGGACAAACGATGATCAGCGGCATCGTAACTTTATTACACATTTATGAATAAGGGGGTTAGTGTTTGTGTACCTATATGTATATTAATATCTGAATAAAAACATATAAATACTCATAAATGCCCGTTGTCCCTGAGATAAGACGTAGCTAGATCAAATTTTCGCCTAAAAACTTGTATAAAATCTGTTATCCGCTCCAAATTTTTACCATAATCAAAAAATCTAAAAAAGTCAAACGTAGGAGCATATAATATGGTTATTAATAAATAAAATAAATAAATATTATAGGACATTATTACACAAATTGACCAAGTCTCACAGTAAGCTCAATAAGGCTTGTGTTGAGGGTACTTAGACAACGATATATATAATATATAAATGTTTATAAATACTTAAATACTTAGAAAACACCCATGACTCAGGAACAAATATCCATGCTCATCACACGAATAAATGCCCTTACCAGGATTTGAACCCGGGACCATCAACTTCGTAGGCAGGGTCACTACCCACTAGGCCAAACCGGTCGTCAAACATTTAACGGTCGACGTTAATACATCAAATTATGTAAAAAAAATCCATATAGTCAATATCCAGAGAGAAAATGGGGACTACGTTTGTACGGAGAACCTTTCATCTTTCCCGTCATCTGGACTTGTGTTTCTACTTTAACGTTCCATACCTTTTCATCACAAAGCCATTTCAAACATCGACCTAGCATTGTGTGGCCACAAAGAAAACTTATACTTACATATTCCTTCAGAAACTAGCGAAAGGCTTATGACAGGCGAAGTTATGTGCATTTAATTAAGCCGCAAAAGAGTTTCAACGCTGTAACCCATTTCAGTTGATGGAATAAAATATGTTACGGGAACGGCGGTGTTTTAATATTTACTTGATTTAAAGGCTGTGTACGTACACTTTCTTTGAAATAACACAGTACTCTTACAGTAGAGCTCAACGGGGGGGAGGGGGGTTAGGGTCGGTAACGCGCATGTAACTCCTCTGGAGTTGCAGGCGTACATAGGCTACGGAAACTGCTTACCATCAGGCGGGCCGTATGCTTGTTTGCCACCGACGTAGTATTTAAAAAAAAACTCTTATTCATAACTGTGACTATTAATAATGTTATTACAGATTATAATTATATGAAAATTGACAAATGAAGAAAGGGGCATATTGTGGTAAATATACCTACATTCAATTACGACGACCGGTTTGGCCTAGTGGGTAGTGACCCTGCCTACGAAGCTGATGGTCCCGGGTTCAAATCCTGGGAAGGGCATTTGTTCGTGTGATGAGCATGGATATTTGTTCCTGAGTCATGGGTGTTTTCTATGTATTTAAGTATTTATTAATATTTATATATTATATATATCGTTGTCTAAGTACCCTCAACACAAGCCTTATTGAGCTTACTGTGGGACTTAGTCAATTTGTGTAATAATGTCCTATAATATTTATTATTTATTATTATAATTTTATAAAAATATTTTTCTCAAACTTGCAATGAAATGTTGACATGACTTCAACTTAGGTCCGGGAATACTATATATCCGGTGCGATGAGTAAAGATGACATGTAAAGGAATTTTATACATACCTACTTTGCTTCCCAGCCTTTACCTATAGTAATGTACGAGTACTAATGTATAATGTGAATATCCAGAGAGGCAATGGGACGTTTGTTCGAAAATATGGTTTTCGCGCAGTCGTCCACTTTCCTCTTACAGTTACAAATTACGATAGATAGACGTATGAGTGTGGGATAGCGCGCACACTTCACTTTTATGTTGGTTTGTTTACCACGATCTTGTAAATGAGTTAAAATATCATTAACTTTTAGAGTGAAATAAAATCTTTTTAAAATACATAAGTTACGAGAATAAGCTTTTCGCAGAAGCTAATTAGAGAGTGGAAATGACTATAACGCTTCTTTAAACTTTGTTGTTGTTCAAACAGTTAAATAAAAAATATTTTACTTCACTCTTCATAAACAATAGGATATTTTAATTAGTGATACACATACTTGTAATGAAGACGAGTTATTAGGATCCCGTAACTCAAAAGGAAAAACGGAATATAAATCACTCTGTTGTGCGTCAGTCCGTCCGTCCGTCTGAATGTCAATGCCTTTTACCTCGGTAACGCGTGAAGGTATCGAGTTGAAAGAAAAAAACACATTCTTAGGTCTACAGCTCTTTGAGCTGTGAAAAAAAAAGTTAACGAAAAAAAAGATACGGTCATTTATGCCGCAAAAAACGTACATTTCGACACTCTCAAGGGAATCATAATGTATAGGGTACTTTTCGTTAACCTAGATATTACAAGTACAGGGAAAATATAAGAACTATAAATTTGTTAAAAATAAAAACAATTTCAAAATAAGTGAAAGTTATCTCAATAAAATCGTTTTCATTTATCGTGAGTGTATTTAGAGCTGTTGACATCAAATTTATAACGTACAAGCAAACTTAATTACACTCGATTTAGTAAAGTTAATAATACCAATTCCTATTAACGCTCGTATCACCTACAAAACACGCTCTAAATAATCTCTTAGCTATAATCCGCACATAAATTAGATTGCAATCATAAACTGGAACACACAGAGATAAAAGATCGTATACTCTAGACACGTATCTTTCACGAGTGAGTGATTTTAATGAACTATATATTTCGATTGAACTCACTCACTCTTCAACTCACTGAAGATTTATCTCGCCCAGTAACTCAACTATCTCAGTCTTACTTGCTTGCTCTTTCACACTCATGATTTCAATAAGCCGGCAGAGCTAAACGAGTGAGACGATGCGAATATGCGAAACGACGGTTTCTTATGTTCGCATCGAGGCCAATGAGTTTAGGTTATTACGAATAACTTAAACTCGAGTTGGCCTGTAAGTAGTTGTCGTCTCGCTCGCACTAATACTTGTTCGGACAAACCTCAGCAAAATGAACGCGCGAATGACAGCTAACTGATATGATTTCAATTTGATTCAAATATCGGTTTGATGTTAGGTGCACGCTCGAATTAGCCTGTGTGTATAGGCCATATAATACCTGTAAAGTACTGCATTTATGTAATGTTTTTCCAACGGTTCGTCAACACAAACATCACGCGGTACTCACCGGTCTAACATCGACTGATCATAACTGTCAGTGACGTTACCATGACGTTAGCGCTCGAAACGTCTATACACTACAGTACCCACTGTGAAGTCGCCGTTTACGGTGTTATAGTTCCAAGCGCACGTTATCGTGTAGTAATTAATATGCCGTGGATGCATGGAGTACCTAGTTACGGCGACAATTACTATTAAACTAGGGAGATAAACGGGTCGTTATATTTTGATGGATATTAGTTGTGCGTAGGTACCTACTAAGGGGCTTTACCTGTTTATGAACTGTTTTACTGTGTCTAAGTGTTTATTTTTTTGTTATTAAGTCTGTATATAATGAGCTTTGCGTTGTATAATTTTCACATTATTTGAACCCTTTAATTTTACCCCTCTTTTAAGGGTCCCGTAGTCAACTAGGAACCCTTATAGTTTCTCCATGTCCATCCGTCTGTCCCTACCCGGCTTTGCTCCGTGATCGTTAGTGCTGGAAAGCTTCGATTTCGCACAGATGCATAAATCATGCATGGCGATAGAACGGTAAAATAAAAAACGCTAAAATTGTTTTAACACTCATAGAAAATATGCCGATTTTCTTACTAGAATTATTGAGAAAATTTATCGTGATGGAAGGTTATCGAAATAAAATTGAAATGCCTTTGCTAGTTAAAATGTCTCGGGTTCCTTTGTAATCGTTGTCTATTTATATTTCACACAACCATTGTATCTCGTCAAGCCATACAGTTATCTTGAATTCCCAAAAAACAATATAAACAAAATATAAATGTAAATTAAAGCACACAATAGAGGTTGGTAGTATCACACAATACATAATATGATACATACAATAGACTGCTTAATATTCCTAAAGTCGTTTGTAGGTGATTTCTATCATTTGTATGGTTTAACTATTGATGAAAATGTTAGATTTTATGGAGCAATTAAAATATAAATAACTTAGATTTTTAATGCCCAGTAGATTCGTGTTCTTCCCTCACTGTCACTGAAGCGCGAGCGAGATGGATGTGCGTGCTCGAACTCGGAACTGCGGATAGGTATCATGTTTTCGTTTTTTTTTTTTTGTGTGTGTCTATAATAAAAAAAAACAACGGGTTGCACTCCGACACCGCACTGGAAATAAAATGCGTCCGTACGGGACAGCCCGTGGATTCTACAAAGTGTATTTTAGACCTATGTTCGTGATTTTTTTCATGATTAAGTTCGCCTTTGTACATTTTACTTTCGCCCCGATTCAAACTTTAAGATACGTAATAAAATTCCTAAAGATACGATATGGATTGGATATGTCAGTGTCAAAAGTGACGGTCTTAAATTCGAATCAGTCCGTTTGTAATGTCTAATTTGTGTAAACTTGTTTATGTGCAATAAAGTGACAAACCTAAATCACAAAAATATACAGAAAAAAGCGCTGGTGGCCTAGTGGAGAAAAGCGTTGATGGTCTAGCGGAAAAAAGCGCTGGTGGCCTAGCGGAAAAAGCGCTGGTAGCCTAGCGGAAAAAAGTGCTGTTGGCCTAGCGGAAAAAAGCGATGGTGGCCTAGCGGAATAAAGCGCTGGTAGCCTAGCGGTAAGAGCGTGCAACTTGCAATTCGGAGGTCGCGGGTCCAAACTCCGGCTCCTATCAATGAGTTTTTCGGAACTTATGTACGAAATATCATTTGATATTTACCAGTCGCTTTTCGGTGAAGGAGAGGAAATCGTGAGAATACCGGACTAATCCCAAAAGGCTTAGTTTACCCTCTGGGTTGAAAGGTCAGATGGCAGTCGCTTTTTGTAACAACTTGTGCCTATGCCAATTCTCGGGATTAGTTGCCAAGCGAACCCCGGGAGCCTGGGGTTCGCTTGGCAAGCCGTGGCAAAAATGCCTGGACAACGCGAGGAAGAAGAAGAAGACATACATATACATACATACTTCTTCGGTCATTATCAATGATTGTATAGTGTCATATATTTGATATTGGCATGTCGAGCACTGGAACATCTAACCTAAATGCAATAATGTGTTGAATCAACGTAATTAGCTATAGAGGTGACAGAATGGTGTCAGTCATGAGCAATAGTACTGGGACACCGTACCAATAAACAATAGTTATTTTCACCACACCAGCTGGTAGCCCCGCTTGATTGTTCAAACACTAATCAGAAAGTTGCATTTTATCCACATGTGGGGCAAAGTAATCAGATGTAAATTTTGAGTTGTTTCCTTATGTTAGCTGGTGGAGTTGACTTTTAAATGTTGATTTTGAATGATATGTTTTTTATTACGTTCATTTGTATTTGATTTGGTTTGAATTTTTTGATAATGCATAGTTAGTATTTTCGTCACGCTGCTGTTGTGAAAATTTTTGTGTTTCACTCGGTGGCAAAATTTGTTTAATCCTCATTAAACAACAAGTTTGCCCCCTTCTAAAACAAAAATAATTTCACAAAATTGGTTCAATTTTTTTTTTTATACTACGTTGGTGGCAAACAAGCATACGGCCTGCCTGATGGTAAGCAGTCTCCGTAGCCTATGTACACCTGCAACTCCAGAGTTGCAGGTGTACATACTCCTCGTTGAGCTCTGGCAACCTTACTCACCGGCAGGAACACAACACTATGAGTAGGGTCAAGTGTTATTTGGCTGCGGTTTTCTGTAAGGTGGAGGTACTTCCCCAGTTGGGCTCTGCTCTAGATCTGGAATGACATCCGCTGTGCTGTGCCCTACCACACAAGGCGAGATGACATTCACATTGCCCATACCTCTCTTTAAAGCGTTTAAATAAAGACGGTAACAAGTACTAAATAAACAAGTCACAACAATCAATTTCAACGCCGCACTGATCCCAACAGCCTTCAAAAACAACAAGAATCTGCAGCGGCGCTTTACAAATGAAACCTGATCCGGAACCAATTCCGTAACTTTGGGAATCAATTATCGTGTTAAAAGTTGCGAAGTATTTGCGCTGATCGGTGTTTGGGGGCGTATACCGCAGTGGAAAATTCTGTTTTCTCCACTAAGCTTGGAAAAGTTCGCTTCAAGTAAACTCAGCAGTAATCGGTGCAAAAATAGTTATGCTGGTTACATTGAACGAGATTTAAAATGTTAAAAATTAGTTTTTAATTTTTAACTCAACCCGCGTTAATTATTTACGCGGTGCGCGGGCAATATAAACTACTCAGCAAGGACCGATTTTTGAATTTCGAGCACTCGATGTCATCACTCAAAAATCTGTGGAACACGGCGAAATGCTATTTTACCCACGACGGAACGGAGACGGTATGTGTGCGTTTGGGGTGAGAGGATGTTTGTGCAAACTAATGTTCCCCTTTTTCTTAAAAACTACTAGTCCGATTTTGATGCGGTTCAGTGATGGGTTCGGATTTGATTGGTGCATGTTCTTAGATAGATGTTACAGTGACAACTCACCAGAGAGCGCTGCAGTAAACATTTATTTCTGCATCCTTTTTCAACTACGTTTTAACCGTCGTGGGTTTATTAAAAAAAATTAATTTTGTTTTTATTGAAATGCAAGCTATAGAAATTGGAAATCTAGTGGTATTAACCCCTCATTTGCAATTCTATTAATAGAATTTAAATGCCTAGTAGTGGAGATATTATTAAAGTGATAACACGAAATCGAGCGATCGAAATTCAAAAATCGGTCCCCTAAATATCTCGAGCACGAGTGTCTAAAAATACGTTAGTCAAACCGTATTTAGTAGATTTTTAACCAAGGGATGAAAGTCACCTATTATGTTTGGCGCTCGAACTCAGTGAGATCGCCAATCGTCCGAGACTGAAATGGTGCCTTTTACCCGAGTTAAACACTCTACTTTTCATTTCGAATACGAGGGAAATAAAATACGTGTGCATTTAAAAACACGGCTAAGTATAAACTGAAATAGTATTTCTTGAGGGTACTTTCAACTAACAATTTAGGTAAAAATATTGTTATTTATGGAATTAGGAGTAAATTATCACAATGGAAACTGTCCAACAAATCCATTTCAAACCAGAATTTTAATTGCTGATCGGCAAAAAAGAGAAAAAACGTACCGTAAAACCACCCAACTATAGTCCAATACTGCAACTATGGTCCACAAGTTCAAAAGGAAATTAAGTATCTATACCAATGTTCCTTGTGGTTTACTCCTAGTTTTACCTTCCATTTATAAACATACTTTGCCTTAGAAATACAAAAATATAGTAAAATACACACCTGAACGAGAAAAATTGAGTTTATTTGTGGACCATAGTTGGGAGCTTTGGACTATAGTTGGGTGGTTTTACGGTACTTAGAAAGTACGGTGCTCTAGAGCAGAAACGTATCATTTTCTGCACACTTCTCAGAACAACGACGACTCACTTTCAGAGCATAAGAAACAAGTTTAATGAAAGGTTATTACTTGCAGCACCATCTCTCTTGCTCCAATACAATGTATAAGTAAGTACGAGCATGATGCACTGGCAATAGCAAAATAGCATAAAATTGACATCCATTTGTAGTCAAGTTAAAAACGGGCTCCGAATTGAGAAGATTGCGAGAGTATGCTCCGCTCCTCGGACTTTTGCTTCAAGAAATAAATAAGCACTGCATCGATTCATCTACGACAAGACAATTCTTGCAGTAGAATAAATGCGTTCCAAAACTTTGTACGCCCAGTGTTACTGTTGTTGGGTACCATTCGCGTTCTCATTTCGAGCACCTTTATGACGAACAGTCAAAGTTCCCACTCATATGAACATTTCTTGGAAAATGTCTTGATTAAACTGTAGTTATAACTCGTATTTCATATCTATTTCTACCATATTTCGTCTTGCTCACTTCCGTATTCATTTCGTCTCCCGTATTTCAGGTAAATAAAACCCGTATAAAACTTTTATTAGCAAGTGTTGAAGCAGAAGACCGACTACTTTAAGAGATTAACTACAACTTTTCCAAGTCCATAGTTCAAGATAACTCCAGGATAAGTGGACACAGTCGGCTTTTATGACTCTGAAGTTTGATAGTTTGGTGTTATACAACACACATGTATACAAGTTTGGCGTTCGTTAGGTTTCTCATTCAAGCAAGGTAAAACAGCTTTTGGTGTTTGGTGTGTGTGGTGTGACGTATTTATAAATTGATATGAGTAAGTAAAGTGTCAATATTTGTACATTGAAGATATTTGAAAACATTACAAATGTTTATTTACGATTTTTGGAACGAAGTTCCTTATCGGACGGTTGGCGGATGGGCTAGGCGAAAAAAGTGTAAGATTTTTCCATCACGGCCCGAGAATAAGTAGCTTAGTTTCACCGACTTACGTATAGTGACGATCCGGGTTCGATCCCCAGACGTGTATGCAGATATTTTTTTTGTTTTGGACTTCAATATCATATTTTTGATTGACTAAGCGAGTGTGAAGCACAAGCTAAACGTATCAGTTTCAGCTTGTACAAAAATGTTTTCTTTTAAGTTGTTCTCTCTGCCTATAAGTCGCGTTTCTGAGCTGATTTGTAAAATTTTGTGAGCAGTTTCGATGATTATTATTTTGTCGATTAAGTTTTATTTTGGTATTTGTTCATCAATAATATAAGTTTATGAACAATAATAATATACTCCGTTCCACGACATTCACACACTTTTTTGAGCGTGTCCTTGCCTTGGGCTCACTTTGCTCACAGTTTTGATAAGCCGTTTTGGTTCTGAGTACCTCACAGTTGGATAGTCTAGTGACACTCGTATTCTAGAAAACTAATCTTTCTTTAGAAGTCTAGGGATTTATTTGCGTACTTTGATGTACCTTACCTACTCGCTAAGTTTTTTTAAGCTATTATCCAAACACTTATTCAAATCTAAAATGATAAAGGTTGTATCGGCTACTAGCCGGGGTAATCAGTAGAATGCATTGTATCAATCAGTAACTTACTATGGTATGAATGAGCGTTTCTACTCATAGTAACTTAATCAACTTAATATATAACTAATTAAAATTATGTAAATACACACACACACACACACACACATACACACACACACACTTCTATATATATGTAGACATAAATATCCGTACTGGTTCTAGACCTAGCTTACACATAATATTGAAATATTGTTTTATAATATATTGCCTACCTCAATATAAAAGGTTCTTTTTAGGGTTCCGTAGTCAACTAGGAACCCTTATAGTTTCGCCATGCCCGTCTGTCTGTCTGTCTGTCTGTCTGTCCGAGGCTATGCTCCGTGGTCGTTATTGCTAGAAAGCTGAAATTTGGCATGGATATATAAATCAATAAAGCCGACAAAGTCGTACAATAAAATCTAAAAATTAAATTTTTTTAGGGTACCTCCCCTACACGTAAAGTGGGGGTGAAATTTTTTTTTCGCTTCAACCCTAGAGTGTGGGGTATCATTGGAAAGGTCTTTCAAAATTAATAGGGGTTTTCAAGAAACATTTTTTGATAAAGTGAATATATTCGAAGATAATCGCTCCGAAAGAAAAAGAAATGTGTCCCTCCCCCTCTAACTTTTGAACCATAGGTCTAAAAAATATGAAAAAAATCGTAGAAGTAGATCTTAAGAAAGACATTAAATGAAAACTATAGCGGACATGATCAGTTTACCTGTTTTTGAGTTATCGCAAAAAGTTTTCCCTTCATAGTAAAAAGACTTACTTTAATTAGGTACTGATTATGCAAATTTGCCTATTTGTTTAACTCGGGTGAAAGGTACCATTTACTACACTTTAAGCTCCAGTTTAGCTTATTGTGACGGAAGAGTAACTTCGGAACCCTACACTGAGCGTGGCCCGACATGCTCTTGGCCGGTTATTATTTATATATTTGATTAGCTAATTGTGTCTCAGTAAGTGCTCAATCATGTTCACTAATGTATACCTACTATTCTGTAACTACCTTCTTAACTATTTACTAAGATCACGATTTGACCTTGTGGATTACTGTAATTGGCTTTATACACTTAAAATTTAAAATTGCACATGTAATTATTATAAGCTGTTGTAATCCTGAATAAATAAAAAAAAAAGCTACGGACACATGCCTTGGTTTGTATTTTAAGAACCTGTGTAGTTGAGGAAAATTCTTATTAAGCAATGTGTTTCGATTAATCTTGTGTGGTTAATATACTTTACTTATTGGATACATACTAGTCATGTATATGCATTCTGTAGCATTAGTTTATGAGACTGAGCTTAATATTCAAGACGCGATTTTGGTATTTAGTATAAATTTCATTTTGACACTTGGAGAGACTTTACATCTCCAAATCTTATTAGTATTAGTACTCTGACACTGGGGACCTTTTACATCTCCAGATTGTATTGTAGTAATTATTTATTTTAAGGTTATTATAATGTAATGTTTTTCCAGGTATTGGCTGTCGTATTTATAAATGTTGCTATGGATTTTTCATCATCATAAATTTTGTATTGACTTGTAAAAGAGCTCGAGCTTGCTTGCCGAGCTTTCAGAATAATTTATTGAGTTTTTAATATTTAATTTAGAATTTTAGTACGACCGTGGTTGAAAGTTGTGCGTGAGAAAGTGCACCAATCTCCAAGATAATGGCCAAGATCGTATCAAAACAAGATGGAAAACATAACAAATTGCTTGATCATAATTGGCCTCTTTATGTATTAAATAATCCTATAATACCCTTTCTATACTCCCTAATAGCACTACAATCTTCATACCATTTTTGATACAAATCAATTTTATTTCACTAAAATATTCATGACTTGAAATACTCGACTTAATCTCGTCTCCCTGAAATGAACTAACTCAGCGGATTACATGTCAGCTGAATCAATACACGTGCTCGAGTTTCAATTGTTTGCTGTGTAAGATAGCGGGGAGTTTGACGCTATTCCACAGAATCTTTTGACAATTCGTGACATTCGGAACCTGGATTGAGATAAATATGAACTTTTACTCACAAAATGACCTTTTTCCCTTTGTATCGTCGGCTGAGAATACGTTTGAGCCGTATGCATTTTTGAGCGAAATCGTTTTTTAATGATTTCTAAAGTAAAAAAACGTATGTTATAAAAATTTCTGACACTAATCGGTCTTAAAAATTGTTGACAGAAAATTATCACATAAGTTGTGACAAATCTGAAACTTTGTGTCATATCATAAATTGTACGATTAACATTTACTCATCAAAAACGGATATAGCAATAATCAAAATTAATATTAGTATAGTAAGTACAATAAATAGTAAACATATATGCCTAAATGATACATAAGTTGAATAATTCGAAATTATAAAGCTATTAGAAAAAATATATTTTCTTCTTTTCGCTCTCCTGCAAACCAATGTAAGTGATGTATGACACAAACGTATTCTCAACCGACGTTATGATAGACCCACAGATCTACACTGAAGATAATTGAAGTTCGTAAAAGGGAAGCCATCACGTACATGTACCTACATTTCATGAGTGCGAATTTGGTCACTTGAATGAACCAAAACGTAAGAAAGCAGACTGAAATAAGTTTATGGCAAAAATTTCATTTTTGGTACAAGCTTTTATCGCTAACTGTACTTTTTTTCCACAGGCAACTAATACTCATCGAGCCAATTCTAAAAACCCCAAGCACAATTAAGTTGCGTTGTTTTATCACAGAGTTCCCATGGCCACCTCCTGTCTCCATCATCAGATCCATGGTACCATAATATTATATTGTCACCTGACTTGCATATGTAAGCAAACTTTATCTTCATCAAAAACCGGGAAATGGATCAAATTTAACTTCCAAGATTAGATTACATACAGACAACAGGACTTCTATTTACATATTTACACTTGATATAATTCCAATTTTGGTCCCACTTTTGATATTTAACAGGCGATCCAATATCATTTGAAGTTACATATTTTATAAACCCACTATTGACAAATAAATAATCAATCAATCAATCAACCGTGTACATTTTAGATCTGTGGCTAAATCAGGAAATTAAGTGTTATATATGTATAATATGTTATTCATATATTGTTCCGTCAACCTCTCTAAATTGCCAGACCCTTAACCAACATTTGTCCTTGACTACCCAGAATTATATTGAAATAATTCTGTTATTTGCTTCATGACATTCAACACAAAGGTTTCCTGGATACGCTGAATCATCGTCTGTACAACGGTTCGCTTACGATACCTATTCCTGCGATACTTGACTCCTTGAGATAGCTACGTCCATTTGTTTGAAACAGTTATAAGAATATGCTGAAAAGGGTCTTGGTAATTCTAGTAATCCAAAAGTAGAGATCGTGATCTTGAATTTCTGACAGCATAGTGATGGGTGATTTAATGAGATTGTGTTTCATTTAAAACAGTGAATTATAAAAACATGTCTATATTATATAAATATTTTTATAAAAACCTTTTACTAAAAATTACTATCATTACTAATGTGTATAAGCGCTGGTGGCCTAGCGGTAAGAGCATGCGACTTGCAATGAGGAGGTCGCAGGTTCAAACCCCGGCTCGTATTAATGTGTATTTCGGGACTTGTGTTCGAAATATCATTTGATATTCACCAGTCGCTTTTCGTTGAAGGAAAAAATTGTGAGGAAACCTGACGAATCCCTATAAAGCCTAGTTTACCCGCTGGGTTGTAAGGTCAGATGGCAGACGCTTTCGTAAAAACTAGTGCCTACGCCAATTCTAGGGATTAGTTGCCAAGCGGACCTCAGGTTCCCATGAACCGTGGCAAAATGCGGGGACAACGCGAGGAAAAAAAAGCGGCCAAGTGCGAGTCGGACTCGCCCATGAAGGGTTCCTTTATGACGTATTAAAAAAAACTACTTAAACTATAGATCTCGTTCAACATTTTACCACTTTGGACACACATTTTACCACTTTGGTAGTGTCTCTCGCGCAAACTATTCACTTTAGAAAAAAATTATATTAGGAACCTAAATATCATTTTTGAAGACCTATCCATAGATACCCCACACGTATGGGTTTGACGAAAAAATTTTTTTTTTTTAATTTTATGACGTATTAAAAAAAACTACTCACTAGATCTCGTTCAAAACAATTTTCGTTAGAAGTTTGCATCGTAATGTATATCATATATTTTTTTTAGATTTTTCATTCTGTTATTTTAGAAGTTACAGGGGGGGGGACACACTTTTTTTTACTTTGGGAGGTTCTCTCGCGCAAACTATTCAGTTTAGAAAAAAATGATATTAGAAACCTTAATATCATTTTTGAAGACCTATCCATAGATACCCCACATGTATGGGTATGTTGAAAAAAAAATTTTTTTTTTAATTTCATGACGTATTAAAAAAAAACTACTTACTAGATCTCGTTCAAACCAATTTTCGGTGGAAGTTTACATGGCAATGTATATCATATATTTTTTTTAGATTTTTCATTCTGTTATTTTAGAAGTTACGGGGGGGGGGACACACTTTTTTTTTACTTTGGGAGGTTCTCTCGCGCAAACTATTCAGTTTAGAAAAAAATGATATTAGAAACCTTAATATCATTTTTGAAGACCTATCCATAGATACCCCACATGTATGGGTATGTTGAAAAAAAAAAATTTTTTTTTAATTTCATGACGTATTAAAAAAAAACTACTTACTAGATCTCGTTCAAACCAATTTTCGGTGGAAGTTTACATGGCAATGTATATCATATATTTTTTTTAGATTTTTCATTCTGTTATTTTAGAAGTTACGGGGGGGGGGGACACACATTTTACCACTTTGGAAGTGTCTCTCGCGCAAACTATTCATTTTAGAAAAAAATTATATTAGAAACCTCAATATCATTTTTGAAGACCTATCCGTAGATACCCCACACGTATGGGTTTGATGAAAAAAGATTTTTTGAGTTTTAGTTCTAAGTATGGGGAACCCCCAAAATTTATTGTTTTTTTTTCTATTTTTGTGTGAAAATCTTAATGCGGTTCATAGAATACATCCACTTACTAAGTTTGAACAGTACAGCTCTTATAGTTTCGGAAAAAAGTGGCTGTGACAGAATCGGACAGACAGACGGACATGACGAATCTATAAGGGTTCCGTTTTTTGCCATTTGGCTACGGAACCCTAAAAAGAAGACCAATGTATATAAAATAATAATAATATTTTTAGAGATGTAAACAGTCTCTTAATGTCGAATTACACAAAAAAAACTATGATAAAAAATTCAAAGAACAAATTTAATATTAGAATTATTTAGATATGTTAAAATGTTTAAGTGTCAGAGATAAAATATCATTAAAAACATGGTCATTAAATTATCCTTAGAGAAGGAAAAGTTCTTTAAGACTTGTATTCTTATATAAATAACCCGAACGACATCTTTAGGTATTAATGTTGATCTCGAATCAAATCTATTCGATGAAATATTTGAAAATATTTGTACATATTACGTACAAACACGTTAATTTGCAACAAGGAGAATCTGAACTCTGAACACTAACAATCGGAAGTAAATTAAAGAGCTTGACTGCTGTACCCAATAATTCCCAGGTGGTTGCACTTTTTCCAACTTCCTCCTTTTACCCCTTAACTTTCTCTACAACTCGCTTGAAATATTGCACAAATGACAACTTCATTGTGAGACTGCCCAAGAAGCTGATTGTGTTTCAGCAATTTGATATGGAAGTGAAACAGATGGTATATACAGAAAAAGTGATCAAGCCCTCCAATGAAGGGAGGATTCGAACTGGTGTATTCAGCTTACGCAGTTAACGTCCTGTACCTCTAGGCTATTGCGTCATTGAGGTTTTCATCTCAATTTCTCGAGAAAATAAATTAGTAAATTAGCGGCTAGTTTGAGGGACGTTTTTCTTTTATTTGTGCATAAATATTTCACCCTCTAGTACAAAATCCTTTAGATTTAACTTTATAATTAGACATTATTTAGTATTTAGTTAGTTATATTTTAATCTTTCTTGCTGAAATAATGTTAATACAAGTCATCACAAATCAGTATATTTAATAAAATAATTTAAATTGTTCCCAAAGTTGAATCTGATACCTATGGTTTTCATTTTAATTGGAAGCGGTTTTGAGGCAGGGTGTGACGCTGCATCGATCATCGTCAGCCACTAACGCTGAATGCTAGTTTATATGAATTAGTCTCATAAGGTATCTCGCTCGCACTTATTAGTGTGCGTATAGGAAGACTCACGTTAGAACGGTTCAGATATATACCGACATATCCGACACTTCAGTTTTCAATAGAATCACATGATCACTGACCATCCGTCATAGGAAACGAAATGTCGGACGCCTTGGTCCGAAGCCGGACCGTTCCGACGCCTTAAGAGGAAAGGGGACGGCCGTTTGTCCATACAAGCGTAGTCATCATTTCCCTCTCTGGATATTAACAATATTGAAAATATTTTGTCACAGTTTGTTGTATATCAACCATAACTATGGCCTTACGTTTAATTTTTTTCGGATTTTTAATTATTATAAGAGTTAGGAGCATTTCAAAAATTGTAGTTATAAGAGCTGTTTTTGCTCCTAATTTTTACAATAATCAATAATTCGAAAAAAGTCAAACGTAGAGGCATGGGTATTGTTAATATAAATCAAATAATGTTAAAATATTTTCCATAATCTCAATATTCATTGAGGAAAATGGGGACTACGTTAGTACGGAGAAGCGGCCGTCCCTTTTCTCGTTATGCTCGTATTAAAATACGATCAAAACCTTTTCAATTTGTTAAAACAGGATCATATTCTTGGTTCAGTTTTGCCCGCGCTCGTTATATTTGACATTTCGTGACATAGTTTTCTTTGTTCAGAGAAGACAATTCAATAACGGTCCTTTAAAATAACTAGAGGTAGACCGAATGCTTGAGGTCGGGAATGCAAGAAACGGCGAGCGAAGTATTTCCACTTTGATGTGAAATACTTGTAGTAGAGCTGAGTTTTGTAACTGCATCAGATATTTTAAATATCTTTCTGTTTTCAAAACAAGAATGCCTATAAAAATCAAGATGATTTATTTGTCGAACATGTACCCATACATGTTGAACATGTACCCCAGTCTCAACCCCCACTCTGGGTCGTTCCTAGCGCAAAGGTTGTCCATCGCGGTTCAACGCGGAAACGCAGCAAGCGTGATGGGCACCTTTGCGTTGGGAGCGATGTGAGGTGGGTTGTTTGACTAGTTTTTATAGGTTAGTATAGTTTTATTTATAGTTAAGTTTGTCGAACATAAGTAAAAGAATATTCAGATAATATTTATATACCATGGTTACACTTACTTAATTATTCGTCGCTATTGGCGGCATGTTTTGAACCCATCGGGAGTCCTTTTTCAGACTTGAGTGCTCGCAACGGCTGCACTCCGTGCACTATGTGCCGATAGTCACATGACGTATAGGCTCTCTTTATTCTATTAGTGAGGAGAAAATTGCACTTTATCCGCAGTAGTGGCAAAGTAATTTGATGAAAATTTCGAATTATTTCCTCATGTTAGCAGGTTGAAGTATTTTTTAAATCAGTAAAATTATGATGGAACAGAAAAATAATTAACATATTAATAGAATCACACACACACACACACTTCGCTCATACACACACACACACACACACACACACACGCTCGCACGCATGCACGTACCACGCACGCACGCACGCACACACGCAAAATATTGGGATACTTAGTAGTAAACTATAGTGTAACATGCATTTTGTTCATTTAACTAAAAGTAGTGAATTATTTAGCGTTAGCACTGTTTAACTAGAATGAGTTTACTTAACCTTGTTTTAATTATAAGTCACTGTATCATTAAACTATTTTGATTTTGATTTGATTATTTTGATTTATCATTCAAAAAGTAATTTCTAGCAGCCGAAATGAGGAAGCAAATAAAAAGTTACATCAGATTACTTTGCTACTCTTATGATAAAATGCAATCTTTTCATCAGTTTTTGAAGTGTATAGAGTTTTACGAATTATTGTGGTAAGAAATTAGACTTTCTAGGAGACAGAGGACATATTGTCTCTTCTTTAAATTTATTTTTGTCAAGTCTCTAAAAGCCTTCAAGTTTTGCGCTGTCCGCCAAAAAAATAGGCCTTTAAATTACAGGCACGGAATGGAATGTCGACAACGCGGCGTGAAAGCCTTCGCTCCTATAAATCTAGGGGCAGACCAGAATGCGGAGAATGGCCAAAATAGGCAAAAACAGGTGTCAGTGCGAGGGACGGTGCGTGGGTATGATAAACAGCTTGCTGAAAAAGTCTTTTGGGGCTAGAAACAGTACAACAGTACAGTTAGATGATTTTCGTGTTAAGGGATATGATCTTGGGCAATGATAACGGCCTGTATATGGAATATGGTGATGATCTGATAGTACACAGGCTATTTTATTAATTACTGGCGATGTGGATATATAGGTCTGAGCAATTTTTACTATGAGACCAATCCCGAAATCCCAAAAAACTGACTTTCACAAAGAAATTAGTAACAAGTCAAGTGGCGGGGACTCTTTAATTATATGTGCACAGCGCGCTATTGCACATACCTCTGCTTGGGACACGCTAGTACATTTACCCAGTGATATTGATACTTCTTCTCCCAGATCACAATGCCCGCTCCTGCTAGTCTCGCCGAGCTTCTTCTCGAGCCATCCGGAAAGCACTCGTAGGGTGGTCAGCGCAGATTGAGAGAATATTACAAATTCAACCATTTGAGCTTATCTATAAAAGTACATATTGAAGTATATAGCGCTAGAATCAGCATTAAATACACTATTCAAATAGAATAATTAAATGATTGTAATGTTTACGTATTTCGCCATACCTTATCAAACCCAGCAACAGTGAAATTTTTCTAGTTTCCTTATCAATAATGACCACCACCACAGAACAAAGTTATGATTGGAGGTAATTGCTATTTCATTCTAAGTAAGGCTTAAACTTCTAAAGTTAAATTATATTTACAAAACAACCTCTTTAAAATCAAGATAGAACTCGGACTAGGCCGTCGCTCCAGGATGAACGGTCCTAACTAACAAATTTTATACCTAGCGTTATTGTTTTACAGCAATATTATCCTTGTCTAAATGGCTACCTACTTTCGGGCGCTAGAAGAGCGTAAATATACTTCAAAGCGTTCAATTTTGCCACTAAATACGGCATCACCTCATTAACCACTCTTTGGTGGCCGACAGTTTACTGGTTTTCGCATCGACCCGTGAGTGGTGGGCTGCCATTTGAAGGGTTCAAAATTCAAAATTCAAAAATTTATTCTGAAAGTAGGCCTCAAGGGCTCTTTTACAAGTCAATACAACATTTATAGTAACATCATATAGTGACATGAAAAATACATAACAACATTTATAAATACAACAGCCAATACCTGGGTAAACATTACATTATAATAATCTTAAAATAAATAATTAATACAATACAATAGAGATGTATAGTCTCTATGGTTAAAAACACATTAAATCTGGAGATGTAAAAGGTCCCCAATGTCAGAGTACTAATACTAATAAAATTTGGAGGTGTAAAGTCTCTCCAAGTGTCAAAATAAAATTTATACTAAATAAATAAACCGCGTCTGGACTGTTAAACTAGCAGTCTCATAAACTAATGCTACATTCTGTACATAACTAGTATGTACCAAGTCAAGTATATTATACAATATGACAGAGACGTATAGTCTCCACGGTTAATACATTAAGTTTGGAGATGTATAAGGTCCCCACGGTCTGAGAAAAATAATAATAATACCGTTTAGTTACACTGGCACAGCATATCGCTTTTTATGATGTGCAAAGCGCTGTCTCGCTGAAACCGCGCATACGCAAGCGGATCGGCGTCAATGTGACCCAAGACCTCGTAGAGAGTCTCACCATCGTATTGTTTAAGTAAATACCCGACGACCTTATATTACTATCTAATAAATAACAAGGACGATCTTACGCAAACAAACAGTCCCGAAAGCCCGAAACTAAGGCACTAGACGGCTAAGACTTAAGGCAAATATTCAACGCAAATATTGGTACATATGAAGATGGAATACTATTTATTAAGCAAGTCACGTTTCATGTAATATAGTTATGGAATTGTCCGAAGATTCGATGACAAAGCAATGAGACTTGGTTCATATCTAGAAGATTATTCTTGCTTACAATTCTTGAACATATTTATACAGGGTGAAATTTTAATCACCAGCCATACTCTGCGTGGGGACATTATAGCTAAGTCCACATTGTCCCTTTTTTCGTTCAATAAGGGCATGCGTCATGCATTCAATCAGGGGCGTATTTACCCTAGGGCCAAGGGGGCCATGGCGTGGGGCGGCAGCCTACAAAGGGCGTCGCAGGCTCCAGGTTTCCAGAAGACGCCGAAAAAAATGCGTTCGTGCCTATTATATGGGGCGGCCCAGGCCCACAGGCCCAGTGCGCCAAATATTAAAATACGCCCCTGCATTCAACAACACGTGAGGCATGCCCGTAACGCATGCCTCTTTTTAGTTTCAAGGATAGCGCTTGCTCAGAGGCGTGTGTTCCCGTGCTCGGTGGATTTCCGTTCAACAAAGCTGTCAGCATCTCAAAATAGTAGACGAAGATAAGGAAGTGTATTAAAGACTATAGAAGTTTTCCACAACTTTGAGATCAAAATAATAAACTCTATGCAAATAAAATTAAACGACAGGATGGTATGTGAGTTTCGGCTACGAAATATAACATGACTGGTAACAAGTCTCCGTTCCTATTTGTTGTTTTTTTTTTTTTTGTATTTTTGTGGTGAATAACTAAGTACGCAAACTTCGACTAATGTGGACAGTCAGTTGCATGCATTTTGATGCGAGCAACAGTTGAATGCGCTAGACGAAATTGATATTGAAAGATAATTTCAATCAATTTTTTTTTGCGATTTCGGCATTGGGCCCATAGTAAAAGTTGTTAAGTATGACATATAAATTCAATACGCAGAGTGGCTGGTGAATAAAAATTCAATTCAAGTTTTGGCTAAAACTAAACCTTCGGTCGAAACATGATTTTTGCGACAAAACCTGCCGAAACCAACAATGGATCTTTGGCCAGATAATACCGAACGGTACCAGATTTGCTTTTGAATTTTGGAAGTTAACAAAAAAAAATCTTTGAGGTTATTAGACGTGCATTTTGTGTCATTACCGTTTTTTATCCAATTTATTAGGATAAATAGCTCATTTACATGTGTCATCATCCCTATAATCATTGCCTAAACACCGTGTTTTTACTTCGTTAATTTCAAGGGTGCATTACTGAACTTGAATTAATTTAAAGATACCGGCATTTTTTACTGACTGCATTTGAAGGAAATTTGAAAAAAAAACCTAATATAGCCCTAATGAGCGTGTACACTTGACTTAGGACCTGGTTACATATTGATTTGTGTTCAGTACGCGTTCATACATTGGTACTAAAGGCTGACTAACGATGTTCAAAATGACATTGATATACTTAGATAGTTTTCAATTGTTTGTTTGAGTTACTTTACATATAATACCATTATTACAAAAACAATATATGCATCATTTGTATAATATGATTGAAAAATAAATACCTTAATACGAAAATTAACGAACTTATGTACGAAATATCATTTGATATTTACCACTAGCTTTTCGGTGAAGGAAAACATCGTGAGGAAACCTGCATACATCTGCGAAGAAATTCAAAGGTGTATGTGAAGTCCCCAATCCGCATTGGGCTAGCCTGGGGACTATAGCCCGAGCCCTCTCGCACATGAGAGGAGGCCTGTGCCCAGCAGTGGGACGTATATAGGCTGAATTATTATTATTTCCTTTTATTTATCTTTTTCTCTCAGATTAGGCTTTTTACAATATGTATATAAAAGTAAAATATAAAAACACTTACAAAACAATACAAAAGATATAAACACATTATAAAAAACCTAACCTAGGGTGCCGCCAGCAGCGGGGCAGGGCCCAAGCTGCCGGTGGTCAGGGCCGCAGGGAGAGGAACCGCCGGACTATCCGCGCCGTGTCCAAGATCACCGCCTTCTGCATCTGACCCTTGATCCAACCACCTAGCGAGAGTCTCTCAAGGTGTTGGTCGAGACTCTTCGCTATGAGACCGTTCGCTAAAACGATTATTATTATTATTATATAATACGAAAATTAACTATGTCGTTAAGTTTCCTTAAAGGTACTTTGCCATACGCTGAACTCAACGGAGTTATATAAGAAGTTTTTTGCCCTACTATTTTAAACAATAATTACGTTTAACTAAATACAATCTACATAAACGAAGTCCACGGAAAGTTATTTAACTACAGTCTTGCAAAAAAACTTGCTTCCAACATTTTCTTTTCGACTTATTCCAGTGTTCATCCCAGCATTATATTAAATCCACAAGAGACCGGCACGGAGGTACGCTCATTTTACCCCCCTGTCGCTTTAACTATCGTGAGACGTGGCTGCGGTGGATCATACATTTCTTTAAAGCGGCAAGGTATTAAAACAGGAGCGTGCAAAATAAAACCATCTTTTGGATTACCTACCTGTCAAGCTTGAACCGTACACAAAGTGCTTAATAAAACCCTGTTTATTGTATTCACAGATGTCTGGTCAGTCACTATCAGATATATCGGAGCGGCCGAGGAGCTCAAAAATATATGAACACGCACTCTAATGCCTGGACAATAGAGGCGTGTTAAGATATTTATGAACACCTTGACCGCTCCCATATATCTGACGGCTGTACAAGGTTGCCAATCAAATATGAAAAATGCGACCAAAATCAGAATAATGTCAAATATCATTGGATTAAATCATAGATGTGCAATCATATAGATGAAATGGAGGAGGGGGTGACCGCACAAGATACACTTGTGAAACTTTCAGTGGGAGTAACAGAGAAAGCGTTATTATGTTTGAAAATAATCCGACCAAATTACGTAGGTTCTGTTTGGTACGTTGTCAGGAATCTTAAAACGTGTTTTTAATTTCGTCGCATTGCATATGTTTTGTCCCTGAGCGCACGCGAATGGCGTCTATATTAAATACTAGGTATGTATTAAATTATATAGCGTAAGTTATTTGTTTTTGTAACAGTATACTCCAAGATATTTTACAACCGGTCTGGCCAAGAGTGGGTAATAACCCTGTCTATGAAGCTGATGGTCCCGGGTTCAAATGCTGGTAAGGGCATTTATTTGCATAATAAGCACAGGTTTTTTTTCTCGAGTCATGGGTGTTTTCTATGTATATAAGTATTTATAAATATTGATATATTAAAATGGTAAATATTTATAAAGGGGCACTTTTGAGGCAGGTACCATGCGTGACGGGTTATGTTATTTAGCTTAAATCTTGATGACCGGTCTGGCGTCGTGGGGAGTGACCCTGCCTATGAAGCCGATGGTCGAATCCCGATAGGGGCATTTGTTGTCGCGAACGTATTGCAAACCAGCTAATATTTGCCAACGTCATGGCGTAGAGTAGATGGCGCTAGTATAGTCACGTTTAAGTAACCGCTTCTAGGTTATTGGGATTTTTTGAGGGAAGTTGAGAGGGTAGATGAGAACAACAGTAGGAAAAAGGAGGTTGTGTGCGAACAAATCGACGCGGCAGTGATATTTGCTTTTAGATCAAGTCAAGAACGTTCTTATGGTGTTATTAGAATAATGATGTGTCTCTGGTATATTGTGACCAACGTTATCAGTACTCAGAGTGAACAGTGATCCAGTGAGGCTAATATGAACTTAAGGTAAACTTTGTGTGAGGAATGGGGTCGCTATAAGGGGAGGTTTGGAGGCGACTATTAAGCTCAAGAAACCAGGTGGATAATCATGTGATACTCATGTTATATGTAGGTAATAAAGTCGGACACCAGCGCAACTCATATCGTCATCTCACTAACATCCAGGCCTCGTATAGGTATGTAGTACATTTACATATCGCTTTCCAGTATCCGTAAAAGCATTAGCTCATTCGATAGGTTAATAAGTATGGTGAGCTTGACGACATTTATTGTGTGATGAGAAATATAAATGACTGTCTGCGCGTATAGACATAAGTTGGGGCTGATGGCCAGGATTTGCGCTGATGTGGATGGCGAGTTGTTGAAATGACGAAGGCAGCGGGTTCTTCGAATTAATTATATATAATTCGAGATTTTACATGTTTTTTTTTGATATAATTAACTTTATATAAAAAAGAGCAAAATTAGAGTACGTATAAGCTACGTGGTAGTTCGGTGAGAGATTAAATTGTAAGTGTCATTCTCTGTCTTCATTGGTGCGCGCAGGGATGACGAGCCGCTACACCATTTGCTGCCGATCACGACATATACGCGATGGATGCCTCTCATTGGATGCTGGTGACATGACGCGATAACATGTATGTGACGTGGTAGTACTCATGGTAGGTGCATCGCAGCCGGGGATGAGCGCACGGGTCGCTAGGCGCGGCCAGGCTGAAGGTCACGGGCCGCCGCCAGTTTCTATGCGGTTTAGGTATTGCCGTAACAATGACCAAGCCTGTTTCGGATGTTTATATATTATATATATCGTTGTCTAGTTCAGTACCCACAACACAATCCTTATTTAGCTTACTGTGGGACTTTTTGTGTAATAAAACCTATAATATAAAAGAAATTGATCGTAGCGTAGATCGTAGAAATTCTTGACAATATGACGCGGAGGTCTTCGTTTCTTCAAGGATATATAGAAAACTGATTTTTATCATGAATCCTTTCTTATAAAATTTTACGGAATAACAAAATAAATATTTTTGATTACAACTCTAACGAGGTGCATGGAAGTTTGGAATACAACTAACGGCCCGATTCGAAAAATTATTAAGACACGTTTAAGATATTGGAAATATCTTTAAAAAATCGATAGCTAAACGACATGTCAAAATTGACATTTATTTCATCTACGATGTTTCTAACGTCAAAGTGACATTGGTTGCCCGAATCGAGATGCTTCTGTCTATTATACGACATACAAACGATATCTAAATGAGAACTTATCTAAACCAGAACTTATCGTTATCGTATTTCTGCTTCGAATCGGGCCGTAAGTTCGTTGACGTAATTTTGGAAATGTAAAATTTGGATACCTAAATAAAAATATAAGCAGTTTCCGAAATACAAGTGGAAATTTTGCAATTTGGGAGACTTTCAGAATAGCTATCAAGCTATCCAGGTCCATCTCGCTCGCATTGATATATTAGTGCGATAGAGACGGAATGTGATCGA